>NW_020647860.1:169850-1369850 GCF_003573695.1 Papaver somniferum
GTAGCACTAGTATCTACTAGCCAGGGGACTCGTTAAAGCCAAGTGAAAGTAACTTAATTATTTATAAAAATTCCCGACAATAATGAAGATTATCTTTGGATGTTTCCTAAATACCCTAAAAACTTTTTTTTGCTAGGTCAAAATGGTTTGTTAAAGCAAAAAAAACGTAATTACAAGAATTACAAAATGGGAGGCGCTAGGCCTCCACACCCCCATAAACCAAAGGGGAAGAAAACTCTAAAAACTCATAAAATAAGCTCTTAAGCACTAAAAAATAGCATAAAGAAGAAAACTATTAAAATCAAAATCGTTTTCGCCCCTTATTTCCAACTCTAAAATTCCTCTTCTTGGGAGTGAGATCATCAATTATTTGAGTCAAATCATAGTGCTCCTTGAATTCATCTTCGTAATCATCATAAGTTTCATCATTGTCATAATCCTGTTCATTTTCGTCTGAAGCATAATTACCACCTGGAACAAGCTTAATAGGAGATTGAACATTCTTTTTTGTTGACATTCTATCCATTTTCTTCTTTTTTTCCTCTAAATAGTCTCGTCGAAAGGCTGGATCTCTAATGAATTTAGCATGCACTTCATCAATTCGAAAGGCTGGATCTCTAAATACCCTAAAAACACTAAGGAGCTCTAAAAGATCTCTGGGGAAATCTAAAAAGCTCAGGAAAACTCCAATAAGCTTTGAAAAGCTTGAATTTATTAATACTCCGTAGCACTGGGATCTACAAACTATGAGATTCGTTAAAGAATGATAATAAAAAATCCCTCCATTAGTGAAGATCAACTTTGAATGTTCTCTAAAAAGCGTTGAAAGCTCTAAAAAAAACCCTGAAAACTCTAAAAAGGCCTAAAATATCTAAAGAGCTCTGAAAAACTCTAAAAAGCTCTGAAAAAGCTTTAAGTTAATTATATTTCGTAGCAATAGTATCTACTAGCCAGGGGATTCGTTAAAGCAAACTGAAAGTAACTTAATTCTTTATAAAAATTCCAGACAATAATGAAGATTATCTTTGGATGTTTCCTAAATACCCTAAAAACACTAAAGAGCCCTGAAAGAGCTATGGGAAACTCTAAAAAGCTCAGGAAGACTCCAATAAGCTTTGAAAAGCTTGAATTTAGTAATACTACGTAGCACTGGGATCTACAAGCTAGGAGATTCGTTAAAGAATGATAATAACAAATCCCTACAATAGTGAAGATCAACTTTGAATGTTCTCTAAAAAGCATTGAAAACTCTAAAAAAACTTGAAAACTCTAAAAAGCCCTAAAATATCTAAAGAGCTCTGAAAAATCTAAAGAGCTCTGAAAAAGCTTTAAGTTAATTATATTTCGTAGCACTAGTATCTACTAGCCAGGAGACTCGTTAAAGCCAACTGAAAGTAACTTAAATCTTTATAATGAATGATACTAAAAAAATTCCCTACAATAATGAAGATTATCTTTGGATGTTTCCTAAAAACACTAAAGAGCCCTGGAAGAGCTCTGAGAAACTCTAAAAAGCTCAGGAAGGCTCCAATAAGCTTTGAAAAGCTTAAATTTAATAATACTCTGTAGCACTGGGATCCACAAGCTAGGAGATTCGTTAAAGAATGATAATAACAAATCCCTACAATAGTGAAGATCAACTTTGAATGTTCTTTAAAAAGCATTGAAAACTCTAAAAAAACTTGAAAACTCTAAAAAGCCCTAAAATATCTAAAGAGCTCTGAAGAATCTAAGAGCTCTGAAAAATTCTAAAAAGCTCTGAAAAAGCTATAAGTTAATTATATTTCGTAGCACTAGTATCTACTAGCCAGGGGACTCGTTAAAGCCAACTGAAAGTAACTTAAATCTTTATAATGAATGATACTAACGAAATTCCCGACAATAATGAAGATTATCTTTGGATGTTTTTTTAAAAACCCTGAAAACACTAAAGAGCCCTGAAAGAGCTATGAGAAACTCTAAAAAACTCATGAAAACTCCAATAAGCTTTGAATGATAATAAAAAATCTCTACAATAGTGAAGATCAAGTTTGAATGTTATCTAAAAAGCCTTAAAATATCAAAAGAGCTCTTAAAAATCTAAAGAGCTCTGAAAAACTCTAAAAAGCCCTGAAAAAGCTTTAAGCTAATTATATTTCGTAGCACTAGTATCTACTAGCCAGGGGACTCGTTAAAGCCAACTGAAAGTAACTTAATTCTTTATAAAAATTCCCGACAATAATGAAGATTATCTTTGGATGTTTCCTAAATACCCTAAAAACACTAAAGAGCCCTGAAAGAGCTCTGGGAAAATCTAAAAAGCTCTGGAAAACTCCAATAAGCTTTGAAAATCTTGAATTTAATAATACACCGTAGCACTGGGATCTACAAACTAGGAGATTCTTTAAAGAATGATAATAACAAATCCCTCCAATAGTGAAGATCAACTTTGAATGTTCTCTAAAAAGCGTTGAAAACTCTAAAAAACCCTGAAAACTCTAAAAAGGCCTAAAATATCTAAAGAGCTTTGAAAAATCTAAAGAGCTCTGAAAAACTCTAAAAAGCTCTGAAAAAGCTTTAAGTTAATTATATTTCGTAGAACTAGTATCTACTAGCCAGGGGATTCGTTAAAGCCAACTGATAGTAACTTAATTCTTTATAAAAATTCCCGACAATAATGAAGATTATCTTTGGATGTTTCCTAAATACCCTAAAAACACTAAAGAGCCCTGAAATAGCTCTGGGAAAATCTAAAAAGCTCAGGAAAACTCCAATAAGCTTTGAAAAGCTTAAATTTAATAATACTCCGTAGCACTGGGATCTACAAGCTTGGAGATTCGTTAAAGAATGATAATAACAAATCCCTACAATAGTGAATATCAACTTTGAATGTTCTCTACAAAGCCTTGAAAACTCTAAAAAAAACCTGAAAACTCTAAAAAGCCCTGAAATATCTAAAAAACTCTGAAAAATCAAAAGAGCTCTGAAAAACTCCAAAAAGCTCTGAAAAAGCTTTAAGTTAATTATATTACGTAGCACTAGTATATACTAGCCAGGGGACTCGTTAAAGCCAACTGAAAGTAACTTAATTCTTTATAAATATTCCCGACAATAATGAAGATTATCTTTAGATGTATCCTAAATACCCTAAAAACACTAAAGAGCCCTGAAAGAGCTCTGGGAAAATCTAAAAAGCTCAGGAAAACTCCAATAAGCTTTGAAAAGCTTGAATTTAATAATACTCCGTAGCACTGGGATCTACAATCTAGGAGATTCTTTAAAGAATGATAATAACAAATCCCTCCAATAGTGAAGATCAACTTTGAATGTTCTCTAAAAAGCGTTGAAAACTCTAAAAACCCCTGCAAACTCTAAAAAGGCCTAAAATATCTAAAGAGCTTTGAAAAATCTAAAGAGCTCTGAAAAACTCTAAAAAGCTCTGAAAAAGCTTTAAGTTAATTATATTTCGTAGAACTAGTATCTACTAGCCAGGGGATTCGTTAAAGCCAACTGAAAGTAACTTAATTCTTTATAAAAATTCCCGACAATAATGAAGATTATCTTTGGATGTTTCCTAAATACCCTAAAAACACTAAAGAGCCCTGAAAGAGCTCTGGGAAAATCTAAAAAGCTCAGGAAAACTCCAATAAGCTTTGAAAAGCTTGAATTTAATAATACTCCGTAGCACTGGGATCTACAAGCTAGGAGATTCGTTAAAGAATGATAATAACAAATCCCTACAATAGTGAAGATCAACTTTGAATGTTCTCTAAAATGCCTTGAAAACTTTAAAAAAAACCTGAAAACTCTAAAAAGCCCTGAAATATCTAAAGAGCTCTGAAAAATCAAAAGAGATCTGAAAAACTCCAAAAACCTCTGAAAAAGCTTGAAGTTAATTATATTTCGTAGCACTAGTATCTACTAGCCAGGGGACTCGTTAAAGCCAAGTGAAAGTAACTTAATTATTTATAAAAATTCCCGACAATAATGAAGATTATCTTTGGATGTTTCCTAAATACCCTAAAAACTTTTTTTTGCTAGGTCAAAATGGTTTGTTAAAGCAAAAAAAACGTAATTACAAGAATTACAAAATGGGAGGCGCTAGGCCTCCACACCCCCATAAACCAAAGGGGAAGAAAACTCTAAAAACTCATAAAATAAGCTCTTAAGCACTAAAAAATAGCATAAAGAAGAAAACTATTAAAATCAAAATCGTTTTCGCCCCTTATTTCCAACTCTAAAATTCCTCTTCTTGGGAGTGAGATCATCAATTATTTGAGTCAAATCATAGTGCTCCTTGAATTCATCTTCGTAATCATCATAAGTTTCATCATTGTCATAATCCTGTTCATTTTCGTCTGAAGCATAATTACCACCTGGAACAAGCTTAATAGGAGATTGAACATTCTTTTTTGTTGACATTCTATCCATTTTCTTCTTTTTTTCCTCTAAATAGTCTCGTCGAAAGGCTGGATCTCTAATGAATTTAGCATGCACTTCATCAATTCGAAAGGCTGGATCTCTAAATACCCTAAAAACACTAAGGAGCTCTAAAAGATCTCTGGGGAAATCTAAAAAGCTCAGGAAAACTCCAATAAGCTTTGAAAAGCTTGAATTTATTAATACTCCGTAGCACTGGGATCTACAAACTATGAGATTCGTTAAAGAATGATAATAAAAAATCCCTCCATTAGTGAAGATCAACTTTGAATGTTCTCTAAAAAGCGTTGAAAGCTCTAAAAAAACCCTGAAAACTCTAAAAAGGCCTAAAATATCTAAAGAGCTCTGAAAAACTCTAAAAAGCTCTGAAAAAGCTTTAAGTTAATTATATTTCGTAGCAATAGTATCTACTAGCCAGGGGATTCGTTAAAGCAAACTGAAAGTAACTTAATTCTTTATAAAAATTCCAGACAATAATGAAGATTATCTTTGGATGTTTCCTAAATACCCTAAAAACACTAAAGAGCTCTGAAAGAGCTATGGGAAACTCTAAAAAGATCAGGAAGACTCCAATAAGCTTTGAGAAGCTTGAATTTAGTAATACTACGTAGCACTGGGATCTACAAGCTAGGAGATTCGTTAAAGAATGATAATAACAAATCCCTACAATAGTGAAGATCAACTTTGAATGTTCTCTAAAAAGCATTGAAAACTCTAAAAAAGCTTGAAAACTCTAAAAAGCCCTAAAATATCTAAAGAGCTCTGAAAAAGCTTTAAGTTAATTATATTTCTTAGCACTAGTATCTACTAGCCAGGGGATTCGTTAAAGCCAACTGAAAGTAACTTAATTCTTTATAATGAATGATACTAAAAATATTCCCTACAATAATGAAGATTATCTTTGGATGTTTCCTAAAAACACTAAAGAGCCCTGGAAGAGCTCTGAGAAACTCTAAAAAGCTTAGGAAGGCTTCAATAAGCTTTGAAAAGCTTAAATTTAATAATACTCCGTAGCACTGGGATCTACAAGCTAGGAGATTCGTTAAAGAATGATAATAACAAATCCCTACAATAGTGAAGATGAACTTTGAATGTTCTCTAAAAAGCATTGAAAACTCTAAAAAAACTTGAAAACTCTAAAAAGCCCTAAAATATCTAAAGAGCTCTGAAAAATCTAAGAGCTCTGAAAAATTCTAAAAAGCTCTGAAAAAGATTTAAGTTAATTATATTTCGTAGCACTAGTATCTACTAGCCAGGGGACTCGTTAAAGCCAACTGAAAGTAACTTAAGTCTTTATAATGAATGATACTAAAAAAATTCCCTACAATAATGAAGATTATCTTTGGATGTTTCCTAAAAACAATAAAGAGCCTTGGAAGAGCTCTGAGAAACTCTAAAAAGCTCAGGAAGGCTCCAATAAGCTTTGAAAAGCTTAAATTTAATAATACTCCGTAGCACTGGGATCTACAAGCTAGGAGATTCGTTAAAGAATGATAATAACAAATCCCTACAATAGTGACGATCAACTTTGAATGTTCTCTAAAAAGCATTGAAAACTCTAAAAAAACTTGAAAACTCTAAAAAGCCCTAAAATATCTAAAGAGCTCTGAAAAATCTAAGAGCTCTGAAAAATTCTAAAAAGCTCTGAAAAAGCTTAATGTTAATTATATTTCGTAGCACTAGTATCTATTAGCCAGGGGACTCGTTAAAGCCAACTGAAAGTAACTTAAATCTTTATAATGAATGATACTAAAAAAAATTCCCAACAATAATGAAGATTATCTTTGGATGTTTCTTAAAAACCCTGAAAACCTTAAAGAGCCCTGAAAGAGCTATGAGAAACTCTAAAAAACTCATGAAAACTCCAATAAGCTTTGAATGATAATAAAAAATCTCTACAATAGTGAAGATCAAGTTTGAATGTTATCTAAAAAGCCTTAAAATATCAAAAGAGCTCTTAAAAATCTAAAGAGCTCTGAAAAACTCTAAAAAGCCCTGAAAAAGCTTTAAGTTAATTATATTTCGTAGCACTAGTATCTACTAGCCAGGGGACTCGTTAAAGCCAACTGAAAGTAACTTAATTATTTATAAAAATTCCCGACAATAATGAAGATTATCTTAGGATGTTTCCTAAATACCCTAAAAACACTAAAGAGCCCTGAAATAGCTCTTGGAAAATCTAAAAAGCTCAGGAAAACTCCAATAAGCTTTGAAAAGCTTGAATTTAATAATACTCCGTAGCACTGGGATCTACAAACTAGGAGATTCTTTAAAGAATGATAATAACAAATCCCTCCAATAGTGAAGATCAACTTTGAATGTTCTCTAAAAAACCCTGAAAACTCTAAAAATCCCTGAAATATCTAAAGAGCTTTGAAAAATCTAAAGAGCTCTGAAAAACTCTAAAAACCTCTGAAAAAGCTTTAAGTTAATTATATTTCGTAGAACTAGTATCTACTAGCTAGGGGATTCGTTAAAGCCAACTGAAAGTAACTTAATTCTTTATAAAAATTCCCGACAATAATGAAGATTATCTTTGGATGTTTCCTAAATACCCTAAAAACACTAAAGAGCCCTGAAAGAGCTCTGGGAAAATCTAAAAAGCTCAGGAAAACTCCAATAAGCTTTGAAAAGCTTGAATTTAATAATACTCCGTAGCACTGGGATCTACAAGCTAGGAGATTCGTTAAAGAATGATAATAACAAATCCCTACAATAGTGAAGATCACATTTGAATGTTCTCTAAAAAGCCTTGAAAACTCTAAAAAAAACCTGAAAACTCTATAAAGCCCTGAAATATCTAAAGAGCTCTGAAAAAGCTTGAAGTTAATTATATTTCGTAGCACCAGTATCTACAAGCCAGGGGACTCGTTAAAGCCAACTGAAAGTAACTTAATTCTTATAAAAATTCCCGACAATAATGAAGATTATCTTTGGATGTTTCCTAAATACCCTAAAAACACCAAAGAGCCCTGAAAGAGCTCTGGGAAAATCTAAAAAGCTCAGGAAAACTCTAATAAGATTTGAAAATCTTGAATTTAATAATACTCCGTAGCACTGGGATCTACAAGCTAGGAGATTCGTTAAAGAATAATAATAACAAATCCCTACAATAGTGAAGATCAACTTTGAATGTTCTCTAAAAAGCCTTGAAAACTCTAAAAAAACCTGAAAACTCTAAAAATCCCTGAAATATCTAAAGAGCTCTTAAAAATCAAAAGAGCTCTGAAAAACTCTAAAAATCTCTGAATAAGCTTTAAGTTAATTATATTTCGTAGCACTAGTATCTACTAGCCAGGGGACTCGTTAAAGCCAACTGAAAGTAACTTAATTCTTTATAAAAATTCCCGACAATAAAGAAGATTATCTTTGGATGTTTCCTAAATACCCTAAAAACACTAAAGAGCCCTGAAAGAGCTCTGGGGAAATCTAAAAAGCTCAGGAAAACTCCAATAAGCTTTGAAAAGTTTGAATTTAATATTACTCCGTAGCACTGGGATCTACAAGCTAGGAGATTCGTTTAAGAATGATAATAACAAATCCCTACAATAGTGAATATCAACTTTGAATGATCTCTAAAAAGCCTTGAAAACTCTAAAAAAAACCTGAAAACTCTAAAAAGCCTTGAAATATCTAAAGAGCTATGAAAAATCAAAAGAGCTCTGAAAAACTCCAAAAAGCTCTGAAAAAGCTTTAAGTTAATTATATTTCCTAGCATTAGTATATACTAGCTAGGGGACTCGTTAAATCCAACTGAAAGTAACTTAATTATTTATAAAAATTCCCGACAATAATGAAGATTATCTTTGGATGTTTCCTAAATACCCTAAAAACACTAAAGAGCCCGGAAAGAGCTCTTGGAAAATCTAAAAAGCTCAGGAAAACTCCAATAAGCTTTGAAAAGCTTGAATTTAATAATATTCCGTTGGACTGGGATCTACAAACCAGGAGATTCTTTAAAGAATGATAATAACAAATCCCTCCAATAGTGAAGATCAACTTTGAATGTTCTCTAAAAAGCGTTGAAAACTCTAAAAAACCCTGAAATCTCTAAAAAGGCCTAAAATATCTAAAGAGCTTTGAAAAATCTAAAGAGTTCTGAAAAACTCTAAAAACCTGTGAAAAAGCTTTAAGTTAATTATATTTCGCAGAACTAGTATCTACTAGCTAGGGGATTCGTTAAAGCCAACTGATAGTAACTTAATTCTTTATAAAAATTCCCGACAATAATGAAGATTATCTTTGGATGTTTCCTAAATACCCTAAAAACACTAAAGAGCCCTGAAAGAGCTCTGGGAAAATCTAAAAAGCTCAGGAAAACTCCAATAAGCTTTGAAAAGCTTAAATTTAATAATACTCCGTAGCACTGGGATCTACAAGCTTGGAGATTCGTTAAAGAATGATAATAACAAATCCCTACAATAGTGAATATCAACATTGAATGTTCTCTACAAAGCCTTGAAAACTCTAAAAAGACCTGAAAACTCTAAAAAGCCCTGAAATATCTAAAAAACTCTGAAAAATCAAAAGAGCTCTGAAAAACTCCAAAAAGCTCTGAAAAAGCTTTAAGTTAATTATATTACGTAGCACTAGTATATACTAGCCAGGGGACTCGTTAAAGCCAACTGAAAGTAACTTAATTCTTTATAAATATTCCCGACAATAATGAAGATTATCTTTAGATGTATCCTAAATACCCTAAAAACACTAAAGAGCCCTGAAAGAGCTCTGGGAAAATCTAAAAAGCTCAGGAAAACTCCAATAAGCTTTGAAAAGCTTGAATTTAATAATACTCCGTAGCACTGGGATCTACAAACTAGGAGATTCTTTAAAGAATGATAATAACAAATCCCTCCAATAGTGAAGATCAACTTTGAATGTTCTCTAAAAAGCGTTGAAAACTCTAAAAACCCCTGCAAACTCTAAAAAGGCCTAAAATATCTAAAGAGCTTTGAAAAATCTAAAGAGCTCTGAAAAACTCTAAAAAGCTCTGAAAAAGCTTTAAGTTAATTATATTTCGTAGAACTAGTATCTACTAGCCAGGGGATTCGTTAAAGCCAACTGAAAGTAACTTAATTCTTTATAAAAATTCCCGACAATAATGAAGATTATCTTTGGATGTTTCCTAAATACCCTAAAAACACTAAAGAGCCCTGAAAGAGCTCTGGGAAAATCTAAAAAGCTCAGGAAAACTCCAATAAGCTTTGAAAAGCTTGAATTTAATAATACTCCGTAGCACTGGGATCTACAAGCTAGGAGATTCGTTAAAGAATGATAATAACAAATCCCTACAATAGTGAAGATCAACTTTGAATGTTCTCTAAAATGCCTTGAAAACTTTAAAAAAAACCTGAAAACTCTAAAAAGCCCTGAAATATCTAAAGAGCTCTGAAAAATCAAAAGAGATCTGAAAAACTCCAAAAACCTCTGAAAAAGCTTGAAGTTAATTATATTTCGTAGCACTAGTATCTACTAGCCAGGGGACTCGTTAAAGCCAAGTGAAAGTAACTTAATTATTTATAAAAATTCCCGACAATAATGAAGATTATCTTTGGATGTTTCCTAAATACCCTAAAAACTTTTTTTTGCTAGGTCAAAATGGTTTGTTAAAGCAAAAAAAACGTAATTACAAGAATTACAAAATGGGAGGCGCTAGGCCTCCACACCCCCATAAACCAAAGGGGAAGAAAACTCTAAAAACTCATAAAATAAGCTCTTAAGCACTAAAAAATAGCATAAAGAAGAAAACTATTAAAATCAAAATCGTTTTCGCCCCTTATTTCCAACTCTAAAATTCCTCTTCTTGGGAGTGAGATCATCAATTATTTGAGTCAAATCATAGTGCTCCTTGAATTCATCTTCGTAATCATCATAAGTTTCATCATTGTCATAATCCTGTTCATTTTCGTCTGAAGCATAATTACCACCTGGAACAAGCTTAATAGGAGATTGAACATTCTTTTTTGTTGACATTCTATCCATTTTCTTCTTTTTTTCCTCTAAATAGTCTCGTCGAAAGGCTGGATCTCTAATGAATTTAGCATGCACTTCATCAAGTCGAAAGGCTGTATCTCTAAATACCCTAAAAACACTAAGGAGCTCTAAAAGATCTCTGGGGAAATCTAAAAAGCTCAGGAAAACTCCAATAAGCTTTGAAAAGCTTGAATTTATTAATACTCCGTAGCACTGTGATCTACAAACTATGAGATTCGTTAAAGAATGATAATAAAAAATCCCTCCATTAGTGAAGATCAACTTTGAATGTTCTCTAAAAAGCGTTGAAAGCTCTAAAAAAAACCCTGAAAACTCTAAAAAGGCCTAAAATATCTAAAGAGCTCTGAAAAACTCTAAAAAGCTCTGAAAAAGCTTTAAGTTAATTATATTTCGTAGCAATAGTATCTACTAGCCAGGGGATTCGTTAAAGCAAACTGTAAGTAACTTAATTCTTTATAAAAATTCCAGACAATAATGAAGATTATCTTTGGATGTTTCCTAAATACCCTAAAAACACTAAAGAGCTCTGAAAGAGCTATGGGAAACTCTAAAAAGATCAGGAAGACTCCAATAAGCTTTGAGAAGCTTGAATTTAGTAATACTACGTAGCACTGGGATCTACAAGCTAGGAGATTCGTTAAAGAATGATAATAACAAATCCCTACAATAGTGAAGATCAACTTTGAATGTTCTCTAAAAAGCATTGAAAACTCTAAAAAAGCTTGAAAACTCTAAAAAGCCCTAAAATATCTAAAGAGCTCTGAAAAAGCTTTAAGTTAATTATATTTCTTAGCACTAGTATCTACTAGCCAGGGGATTCGTTAAAGCCAACTGAAAGTAACTTAATTCTTTATAATGAATGATACTAAAAATATTCCCTACAATAATGAAGATTATCTTTGGATGTTTCCTAAAAACACTAAAGAGCCCTGGAAGAGCTCTGAGAAACTCTAAAAAGCTTAGGAAGGCTTCAATAAGCTTTGAAAAGCTTAAATTTAATAATACTCCGTAGCACTGGGATCTACAAGCTAGGAGATTCGTTAAAGAATGATAATAACAAATCCCTACAATAGTGAAGATGAACTTTGAATGTTCTCTAAAAAGCATTTAAAACTCTAAAAAAACTTGAAAACTCTAAAAAGCCCTAAAATATCTAAAGAGCTCTGAAAAATCTAAGAGCTCTGAAAAATTCTAAAAAGCTCTGAAAAAGATTTAAGTTAATTATATTTCGTAGCACTAGTATCTACTAGCCAGGGGACTCGTTAAAGCCAACTGAAAGTAACTTAAGTCTTTATAATGAATGATACTAAAAAAATTCCCTACAATAATGAAGATTATCTTTGGATGTTTCCTAAAAACAATAAAGAGCCTTGGAAGAGCTCTGAGAAACTCTAAAAAGCTCAGGAAGGCTCCAATAAGCTTTGAAAAGCTTAAATTTAATAATACTCCGTAGCACTGGGATCTACAAGCTAGGAGATTCGTTAAAGAATGATAATAACAAATCCCTACAATAGTGACGATCAACTTTGAATGTTCTCTAAAAAGCATTGAAAACTCTAAAAAAACTTGAAAACTCTAAAAAGCCCTAAAATATCTAAAGAGCTCTGAAAAATCTAAGAGCTCTGAAAAATTCTAAAAAGCTCTGAAAAAGCTTAATGTTAATTATATTTCGTAGCACTAGTATCTATTAGCCAGGGGACTCGTTAAAGCCAACTGAAAGTAACTTAAATCTTTATAATGAATGATACTAAAAAAAATTCCCAACAATAATGAAGATTATCTTTGGATGTTTCTTAAAAACCCTGAAAACCTTAAAGAGCCCTGAAAGAGCTATGAGAAACTCTAAAAAACTCATGAAAACTCCAATAAGCTTTGAATGATAATAAAAAATCTCTACAATAGTGAAGATCAAGTTTGAATGTTATCTAAAAAGCCTTAAAATATCAAAAGAGCTCTTAAAAATCTAAAGAGCTCTGAAAAACTCTAAAAAGCCCTGAAAAAGCTTTAAGTTAATTATATTTCGTAGCACTAGTATCTACTAGCCAGGGGACTCGTTAAAGCCAACTGAAAGTAACTTAATTATTTATAAAAATTCCCGACAATAATGAAGATTATCTTAGGATGTTTCCTAAATACCCTAAAAACACTAAAGAGCCCTGAAATAGCTCTTGGAAAATCTAAAAAGCTCAGGAAAACTCCAATAAGCTTTGAAAAGCTTGAATTTAATAATACTCCGTAGCACTGGGATCTACAAACTAGGAGATTCTTTAAAGAATGATAATAACAAATCCCTCCAATAGTGAAGATCAACTTTGAATGTTCTCTAAAAAGCGTTGAAAACTCCAAAAAACCCTGAAAACTCTAAAAATCCCTGAAATATCTAAAGAGCTTTGAAAAATCTAAAGAGCTCTGAAAAACTCTAAAAACCTCTGAAAAAGCTTTAAGTTAATTATATTTCGTAGAACTAGTATCTACTAGCTAGGGGATTCGTTAAAGCCAACTGAAAGTAACTTAATTCTTTATAAAAATTCCCGACAATAATGAAGATTATCTTTGGATGTTTCCTAAATACCCTAAAAACACTAAAGAGCCCTGAAAGAGCTCTGGGAAAATCTAAAAAGCTCAGGAAAACTCCAATAAGCTTTGAAAAGCTTGAATTTAATAATACTCCGTAGCACTGGGATCTACAAGCTAGGAGATTCGTTAAAGAATGATAATAACAAATCCCTAAAATAGTGAAGATCACATTTGAATGTTCTCTAAAAAGCCTTGAAAACTCTAAAAAAAACCTGAAAACTCTATAAAGCCCTGAAATATCTAAAGAGCTCTGAAAAAGCTTGAAGTTAATTATATTTCGTAGCACCAGTATCTACAAGCCAGGGGACTCGTTAAAGCCAACTGAAAGTAACTTAATTCTTATAAAAATTCCCGACAATAATGAAGATTATCTTTGGATGTTTCCTAAATACCCTAAAAACACCAAAGAGCCCTGAAAGAGCTCTGGGAAAATCTAAAAAGCTCAGGAAAACTCTAATAAGATTTGAAAATCTTGAATTTAATAATACTCCGTAGCACTGGGATCTACAAGCTAGGAGATTCGTTAAAGAATAATAATAACAAATCCCTACAATAGTGAAGATCAACTTTGAATGTTCTCTAAAAAGCCTTGAAAACTCTAAAAAAACCTGAAACTCTAAAAATCCCTGAAATATCTAAAGAGCTCTTAAAAATCAAAAGAGCTCTGAAAAACTCTAAAAATCTCTGAATAAGCTTTAAGTTAATTATATTTCGTAGCACTAGTATCTACTAGCCAGGGGACTCGTTAAAGCCAACTGAAAGTAACTTAATTCTTTATAAAAATTCCCGACAATAATGAAGATTATCTTTGGATGTTTCCTAAATACCCTAAAAACACTAAAGAGCCCTGAAAGAGCTCTGGGGAAATCTAAAAAGCTCAGGAAAACTCCAATAAGCTTTGAAAAGCTTGAATTTAATATTACTCCGTAGCACTGGGATCTACAAGCTAGGAGATTCGTTTAAGAATGATAATAACAAATCCCTACAATAGTGAATATCAACTTTGAATGATCTCTAAAAAGCCTTGAAAACTCTAAAAAAAACCTGAAAACTCTAAAAAGCCTTGAAATATCTAAAGAGCTATGAAAAATCAAAAGAGCTCTGAAAAACTCCAAAAAGCTCTGAAAAAGCTTTAAGTTAATTATATTTCCTAGCATTAGTATATACTAGCTAGGGGACTCGTTAAATCCAACTGAAAGTAACTTAATTATTTATAAAAATTCCCGACAATAATGAAGATTATCTTTGGATGTTTCCTAAATACCCTAAAAACACTAAAGAGCCCGGAAAGAGCTCTTGGAAAATCTAAAAAGCTCAGGAAAACTCCAATAAGCTTTGAAAAGCTTGAATTTAATAATATTCCGTTGGACTGGGATCTACAAACCAGGAGATTCTTTAAAGAATGATAATAACAAATCCCTCCAATAGTGAAGATCAACTTTGAATGTTCTCTAAAAAGCGTTGAAAACTCTAAAAAACCCTGAAATCTCTAAAAAGGCCTAAAATATCTAAAGAGCTTTGAAAAATCTAAAGAGTTCTGAAAAACTCTAAAAACTTGTGAAAAAGCTTTAAGTTAATTATATTTCGCAGAACTAGTATCTACTAGCTAGGGGATTCGTTAAAGCCAACTGAAAGTAACTTAATTCTTTATAAAAATTCCCGACAATAATGAAGATTATCTTTGGATGTTTCCTAAATACCCTAAAAACACTAAAGAGCCCTGAAAGAGCTCTGGGAAAATCTAAAAAGCTCAGGAAAACTCCAATAAGCTTTGAAAAGCTTAAATTTAATAATACTCCGTAGCACTGGGATCTACAAGCTTGGAGATTCGTTAAAGAATGATAATAACAAATCCCTACAATAGTGAATATCAACTTTGAATGTTCTCTACAAAGCCTTGAAAACTCTAAAAAAAACCTGAAAACTATAAAAAGCCCTGAAATATCTAAAAAACTCTGAAAAATCAAAAGAGCTCTGAAAAACTCCAAAAAGCTCTGAAAAAGCTTTAAGTTAATTATATTACGTAGCACTAGTATATACTAGCCAGGGGACTCGTTAAAGCCAACTGAAAGTAACTTAATTCTTTATAAATATTCCCGACAATAATGAAGATTATCTTTAGATGTATCCTAAATACCCTAAAAACACTAAAGAGCCCTGAAAGAGCTCTGGGAAAATCTAAAAAGCTCAGGAAAACTCCAATAAGCTTTGAAAAGCTTGAATTTAATAATACTCCGTAGCACTGGGATCTACAATCTAGGAGATTCTTTAAAGAATGATAATAACAAATCCCTCCAATAGTGAAGATCAACTTTGAATGTTCTCTAAAAAGCGTTGAAAACTCTAAAAACCCCTGCAAACTCTAAAAAGGCCTAAAATATCTAAAGAGCTTTGAAAAATCTAAAGAGCTCTGAAAAACTCTAAAAAGCTCTGAAAAAGCTTTAAGTTAATTATATTTCGTAGAACTAGTATCTACTAGCCAGGGGATTCGTTAAAGCCAACTGAAAGTAACTTAATTCTTTATAAAAATTCCCGACAATAATGAAGATTATCTTTGGATGTTTCCTAAATACCCTAAAAACACTAAAGAGCCCTGAAAGAGCTCTGGGAAAATCTAAAAAGCTCAGGAAAACTCCAATAAGCTTTGAAAAGCTTGAATTTAATAATACTCCGTAGCACTGGGATCTACAAGCTAGGAGATTCGTTAAAGAATGATAATAACAAATCCCTACAATAGTGAAGATCAACTTTGAATGTTCTCTAAAATGCCTTGAAAACTTTAAAAAAAACCTGAAAACTCTAAAAAGCCCTGAAATATCTAAAGAGCTCTGAAAAATCAAAAGAGATCTGAAAAACTCCAAAAACCTCTGAAAAAGCTTGAAGTTAATTATATTTCGTAGCACTAGTATCTACTAGCCAGGGGACTCGTTAAAGCCAAGTGAAAGTAACTTAATTATTTATAAAAATTCCCGACAATAATGAAGATTATCTTTGGATGTTTCCTAAATACCCTAAAAACTTTTTTTTGCTAGGTCAAAATGGTTTGTTAAAGCAAAAAAAACGTAATTACAAGAATTACAAAATGGGAGGCGCTAGGCCTCCACACCCCCATAAACCAAAGGGGAAGAAAACTCTAAAAACTCATAAAATAAGCTCTTAAGCACTAAAAAATAGCATAAAGAAGAAAACTATTAAAATCAAAATCGTTTTCGCCCCTTATTTCCAACTCTAAAATTCCTCTTCTTGGGAGTGAGATCATCAATTATTTGAGTCAAATCATAGTGCTCCTTGAATTCATCTTCGTAATCATCATAAGTTTCATCATTGTCATAATCCTGTTCATTTTCGTCTGAAGCATAATTACCACCTGGAACAAGCTTAATAGGAGATTGAACATTCTTTTTTGTTGACATTCTATCCATTTTCTTCTTTTTTTCCTCTAAATAGTCTCGTCGAAAGGCTGGATCTCTAATGAATTTAGCATGCACTTCATCAATTCGAAAGGCTGGATCTCTAAATACCCTAAAAACACTAAGGAGCTCTAAAAGATCTCTGGGGAAATCTAAAAAGCTCAGGAAAACTCCAATAAGCTTTGAAAAGCTTGAATTTATTAATACTCCGTAGCACTGGGATCTACAAACTATGAGATTCGTTAAAGAATGATAATAAAAAATCCCTCCATTAGTGAAGATCAACTTTGAATGTTCTCTAAAAAGCGTTGAAAGCTCTAAAAAAACCCTGAAAACTCTAAAAAGGCCTAAAATATCTAAAGAGCTCTGAAAAACTCTAAAAAGCTCTGAAAAAGCTTTAAGTTAATTATATTTCGTAGCAATAGTATCTACTAGCCAGGGGATTCGTTAAAGCAAACTGAAAGTAACTTAATTCTTTATAAAAATTCCAGACAATAATGAAGATTATCTTTGGATGTTTCCTAAATACCCTAAAAACACTAAAGAGCTCTGAAAGAGCTATGGGAAACTCTAAAAAGATCAGGAAGACTCCAATAAGCTTTGAGAAGCTTGAATTTAGTAATACTACGTAGCACTGGGATCTACAAGCTAGGAGATTCGTTAAAGAATGATAATAACAAATCCCTACAATAGTGAAGATCAACTTTGAATGTTCTCTAAAAAGCATTGAAAACTCTAAAAAAGCTTGAAAACTCTAAAAAGCCCTAAAATATCTAAAGAGCTCTGAAAAAGCTTTAAGTTAATTATATTTCTTAGCACTAGTATCTACTAGCCAGGGGATTCGTTAAAGCCAACTGAAAGTAACTTAATTCTTTATAATGAATGATACTAAAAATATTCCCTACAATAATGAAGATTATCTTTGGATGTTTCCTAAAAACACTAAAGAGCCCTGGAAGAGCTCTGAGAAACTCTAAAAAGCTTAGGAAGGCTTCAATAAGCTTTGAAAAGCTTAAATTTAATAATACTCCGTAGCACTGGGATCTACAAGCTAGGAGATTCGTTAAAGAATGATAATAACAAATCCCTACAATAGTGAAGATGAACTTTGAATGTTCTCTAAAAAGCATTTAAAACTCTAAAAAAACTTGAAAACTCTAAAAAGCCCTAAAATATCTAAAGAGCTCTGAAAAATCTAAGAGCTCTGAAAAATTCTAAAAAGCTCTGAAAAAGATTTAAGTTAATTATATTTCGTAGCACTAGTATCTACTAGCCAGGGGACTCGTTAAAGCCAACTGAAAGTAACTTAAGTCTTTATAATAAATGATACTAAAAAAATTCCCTACAATAATGAAGATTATCTTTGGATGTTTCCTAAAAACAATAAAGAGCCTTGGAAGAGCTCTGAGAAACTCTAAAAAGCTCAGGAAGGCTCCAATAAGCTTTGAAAAGCTTAAATTTAATAATACTCCGTAGCACTGGGATCTACAAGCTAGGAGATTCGTTAAAGAATGATAATAACAAATCCCTACAATAGTGACGATCAACTTTGAATGTTCTCTAAAAAGCATTGAAAACTCTAAAAAAACTTGAAAAAAAGCCCTAAAATATCTAAAGAGCTCTGAAAAATCTAAGAGCTCTGAAAAATTCTAAAAAGCTCTGAAAAAGCTTAATGTTAATTATATTTCGTAGCACTAGTATCTATTAGCCAGGGGACTCGTTAAAGCCAACTGAAAGTAACTTAAATCTTTATAATGAATGATACTAAAAAAAATTCCCGACAATAATGAAGATTATCTTTGGATGTTTCTTAAAAACCCTGAAAACCTTAAAGAGCCCTGAAAGAGCTATGAGAAACTCTAAAAAACTCATGAAAACTCCAATAAGCTTTGAATGATAATAAAAAATCTCTACAATAGTGAAGATCAAGTTTGAATGTTATCTAAAAAGCCTTAAAATATCAAAAGAGCTCTTAAAAATCTAAAGAGCTCTGAAAAACTCTAAAAAGCCCTGAAAAAGCTTTAAGTTAATTATATTTCGTAGCACTAGTATCTACTAGCCAGGGGACTCGTTAAAGCCAACTGAAAGTAACTTAATTATTTATAAAAATTCCCGACAATAATGAAGATTATCTTAGGATGTTTCCTAAATACCCTAAAAACACTAAAGAGCCCTGAAATAGCTCTTGGAAAATCTAAAAAGCTCAGGAAAACTCCAATAAGCTTTGAAAAGCTTGAATTTAATAATACTCCGTAGCACTGGGATCTACAAACTAGGAGATTCTTTAAAGAATGATAATAACAAATCCCTCCAATAGTGAAGATCAACTTTGAATGTTCTCTAAAAAGCGTTGAAAACTCCAAAAAACCCTGAAAACTCTAAAAATCCCTGAAATATCTAAAGAGCTTTGAAAAATCTAAAGAGCTCTGAAAAACTCTAAAAACCTCTGAAAAAGCTTTAAGTTAATTATATTTCGTAGAACTAGTATCTACTAGCTAGGGGATTCGTTAAAGCCAACTGAAAGTAACTTAATTCTTTATAAAAATTCCCGACAATAATGAAGATTATCTTTGGATGTTTCCTAAATACCCTAAAAACACTAAAGAGCCCTGAAAGAGCTCTGGGAAAATCTAAAAAGCTCAGGAAAACTCCAATAAGCTTTGAAAAGCTTGAATTTAATAATACTCCGTAGCACTGGGATCTACAAGCTAGGAGATTCGTTAAAGAATGATAATAACAAATCCCTACAATAGTGAAGATCAACTTTGAATGTTCTCTAAAATGCCTTGAAAACTTTAAAAAAAACCTGAAAACTCTAAAAAGCCCTGAAATATCTAAAGAGCTCTGAAAAATCAAAAGAGATCTGAAAAACTCCAAAAACCTCTGAAAAAGCTTGAAGTTAATTATATTTCGTAGCACTAGTATCTACTAGCCAGGGGACTCGTTAAAGCCAAGTGAAAGTAACTTAATTATTTATAAAAATTCCCGACAATAATGAAGATTATCTTTGGATGTTTCCTAAATACCCTAAAAACTTTTTTTTGCTAGGTCAAAATGGTTTGTTAAAGCAAAAAAAACGTAATTACAAGAATTACAAAATGGGAGGCGCTAGGCCTCCACACCCCCATAAACCAAAGGGGAAGAAAACTCTAAAAACTCATAAAATAAGCTCTTAAGCACTAAAAAATAGCATAAAGAAGAAAACTATTAAAATCAAAATCGTTTTCGCCCCTTATTTCCAACTCTAAAATTCCTCTTCTTGGGAGTGAGATCATCAATTATTTGAGTCAAATCATAGTGCTCCTTGAATTCATCTTCGTAATCATCATAAGTTTCATCATTGTCATAATCCTGTTCATTTTCGTCTGAAGCATAATTACCACCTGGAACAAGCTTAATAGGAGATTGAACATTCTTTTTTGTTGACATTCTATCCATTTTCTTCTTTTTTTCCTCTAAATAGTCTCGTCGAAAGGCTGGATCTCTAATGAATTTAGCATGCACTTCATCAATTCGAAAGGCTGGATCTCTAAATACCCTAAAAACACTAAGGAGCTCTAAAAGATCTCTGGGGAAATCTAAAAAGCTCAGGAAAACTCCAATAAGCTTTGAAAAGCTTGAATTTATTAATACTCCGTAGCACTGGGATCTACAAACTATGAGATTCGTTAAAGAATGATAATAAAAAATCCCTCCATTAGTGAAGATCAACTTTGAATGTTCTCTAAAAAGCGTTGAAAGCTCTAAAAAAAACCCTGAAAACTCTAAAAAGGCCTAAAATATCTAAAGAGCTCTGAAAAACTCTAAAAAGCTCTGAAAAAGCTTTAAGTTAATTATATTTCGTAGCAATAGTATCTACTAGCCAGGGGATTCGTTAAAGCAAACTGAAAGTAACTTAATTCTTTATAAAAATTCCAGACAATAATGAAGATTATCTTTGGATGTTTCCTAAATACCCTAAAAAAACTAAAGAGCTCTGAAAGAGCTATGGGAAACTCTAAAAAGATCAGGAAGACTCCAATAAGCTTTGAGAAGCTTGAATTTAGTAATACTACGTAGCACTGGGATCTACAAGCTAGGAGATTCGTTAAAGAATGATAATAACAAATCCCTACAATAGTGAAGATCAACTTTGAATGTTCTCTAAAAAGCATTGAAAACTCTAAAAAAGCTTGAAAACTCTAAAAAGCCCTAAAATATCTAAAGAGCTCTGAAAAAGCTTTAAGTTAATTATATTTCTTAGCACTAGTATCTACTAGCCAGGGGATTCGTTAAAGCCAACTGAAAGTAACTTAATTCTTTATAATGAATGATACTAAAAATATTCCCTACAATAATGAAGATTATCTTTGGATGTTTCCTAAAAACACTAAAGAGCCCTGGAAGAGCTCTGAGAAACTCTAAAAAGCTTAGGAAGGCTTCAATAAGCTTTGAAAAGCTTAAATTTAATAATACTCCGTAGCACTGGGATCTACAAGCTAGGAGATTCGTTAAAGAATGATAATAACAAATCCCTACAATAGTGAAGATGAACTTTGAATGTTCTCTAAAAAGCATTTAAAACTCTAAAAAAACTTGAAAACTCTAAAAAGCCCTAAAATATCTAAAGAGCTCTGAAAAATCTAAGAGCTCTGAAAAATTCTAAAAAGCTCTGAAAAAGATTTAAGTTAATTATATTTCGTAGCACTAGTATCTACTAGCCAGGGGACTCGTTAAAGCCAACTGAAAGTAACTTAAGTCTTTATAATAAATGATACTAAAAAAATTCCCTACAATAATGAAGATTATCTTTGGATGTTTCCTAAAAACAATAAAGAGCCTTGGAAGAGCTCTGAGAAACTCTAAAAAGCTCAGGAAGGCTCCAATAAGCTTTGAAAAGCTTAAATTTAATAATACTCCGTAGCACTGGGATCTACAAGCTAGGAGATTCGTTAAAGAATGATAATAACAAATCCCTACAATAGTGACGATCAACTTTGAATGTTCTCTAAAAAGCATTGAAAACTCTAAAAAAACTTGAAAAAAAGCCCTAAAATATCTAAAGAGCTCTGAAAAATCTAAGAGCTCTGAAAAATTCTAAAAAGCTCTGAAAAAGCTTAATGTTAATTATATTTCGTAGCACTAGTATCTATTAGCCAGGGGACTCGTTAAAGCCAACTGAAAGTAACTTAAATCTTTATAATGAATGATACTAAAAAAAATTCCCGACAATAATGAAGATTATCTTTGGATGTTTCTTAAAAACCCTGAAAACCTTAAAGAGCCCTGAAAGAGCTATGAGAAACTCTAAAAAACTCATGAAAACTCCAATAAGCTTTGAATGATAATAAAAAATCTCTACAATAGTGAAGATCAAGTTTGAATGTTATCTAAAAAGCCTTAAAATATCAAAAGAGCTCTTAAAAATCTAAAGAGCTCTGAAAAACTCTAAAAAGCCCTGAAAAAGCTTTAAGTTAATTATATTTCGTAGCACTAGTATCTACTAGCCAGGGGACTCGTTAAAGCCAACTGAAAGTAACTTAATTATTTATAAAAATTCCCGACAATAATGAAGATTATCTTAGGATGTTTCCTAAATACCCTAAAAACACTAAAGAGCCCTGAAATAGCTCTTGGAAAATCTAAAAAGCTCAGGAAAACTCCAATAAGCTTTGAAAAGCTTGAATTTAATAATACTCCGTAGCACTGGGATCTACAAACTAGGAGATTCTTTAAAGAATGATAATAACAAATCCCTCCAATAGTGAAGATCAACTTTGAATGTTCTCTAAAAAACCCTGAAAACTCTAAAAATCCCTGAAATATCTAAAGAGCTTTGAAAAATCTAAAGAGCTCTGAAAAACTCTAAAAACCTCTGAAAAAGCTTTAAGTTAATTATATTTCGTAGAACTAGTATCTACTAGCTAGGGGATTCGTTAAAGCCAACTGAAAGTAACTTAATTCTTTATAAAAATTCCCGACAATAATGAAGATTATCTTTGGATGTTTCCTAAATACCCTAAAAACACTAAAGAGCCCTGAAAGAGCTCTGGGAAAATCTAAAAAGCTCAGGAAAACTCCAATAAGCTTTGAAAAGCTTGAATTTAATAATACTCCGTAGCACTGGGATCTACAAGCTAGGAGATTCGTTAAAGAATGATAATAACAAATCCCTACAATAGTGAAGATCACATTTGAATGTTCTCTAAAAAGCCTTGAAAACTCTAAAAAAAACCTGAAAACTCTATAAAGCCCTGAAATATCTAAAGAGCTCTGAAAAAGCTTGAAGTTAATTATATTTCGTAGCACCAGTATCTACAAGCCAGGGGACTCGTTAAAGCCAACTGAAAGTAACTTAATTCTTATAAAAATTCCCGACAATAATGAAGATTATCTTTGGATGTTTCCTAAATACCCTAAAAACACCAAAGAGCCCTGAAAGAGCTCTGGGAAAATCTAAAAAGCTCAGGAAAACTCTAATAAGATTTGAAAATCTTGAATTTAATAATACTCCGTAGCACTGGGATCTACAAGCTAGGAGATTCGTTAAAGAATAATAATAACAAATCCCTACAATAGTGAAGATCAACTTTGAATGTTCTCTAAAAAGCCTTGAAAACTCTAAAAAAACCTGAAAACTCTAAAAATCCCTGAAATATCTAAAGAGCTCTTAAAAATCAAAAGAGCTCTGAAAAACTCTAAAAATCTCTGAATAAGCTTTAAGTTAATTATATTTCGTAGCACTAGTATCTACTAGCCAGGGGACTCGTTAAGGCCAACTGAAAGTAACTTAATTCTTTATAAAAATTCCCGACAATAATGAAGATTATCTTTGGATGTTTCCTAAATACCCTAAAAACACTAAAGAGCCCTGAAAGAGCTCTGGGGAAATCTAAAAAGCTCAGGAAAACTCCAATAAGCTTTGAAAAGTTTGAATTTAATATTACTCCGTAGCACTGGGATCTACAAGCTAGGAGATTCGTTTAAGAATGATAATAACAAATCCCTACAATAGTGAATATCAACTTTGAATGATCTCTAAAAAGCCTTGAAAACTCTAAAAAAAACCTGAAAACTCTAAAAAGCCTTGAAATATCTAAAGAGCTATGAAAAATCAAAAGAGCTCTGAAAAACTCCAAAAAGCTCTGAAAAAGCTTTAAGTTAATTATATTTCCTAGCATTAGTATATACTAGCTAGGGGACTCGTTAAATCCAACTGAAAGTAACTTAATTATTTATAAAAATTCCCGACAATAATGAAGATTATCTTTGGATGTTTCCTAAATACCCTAAAAACACTAAAGAGCCCGGAAAGAGCTCTTGGAAAATCTAAAAAGCTCAGGAAAACTCCAATAAGCTTTGAAAAGCTTGAATTTAATAATATTCCGTTGGACTGGGATCTACAAACCAGGAGATTCTTTAAAGAATGATAATAACAAATCCCTCCAATAGTGAAGATCAACTTTGAATGTTCTCTAAAAAGCGTTGAAAACTCTAAAAAACCCTGAAATCTCTAAAAAGGCCTAAAATATCTAAAGAGCTTTGAAAAATCTAAAGAGTTCTGAAAAACTCTAAAAACCTGTGAAAAAGCTTTAAGTTAATTATATTTCGCAGAACTAGTATCTACTAGCTAGGGGATTCGTTAAAGCCAACTGAAAGTAACTTAATTCTTTATAAAAATTCCCGACAATAATGAAGATTATCTTTGGATGTTTCCTAAATACCCTAAAAACACTAAAGAGCCCTGAAAGAGCTCTGGGAAAATCTAAAAAGCTCAGGAAAACTCCAATAAGCTTTGAAAAGCTTGAATTTAATAATACTCCGTAGCACTGGGATCTACAAGCTAGGAGATTCGTTAAAGAATAATAATAAAAAATCCCTACATTAGTGAAGATCAACTTTAGATGTTCTCGAAAAAGCCTTGAAAACTCTAAAAAAACCTGAAAACTCTAAAAAGCCTTGAAATATCTAAAGAGCTCTTAAAAATCAAAAGAGCTCTGAAAAACTCTAAAAATCTCTGAATAAGCTTTAAGTTAATTATATTTCGTAGCACTAGTATCTACTAGCCAGGGGACTCGTTAAAGCCAACTGAAAGTAACTTAATTCTTTATAAATATTCCCGACAATAATGAAGATTATCTTTAGATGTATCCTAAATACCCTAAAAACACTAAAGAGCCCTGAAAGAGCTCTGGGAAAATCTAAAAAGCTCAGGAAAACTCCAATAAGCTTTGAAAAGCTTGAATTTAATAATACTCCGTAGCACTGGGATCTACAATCTAGGAGATTCTTTAAAGAATGATAATAACAAATCCCTCCAATAGTGAAGATCAACTTTGAATGTTCTCTAAAAAGCGTTGAAAACTCTAAAAACCCCTGCAAACTCTAAAAAGGCCTAAAATATCTAAAGAGCTTTGAAAAATCTAAAGAGCTCTGAAAAACTCTAAAAAGCTCTGAAAAAGCTTTAAGTTAATTATATTTCGTAGAACTAGTATCTACTAGCCAGGGGATTCGTTAAAGCCAACTGAAAGTAACTTAATTCTTTATAAAAATTCCCGACAATAATGAAGATTATCTTTGGATGTTTCCTAAATACCCTAAAAACACTAAAGAGCCCTGAAAGAGCTCTGGGAAAATCTAAAAAGCTCAGGAAAACTCCAATAAGCTTTGAAAAGCTTGAATTTAATAATACTCCGTAGCACTGGGATCTACAAGCTAGGAGATTCGTTAAAGAATGATAATAACAAATCCCTACAATAGTGAAGATCAACTTTGAATGTTCTCTAAAATGCCTTGAAAACTTTAAAAAAAACCTGAAAACTCTAAAAAGCCCTGAAATATCTAAAGAGCTCTGAAAAATCAAAAGAGATCTGAAAAACTCCAAAAACCTCTGAAAAAGCTTGAAGTTAATTATATTTCGTAGCACTAGTATCTACTAGCCAGGGGACTCGTTAAAGCCAAGTGAAAGTAACTTAATTATTTATAAAAATTCCCGACAATAATGAAGATTATCTTTGGATGTTTCCTAAATACCCTAAAAACTTTTTTTTGCTAGGTCAAAATGGTTTGTTAAAGCAAAAAAAACGTAATTACAAGAATTACAAAATGGGAGGCGCTAGGCCTCCACACCCCCATAAACCAAAGGGGAAGAAAACTCTAAAAACTCATAAAATAAGCTCTTAAGCACTAAAAAATAGCATAAAGAAGAAAACTATTAAAATCAAAATCGTTTTCGCCCCTTATTTCCAACTCTAAAATTCCTCTTCTTGGGAGTGAGATCATCAATTATTTGAGTCAAATCATAGTGCTCCTTGAATTCATCTTCGTAATCATCATAAGTTTCATCATTGTCATAATCCTGTTCATTTTCGTCTGAAGCATAATTACCACCTGGAACAAGCTTAATAGGAGATTGAACATTCTTTTTTGTTGACATTCTATCCATTTTCTTCTTTTTTTCCTCTAAATAGTCTCGTCGAAAGGCTGGATCTCTAATGAATTTAGCATGCACTTCATCAATTCGAAAGGCTGGATCTCTAAATACCCTAAAAACACTAAGGAGCTCTAAAAGATCTCTGGGGAAATCTAAAAAGCTCAGGAAAACTCCAATAAGCTTTGAAAAGCTTGAATTTATTAATACTCCGTAGCACTGGGATCTACAAACTATGAGATTCGTTAAAGAATGATAATAAAAAATCCCTCCATTAGTGAAGATCAACTTTGAATGTTCTCTAAAAAGCGTTGAAAGCTCTAAAAAAACCCTGAAAACTCTAAAAAGGCCTAAAATATCTAAAGAGCTCTGAAAAACTCTAAAAAGCTCTGAAAAAGCTTTAAGTTAATTATATTTCGTAGCAATAGTATCTACTAGCCAGGGGATTCGTTAAAGCAAACTGAAAGTAACTTAATTCTTTATAAAAATTCCAGACAATAATGAAGATTATCTTTGGATGTTTCCTAAATACCCTAAAAACACTAAAGAGCTCTGAAAGAGCTATGGGAAACTCTAAAAAGATCAGGAAGACTCCAATAAGCTTTGAGAAGCTTGAATTTAGTAATACTACGTAGCACTGGGATCTACAAGCTAGGAGATTCGTTAAAGAATGATAATAACAAATCCCTACAATAGTGAAGATCAACTTTGAATGTTCTCTAAAAAGCATTGAAAACTCTAAAAAAGCTTGAAAACTCTAAAAAGCCCTAAAATATCTAAAGAGCTCTGAAAAAGCTTTAAGTTAATTATATTTCTTAGCACTAGTATCTACTAGCCAGGGGATTCGTTAAAGCCAACTGAAAGTAACTTAATTCTTTATAATGAATGATACTAAAAATATTCCCTACAATAATGAAGATTATCTTTGGATGTTTCCTAAAAACACTAAAGAGCCCTGGAAGAGCTCTGAGAAACTCTAAAAAGCTTAGGAAGGCTTCAATAAGCTTTGAAAAGCTTAAATTTAATAATACTCCGTAGCACTGGGATCTACAAGCTAGGAGATTCGTTAAAGAATGATAATAACAAATCCCTACAATAGTGAAGATGAACTTTGAATGTTCTCTAAAAAGCATTTAAAACTCTAAAAAAACTTGAAAACTCTAAAAAGCCCTAAAATATCTAAAGAGCTCTGAAAAATCTAAGAGCTCTGAAAAATTCTAAAAAGCTCTGAAAAAGATTTAAGTTAATTATATTTCGTAGCACTAGTATCTACTAGCCAGGGGACTCGTTAAAGCCAACTGAAAGTAACTTAAGTCTTTATAATGAATGATACTAAAAAAATTCCCTACAATAATGAAGATTATCTTTGGATGTTTCCTAAAAACAATAAAGAGCCTTGGAAGAGCTCTGAGAAACTCTAAAAAGCTCAGGAAGGCTCCAATAAGCTTTGAAAAGCTTAAATTTAATAATACTCCGTAGCACTGGGATCTACAAGCTAGGAGATTCGTTAAAGAATGATAATAACAAATCCCTACAATAGTGACGATCAACTTTGAATGTTCTCTAAAAAGCATTGAAAACTCTAAAAAAACTTGAAAACTCTAAAAACCCCTAAAATATCTAAAGAGCTCTGAAAAATCTAAGAGCTCTGAAAAATTCTAAAAAGCTCTGAAAAAGCTTAATGTTAATTATATTTCGTAGCACTAGTATCTATTAGCCAGGGGACTCGTTAAAGCCAACTGAAAGTAACTTAAATCTTTATAATGAATGATACTAAAAAAAATTCCCGACAATAATGAAGATTATCTTTGGATGTTTCTTAAAAACCCTGAAAACCTTAAAGAGCCCTGAAAGAGCTATGAGAAACTCTAAAAAACTCATGAAAACTCCAATAAGCTTTGAATGATAATAAAAAATCTCTACAATAGTGAAGATCAAGTTTGAATGTTATCTAAAAAGCCTTAAAATATCAAAAGAGCTCTTAAAAATCTAAAGAGCTCTGAAAAACTCTAAAAAGCCCTGAAAAAGCTTTAAGTTAATTATATTTCGTAGCACTAGTATCTACTAGCCAGGGGACTCGTTAAAGCCAACTGAAAGTAACTTAATTATTTATAAAAATTCCCGACAATAATGAAGATTATCTTAGGATGTTTCCTAAATACCCTAAAAACACTAAAGAGCCCTGAAATAGCTCTTGGAAAATCTAAAAAGCTCAGGAAAACTCCAATAAGCTTTGAAAAGCTTGAATTTAATAATACTCCGTAGCACTGGGATCTACAAACTAGGAGATTCTTTAAAGAATGATAATAACAAATCCCTCCAATAGTGAAGATCAACTTTGAATGTTCTCTAAAAAGCGTTGAAAACTCCAAAAAACCCTGAAAACTCTAAAAATCCCTGAAATATCTAAAGAGCTTTGAAAAATCTAAAGAGCTCTGAAAAACTCTAAAAACCTCTGAAAAAGCTTTAAGTTAATTATATTTCGTAGAACTAGTATCTACTAGCTAGGGGATTCGTTAAAGCCAACTGAAAGTAACTTAATTCTTTATAAAAATTCCCGACAATAATGAAGATTATCTTTGGATGTTTCCTAAATACCCTAAAAACACTAAAGAGCCCTGAAAGAGCTCTGGGAAAATCTAAAAAGCTCAGGAAAACTCCAATAAGCTTTGAAAAGCTTGAATTTAATAATACTCCGTAGCACTGGGATCTACAAGCTAGGAGATTCGTTAAAGAATGATAATAACAAATCCCTAAAATAGTGAAGATCACATTTGAATGTTCTCTAAAAAGCCTTGAAAACTCTAAAAAAAACCTGAAAACTCTATAAAGCCCTGAAATATCTAAAGAGCTCTGAAAAAGCTTGAAGTTAATTATATTTCGTAGCACCAGTATCTACAAGCCAGGGGACTCGTTAAAGCCAACTGAAAGTAACTTAATTCTTATAAAAATTCCCGACAATAATGAAGATTATCTTTGGATGTTTCCTAAATACCCTAAAAACACCAAAGAGCCCTGAAAGAGCTCTGGGAAAATCTAAAAAGCTCAGGAAAACTCTAATAAGATTTGAAAATCTTGAATTTAATAATACTCCGTAGCACTGGGATCTACAAGCTAGGAGATTCGTTAAAGAATAATAATAACAAATCCCTACAATAGTGAAGATCAACTTTGAATGTTCTCTAAAAAGCCTTGAAAACTCTAAAAAAACCTGAAAACTCTAAAAATCCCTGAAATATCTAAAGAGCTCTTAAAAATCAAAAGAGCTCTGAAAAACTCTAAAAATCTCTGAATAAGCTTTAAGTTAATTATATTTCGTAGCACTAGTATCTACTAGCCAGGGGACTCGTTAAGGCCAACTGAAAGTAACTTAATTCTTTATAAAAATTCCCGACAATAATGAAGATTATCTTTGGATGTTTCCTAAATACCCTAAAAACACTAAAGAGCCCTGAAAGAGCTCTGGGGAAATCTAAAAAGCTCAGGAAAACTCCAATAAGCTTTGAAAAGTTTGAATTTAATATTACTCCGTAGCACTGGGATCTACAAGCTAGGAGATTCGTTTAAGAATGATAATAACAAATCCCTACAATAGTGAATATCAACTTTGAATGATCTCTAAAAAGCCTTGAAAACTCTAAAAAAAACCTGAAAACTCTAAAAAGCCTTGAAATATCTAAAGAGCTATGAAAAATCAAAAGAGCTCTGAAAAACTCCAAAAAGCTCTGAAAAAGCTTTAAGTTAATTATATTTCCTAGCATTAGTATATACTAGCTAGGGGACTCGTTAAATCCAACTGAAAGTAACTTAATTATTTATAAAAATTCCCGACAATAATGAAGATTATCTTTGGATGTTTCCTAAATACCCTAAAAACACTAAAGAGCCCGGAAAGAGCTCTTGGAAAATCTAAAAATCTCAGGAAAACTCCAATAAGCTTTGAAAAGCTTGAATTTAATAATATTCCGTTGGACTGGGATCTACAAACCAGGAGATTCTTTAAAGAATGATAATAACAAATCCCTCCAATAGTGAAGATCAACTTTGAATGTTCTCTAAAAAGCGTTGAAAACTCTAAAAAACCCTGAAATCTCTAAAAAGGCCTAAAATATCTAAAGAGCTTTGAAAAATCTAAAGAGTTCTGAAAAACTCTAAAAACCTGTGAAAAAGCTTTAAGTTAATTATATTTCGCAGAACTAGTATCTACTAGCTAGGGGATTCGTTAAAGCCAACTGAAAGTAACTTAATTCTTTATAAAAATTCCCGACAATAATGAAGATTATCTTTGGATGTTTCCTAAATACCCTAAAAACACTAAAGAGCCCTGAAAGAGCTCTGGGAAAATCTAAAAAGCTCAGGAAAACTCCAATAAGCTTTGAAAAGCTTGAATTTAATAATACTCCGTAGCACTGGGATCTACAAGCTAGGAGATTCGTTAAAGAATAATAATAAAAAATCCCTACATTAGTGAAGATCAACTTTAGATGTTCTCTAAAAAGCCTTGAAAACTCTAAAAAAACCTGAAAACTCTAAAAAGCCTTGAAATATCTAAAGAGCTCTTAAAAATCAAAAGAGCTCTGAAAAACTCTAAAAATCTCTGAATAAGCTTTAAGTTAATTATATTTCGTAGCACTAGTATCTACTAGCCATGGGACTCGTTAAAGCCAACTGAAAGTAACTTAATTCTTTATAAAAATTCCCGACAATAATGAAGATTATCTTTGGATGTTTCCTAAATACCCTAAAAACACTAAAGAGCCCTGAAAGAGCTCTGGGGAAATCTAAAAACCTCAGGAAAACTCCAATAAGCTTTGAAAATCTTGAATTTAATAATACTCTGTAGCACTGGGATCTACAAGCTAGGAGATTCGTTTAAGAATGATAATAACAAATCCCTACAATAGTGAATATCAACTTTGAATGTTCTCTAAAAATCCTTGAAAACTCTAAAAAAAACCTGAAAACTCTAAAAAGCCTTGAAATATCTAAAGAGCTATGAAAAATCAAAAGAGCTCTAAAAAACTCCAAAAAGCTCTGAAAAAGCTTTAAGTTAATTATATTTCGTAGCACTAGTATATACTAGCTAGGGGATTCGTTAAAGCCAACTGAAAGTAACTTAATTATTTATAAAAATTCCCGACAATAATGAAGATTATCTTTGGATGTTTCCTAAATACCCTAAAAACACTAAAGAGCCCTGAAAGAGCTCTTGGAAAATCTAAAAAGCTCAGGAAAACTCCAATAAGCTTTGAAAAGCTTGAATTTAATAATACTCCGTAGCACTGGGATCTACAAGCTAAGAGATTCGTTAAAGAATGATAATAACAAATCCCTACAATAGTGAAGATCAACTTTGAACGATCTCTAAAAAGCCTTGAAAACTCTAAAAAAACCTGAAAACTCTAAAAATCCCTGAAATATCTAAAGAGCTCTTAAAAATCAAAAGAGCTATGAAAAACTCTAAAAAGCTCTAAATAAGCTTTATGTTAATTATATTTCGTAGCACTAGTATCTACTAGCCAGGGGACTCGTTAAAGCCAACTGAAAGTAACTTAATTCTTTGTAAAAATTCCCGACAATAATGAAGATTATCTTTGGATGTTTCCTAAATACCCTAAAAACACAAAAGAGCCCTGAAAGAGCTCTGGGAAAATCTAAAAAGCTTTGAAAAGCTTGAATTTAATAATACTCTGTAGCACTGGGATCTACAAGCTAAGAGATTCGTTAAAGAATGATAATAACAAATCCCTACAATAGTGAAGATCAACTTTGAACGTTCTCTAAAAAGCCTTGAAAACTCTAAAAAAACCTGAAAACTCTAAAAAGCCCTGAAATATCTAAAGAGCTCTTAAAAATCAAAAGAGCTCTAAAAAACTCTAAAAAGCTCTGAATAAGCTTTAAGTTAATTATATTTCGTAGCACTAGTATCTACTAGCCAGGGGACTCGTTAAAGCCAACTGAAAGTAACTTAATTCTTTATAAAAATTCCCGAAAATAATGAAGATTATCTTTGGATGTTTCCTAAATACCCTAAAAACACAAAAGAGCCCTGAAAGAGCTCTGGGAAAATCTAAAAAGCTCAGGAAAACTTCATTAAGCTTTGAAAAGCTTGAATTTAAAAATACTCTGTAGCACTGGGATCTACAAGCTAAGAGATTCGTTAAAGAATGATAATAACAAATCCCTACAATAGTGAAGATCAACTTTAAACGTTCTCTAAAAAGCCTTGAAAACTCTAAAAAAACCTGAAAACTCTAAAAAGCCCTGAAATATCTAAAGAGCTCTTAAAAATCAAAAGAGCTCTGAAAAACTCTAAAAAGCTCTGAATAAGCTTTAAGTTAATTATATTTCGTAGCACTAGTATCTACTAGCCAGGGGACTCGTTAAAGCCAACTGAAAGTAACTTAATTCTTTATAAAAATTCCCGAAAATAATGAAGATTATCTTTGGATGTTTCCTAAATACCCTAAAAACACAAAAGAGCCCTGAAAGAGCTCTGGGAAAATCTAAAAAGCTCAGGAAAACTTCAATAAGCTTTGAAAAGCTTGAATTTAATAATACTCTGTAGCACTGGGATCTACAAGTTAAGAGATTCGTTAAAGAATGATAATAACAAATCCCTACAATAGTGAAGATCAACTTTGAACGTTCTCTAAAAAGCCTTGAAAACTCTAAAAAAACCTGAAAACTCTAAAAAGCCCTGAAATATCTAAAGAGCTCTTAAAAATCAAAAGAGCTCTGAAAAACTCTAAAAAGCTCTGAATAAGCTTTAAGTTAATTATATTTCGTAGCACTAGTATCTACTAGCCAGGGGACTCGTTAAAGCCAACTGAAAGTAACTTAATTCTTTATAAAAATTCCCGACAATAATGAAGATTATCTTTGGATGTTTCCTAAATACCCTAGAAACACTAAAGATCCCTGAAAGAGCTCTGGGAAAATCTAAAAAGCTCAGGAAAACTCCAATAAGCTTTGAAAAGCTTGAATTTAATAATACTCCGTAGCACTGGGATCTACAAGCTAGGAGATTCGTTAAATAATGATAATAACAAATCCCTACAATAGTGAAGATCAACTTTGAATGTTCTCTAAAATGCCTTGAAAACTTGAAAAAAAAACCTGAAAACTCTAAAAAGCCCTGAAATATCTAAAGAGCTCTGAAAAATCTAAAGAGCTCTAAAAAACTCTAAAAAGCTTGGAAAAAGATTTAAGTTAATTATATTTCGTAGAACTAGTATCTACTAGCCAGGGGATTCGTTAAAGCCAACTGAAAGTAACTTAATTCTTTATAAAGATTCCCGACAATAATGAAGATTATCTTTGGATGTTTCCTAAATACCCTAATAACACTAAAGAGCCCTGAAAGAGCTCTGGGAAAATCTAAAAAGCTCAGGAAAACTCCAATAAGCTTTGAAAAGCTTGAATTTAATAATACTCCGTAGCACTGGGATCTACAAACTAGGAGATTCTTTAAAGAATGATAATAACAAATCCCTCCAATAGTGAAGATCAACTTTGAATGTTCTCTAAAAAGCGTTGAAAACTCTAAAAATCTTGGAAAAAGCTTTAAGTTAATTATATTTCGTAGAACTAGTATCTACTAGCCAGGGGACTCGTTAAAGCCAACTGAAAGTAACTTAATTCTTTATAAAAATTCCCGACAATGATGAAGATTATCTTTGGATGTTTCCTAAATACCCTAAAAACACTAAAGAGCCCTAAAAGAGCTCTGGGAATATCTAAAAAGCTCAGGAAAACTCCAATAAGCTTTGAAGAGCTTGAATTTAATAATACTCCGTAGCACTGGGATCTACAAGCTAGGAGATTCGTTAAAGAATGATAATAACAAATCCCTACAATAGTGAAAATCAACTTTGAATGTTCTCTAAAAAGCCTTGAAAACTCTAAAAAAAACCTGAAAACTCTAAAAAGCCCTGAAATATCTAAAGAGCTCTGAAAAATCAAAAGAGCTCTGAAAAACTCCAAAAAGCTCTGAAAAAGCTTTAAGTTAATTATATTTCGTAGAACTAGTATCTAGTAGCCAGGGGATTCGTTAAAGCCATCTGAAAGTAACTTAATTCTTTATAAAAATTCCCGACAATAATGAAGATTATCTTTGGATGTTTCCTAAAAACCCTAAAAATACTAAAGAGCCCTGAAAGAGCTATGGGAAAATCTAAAAAGCTCAGGAAAACTCCAATTAGCTTTGAAAAGCTTGAATTTAATAATACTCCGTAGCACTGGGATCTACAAGCTAGCAGATTCGTTAAAGAATAATAATAACATATCCCTACAATAGTGAAGATCAACTTTGAATGTTCTCTAAAAAGCGTTGAAAACTCTAAAAAACCCTGAAAATTCTAAAAAGGCCTAAAATATCTAAAGAGCTTTGAAAAATCTAAAGAGCTATGAAAAACTCTAAAAAGCTCTGAAAAAGCTTTAAGTTAATTATATTTCGTAGAACTAGTATCTACTAGCCAGGGGATTCGTTAAAGCCATCTGAAAGTAACTTAATTCTTTATAAAAATTCCCGACAATAATGAAGATCATCTTTGGATGTTTCTTAAATACCCTAAAAACACTAAAGAGCCCTGAAAGAGCTCTGGGAAAATCTAAAAAGCTCAGGAAAAACTCCAATAAGCTTTGAAAAGCTTGAATTTAATAATACTCCGTAGCACTGGGATCTACAAGCTAGGAGATTCGTTAAAGAATGATAATAACAAATCCCTACAATAGTGAAGATCAACTTTGAACGTTCTCTAAAAAGCCTTGAAAACTCTAAAAAAACCTGAAAACTCTAAAAAGCCCTGAAATATCTAAAGAGCTCTTAAAAATCAAAAGAGCTCTGAAAAACTCTAAAAAGCTCTGAATAAGCTTTAAGTTAATTATATTTCGTAGCACTAGTATCTACTATCCAGGGGACTCGTTAAAGCCAACTGAAAGTAACTTAATTCTTTATAAAAATTCCCGACAATAATGAAGATTATCTTAGGATGTTTCCTAAATACCGTAAAAACACAAAAGAGCCCTGAAAGAGCTCTGGGAAAATCTAAAAAGCTCAGGAAAACTCCAATAAGCTTTGAAAAGCTTGAATTTAATAATACTCTGTAGCACTGGGATCTACAAGCTAAGAGATTCGTTAAAGAATGATAATAACAAATCCCTACAATAGTGAAGATCAACTTTGAACGTTCTCTAAAAAGCCTTGAAAACTCTAAAAAAACATGAAAACTCTAAAAAGCCCTGAAATATCTAAAGAGCTCTTAAAAATCAAAAGAGCTCTGAAAAACTCTAAAAAGCTCTGAATAAGCTTTAAGTTAATTATATTTCGTAGCACTAGTATCTACTAGCCAGGGGACTCGTTAAAGCCAACTGAAAGTAACTTAATTCTTTATAAAAATTCCCGACAATAATGAAGATTATCTTTGGATGTTTCCTAAATACCCTAGAAACACTAAAGATCCCTGAAAGAGCTCTGGGAAAATCTAAAAAGCTCAGGAAAACTCCAATAAGCTTTGAAAAGCTTGAATTTAATAATACTCCGTAGCACTGGGATCTACAAGCTAGGAGATTCGTTAAATAATGATAATAACAAATCCCTACAATAGTGAAGATCAACTTTGAATGTTCTCTAAAATGCCTTGAAAACTTGAAAAAAAAACCTGAAAACTCTAAAAAGCCCTGAAATATCTAAAGAGCTCTGAAAAATCTAAAGAGCTCTAAAAAACTCTAAAAAGCTTGGAAAAAGCTTTAAGTTAATTATATTTCGTAGAACTAGTATCTACTAGCCAGGGGATTCGTTAAAGCCAACTGAAAGTAACTTAATTCTTTATAAAGATTCCCGACAATAATGAAGATTATCTTTGGATGTTTCCTAAATACCCTAATAACACTAAAGAGCCCTGAAAGAGCTCTGGGAAAATCTAAAAAGCTCAGGAAAACTCCAATAAGCTTTGAAAAGCTTGAATTTAATAATACTCCGTAGCACTGGGATCTACAAACTAGGAGATTCTTTAAAGAATGATAATAACAAATCCCTCCAATAGTGAAGATCAACTTTGAATGTTCTCTAAAAAGCGTTGAAAACTCTAAAAATCTTGGAAAAAGCTTTAAGTTAATTATATTTCGTAGAACTAGTATCTACTAGCTAGGGGATTCGTTAAAGCCAACTGAAAGTAACTTAATTCTTTATAAAAATTCCCGACAATGATGAAGATTATCTTTGGATGTTTCCTAACTACCCTAAAAACACTAAAGAGCCCTAAAAGAGCTCTGGGAATATCTAAAAAGCTCAGGAAAACTCCAATAAGCTTTGAAAAGCTTGAATTTAATAATACTCCGTAGCACTGGGATCTACAAGCTTGGAGATTCGTTAAAGAATGATAATAACAAATCCCTACAATAGTGAATATCAACTTTGAATGTTCTCTAAAAAGCCTTGAAAACTCTAAAAAAAAACTGAAAACTCTAAAAAGCCCTGAAATATCAAAAGAGCTCTGAAAATCAAAAGAGCTCTGAAAAACTCCAAAAAGCTCTGAAAAAGTTTGAAGTTAATTATATTTCGTAGAACTAGTATCTACTAGCCAGTGGATTCGTTAAAGCCATATGAAAGTAACTTAATTCTTTATAAAAATTCTCGAAAATAATGAAGATTATCTTTGGATGTTTCCTAAAAACCCTAAAAACCCTAAAGAGCCCTGAAAGAGCTCTGGGAAAATCTAAAAAGCTCAGGAAAACTCCAATAAGCTTTGAAAAGCTTGAATTTAATAATACTCCGTAGCACTGGGATCTACAAGCTAGGAGATTCGTTAAAGAATAATAATAACAAATCCCTACAATAGTGAAGATCAACTTTGAATATTCTCTAAAAGCCTTGAAAACTCTAAAAAAAACCTGAAAACTCTAAAAAGCCCTGAAATATCAAAAGAGCTCTAAAAAATCAAAAGAGCTCTAAAAAATCAAAAGAGCTCTGAAAAACTCCAAAAAGCTCTGAAAAAGCTTGAAGTTAATTATATTTTGTAAAACTAGTATCTACTAGCCAGGGGATTTGTTAAAGCCAACAGAAAGTAACTTCATTCTTTATAAAAATTCCCGACAATAATGAAGATTATCTTTGGATGTTTCCTAAATATCCTAAAAACACTAAAGAGCCCTGAAAGAGCTCTGGTAAAATCTAAAAAGCTCAGGAAAACTCCAATAAGCTTTGAAAAGCTTGAATTTAATAATACTCCGTAGCATTGGGATCTACAAGCTAGGAGATTCGTTAAAGAATGATAATAACAAATCCCTACAATAGTGAATATCAACTTTGAATGTTCTCTAAAAAGCCTTGAAAACTGTAAAAAAAAACCTGAAAACTCTAAAAAGCCCTGAAATATCTAAAGAGCTCTGGAAAATCAAAAGAGCTCTGAAAAACTCCAAAAAGCTCTGAAAAAGCTTTAAGTTAATCATATTTCATAGCACTAGTATCTACTAGCCAGGGGACTCGTTAAAGCCAACTGAAAGTAACTTAATTCTTTATAAAAATTCCTGACAATAATGAAGATTATCTTTGGATGTTTCCTAAATACCCTAAAAACACTAAAGAGCCCTGAAAGAGCTCTGGGAAAATCTAAAAAGCTCAGGAAAACTCCAATAAGCTTTGAAAAGCTTGAATTTAGCAATACTCCGTAGCACTGGGATCTACAAGCTAGGAGATTCGTTAAAGAATGATAATAACAAATCCCTACAATAGTGAAGATCAACTTTGAATGTTCTCTAAAAAGCGTTGAAAACTCTAAAAAACCCTGAAAACTCTAAAAAGGCCTAAAATATCTAAAGAGCTTTGAAAAATCTAAAGAGCTCTGAAAAGCTCTGAAAAAGCTTTAAGTTAATTATATTTCGTAGAACTAGTATCTACTAGCCAGGGGATTCGTTAAAGCCATCTGAAAGTAACTTAATTCTTTTTTAAAAATTCCCGACAATAATGAAGATTATCTTTGGATGTTTCCTAAATACCCTAAAAACACTAAAGAGCTCTGAAAGAGCTCTGGAAAAATTTAAATGCTCAGGAAAACTCCAATAAGATTTGAAAAGCTTGAATTTAATAATACTCTGTAGCACTGGGATCTACAAGCTAGGAGATTCGTTAAAGAATGATAATAACAAATCCCTACAATAGTGAAGATCAACTTTGAACGTTCTCTAAAAAGCTTTAAAAACTCTAAAAAAACCTGAAAACTCTAAAAAGCCCTGAAATATCTAAAGAGCTCTTAAAAATCAAAAGAGCTCTGAAAAACTCTAAAAAGCTCTGAATAAGCTTTAAGTTAATTATATTTCGTAGCACTAGTATCTACTAGCCAGGGGACTCGTTAAAGCCAACTGAAAGTAACTTAATTCTTTATAAAAATTCCCGACAATAATGAAGATTATCTTTGGATGTTTCCTAAATACCCTAAAAACACAAAAGAGCACTGAAAGAGCTCTGGGAAAATCTAAAAAGCTCAGGAAAACTCCAATAAGCTTTGAAAAGCTTGAATTTAATAATACTCAGTAGCACTGGGATCTACAAGCTAAGAGATTCGTTAAAGAATGATAATAACAAATCCCTACAATAGTGAAGATCAACTTTGAACGTTCTCTAAAAAGCCTTGAAAACTCTAAAAAAACCTGAAAACTCTAAAAAGCCCTGAAATATATCTAAAGAGCTCTTAAAAATCAAAAGAGCTCTGAAAAACTCTAAAAAGCTCTGAATAAGCTTTAAGTTAATTATATTTCGTAGCACTAGTATCTACTAGCCAGGGGACTCGTTAAAGCCAACTGAAAGTAACTTAATTCTTTATAAAAATTCCCGACAATAATGAAGATTATCTTTGGATGTTTCCTAAATACCCTAAAAACACAAAAGATCCCTGAAAGAGCTCTGGGAAAATCTAAAAAGCTCCGGAAAACTCCAATAAGCTTTGAAAAGCTTGAATTTAATAATACTCTGTAGCACTGGGATCTACAAGCTATGAGATTCGTTAAAGAATGATAATAACAAATCCCTATAATAGTGAAGATCAACTTTGAACGTTCTCTAAAAAGCCTTGAAAACTCTAAAAAAACCTGAAAACTCTAAAAAGCCCTGAAATATCTAAAGAGCTCTTAAATATCAAAAGAGCTCTGAAAAACTCTAAAAAGCTCTGAATAAGCTTTAAGTTAATTATATTTCGTAGCACTAGTATCTACTAGCCAGGGGACTCGTTAAAGCCAACTGAAAGTAACTTAATTCTTTATAAAAATTCCCGACAATAATGAAGAATATCTTTGGATGTTTCCTAAATACCCTAAAAACACAAAAGAGCCCTGAAAGAGCTCTGGGAAAATCTAAAAAGCTCAGGAAAACTCCAATAAGCTTTGAAAAGCTTGAATTTAATAATACTCTGTAGCACTGGGATCTACAAGCTAAGAGATTCGTTAAAGAATGATAATAACAAATCCCTACAATAGTGAAGATCAACTTTGAACGTTCTCTAAAAAGCCTTGAAAACTCTAAAAAAACATGAAAACTCTAAAAAGCCCTGAAATATCTAAAGAGCTCTGAAAAATCAAAAGAGCTCTGAAAAACTCCAAAAAGCTCTGAAAAAGCTTGAAGTTAATTATATTTCGTAAAACTAGTATCTACTAGCCAGGGGATTCGTTAAAGCCAACTGAAAGTAACTTCATTCTTTATAAAAATTCCCGACAATAATGAAGATTATCTTTGGATGTTTCCTAAAAACCCTAAAAACACTAAAGAGCCCTGAAAGAGCTCTGGGAAAACCTAAAAAGCTCAGGAAAACTCCAATAAGCATTGAAAAGCTTGAATTTAATAATACTCCGTAGCACTGGGATCTACAAACTAGGAGATCCTTTAAAGAATGATAATAAAAAATCCCTCCAATAGTGAAGATAACCTTTGAATGTTCTCTAAAAAGCGTTGAAAACTCTAAAAAACCCTGAAAACTCTAAAAAGGCCTAAAATATCTAAAGAGCTTTGAAAAATCTAAAGAGCTCTGAAAAACTCTAAAAAGCTCTGAAAAAGCTTTAAGTTAATTATATTTCGTAGAACTAGTATCTACTAGCTAGGGGATTCGTTAAAGCCAACTGAAAGTAACTTAATTCTTTATAAAAATTCCCGACAATGATGAAGATTATCTTTGGATGTTTCCTAAATACCCTAAAAACACTAAAGAGCCCTAAAAGAGCTCTGGGAAAATCTAAAAAGCTCAGGAAAACTCCAATAAGCTTTGAAGAGCTTGAATTTAATAATACTCCGTAGCACTGGGATCTACAAGCTAGGAGATTCGTTAAAGAATGATAATAACAAATCCCTACAATAGTGAAGATCAACTTTGAATGTTCTCTAAAATGCCTTGAAAACTTTAAAAAAAAACCTGAAAACTCTAAAAAGCCCTGAAATATCTAAAGAGCTCTGAAAAATCTAAAGAGCTCTAAAAAACTCTAAAAAGCTTGGAAAAAGCTTTAAGTTAATTATATTTCGTAGAACTAGTATCTACTAGCCAGGGGATTCGTTAAAGCCAACTGAAAGTAACTTAATTCTTTATTAAGATTCCCGACAATAATGAAGATTATCTTTGGATGTTTCCTAAATACCCTAAAAACACTAAAGAGCCCTGAAAGAGCTCTGGGAAAATCTAAAAAGCTCAGGAAAACTCCAATAAGCTTTGAAAAGCTTGAATTTAATAATACTCCGTAGCACTGGGATCTACAAACTAGGAGATTCTTTAAAGAATGATAATAACAAATCCCTCCAATAGTGAAGATCAACTTTGAATGTTCTCTAAAAAGCGTTGAAAACTCTAAAAATCTTGGAAAAAGCTTTAAGTTAATTATATTTCGTAGAACTAGTATCTACTAGCTAGGGGATTCGTTAAAGCCAACTGAAAGTAACTTAATTCTTTATAAAAATTCCCGACAATGATGAAGATTATCTTTGGATGTTTCCTAAATACCCTAAAAACACTAAAGAGCCCTAAAAGAGCTCTGGGAATATCTAAAAAGCTCAGGAAAACTCCAATAAGCTTTGAAAAGCTTGAATTTAATAATACTCCGTAGCACTGGGATCTACAAACTAGGAGATTCTTTAAAGAATGATAATAACAAATCCCTCCAATAGTGAAGATCAACTTTGAATGTTCTCTAAAAAGCGTTGAAAACTCTAAAAATCTTGGAAAAAGCTTTAAGTTAATTATATTTCGTAGAACTAGTATCTACTAGCCAGGGGACTCGTTAAAGCCAACTGAAAGTAACTTAATTCTTTATAAAAATTCCCGACAATGATGAAGATTATCTTTGGATGTTTCCTAAATACCCTAAAAACACTAAAGAGCCCTAAAAGAGCTCTGGGAATATCTAAAAAGCTCAGGAAAACTCCAATAAGCTTTGAAAAGCTTGAATTTAATAATACTCCGTAGCACTGGGATCTACAAACTAGGAGATTCTTTAAAGAATGATAATAACAAATCCCTCCAATAGTGAAGATCAACTTTGAATGTTCTCTAAAAAGCGTTGAAAACTCTAAAAATCTTGGAAAAAGCTTTAAGTTAATTATATTTCGTAGAACTAGTATCTACTAGCCAGGGGACTCGTTAAAGCCAACTGAAAGTAACTTAATTCTTTATAAAAATTCCCGACAATGATGAAGATTATCTTTGGATGTTTCCTAAATACCCTAAAAACACTAAAGAGCCCTAAAAGAGCTCTGGGAATATCTAAAAAGCTCAGGAAAACTCCAATAAGCTTTGAAGAGCTTGAATTTAATAATACTCCGTAGCACTGGGATCTACAAGCTAGGAGATTCGTTAAAGAATGATAATAACAAATCCCTACAATAGTGAAAATCAACTTTGAATGTTCTCTAAAAAGCCTTGAAAACTCTAAAAAAAACCTGAAAACTCTAAAAAGCCCTGAAATATCTAAAGAGCTCTGAAAAATCAAAAGAGCTCTGAAAAACTCCAAAAAGCTCTGAAAAAGCTTTAAGTTAATTATATTTCGTAGAACTAGTATCTAGTAGCCAGGGGATTCGTTAAAGCCATCTGAAAGTAACTTAATTCTTTATAAAAATTCCCGACAATAATGAAGATTATCTTTGGATGTTTCCTAAAAACCCTAAAAATACTAAAGAGCCCTGAAAGAGCTATGGGAAAATCTAAAAAGCTCAGGAAAACTCCAATTAGCTTTGAAAAGCTTGAATTTAATAATACTCCGTAGCACTGGGATCTACAAGCTAGCAGATTCGTTAAAGAATAATAATAACATATCCCTACAATAGTGAAGATCAACTTTGAATGTTCTCTAAAAAGCGTTGAAAACTCTAAAAAACCCTGAAAATTCTAAAAAGGCCTAAAATATCTAAAGAGCTTTGAAAAATCTAAAGAGCTATGAAAAACTCTAAAAAGCTCTGAAAAAGCTTTAAGTTAATTATATTTCGTAGAACTAGTATCTACTAGCCAGGGGATTCGTTAAAGCCATCTGAAAGTAACTTAATTCTTTATAAAAATTCCCGACAATAATGAAGATCATCTTTGGATGTTTCTTAAATACCCTAAAAACACTAAAGAGCCCTGAAAGAGCTCTGGGAAAATCTAAAAAGCTCAGGAAAAACTCCAATAAGCTTTGAAAAGCTTGAATTTAATAATACTCCGTAGCACTGGGATCTACAAGCTAGGAGATTCGTTAAAGAATGATAATAACAAATCCCTACAATAGTGAAGATCAACTTTGAACGTTCTCTAAAAAGCCTTGAAAACTCTAAAAAAACCTGAAAACTCTAAAAAGCCCTGAAATATCTAAAGAGCTCTTAAAAATCAAAAGAGCTCTGAAAAACTCTAAAAAGCTCTGAATAAGCTTTAAGTTAATTATATTTCGTAGCACTAGTATCTACTATCCAGGGGACTCGTTAAAGCCAACTGAAAGTAACTTAATTCTTTATAAAAATTCCCGACAATAATGAAGATTATCTTAGGATGTTTCCTAAATACCGTAAAAACACAAAAGAGCCCTGAAAGAGCTCTGGGAAAATCTAAAAAGCTCAGGAAAACTCCAATAAGCTTTGAAAAGCTTGAATTTAATAATACTCTGTAGCACTGGGATCTACAAGCTAAGAGATTCGTTAAAGAATGATAATAACAAATCCCTACAATAGTGAAGATCAACTTTGAACGTTCTCTAAAAAGCCTTGAAAACTCTAAAAAAACATGAAAACTCTAAAAAGCCCTGAAATATCTAAAGAGCTCTTAAAAATCAAAAGAGCTCTGAAAAACTCTAAAAAGCTCTGAATAAGCTTTAAGTTAATTATATTTCGTAGCACTAGTATCTACTAGCCAGGGGACTCGTTAAAGCCAACTGAAAGTAACTTAATTCTTTATAAAAATTCCCGACAATAATGAAGATTATCTTTGGATGTTTCCTAAATACCCTAAAAACACTAAAGAGCCCTGAAAGAGCTCTGGGAAAATCTAAAAAGCTCAGGAAAACTCCAATAAGCTTTGAAAAGCTTGAATTTAATAATACTCCATAGCACTGGGATCTACAAACTAGGAGATTCTTTAAAGAATGATAATAACAAATCCCTCCAATAGTGAAGATCAACTTTGAATGTTCTCTAAAAAGCGTTGAAAACTCTAAAAAACCCTGAAAACTCTAAAAAGGCCTAAAATATCTAAAAAGGCTTTGAAAAATCTAAAGAGCTCTGAAAAACTTTAAAAAGCTCTGAAAAAGCTTTAAGTTAATTATATTTCGTAGAACTAGTATCTACTAGCTAGGGGATTCGTTAAAGCCAACCGAAAGTAACTTAATTCTTTATAAAAATTCCCGACAATAATGAAGATTATCTTCGGATGTTTCCTAAATACCCTAGAAACACTAAAGAGCCCTGAAAGAGCTCTGGGAAAATCTAAAAAGCTCAGGAAAACTCCAATAAGCTTTGAAAAGCTTGAATTTAATAATACTCCGTAGCACTGGGATCTACAAGCTAGCAGATTCGTTAAAGAATAATAATAACAAATCCCTACAATAGTGAAGATCAACTTTGAATGTTCTCTAAAAAGCGTTGAAAACTCTAAAAAACCCTGAAAATTCTAAAAAGGCCTAAAATATCTAAAGAGCTTTGAAAAATCTAAAGAGCTATGAAAAACTCTAAAAAGCTCTGAAAAAGCTTTAAGTTAATATATTTCGTAGAACTAGTATCTACTAGCCAGGGGATTCGTTAAAGCCATCTGAAAGTAACTTAATTCTTTATAAAAATTCCCGACAATAATGAAGATTATCTTTGGATGTTTCTTAAATACCCTAAAAACACTAAAGAGCCCTGAAAGAGCTCTGGGAAAATCTAAAAAGCTCAGGAAAAACTCCAATAAGCTTTGAAAAGCTTGAATTTAATAATACTCCGTAACACTGGGATCTACAAGCTAGGAGATTCGTTAAAGAATGATAATAACAAATCCCTACAATAGTGAAGATCAACTTTGAACGTTCTCTAAAAAGCCTTGAAAACTCTAAAAAAACCTGAAAACTCTAAAAAGCCCTGAAATATCTAAAGAGCTCTTAAAAATCAAAAGAGCTCTGAAAAACTCTAAAAAGCTCTGAATAAGCTTTAAGTTAATTATATTTCGTAGCACTAGTATCTACTAGCCAGGGGACTCGTTAAAGCCAACTGAAAGTAACTTAATTCTTTATAAAAATTCCCGACAATAATGAAGATTATCTTTGGATGTTTCCTAAATACCCTAAAAACACTAAAGAGCCCTGAAAGAGCTCTGGGAAAATCTAAAAAGCTCAGGAAAACTCCAATAAGCTTTGAAAAGCTTGAATTTAATAATACTCCATAGCACTGGGATCTACAAACTAGGATATTCTTTAAAGAATGATAATAACAAATCCCTCCAATAGTGAAGATCAACTTTGAATGTTCTCTAAAAAGCGTTGAAAACTCTAAAAAACCCTGAAAACTCTAAAAAGGCCTAAAATATCTAAAAAGGCTTTGAAAAATCTAAAGAGCTCTGAAAAACTTTAAAAAGCTCTGAAAAAGCTTTAAGTTAATTATATTTCGTAGAACTAGTATCTACTATCTAGGGGATTCGTTAAAGCCAACCGAAAGTAACTTAATTCTTTATAAAAATTCCCGACAATAATGAAGATTATCTTCGGATGTTTCCTAAATACCCTAGAAACACTAAAGAGCCCTGAAAGAGCTCTGGGAAAATCTAAAAAGCTCAGGAAAACTCCAATAAGCTTTGAAAAGCTTGAATTTAATAATACTCCGTAGCACTGGGATCTACAAGCTAGCAGATTCGTCAAAGAATAATAATAACAAATCCCTACAATAGTGAAGATCAACTTTGAATGTTCTCTAAAAAGCGTTGAAAACTCTAAAAAACCCTGAAAATTCTAAAAAGGCCTAAAATATCTAAAGAGCTTTGAAAAATCTAAAGAGCTATGAAAAACTCTAAAAAGCTCTGAAAAAGCTTTAAGTTAATATATTTCGTAGAACTAGTATCTACTAGCCAGGGGATTCGTTAAAGCCATCTGAAAGTAACTTAATTCTTTATAAAAATTCCCGACAATAATGAAGATTATCTTTGGATGTTTCTTAAATACCCTAAAAACACTAAAGAGCCCTAAAAGAGCTCTGGGAAAATCTAAAAAGCTCAGGAAAAACTCCAATAAGCTTTGAAAAGCTTGAATTTAATAATACTCCGTAGCACTGGGATCTACAAGCTAGGAGATTCGTTAAAGAATGATAATAACAAATCCCTACAATAGTGAAGATCAACTTTGAACGTTCTCTAAAAAGCCTTGAAAACTCTAAAAAAACCTGAAAACTCTAAAAAGCCCTGAAATATCTAAAGAGCTCTTAAAAATCAAAAGAGCTCTGAAAAACTCTAAAAAGCTCTGAATAAGCTTTAAGTTAATTATATTTCGTAGCACTAGTATCTACTATCCAGGGGACTCGTTAAAGCCAACTGAAAGTAACTTAATTCTTTATAAAAATTCCCGACAATAATGAAGATTATCTTAGGATGTTTCCTAAATACCGTAAAAACACAAAAGAGCCCTGAAAGAGCTCTGGGAAAATCTAAAAAGCTCAGGAAAACTCCAATAAGCTTTGAAAAGCTTGAATTTAATAATACTCTGTAGCACTGGGATCTACAAGCTAAGAGATTCGTTAAAGAATGATAATAACAAATCCCTACAATAGTGAAGATCAACTTTGAACGTTCTCTAAAAAGCCTTGAAAACTCTAAAAAAACATGAAAACTCTAAAAAGCCCTGAAATATCTAAAGAGCTCTTAAAAATCAAAAGAGCTCTGAAAAACTCTAAAAAGCTCTGAATAAGCTTTAAGTTAATTATATTTCGTAGCACTAGTATCTACTAGCCAGGGGACTCGTTAAAGCCAACTGAAAGTAACTTAATTCTTTATAAAAAATTCCCGACAATAATGAAGATTATCTTTGGATGTTTCCTAAATACCCTAAAAACACAAAAGAGCCCTGAAAGAGCTCTGGGAAAATCTAAAAAGCTCAGGAAAACTCCAATAAGCTTTGAAAAGCTTCAATTTAATAATACTCTGTAGCACTGGGATCTACAAGCTAAGAGATTCGTTAAAGAATGATAATAGCAAATCCCTACAATAGTGAAGATCAACTTTGAACGTTCTCTAAAAAGCCTTGAAAACTCTAAAAAAACATGAAAACTCTAAAAAGCCCTGAAATATCTAAAGAGCTCTTAAAAATCAAAAGAGCTCTGAAAAACTCTAAAAAGCTCTGAATAAGCTTTAAGTTAATTATATTTCGTAGCACTAGTATCTACTAGCCAGGGGACTCGTTAAAGCCAACTGAAAGTAACTTAATTCTTTATAAAAATTCCCGACAATAATGAAGATTATCTTTGGATGTTTCCTAAATACCCTAAAAACACTAAAGAGCCCTGAAAGAGCTCTGGGAAAATCTAAAAAGCTCAGGAAAACTCCAATAAGCTTTGAAAAGCTTGAATTTAATAATACTCCATAGCACTGGGATCTACAAACTAGGAGATTCTTTAAAGAATGATAATAACAAATCCCTCCAATAGTGAAGATCAACTTTGAATGTTCTCTAAAAAGCGTTGAAAACTCTAAAAAACCCTGAAAACTCTAAAAAGGCCTAAAATATCTAAAAAGGCTTTGAAAAATCTAAAGAGCTCTGAAAAACTTTAAAAAGCTCTGAAAAAGCTTTAAGTTAATTATATTTCGTAGAACTAGTATCTACTAGCTAGGGGATTCGTTAAAGCCAACCGAAAGTAACTTAATTCTTTATAAAAATTCCCGACAATAATGAAGATTATCTTCGGATGTTTCCTAAATACCCTAGAAACACTAAAGAGCCCTGAAAGAGCTCTGGGAAAATCTAAAAAGCTCAGGAAAACTCCAATAAGCTTTGAAAAGCTTGAATTTAATAATACTCCGTAGCACTGGGATCTACAAGCTAGCAGATTCGTTAAAGAATAATAATAACAAATCCCTACAATAGTGAAGATCAACTTTGAATGTTCTCTAAAAAGCGTTGAAAACTCTAAAAAACCCTGAAAATTCTAAAAAGGCCTAAAATATCTAAAGAGCTTTGAAAAATCTAAAGAGCTATGAAAAACTCTAAAAAGCTCTGAAAAAGCTTTAAGTTAATATATTTCGTAGAACTAGTATCTACTAGCCAGGGGATTCGTTAAAGCCATCTGAAAGTAACTTAATTCTTTATAAAAATTCCCGACAATAATGAAGATTATCTTTGGATGTTTCTTAAATACCCTAAAAACACTAAAGAGCCCTGAAAGAGCTCTGGGAAAATCTAAAAAGCTCAGGAAAAACTCCAATAAGCTTTGAAAAGCTTGAATTTAATAATACTCCGTAACACTGGGATCTACAAGCTAGGAGATTCGTTAAAGAATGATAATAACAAATCCCTACAATAGTGAAGATCAACTTTGAACGTTCTCTAAAAAGCCTTGAAAACTCTAAAAAAACCTGAAAACTCTAAAAAGCCCTGAAATATCTAAAGAGCTCTTAAAAATCAAAAGAGCTCTGAAAAACTCTAAAAAGCTCTGAATAAGCTTTAAGTTAATTATATTTCGTAGCACTAGTATCTACTAGCCAGGGGACTCGTTAAAGCCAACTGAAAGTAACTTAATTCTTTATAAAAATTCCCGACAATAATGAAGATTATCTTTGGATGTTTCCTAAATACCCTAAAAACACTAAAGAGCCCTGAAAGAGCTCTGGGAAAATCTAAAAAGCTCAGGAAAACTCCAATAAGCTTTGAAAAGCTTGAATTTAATAATACTCCGTAGCACTGGGATCTACAAGCTAGGAGATTCGTTAAAGAATGATAATAACAAATCCCTACAATAGTGAAGATCAACTTTGAATGTTCTCTAAAATGCCTTGAAAACTTTAAAAAAAACCTGAAAACTCTAAAAAGCCCTGAAATATCTAAAGAGCTCTGAAAAATCAAAAGAGATCTGAAAAACTCCAAAAACCTCTGAAAAAGCTTGAAGTTAATTATATTTCGTAGCACTAGTATCTACTAGCCAGGGGACTCGTTAAAGCCAAGTGAAAGTAACTTAATTATTTATAAAAATTCCCGACAATAATGAAGATTATCTTTGGATGTTTCCTAAATACCCTAAAAACTTTTTTTTGCTAGGTCAAAATGGTTTGTTAAAGCAAAAAAAACGTAATTACAAGAATTACAAAATGGGAGGCGCTAGGCCTCCACACCCCCATAAACCAAAGGGGAAGAAAACTCTAAAAACTCATAAAATAAGCTCTTAAGCACTAAAAAATAGCATAAAGAAGAAAACTATTAAAATCAAAATCGTTTTCGCCCCTTATTTCCAACTCTAAAATTCCTCTTCTTGGGAGTGAGATCATCAATTATTTGAGTCAAATCATAGTGCTCCTTGAATTCATCTTCGTAATCATCATAAGTTTCATCATTGTCATAATCCTGTTCATTTTCGTCTGAAGCATAATTACCACCTGGAACAAGCTTAATAGGAGATTGAACATTCTTTTTTGTTGACATTCTATCCATTTTCTTCTTTTTTTCCTCTAAATAGTCTCGTCGAAAGGCTGGATCTCTAATGAATTTAGCATGCACTTCATCAAGTCGAAAGGCTGTATCTCTAAATACCCTAAAAACACTAAGGAGCTCTAAAAGATCTCTGGGGAAATCTAAAAAGCTCAGGAAAACTCCAATAAGCTTTGAAAAGCTTGAATTTATTAATACTCCGTAGCACTGTGATCTACAAACTATGAGATTCGTTAAAGAATGATAATAAAAAATCCCTCCATTAGTGAAGATCAACTTTGAATGTTCTCTAAAAAGCGTTGAAAGCTCTAAAAAAAACCCTGAAAACTCTAAAAAGGCCTAAAATATCTAAAGAGCTCTGAAAAACTCTAAAAAGCTCTGAAAAAGCTTTAAGTTAATTATATTTCGTAGCAATAGTATCTACTAGCCAGGGGATTCGTTAAAGCAAACTGAAAGTAACTTAATTCTTTATAAAAATTCCAGACAATAATGAAGATTATCTTTGGATGTTTCCTAAATACCCTAAAAACACTAAAGAGCTCTGAAAGAGCTATGGGAAACTCTAAAAAGATCAGGAAGACTCCAATAAGCTTTGAGAAGCTTGAATTTAGTAATACTACGTAGCACTGGGATCTACAAGCTAGGAGATTCGTTAAAGAATGATAATAACAAATCCCTACAATAGTGAAGATCAACTTTGAATGTTCTCTAAAAAGCATTGAAAACTCTAAAAAAGCTTGAAAACTCTAAAAAGCCCTAAAATATCTAAAGAGCTCTGAAAAAGCTTTAAGTTAATTATATTTCTTAGCACTAGTATCTACTAGCCAGGGGATTCGTTAAAGCCAACTGAAAGTAACTTAATTCTTTATAATGAATGATACTAAAAATATTCCCTACAATAATGAAGATTATCTTTGGATGTTTCCTAAAAACACTAAAGAGCCCTGGAAGAGCTCTGAGAAACTCTAAAAAGCTTAGGAAGGCTTCAATAAGCTTTGAAAAGCTTAAATTTAATAATACTCCGTAGCACTGGGATCTACAAGCTAGGAGATTCGTTAAAGAATGATAATAACAAATCCCTACAATAGTGAAGATGAACTTTGAATGTTCTCTAAAAAGCATTTAAAACTCTAAAAAAACTTGAAAACTCTAAAAAGCCCTAAAATATCTAAAGAGCTCTGAAAAATCTAAGAGCTCTGAAAAATTCTAAAAAGCTCTGAAAAAGATTTAAGTTAATTATATTTCGTAGCACTAGTATCTACTAGCCAGGGGACTCGTTAAAGCCAACTGAAAGTAACTTAAGTCTTTATAATGAATGATACTAAAAAAATTCCCTACAATAATGAAGATTATCTTTGGATGTTTCCTAAAAACAATAAAGAGCCTTGGAAGAGCTCTGAGAAACTCTAAAAAGCTCAGGAAGGCTCCAATAAGCTTTGAAAAGCTTAAATTTAATAATACTCCGTAGCACTGGGATCTACAAGCTAGGAGATTCGTTAAAGAATGATAATAACAAATCCCTACAATAGTGACGATCAACTTTGAATGTTCTCTAAAAAGCATTGAAAACTCTAAAAAAACTTGAAAACTCTAAAAACCCCTAAAATATCTAAAGAGCTCTGAAAAATCTAAGAGCTCTGAAAAATTCTAAAAAGCTCTGAAAAAGCTTAATGTTAATTATATTTCGTAGCACTAGTATCTATTAGCCAGGGGACTCGTTAAAGCCAACTGAAAGTAACTTAAATCTTTATAATGAATGATACTAAAAAAAATTCCCGACAATAATGAAGATTATCTTTGGATGTTTCTTAAAAACCCTGAAAACCTTAAAGAGCCCTGAAAGAGCTATGAGAAACTCTAAAAAACTCATGAAAACTCCAATAAGCTTTGAATGATAATAAAAAATCTCTACAATAGTGAAGATCAAGTTTGAATGTTATCTAAAAAGCCTTAAAATATCAAAAGAGCTCTTAAAAATCTAAAGAGCTCTGAAAAACTCTAAAAGGCCCTGAAAAAGCTTTAAGTTAATTATATTTCGTAGCACTAGTATCTACTAGCCAGGGGACTCGTTAAAGCCAACTGAAAGTAACTTAATTATTTATAAAAATTCCCGACAATAATGAAGATTATCTTTGGATGTTTCCTAAATACCCTAAAAATACTAAAGAGCCCTGAAAGAGCTCTTGGAAAATCTAAAAAGCTCAGGAAAACTCCAATAAGCTTTGAAAAGCTTGAATTTAATAATACTTTGTAGCACTGGGATCTACAAGCTAGGAGATTCGTTAAAGAATGATAATAACAAATCCCTACAATAGTGAAGATCAACTTTGAATGTTCTCTAAAATGCCTTGAAAACTCTAAAAAAAACCTGAAAACTCTAAAAAGCCCTGAAATATCTAAAGAGCTCTGAAAAATCAAAAGAGCTCTGAAAAACTCCATAAACCTCTGAAAAAGCTTGAAGTTAATTATATTTCGTAGCACTAGTATCTACTAGCCAGGGGACTCGTTAAAGCCAACTGAAAGTAACTTAATTATTTATAAAAATTCCCGACAATAATGAAGATTATCTTTGGATGTTTCCTAAATACCCTAAAAACTTTTTTTTGCTAGGTCAAAATGGTTTGTTAAAGCAAAAAAAACGTAATTACAAGAATTACAAAATGGGAGGCGCTAGGCCTCCACACCCCCATAAACCAAAGGGGCAGAAAACTCATAAAATAAGCTCTTAAGCACTAAAAAATAACATAAAGAAGAAAACTAATAAAATCAAAATCGTTTTCGCCCCTTATTTCGAACTCTAAAATTCCTCTTCTTGGGAGTGATATCATCAATTATTTGAGTCAAATCATAGTGCTCCTTGAATTCATCTTCATAATCATCATAAATTTCATCATTGTCATAATCCTGTTCATTTTCGTCTGAAGCATAATTACCACCTGGAACAAGCTTAATAGGAGATTGAACATTCTTTTTTGTTGACATTCTATCCATTTTCTTCTTTTTTTCCTCTAAATAGTCTCGTCGAAAGGCTGGATCTCTAATGAATTTAGCACGCACTTCATCAAGTCGAAAGGCTGGATCACTAAATACCCTAAAAACACTAAGGAGCTCTAAAAGAGCTCTGGGGAAATCTAAAAAGCTCAGGAAAACTCCAATAAGCTTTGAAAAGCTTGAATTTATTAATACTCCGTATCACTGGGATCTACAAACTATGAGATTCGTTAAAGAATGATAATAACCAATCCCTCCAATAGTGAAGATCAACTTTGAATGTTCTCTAAAAAGCGTTGAAAGCTCTGAAAAAACCCTGAAAACTCTAAAAAGGCCTATAATATCTAAATAGCTCTGAAAAACTCTAAAAAGCTCTGAAAAAGCTTTAAGTTAATTATATTTCGTAGCAATAGTATCTACTAGCCAGGGGATTCGTTAAAGCAAACTGAAAGTAACTTAATTCTTTATAAAAATTCCAGACAATAATGAAGATTATCTTTGGATGTTTCCTAAATACCCTAAAAACACTAAAGAGCCCTGAAAGAGCTATGGGAAACTCTAAAAAGCTCAGGAAGACTCCAATAAGCTTTGAAAAGCTTGAATTTAGTAATACTACGTAGCACTGGGATCTACAAGCTAGGAGATTCATTAAAGAATAATAATAACAAATCCCTACAATAGTGAAGATCAACTTTGAATGTTCTCTAAAAGGCATTGAAAACTCTAAAAAAACTTGAAAACTCTAAAAAGCCCTAAAATATCTAAAGAGCTCTGAAAAATCTAAAGAGCTCTGAAAAAGCTTTAAGTTAATTATATTTCGTAGCACTAGTAAATACTAGCCAGGGGACTCGTTAAAGCCAACTGAAAGTAACTTAATTCTTTATAATGAATGATACTAAAAAAATTCCCTACAATAATGAAGATTATCTTTGGATGTTTCCTAAAAACACTAAAGATCCCTGGAAGAGCTCTGAGAAACTCTAAAAAGCTTAGGAAGGCTCCAATAAGCTTTGAAAAGCTTAAATTTAATAATACTCCGTAGCACTGGGATCTACAAGCTAGGAGATTCGTTAAAGAATGATAATAACAAATCCCTACAATAGTGAAGATCAACTTTGGATGTTCTCTAAAAAGCATTGAAAACTCTAAAAAAACTTGAAAACTCTAAAAAGCCCCCTAAAATATCTAAAGAGCTCTGAAAAATCTAAGAGCTCTGAAAAATTCTAAAAAGCTCTGAAAAAGCTTTAAGTTAATTATATTTCGTAGCACTAGTATCTACTAGCCAGGGGACTCGTTAAAGCCAACTGAAAGTAACTTAAATCTTTATAATGAATGATACTAAAAAAAATTCCCGACAATAATGAAGATTATCTTTGGATGTTTCTTAAAAACCCTGAAAACACTAAAGAGCCCTGAAAGAGCTATGAGAAACTCTAAAAAACTCATGAAAACTCCAATAAGCTTTGAATGATAATAAAAAATCTCTACAATAGTGAAGATCAAGTTTGAATGTTATCTAAAAAGCCTTAAAATATCAAAAGAGCTCTTAAAAATCTAAAGAGCTCTGAAAAACTCTAAAAGGCCCTGAAAAAGCTTTAAGTTAATTATATTTCGTAGCACTAGTATCTACTAGCCAGGGGACTCGTTAAAGCCAACTGAAAGTAACTTAATTATTTATAAAAATTCCCGACAATAATGAAGATTATCTTTGGATGTTTCCTAAATACCCTAAAAACACTAAAGAGCCCTGAAAGAGCTCTTGGAAAATCTAAAAAGCTCAGGAAAACTCCAATAAGCTTTGAAAATCCTGAATTTAATAATACTCCGTAGCACTGGGATCTACAAGCTAGGAGATTCGTTAAAGAATGATAATAACAAATCCCTACAATACTGAAGATCAACTTTGAATGTTCTCTAAAATGCCTTGAAAACTCTAAAAAAAACCTGAAAACTCTAAAAAGCCCTGAAATATCTAAAGAGCTCTGAAAAATCAAAAGAGCTCTGAAAAACTCCAAAAACCTCTGAAAAAGCTTGAAGTTAATTATATTTCGTAGCACTAGTATCTACTAGCCAGGGGACTCGTTAAAGCCAACTGAAAGTAACTTAATTATTTATAAAAATTCCCGACAATAATGAAGATTATCTTTGGATGTTTCCTAAATACCCTAAAAACTTTTTTTTGCTAGGTCAAAATGGTTTGTTAAAGCAAAAAAAACGTAATTACAAGAATTACAAAATGGGAGGCGCTAGGCCTCCACACCCCCATAAACCAAAGGGGCAGAAAACTCATAAAATAAGCTCTTAAGCACTAAAAAATAGCATAAAGAAGAAAACTAATAAAATCAAAATCGGTTTCGCCCCTTATTTCCAACTCTAAAATTCCTCTTCTTGGGAGTGAGATCATCAATTATTTGAGTCAAATCATAGTGCTCCTTGAATTCTTCTTCATAATCATCATAAATTTCATCATTGTCATAATCCTGTTCATTTTCGTCTGAAGCATAATTACCACCTGGAACAAGCTTAATAGGAGATTGAACATTCTTTTTTGTTGACATTCTATCCATTTTCTTCTTTTTTTCCTCTAAATAATCTCGTCGAAAGGCTGGATCTCTAATGAATTTAGCACGCACTTCATCAAGTCGAAAGGCTGGATCTCTAAATACCCTAAAAACACTAAGAAGCTCTAAAAGAGCTCTGGGGAAATCTAAAAAGCTCAGGAAAACTCCAATAAACTTTGAAAAGCTTGAATTTATTAATACTCCGTAGCACTGGGATCTACAAACTATGAGATTCGTTAAAGAATGATCATAACAAATCCCTCCAATAGTGAAGATCAACTTTGAATGTTCTCTAAAAAGCGTTGAAAGCTCTGAAAAAACCCTGAAAACTCTAAAAAGGCCTAAAATATCTAAAGAGCTCTGAAAAATCTAAAGAGCTCTGAAAAACTCTAAAAAGCTCTGAAAAATCTTTAAGTTAATTATATTTCGTAGCAATAGTATCTACTAGCCAGGGGATTCGTTAAAGCAAACTGAAAGTAACTTAATTCTTTATAAAAATTCCAGACAATAATGAAGATTATCTTTGGATGTTTCCTAAATACCCCAAAAACACTAAAGAGCCCTGAAAGAGCTATGGAAACTCTAAAAAGCTCAGGAAGACTCCAATAAGCTTTGAAAAGCTTGAATTTAGTAATACTACGTAGCACTGGGATCTACAAGCTAGGAGATTCATTAAAGAATGATAATAACAAATCCCTACAATAGTGAAGATCAACTTTGAATGTTCTCTAAAAAGCATTGAAAACTCTAAAAAAACTTGAAAACTCTAAAAAGCCCTAAAATATCTAAAGAGCTCTGGAAAATCTAAAGAGCTTTGAAAAAGCTTTAAGTTAATTATATTTCGTAGCACTAGTATCTACTAGCCAGGGGACTCCTTAAAGCCAACTGAAAGTAACTTAATTCTTTATAATGAATGATACTAAAAAAATTCCCTACAATAATGAAGATTATCTTTGGATGTTTCCTAAAAACACTAAAGAGCCCTGGAAGAGCTCTGAGAAACTCTAAAAAGCTTAGGAAGGCTCCAATAAGCTTTGAAAAGCTTAAATTTAATAATACTCCGTAGCACTGGGATCTACAAGCTAGGAGATTCGTTAAAGAATGATAATAACATCCCTACAATAGTGAAGATCAACTTTGGATGTTCTCTAAAAAGCATTGAAAACTCTAAAAAAACTTGAAAACTCTAAAAAGCCCAAAAATATCTATAGAGCTCTGAAAAATCTAAGAGCTCTGAAAAATTCTAAAAAGCTCTGAAAAAGCTTTAAGTTAATTATATTTCGTAGCACTAGTATCTACTAGCCAGGGGACTCGTTAAAGCCAACTGAAAGTAACTTAAATCTTTATAATGAATGATACTAAAAAAAATTCCCGACAATAATGAAGATTATCTTTGGATGTTTCTTAAAAACCCTGAAAACACTAAAGAGCTATGAGAAACTCTAAAAAACTCATGAAAACTCCAATAAGCTTTGAATGATAATAAAAAATCTCTACAATAGTGAAGATCAAGTTTGAATGTTATCTAAAAAGCCTTAAAATATCAAAAGAGCTCTTAAAAATCTAAAGAGCTCTGAAAAACTCTAAAAGGCCCTGAAAAAGCTTTAAGTTAATTATGTTTTGTAGCACTAGTATCTACTAGCCAGGGCACTCGTTAAAGCCAACTGAAAGTAACTTAATTATTTATAAAAATTCCCGACAATAATGAAGATTATCTTTGGATGTTTCCTAAATACCCTAAAAACACTAAAGAGCCCTGAAAGAGCTCTGGGAAAATCTAAAAAGCTCAGGAAAACTCCAATAAGCTTTGAAAAGCTTGAATTTAATAATACTCCGTAGCACTGGGATCTACAAGCTAGGAGATTCGTTAAAGAATAATAATAACAAATCCCTACAATAGTGAAGATCAACTTTGAATGTTCTCTAAAAAGCCTTGAAAACTCTAAAAAAACCAGAAAACTCTAAAAATCCCTGAAATATCTAAAGAGCTCTTAAAAATCAAAAGAGCTCTGAAAAACTCTAAAAATCTCTGAATAAGCTTTAAGTTAATTATATTTCGTAGCACTAGTATCTACTAGCCAGGGGACTCGTTAAAGCCAACTGAAAGTAACTTAATTCTTTATAAAAATTCCCGACAATAATGAAGATTATCTTTGGATGTTTCCTAAATACCCTAAAAACACTAAAGAGCCCTGAAAGAGCTCTGGGGAAATCTAAAAAGCTCAGGAAAACTCCAATAAGCTTTGAAAAGCTTGAATTTAATAATACTCCGTAGCACTGGGATCTACAAGCTAGGAGATTCGTTTAAGAATGATAATAACAAATCCCTACAATAGTGAATATCAACTTTGAATGTTCTCTAAAAAGCCTTGAAAACTCTAAAAAAATCCTGAAAACTCTAAAAGCCTTGAAATATCTAAAGAGCTATGAAAAAACACAAAAGATCCCTGAAAGAGCTCTGGGAAAATCTAAAAAGCTCACGAAAACTCCAATAAGCTTTGAAAAGCTTGAATTTAATAATACTCTGTAGCACTGGGATCTACAAGCTAAGAGATTCGTTAAAGAATGATAATAACAAATCCCTACAATAGTGAAGATCAACTTTGAATGTTCTCTAAAAAGCCTTGAAAACTCGAAAAAAACCTGAAAACTCTAAAAAGCCCTGAAATATCTAAAGAGCTCTTAAAAATCAAAAGAGCTCTGAAAAACTCTAAAAACCTCTGAATAAGCTTTAAGTTAATTATATTTCGTAGCACTAGTATCTACTAGCCAGGGGACTCGTTAAAGCCAACTGAAAGTAACTTAATTCTTTATAAAAATTCCCGACAATAATGAAGATTATCTTTGGATGTTTCCTAAATACCCTAAAAACACTAAAGAGCCCTGAAAGAGCTCTGGGAAAATCTAAAAAGCTCAGGAAAACTCCAATAAGCTCAGGAATGCTGTTTTTGATCTTGGCGCTGATAGTGCCCCTGGGCCGGATGGTTTCTCTGGTTGTTTCTATAGGCATTGCTGGGAGGTGATTCAGCAAGACCTTTTCAATGCTGTCACGTATTGATGGCGTCGGCAGATGATTCCTCAAGGTACTAATTCTAGTCTTATTATTTTACTTGCCAAGTTTAGAGGGGCCAATTCTCTTCGAAACTTCAGGCCTATTGGTCTTAGTAATTTTTTCTTTAAGATTTTTACTAAGATTTTAGCTACAAGACTGGGGAGTGTTCTTGATAATTTGGTTTCAGAAGAGCAAGTTGCATTTATGAAGGGGAGAAATATCCATGAGAACATTAGTGTGGCGTCGGAGATGATCAATGATTTAAAAACTAAGCGGAGGGATGGTAATTTGGAGTTGAAGCTAGATATTACTCAAGCTTTTGACACGGTTAGCTGGTCCTTTGTCTTAGAGGTTTTTCGAAAATATGGTTTCTCTCATAGATGGTGTTCTTGGATCTGGTCAATCCTTAATTCAGCAAGGATTTCTATTCTTCTTAATGGAAGTCCTGAGGGTTTCTTCACAATCAACAGAGGTCTGAGGCAAGGTGATCCCTTATCTCCCCTTATTTTTGTTCTTATTGAAGATGTTCTGAGTAGAAATCTCAAGAAATTGTTTGTGGAAAAGAAGATGACGCCAATGCTCTCAAAGAAAGGTATTTCTCCCAGTCATCTTTTCTTTGCTGATGACATTATGATTTTTTGTAAAGGCAATATGAAGAGTTTGCGTAATCTTCTATCTTTGCTTGGTAAATATCAAAGTGCCTCTGGGCAATCTGTTTGTCGTCAAAAGAGTAAGGTTTATTATGGTGGTGGTTCATTGAGTCGCTGTGGAACTATCACTAATTTGCTTGGTATGGAAGTTTCCAATTTTCCGGACAGGTATTTGGGAGTTCAGATCATGCCTGGGGTTGTTCGATATCGTCACATAAGCAATGTGATTGAGAAAATAAAGAATCAACTTTCGGTTTGGAAGGGAAGATTTCTTTATTTTCAAGATAGAGTTGTTCTTATTAATTCAGTGATATCTAGCTATGCCATTCACAACATGGCGGTGTACAAGTGGCCTAGAAAGTTTGTTCAGCGGGCGGAAAGAGCCATTCGTAATTTTCTTTGGTCTGGTGATGCTGATGTTACTAGGAAATTTGTTTTTGGGTATCCTAAAGTTTGTTGTCCTCTGAAGGAAGGTGGTCTTGGTATAACCAGCATGGTTGTTATTAATAAAGCTCTTCTCATGAAGCTGTGGTGGAGTATTCGTTCTTCAGACAAGAAATGGGCTCGTTTTTTGTGGGCAAAGTTTACTACTAGAAATGGTGGTATCAAACTTTATGGTGTGAAATCTTCAATTCTGCCGGGAATTAAATTGATTCATTCTATTTTGGACAAGCATTCTAAGGTTCTTATTGGTGATGGGAGGGCTACATCTCTTTATTTTGATGTTTGGTATGGGAATGAGAGCATTGCTGATTTGCTTAATGAAACTGACCTTGACAGAAATGTTAAGGTTAGTGATATTATTGATAATAGTACTTGGCAGTTGCAGGGTGTTCATCTCCAGAATTTGATGCGTGCTGGGGTAGTCTTGGAGGATTTGCCTTTGTTACAAGGTGGGAAGGATTGTAGAATTTGGATGCCAGAGATGAATGGACGTTTTTCTGTTTCTTCAGCTAAGAATCTCATTAGAAGGGAGTATTCAACTTCAGCGGTGTATGGTCTTTTGTGGAGGAAGGAAATTCATCCTAAACTTGCTGCCCAGAATTGGAAGATTTGTAGAGAGGTTTGTGCTACTCAAGACAAGATTAGGAGTAGATTCAAAATTGAATTAGCCAACAAATGTTACTTATGCAATGCTGATGAGGAATCGTTGGAGCACATTATTTGGAGTTGTCCGTTTGCTATGCAAATCTGGTAGTGGTGTTCAGGTTTGTTTCATTTAAGACCTTATTATGATATTGTGACCTCATATAAATCAGCAAAAGGTAGGAGTCGTATTATTAAGGATTTATGGCTTCTTGCTAACTTGGTGATTCGCTCGGAGTTGTGGCAGACTAGGAATTTAGCTTGTTTTCAAAATTTGGCAGCTAACACTCACTTCTTCAAGAAGAGAGTTTTCTTTTTGGTTCATGAATATTCTGTTAGGGTGAAGAGTTCCATGCGTAATACTTCAGCAGATTTGGAAATTTTGAACCACTTCCGTGTGGCTCATAGGCAGGTTCATCAGGTCGATCCAATTGAAGTTTTTTGGCATCCTCCTAATAGGGATGAGATTTTATTATGTTGTGATGGTGCGGCAAAAGGAAACCCAGGGGCTGGTGTTGTGGTGCGTGATGCGGATTGTAACTTTGTTGGGGCTATGAGCATTGGGCTGGGAATTACAAATAATTTCTTGGCTGAACTTTATGGTATTATTGTTGGTTTAGAATGGGTTTTGAAGTGGAATATGAGAAAGGTTCTTGTGCGTTCAGATTCAATGGGAGCTATTGCTGCCTTGACGGGTACAAATCTTCCTTGGTTTGTTAAACACAGGTGGAGAAAAATTAATAACAGTTATGATTCTATTCGTTTTGTTCATACTTTTCGTGAGGCAAATTTTGCAGCTGATTGTATGGCAAAGAGGGGATGTTATCTTAGAAATGGTGAAGGGTTAAGCTTTGATGAAAGGCCGGATTTTCTGAGGCATTTAGAATTTCCATATGTTTCTTATTTCAGATTTAAATAGTTTGTAAGTTTTTGGGGTCTTAGGACCTCTTTTCTTGTGAACTCTTTGTAAATATTGGCTATTCATTAATACAATCTGGATTTAGCAAAAAAAAACCAATAAGCTTTGAAAAGCTTGAATTTAATAATACTCCATAGCACTGGGATCTACAAACTAGGATATTCTTTAAAGAATGATAATAACAAATCCCTCCAATAGTGAAGATCAACTTTGAATGTTCTCTAAAAAGCGTTGAAAACTCTAAAAAACCCTGAAAACTCTAAAAAGGCCTAAAATATCAAAAAAGCTTTGAAAAATCTAAAGAGCTCTGAAAAACTCTAAAAAGCTTTGAAAAAGCTTTAAGTTAATTATATTTCGTAGAACTAGTATCTACTAGCCAGGGGATTCGTTAAAGCCAACTGAAAGTAACTTAATTCTTTATAAAGATTCCCGAAAATAATGAAGATTATATTTGGATGTTTCCTAAATACCCTAAAAACACTAAAGAGCCCTGAAAGAGCTCTAGGAAAATCTAAAAAGCTCAGGAAAACTCCAATAAGCTTTGAAAAGCTTGAATTTAATAATACTCCGTAGCACTGGGATCTACAAAATAGGAGATTCTTTAAAGAATGATAATAACAAATCCCTCCAATAGTGAAGATCAACTTTGAATGTTCTCTAAAAAGCGTTGAAAACTCTAAAAAACCCTGAAAACTCTAAAAAGGCCTAAAATATCTAAAGAGCTTTGAAAAATCTAAAGAGCTCTGAAAAACTCTAAAAAGCTCTGAAAAAGCTTTAAGTTAATTATATTTCGTAGAACTAGTATCTACTAGCTAGGGGATTCGTTAAAGCCAACTGAAAGTAACTTAATTCTTTATAAAAATTCCCGACAATGATGAAGATTATCTTTGGATGTTTCCTAAATACCCTAAAAACACTAAAGAGCTCTGAAAGAGCTCTGGGAAAATCTAAAAAGCTCATGAAAACTCCAATAAGCTTTGAAAAGCTTGAATTTAATAATACTCCGTAGCACTGGGATCTACAAGCTAGGAGATTCGTTAAAGAATGATAATAACAAATCCCTACAATAGTGAAGATCAACTTTGAATGTTCTCTAAAAAGCCTTGAAAACTCTAAAAAAAACCTGAAAACTCTAAAAAGCCCTGAAATATCTAAAGAGCTCTGAAAAATCAAAAGAGCTCTGAAAAACTCCAAAAAGCTCTGAAAAAGCTTTAAGTTAATTATATTTCGTAGAACTAGTATCTACTAGCCAGGGGATTCGTTAAAGCCATCTGAAAGTAACTTAATTCTTTATAAAAATTCCCGACAATAATGAAGATTATCTTTGGATGTTTCCTAAAAACCCTAAAAACACTAAAGAGCCCTGAAAGAGCTCTGGGAAAATCTAAAAAGCTCAGGAAAACTCCAATAAGCATTGAAAAGCTTAAATTTAATAATACTCCGTAGCACTGGGATCTACAAACTAGGAGATTCTTTAAAGAATGATAATAACAAATCCCTCCAATAGTTAAGATCAACTTTGAATGTTCTCTAAAAAGCGTTGAAAACTCTAAAAAACCCTGAAAACTCTAAAAAGGCCTAAAATATCTAAAGAGCTTTGAAAAATCTAAAGAGCTCTGAAAAACTCTAAAAAGCTCTGAAAAAGCTTTAAGTTAATTATATTTCGTAGAACTAGTATCTACTAGCTAGGGGATTCGTTAAAGCCAACTGAAAGTAACTTAATTCTTTATAAAGATTCCCGACAATGATGAAGATTATCTTTGGATGTTTCCTAAATACCCTAAAAACACTAAAGAGCCCTAAAAGAGCTCTGGGAAAATCTAAAAAGCTCACGAAAACTCCAATAATCTTTGAAAAGCTTGAATTTAATAATACTCTGTAGCACTGGGATCTACAAGCTAGGAGATTCGTTAAAGAATGATAATAACAAATCCCTACAATAGTGAAGATCAACTTTGAATGTTCTCTAAAAAGCCTTGAAAACTCTAAAAAAAACCTGAAAACTCTAAAAAGCCCTGAAATATCTAAAGAGCTCTGAAAAATCAAAAGAGCTCTGAAAAACTCCAAAAAGCTCTGAAAAAGCTTGAAGTTAATTATATTTCGTAAAACTAGTATCTACTAGCCAGGGGATTCGTTAAAGGCAACTGAAAGTAACTTCATTCTTTATAAAAATTCCCGACAATAATGAAGATTATCTTTGGATGTTTCCTAAATATCCTAAAAACACTAAAGAGCCCTGAAAGAGCTCTGGTAAAATCTAAAAAGCTCAGGAAAACTCCAATAAGCTTTGAAAAGCTTGAATTTAATAATACTCCGTAGCACTGGGATCTACAAGCTAGGAGATTCGTTAAAGAATAATAATAACAAATCCCTACAATAGTGAAGATCAACTTTGAATGTTCTCTAAAAAGCGTTGAAAACTCTAAAAAACCCTGAAAACTCTAAAAAGGCCTAAAATATCTAAAAAGCTTTGAAAAATCTAAAGAGCTCTGAAAAACTCTAAAAAGCTTTGAAAAATATTTAAGTTAATTATATTTCGTAAAACTAGTATCTACTAGCCAGGGGATTCGTTAAAGCCAACTGAAAGTAACTTCATTCTTTATAAAAATTCCCGAAAATAATGAAGATTATCTTTGGATGTTTCCTAAATATCCTAAAAACACTAAAGAGCCCTGAAAGAGCTCTGGTAAAATCTAAAAACTCAGGAAAACTCCAATAAGCTTTCAAAAGCTTGAATTTAATAATACTCTGTAGCATTGGGATCTACAAGCTAGGAGATTCGTTAAAGAATGATAATAACAAATCCCTACAATAGTGAATATCAACTTTGAATGTTCTCTAAAAAGCCTTGAAAACTGTAAAAAAAACCTGAAAACTCTAAAAAGCCCTGAAATATCTAAAGAGCTCTGAAAAATCAAAAGAGCTCTGAAAAACTCCAAAAAGCTCTAAAAAAGCTTTAAGTTAATCATATTTCATAGCACTAGTATGTACTAGCCAGGGGACTCGTTAAAGCCAACTGAAAGTAACTTAATTCTTTATAAAACTTCTTGACAATATTGAAGATTATCTTTGGATGTTTCCTAAATACCCTAAAAACACTAAAGAGCCCTGAAAGAGCTCTGGGAAAATCTAAAAAGCTCAAGAAAACTCCAATAAGCTTTGAAAAGCTTGAATTTATTAATACTCCGTAGCACTGGGATCTACAAGCTAGGAGATTTCTTAAAGAATGATAATAACAAATCCCTACAATAGTGAAGATCAACTTTGAATGTTCTCTAAAAAGCGTTGAAAACTCTAAAAAACCCAGAAAACTCTAAAAAGGACTAAAATATCTAAAGAGCTTTGAAAAATCTAAAGAGCTCTGAAAAACTCTAAAAAGCTCTGAAAAAGCTTTAAGTTAATTACATTTCGTAGAACTAGTATCTACTAGCCAGGGAATTCGTTAAAGCCATCTAAAAGTAACTTAATTCTTTATAAAAATTCCCGACAATAATGAAGATTATCTTTGGATGTTTCCTAAATACCCTAAAAACACTAAAGAGCCCTGAAAGAGCTCTGGGAAAATCTAAAAAGCTCAGGAAAACTCCAATAAGCTTTGAAAAGCTTGAATTTAATAATACTCCTTAGCACTGGGATCTACAACCTAGGAGATTCGTTAAAGAATGATAATAACAAATCCCCACAATAGTGAAGATCAACTTTCAATGTTCTCTAAAAAGCCTGGAAAACTCTAAAAAAAACCTGAAAACTCTAAAAAGCCCTGAAATATCTAAAGAGCTCTGAAAAATCGAAAGAGCTCTGAAAAACTCCAAAAAGTTCGGAAAAAGCTTTAAGTTAATTATATTTAGTAGCACTAGTATCTACTAGCCAGGGGATTCGTTAAAGCCAACTGAAAGTAACTTAATTCTTTTTAAAATTCCCGACAATAATGAAGATTATCTTTGGATGTTTCCTAAGTACCATAAAAACACTAAAGAGCTCTGGGAAAATCCAAAAAGCTCAGGAAAACTCCAATAAGTTTTGAAAAGCTTGAATTTAATAATACTCCGTAGCACTGGGATCTACAAGCTAGGATATTCTTTAAAGAATGATAATAACAAATCCCTACAATAGTGAAGATCAACTTTGAATGTTCTCTAAAAAGCGTTGAAAACTCTAAAAAACCTGAAAACTCTAAAAAGACCTAAAATATCTAAAGAGCTTTGAAAAATCTAAAGAGCTCTGAAAAACTTTAAAAAGCTCTGAAAAAGCTTTAAGTTAATTATATTTCGTAGAATTAGTATCTACTAGCTAGGGGATTCGTTAAAGCCAACTGAAAGTAACTTAATTCTTTATAAAAATTCCCGACAATAATGAAGATTATCTTTGGATGTTTCCTAAATACCCTAAAAACCCAAAAGAGCCCTGAAAGAGCTCTGGGAAAATCTAAAAAGCTCAGGAAAACTCCAATAAGCTTTGAAAAGATTGAATTTAATAATACTCTGTAGCACTGGGATCTACAAGCTAGGAGATTCTTTAAAAAATGATAATATCAAATCCCTACAATAGTGAAGATCAACTTTGAATGTTCTCTAAAAAGCCTTGAGAACTCTAAAAAAACCCTGAAAACTCTAAAAAGCCCAAAAATATCTAAAGAGCTCTGAAAAATCAAAAGAGCTCTGAAAAACTCCAAAAAGCTCTGAAAAACCTTTAAGTTAATTATATTTCGTAGCACTAGTATCTACTAGCCACGGGACTCATTAAAGCCAACTGAAAGTAACTTAATTCTTTATAAAAATTCCCGACAAGAATGAAGATTATCTTTGGATGTTTCCTAAATACCCTAAAAACACTAAAGAGCCCTGAAAGAGCTCTGGGAAAATCTAAAAAGCTCAGGAAAACTCCAATAAGCTTTGAAAAGCTTGAATTTAATAATACTCCGTAGCACTGGGATCTACAAGCTAGGAGATTCGTTAAAAAATGATAATAACAAATCCCTACAACAGTGAAGATCAACTTTGAATGTTCTCTAAAAAGCATTGAAAACTCTAAAAAAACCTGAAAACTCTAAAAAGCCCTGAAATATCTAAAGAGCTCTGAAAAATCAAAAGAACTCTGAAAAACTCCAAAAACCTCTGAAAAAGCTTTAAGTTAATTATATTTCGTAGCACTAGTATCTACTAGCCAGGGGACTCGTTAAAGGCAACTGAAAGTAACTTAATTCTTTATAATGAATGATACTAAAAAAAATCCCTACAATAATGAAGATTATCTTTGGATGTTTCCTTAAAACCCTAAAAACACTAAAGAGCCCTAGAAGAGCTCTGAGAAACTCTAAAAAGCTCAGGAAGACTCCAATAAGCTTTGAAAAACTTAATTTAATAATACTCCGTAGCACTGGGATCTACAAGCTAGGAGATTCGTTAAAGAATGATAATAACAAATCCCTACAATAGTGTAGATCAACTTTGAATGTTCTCTAAAAAGCATTGAAAAATCTAAAAAAACATGAAAACTCTAAAAAGCCCTAAAATATCTAAAGAGCTCTGAAAAATCTAAAGAGCTATGAAAAATTCTAAAAAGCTCTGAAAAAGCTTTAAGTTAATTATATTTCGTAACAGTAATATCTACTAGCCAGGGGACTCGTTAAAGCCAACTGAAAGTAACTTAAATCTTTATAATGACTGATACTAACAAAATTCCTGATAATAATGAAGATTATCTTTGGATGTTTCCTAAAAACCCTGAAAACACTAAAGAGCTCTGAGAAACTCTAAAAAGCTCATGAAAACTCCAATAAGCTTTGAATGATAATAAAAAATCTCTACAATAGTGAAGATCAACTTTCAATGTTATCTAAAAAGCCCTAAAATATCAAAAGAGCTCTGAAAAATCTAAAGAGCTCTGAAAAACTCTAAAAAGCTCTGAATAAGCTTTAAGTTAATTATATTTCGTAGCACTAGTATCTACTAGCCAGGGGACTCGTTAAAGGCAACTGAAAGTAACTTAATTCTTTATAATGAATGACACTAAAAAAATTTCCCTACAATAATGAAGATTATCTTTGGATTTTCCTAAATACCCTATAAACACTAAAGAGCCCTGAAAGAGCTCTGGGAAAATCTAAAAAGCTCAGGAAAACTCCAATAAGCTTTGAAAAGCTTGAATTTAATAATACTCCGTAGCACTGGGATCTACAAACTAGGATATTCTTTAAAGAATGATAATAACAAATCCCTCCAATAGTGAAGATCAACTTTGAATGTTCTCTAAAAAGCGTTGAAAACTCTAAAAAACCCTGAAAACACTAAAAAGGCCTAAAATATCTAGAGAGCTTTGAAAAATCTAAAGAGCTCTGAAAAACTCTAAAAAGCTCTAAAAAATTCCCGACAATAATGAAGATTATTTTTGGATGTTTCCTAAATACCCTAAAAACACTAAAGAGCCCTGAAAGAGCTCTGGGAAAATCTAAAAAGCTCAGGAAAATTCCAATAAGCTTTGAAAAGCTTGAATTTAATAATACTTCGTAGCACTGGGATCTACAAGCTAGGAGATTCGTTAAAGAATGATAATAACAAATCCCTACAATAGTGAAGATCAACTTTGAATGTTCTCTAAAAAGCCTTGAAAATTCTAAAAAAAGCCTGAAAACTCTAAAAAGCCCAGAAATATCTAAAGAGCTCTCAAAAATCAAAAGTGCTCTGAAAAACTCCAAAAAGCTCCGAAAAAGCTTTAAGTTAATTATATTTCGTAGCACTAGTATCTACTAGCCAGGGGACTCATTAAAGCCAACTGAAAGTAACTTAATTCTTTATAAAAAATCCCGACAATAATGAAGATTATCTTTGGATGTTTCCTAAATACCCTAAAAACACTAAAGAGCCCTGAAAGAGCTCTGGGAAAATCTAAAAAGCTAAGGAAAACTCCAATAAGCTTTGAAAAGCTTGAATTTAATAATACTCCATAGCACTGGGATCTACAAGCTAGGAGATTCGTTAAAAAATGATAATAACAAATCCCTACAATAGTAAAGATCAACTTTGAATGTTCTCTAAAAAGCCTTGAAAACTCTAAAAAAAACTTGAAAACTCTGAAAAGCCCTGAAATATCTAAAGAGCTCTGAAAAATCAAAAGAGCTCTGAAAAACTCCAAAAAGCTCTGAAAAAGCTTTAACTTAATTATATTTCGTAGCACTAGTATCTACTATCCAGGGGACTCGTTAAAGGCAACTAAAAGTAACTTAATTCTTTATAATGAATGATACTAAAATAATGAAGATTATCTTTGGATGTTTCCTGAAAACCCTAAAAACACTAAAGAGCCCAGGTAGAGCTCCGAGAAACTCTAAAAAGCTCAGGAAGACTCCAATAAGCTTTGAAAAGCTTAAATTTAATAATACTCCGTAGCACTGGGATATACATGCTAGGAGATTCTTTAGAAAAAAATAATAACAAATCCCTACAATAGTGAAGATCCACTTTGAATGTTCTCTAAAAAGCCTTGAAAACTCTAAAAAAAACCGAAAACTCTAAAAAGCCCAGAAATATCTAAAGAACTCTGAAAAATCAAAAGATCTCTGAAAAACTCCAAAACCTCTGAAAAAGCTTTAAGTTAATTATATTTCGTAGAACTAGTATCTACTAGCCAGGGGACTCGTTAAAGGCAACTGAAAGTAACTTAATTCTTTATAATGAATGATACTAAAAAAATTCCCTACAATAATGAAGATTATCATTGAATGTTTCCTAAAAACACTAAAGAGCCCTAGAAGAGCTCTGAGAAACTCTAAAAAGCTTAGGAAGACTCCACTAAGCTTTGAAAAGCTTCAATTTAATAATACTCCGTAGCACTGGGATCTACAAGCTAGGAGATTCGTTAAAGAATAATAATAACAAATCCCTACAATAGTGAAGATCAACTTTGAATGTTCTCTAAAAAGCATTGAGAAATCAAAAAAAACTTGAAAACTCTAAAAATCCCTAAAATATTTAAAGAGCCCTGAAAAATCTAAAGAGCTCTGAAAAATTCTAAAAAGCTCTGAAAAACTTCAAGTTAATATTATTTCGTAACAGTAATATCTACTAGCCAGGGGACTCGTTAAAGCCAACTGAAAGTAACTTAAATCTTTATAATGACTGATACTAACAAAATTCCCGACAATAATGAAGATTATCTTTGGATGTTTCCTAAAAACCCTGAAAACACTAAAAAGCCCTGAAAGAGCTCTGAGAAACTCTAAAAAGCTCATGAAAACTCCAATAATCTTTGAATGATAATAAAAAATTCTACAACAGTGCAGATCAACTTTCAATGTTATCTAAAAAGCCCTAAAATATCAAAAGAGCTCTGAAAAATCTAAAGAGCTCTGAAAAACTCTAAAAAGCCGTGAAAAAGCTTTAAGTTAGTTATATTTCGTAGCACTAGTATCTACTAGCCAGGGGACTCGTTAAAGGCAACTGAAAGTAACTTAATTCTTTATAATGAATGATACTAAAAAAAATTCCCTACAATAATGAATATTATCTATGGATGTTTCCTAAATACCCTAAAACAATAAAGAGCCCTGAAAGAGCTCTGAGAAACTCTAAAAAGCTCAGGAAGACTCCAATAAGCTTTGAAAAGCTTAAATTTAATAATACTCCGTAGCACTGGGATCTACAAGCTAGGATATTCGTTAAAGAATGATAATAACAAATCCCTACAATAGTGAAGATCAACTTTGAATGTTCTCTAAAAAGCCTTGAAAACTCTAAAAAAACCCTGAAAACTCTAAAAGGCCCAGAAATATCTAAAGAGCTCTGAAAAATCAAAAGAGCTCTGAAAAACTCCATAAAGCTCTGAAAAAGATTTAAGTTAATTATATTTCGTAGCACTAATATCTACTAGCCAGGGGACTCGTTAAAGCCAACTTAAAGTAACTTAAATCTTTTATAATGACTGATACTAACAAAATTCCCGACAATAATGAAGATTATCTTTGAATGTTTCCTAAAAACCCTGAAAACACTAAAAAGCTCTGAAAGAGCTCTGAGAAAACTCTAAAAAGCTCATGAAAACTCCAATAAGCTTTGAATGATAATAAAAAATCTCTACAATAGTGAAGATCAACTTTGAATGTTATCTAAAAAGCCCTAAAATATCAAAAGAGCTCTTAAAAATCTAAAGAGCTCTGAAAAACTCTAAAAAGCCCTGAAAAAGCTTTAAGTTAATTATATTTCGTAGCACTAGTATCTACTAGCCAGGGGACTCGTTAAAGGCACTAGGAAAATCGAAAAAGCTCAGAAAAACTCCAATAAGCTTTGAAAAGCTTGAATTTAATAATACTCCGTAGCACTGGGATCTACAAACTAGGATATTCTTTAAAGAATGATAATAACAAATCCCTCCAATAGTGAAGATCAACTTTGAATGTTCTCTAAAAAGCGTTGAAAACTCTAAAAACCCTGAAAACACTAAAAAGGCCTAAAATATCTAAAGAGCTTTGAAAAATCTAAAGAGCTCTGAAAAACTCTAAAAGCTCTGAAAAAGCTTTAAGTTAATTATATTTCGTAGAACCAGTTTCTACTAGCCAGGGGATTCGTTAAAGCCAACTGAAAGTAACTTAATTCTTTATAAAAATTCCCGACAATAATGAAGATTGTCTTTGGATGTTTCCTAAATACCTAAATACACTAAAGAGCCCTGAAAGAGCTCTGGGAAATCTAAAAAGCTCAGGAAAACTCCAATAAGCTTGAAAAGCTTGAATTAATAATACTCCGTAGCACTGGGATCTACAAGCTAGGAGATTCGTTAAAGAATGATAATAACAAATCCCTACAATAGTGAAGATCAACTTTAATTTCTCTAAAAAGTCTTGAAACTCTAAAAAAAATCTGAAAACTCTAAAAAGCCCAAAATATCTAAAGCTCTGAAAAATCAAAAGAGCTCTGAAAAACTCCAAAAATCTGAAAAGCTTAAGTTAATTATATTCGTAGCACTAGTATCTACTAGCCAGGGGACTCGTTAAAGCCAAACTAAGTAACTTTTCTTTATAAAAATTCCCGAAAATATGAAGATTATCTTTGGATGTTTCTAAATACCCTAAAAACACTAAAGAGCCCTGAAAGAGCTCTGGAAAATCTAAAAAGCTCAGGAAACTCCAATAAGCTTTGAAAAGCTTGAATTTAATAACACTCCATAGCACTGGGATCTACAAGCTAGGAGATTCGTTAAAAAATGATAATAACAATCCCTACAATAGTAAAGATCAACTTTGATGTTCTCTAAAAAGCCTTGAAAACTCTAAAAAAAACTTGAAAACTCTGAAAGCCCTGAAATATCTAAAGGGCTCCGAAAAATCAAAAGAGCTCTGAAAAACTCCAAAAGCTCTGAAAAGCTTGAAGTTAATTATATTTCGTACCACTAGTATCTACTAGCCAGGGGACTCGTTAAAGGCAACTAAAAGTAACTTAATTCTTTATAATGAATGATACTAAAAATAATTCCGTACAATAATGAAGATTATCTTTGGATGTTTCCTAAAACCCTAAAAACACTAAAGAGCCCTGGTAGAGCTCCGGGAAACTCTAAAAGCTCAGGAAGACTCCAATAAGCTTTGAAAAGCTTAAATTTAATAATACTCCGTAGCACTGGGATCTACATGCTAGGAGATTCGTTAAAGAATGATAATAACAAATCCCACAATAGTGAAGATCCACTTTGAATGTTCTCTAAAAAGCATTGAAAACTCTAAAAAAACCGAAAACTCTAAAAAGCCCTGAAATATCTAAAGAGCTCTGAAAAATCAAAAGAGCCATGAAAAACTCCAAAAACCTCTGAAAAAGCTTTAAGTTAATAATTATATTTCGTAGCACTACTATCTACTAGCCAGGGGACTCATTAAAGCCAACTGAAAGTAACTTAATTCTTTATAAAAATGCCCGACAATAATGAAGATTATCTTTGGATGTTTCCTATACCCTAAAAACACTAAAGAGCCCTGAAAGAGCTCTGGGAAAATCTAAAAAGCTCAAGAAAACTCCAATAAGCTTTGAAAAGCTTGAATTTAATAATACTCCGTGCACTGGGATCTACAAGCAAGGAGATTCGTTAAAAAATGATAATAACAAATCCCTACAACAGTGAAGATCAACTTTGAATGTTCTCTAAAAAGCCTTGAAAACTCTAAAAAAACCTGAAAACTCTAAAAAGCCCTGAAATATCTAAAGAGCTCTTAAAAATCAAAAGAGCTCTGAAAAACTCCAAAACCTCTGAAAAAGCTTTAAGTTAATATATTTCGTAGCACTAGTATCTACTAGCCAGGGGATTCGTTAAAGCCAACTGAAAGTAACTTAATTCTTTTTAAAATTCCCGACAATAATGAAGATTATCTTTGGATGTTTCCTAAGTACCATAAAAACACTAAAGAGCTCTGGGAAAATCCAAAAAGCTCAGGAAAACTCCAATAAGTTTTGAAAAGCTTGAATTTAATAATACTCCGTAGCACTGGGATCTACAAGCTAGGATATTCTTTAAAGAATGATAATAACAAATCCCTACAATAGTGAAGATCAACTTTGAATGTTCTCTAAAAAGCGTTGAAAACTCTAAAAAACCTGAAAACTCTAAAAAGACCTAAAATATCTAAAGAGCTTTGAAAAATCTAAAGAGCTCTGAAAAACTTTAAAAAGCTCTGAAAAAGCTTTAAGTTAATTATATTTCGTAGAATTAGTATCTACTAGCTAGGGGATTCGTTAAAGCCAACTGAAAGTAACTTAATTCTTTATAAAAATTCCCGACAATAATGAAGATTATCTTTGGATGTTTCCTAAATACCCTAAAAACCCAAAAGAGCCCTGAAAGAGCTCTGGGAAAATCTAAAAAGCTCAGGAAAACTCCAATAAGCTTTGAAAAGATTGAATTTAATAATACTCTGTAGCACTGGGATCTACAAGCTAGGAGATTCTTTAAAAAATGATAATATCAAATCCCTACAATAGTGAAGATCAACTTTGAATGTTCTCTAAAAAGCCTTGAGAACTCTAAAAAAACCCTGAAAACTCTAAAAAGCCCAAAAATATCTAAAGAGCTCTGAAAAATCAAAAGAGCTCTGAAAAACTCCAAAAAGCTCTGAAAAACCTTTAAGTTAATTATATTTCGTAGCACTAGTATCTACTAGCCACGGGACTCATTAAAGCCAACTGAAAGTAACTTAATTCTTTATAAAAATTCCCGACAAGAATGAAGATTATCTTTGGATGTTTCCTAAATACCCTAAAAACACTAAAGAGCCCTGAAAGAGCTCTGGGAAAATCTAAAAAGCTCAGGAAAACTCCAATAAGCTTTGAAAAGCTTGAATTTAATAATACTCCGTAGCACTGGGATCTACAAGCTAGGAGATTCGTTAAAAAATGATAATAACAAATCCCTACAACAGTGAAGATCAACTTTGAATGTTCTCTAAAAAGCATTGAAAACTCTAAAAAAACCTGAAAACTCTAAAAAGCCCTGAAATATCTAAAGAGCTCTGAAAAATCAAAAGAACTCTGAAAAACTCCAAAAACCTCTGAAAAAGCTTTAAGTTAATTATATTTCGTAGCACTAGTATCTACTAGCCAGGGGACTCGTTAAAGGCAACTGAAAGTAACTTAATTCTTTATAATGAATGATACTAAAAAAAATCCCTACAATAATGAAGATTATCTTTGGATGTTTCCTTAAAACCCTAAAAACACTAAAGAGCCCTAGAAGAGCTCTGAGAAACTCTAAAAAGCTCAGGAAGACTCCAATAAGCTTTGAAAAACTTAATTTAATAATACTCCGTAGCACTGGGATCTACAAGCTAGGAGATTCGTTAAAGAATGATAATAACAAATCCCTACAATAGTGTAGATCAACTTTGAATGTTCTCTAAAAAGCATTGAAAAATCTAAAAAAACATGAAAACTCTAAAAAGCCCTAAAATATCTAAAGAGCTCTGAAAAATCTAAAGAGCTATGAAAAATTCTAAAAAGCTCTGAAAAAGCTTTAAGTTAATTATATTTCGTAACAGTAATATCTACTAGCCAGGGGACTCGTTAAAGCCAACTGAAAGTAACTTAAATCTTTATAATGACTGATACTAACAAAATTCCTGATAATAATGAAGATTATCTTTGGATGTTTCCTAAAAACCCTGAAAACACTAAAGAGCTCTGAGAAACTCTAAAAAGCTCATGAAAACTCCAATAAGCTTTGAATGATAATAAAAAATCTCTACAATAGTGAAGATCAACTTTCAATGTTATCTAAAAAGCCCTAAAATATCAAAAGAGCTCTGAAAAATCTAAAGAGCTCTGAAAAACTCTAAAAAGCTCTGAATAAGCTTTAAGTTAATTATATTTCGTAGCACTAGTATCTACTAGCCAGGGGACTCGTTAAAGGCAACTGAAAGTAACTTAATTCTTTATAATGAATGACACTAAAAAAATTTCCCTACAATAATGAAGATTATCTTTGGATTTTCCTAAATACCCTATAAACACTAAAGAGCCCTGAAAGAGCTCTGGGAAAATCTAAAAAGCTCAGGAAAACTCCAATAAGCTTTGAAAAGCTTGAATTTAATAATACTCCGTAGCACTGGGATCTACAAACTAGGATATTCTTTAAAGAATGATAATAACAAATCCCTCCAATAGTGAAGATCAACTTTGAATGTTCTCTAAAAAGCGTTGAAAACTCTAAAAAACCCTGAAAACACTAAAAAGGCCTAAAATATCTAGAGAGCTTTGAAAAATCTAAAGAGCTCTGAAAAACTCTAAAAAGCTCTAAAAAATTCCCGACAATAATGAAGATTATTTTTGGATGTTTCCTAAATACCCTAAAAACACTAAAGAGCCCTGAAAGAGCTCTGGGAAAATCTAAAAAGCTCAGGAAAATTCCAATAAGCTTTGAAAAGCTTGAATTTAATAATACTTCGTAGCACTGGGATCTACAAGCTAGGAGATTCGTTAAAGAATGATAATAACAAATCCCTACAATAGTGAAGATCAACTTTGAATGTTCTCTAAAAAGCCTTGAAAATTCTAAAAAAAGCCTGAAAACTCTAAAAAGCCCAGAAATATCTAAAGAGCTCTCAAAAATCAAAAGTGCTCTGAAAAACTCCAAAAAGCTCCGAAAAAGCTTTAAGTTAATTATATTTCGTAGCACTAGTATCTACTAGCCAGGGGACTCATTAAAGCCAACTGAAAGTAACTTAATTCTTTATAAAAAATCCCGACAATAATGAAGATTATCTTTGGATGTTTCCTAAATACCCTAAAAACACTAAAGAGCCCTGAAAGAGCTCTGGGAAAATCTAAAAAGCTAAGGAAAACTCCAATAAGCTTTGAAAAGCTTGAATTTAATAATACTCCATAGCACTGGGATCTACAAGCTAGGAGATTCGTTAAAAAATGATAATAACAAATCCCTACAATAGTAAAGATCAACTTTGAATGTTCTCTAAAAAGCCTTGAAAACTCTAAAAAAAACTTGAAAACTCTGAAAAGCCCTGAAATATCTAAAGAGCTCTGAAAAATCAAAAGAGCTCTGAAAAACTCCAAAAAGCTCTGAAAAAGCTTTAACTTAATTATATTTCGTAGCACTAGTATCTACTATCCAGGGGACTCGTTAAAGGCAACTAAAAGTAACTTAATTCTTTATAATGAATGATACTAAAATAATGAAGATTATCTTTGGATGTTTCCTGAAAACCCTAAAAACACTAAAGAGCCCAGGTAGAGCTCCGAGAAACTCTAAAAAGCTCAGGAAGACTCCAATAAGCTTTGAAAAGCTTAAATTTAATAATACTCCGTAGCACTGGGATATACATGCTAGGAGATTCTTTAGAAAAAAATAATAACAAATCCCTACAATAGTGAAGATCCACTTTGAATGTTCTCTAAAAAGCCTTGAAAACTCTAAAAAAAACCGAAAACTCTAAAAAGCCCAGAAATATCTAAAGAACTCTGAAAAATCAAAAGATCTCTGAAAAACTCCAAAACCTCTGAAAAAGCTTTAAGTTAATTATATTTCGTAGAACTAGTATCTACTAGCCAGGGGACTCGTTAAAGGCAACTGAAAGTAACTTAATTCTTTATAATGAATGATACTAAAAAAATTCCCTACAATAATGAAGATTATCATTGAATGTTTCCTAAAAACACTAAAGAGCCCTAGAAGAGCTCTGAGAAACTCTAAAAAGCTTAGGAAGACTCCACTAAGCTTTGAAAAGCTTCAATTTAATAATACTCCGTAGCACTGGGATCTACAAGCTAGGAGATTCGTTAAAGAATAATAATAACAAATCCCTACAATAGTGAAGATCAACTTTGAATGTTCTCTAAAAAGCATTGAGAAATCAAAAAAAACTTGAAAACTCTAAAAATCCCTAAAATATTTAAAGAGCCCTGAAAAATCTAAAGAGCTCTGAAAAATTCTAAAAAGCTCTGAAAAAGCTTCAAGTTAATTATATTTCGTAACAGTAATATCTACTAGCCAGGGGACTCGTTAAAGCCAACTGAAAGTAACTTAAATCTTTATAATGACTGATACTAACAAAATTCCCGACAATAATGAAGATTATCTTTGGATGTTTCCTAAAAACCCTGAAAACACTAAAAAGCCCTGAAAGAGCTCTGAGAAACTCTAAAAAGCTCATGAAAACTCCAATAATCTTTGAATGATAATAAAAAATCTCTACAACAGTGCAGATCAACTTTCAATGTTATCTAAAAAGCCCTAAAATATCAAAAGAGCTCTGAAAAATCTAAAGAGCTCTGAAAAACTCTAAAAAGCCGTGAAAAAGCTTTAAGTTAGTTATATTTCGTAGCACTAGTATCTACTAGCCAGGGGACTCGTTAAAGGCAACTGAAAGTAACTTAATTCTTTATAATGAATGATACTAAAAAAAATTCCCTACAATAATGAATATTATCTATGGATGTTTCCTAAATACCCTAAAAACAATAAAGAGCCCTGAAAGAGCTCTGAGAAACTCTAAAAAGCTCAGGAAGACTCCAATAAGCTTTGAAAAGCTTAAATTTAATAATACTCCGTAGCACTGGGATCTACAAGCTAGGATATTCGTTAAAGAATGATAATAACAAATCCCTACAATAGTGAAGATCAACTTTGAATGTTCTCTAAAAAGCCTTGAAAACTCTAAAAAAACCCTGAAAACTCTAAAAGGCCCAGAAATATCTAAAGAGCTCTGAAAAATCAAAAGAGCTCTGAAAAACTCCATAAAGCTCTGAAAAAGATTTAAGTTAATTATATTTCGTAGCACTAATATCTACTAGCCAGGGGACTCGTTAAAGCCAACTTAAAGTAACTTAAATCTTTATAATGACTGATACTAACAAAATTCCCGACAATAATGAAGATTATCTTTGAATGTTTCCTAAAAACCCTGAAAACACTAAAAAGCTCTGAAAGAGCTCTGAGAAACTCTAAAAAGCTCATGAAAACTCCAATAAGCTTTGAATGATAATAAAAAATCTCTACAATAGTGAAGATCAACTTTGAATGTTATCTAAAAAGCCCTAAAATATCAAAAGAGCTCTTAAAAATCTAAAGAGCTCTGAAAAACTCTAAAAAGCCCTGAAAAAGCTTTAAGTTAATTATATTTCGTAGCACTAGTATCTACTAGCCAGGGGACTCGTTAAAGGCACTAGGAAAATCGAAAAAGCTCAGAAAAACTCCAATAAGCTTTGAAAAGCTTGAATTTAATAATACTCCGTAGCACTGGGATCTACAAACTAGGATATTCTTTAAAGAATGATAATAACAAATCCCTCCAATAGTGAAGATCAACTTTGAATGTTCTCTAAAAAGCGTTGAAAACTCTAAAAAACCCTGAAAACACTAAAAAGGCCTAAAATATCTAAAGAGCTTTGAAAAATCTAAAGAGCTCTGAAAAACTCTAAAAAGCTCTGAAAAAGCTTTAAGTTAATTATATTTCGTAGAACCAGTTTCTACTAGCCAGGGGATTCGTTAAAGCCAACTGAAAGTAACTTAATTCTTTATAAAAATTCCCGACAATAATGAAGATTGTCTTTGGATGTTTCCTAAATACCCTAAATACACTAAAGAGCCCTGAAAGAGCTCTGGGAAAATCTAAAAAGCTCAGGAAAACTCCAATAAGCTTTGAAAAGCTTGAATTTAATAATACTCCGTAGCACTGGGATCTACAAGCTAGGAGATTCGTTAAAGAATGATAATAACAAATCCCTACAATAGTGAAGATCAACTTTTAATGTTCTCTAAAAAGTCTTGAAAACTCTAAAAAAAATCTGAAAACTCTAAAAAGCCCAGAAATATCTAAAGAGCTCTGAAAAATCAAAAGAGCTCTGAAAAACTCCAAAAATCTCTGAAAAAGCTTTAAGTTAATTATATTTCGTAGCACTAGTATCTACTAGCCAGGGGACTCGTTAAAGCCAAACTAAAGTAACTTAATTCTTTATAAAAATTCCCGAAAATAATGAAGATTATCTTTGGATGTTTCTAAATACCCTAAAAACACTAAAGAGCCCTGAAAGAGCTCTGGGAAAATCTAAAAAGCTCAGGAAAACTCCAATAAGCTTTGAAAAGCTTGAATTTAATAACACTCCATAGCACTGGGATCTACAAGCTAGGAGATTCGTTAAAAAATGATAATAACAAATCCCTACAATAGTAAAGATCAACTTTGAATGTTCTCTAAAAAGCCTTGAAAACTCTAAAAAAAACTTGAAAACTCTGAAAAGCCCTGAAATATCTAAAGGGCTCCGAAAAATCAAAAGAGCTCTGAAAAACTCCAAAAAGCTCTGAAAAAGCTTGAAGTTAATTATATTTCGTACCACTAGTATCTACTAGCCAGGGGACTCGTTAAAGGCAACTAAAAGTAACTTAATTCTTTATAATGAATGATACTAAAAATAATTCCGTACAATAATGAAGATTATCTTTGGATGTTTCCTAAAAACCCTAAAAACACTAAAGAGCCCTGGTAGAGCTCCGGGAAACTCTAAAAGCTCAGGAAGACTCCAATAAGCTTTGAAAAGCTTAAATTTAATAATACTCCGTAGCACTGGGATCTACATGCTAGGAGATTCGTTAAAGAATGATAATAACAAATCCCACAATAGTGAAGATCCACTTTGAATGTTCTCTAAAAAGCATTGAAAACTCTAAAAAAAACCGAAAACTCTAAAAAGCCCTGAAATATCTAAAGAGCTCTGAAAAATCAAAAGAGCCATGAAAAACTCCAAAAACCTCTGAAAAAGCTTTAAGTTAATTATATTTCGTAGCACTACTATCTACTAGCCAGGGGACTCATTAAAGCCAACTGAAAGTAACTTAATTCTTTATAAAAATGCCCGACAATAATGAAGATTATCTTTGGATGTTTCCTATATACCCTAAAAACACTAAAGAGCCCTGAAAGAGCTCTGGGAAAATCTAAAAAGCTCAAGAAAACTCCAATAAGCTTTGAAAAGCTTGAATTTAATAATACTCCGTTGCACTGGGATCTACAAGCAAGGAGATTCGTTAAAAAATGATAATAACAAATCCCTACAACAGTGAAGATCAACTTTGAATGTTCTCTAAAAAGCCTTGAAAACTCTAAAAAAACCTGAAAACTCTAAAAAGCCCTGAAATATCTAAAGAGCTCTTAAAAATCAAAAGAGCTCTGAAAAACTCCAAAAACCTCTGAAAAAGCTTTAAGTTAATTATATTTCGTAGCACTAGTATCTACTAGCCAGGGGACTCGTTAAAGGCAACTGAAAGTAACTTAATTCTTTATAATGAATGACACTAAAAAAAATTCCCTACAATAATGAAGATTATCTTTGGATGTTTCCTAAATACCCTAAAAACACTAAAGAGCCCTGAAAGAGCTCTTGGAAAATCTAAAAAGCTTAGGAAAACTCCAATAAGCTTTGAAAAGCTTGAATTTAATAATACTCCGTAGCACTGGGATCTACAAACTAGGATATTCTTTAAAGAATGATAATAACAAATCCCTCCAATAGTGAAGATCAACTTTGAATGTTCTCTAAAAAGCGTTGAAAACTCTAAAAAACCCTGAAAACACTAAAAAGGCCTAAAATATCTAAAGAGCTTTGAAAAATCTAAAGAGCTCTGAAAAACTCTAAAAAGCTCTGAAAAAGCTTTAAGTTAATTATATTTCGTAGAACCAGTTTCTACTAGCCAGGGGATTCGTTAAAGCCAACTGAAAGTAACTTAATTCTTTATAAAAATTCCCGACAATAATGAAGATTGTCTTTGGATGTTTCCTAAATACCCTAAATACACTAAAGAGCCCTGAAAGAGCTCTGGGAAAATCTAAAAAGCTCAGGAAAACTCCAATAAGCTTTGAAAAGCTTGAATTTAATAATACTCCGTAGCACTGGGATCTACAAGCTAGGAGATTCGTTAAAGAATGATAATAACAAATCCCTACAATAGTGAAGATCAACTTTGAATGTTCTCTAAAAAGTCTTGAAAACTCTAAAAAAAATCTGAAAACTCTAAAAAGCCCAGAAATATCTAAAGAGCTCTGAAAAATCAAAAGAGCTCTGAAAAACTCCAAAAATCTCTGAAAAAGCTTTAAGTTAATTATATTTCGTAGCACTAGTATCTACTAGCCAGGGGACTCGTTAAAGCCAAACTAAAGTAACTTAATTCTTTATAAAAATTCCCGAAAATAATGAAGATTATCTTTGGATGTTTCTAAATACCCTAAAAACACTAAAGAGCCCTGAAAGAGCTCTGGGAAAATCTAAAAAGCTCAGGAAAACTCCAATAAGCTTTGAAAAGCTTGAATTTAATAATACTCCATAGCACTGGGATCTACAAGCTAGGAGATTCGTTAAAAAATGATAATAACAAATCCCTACAATAGTAAAGATCAACTTTGAATGTTCTCTAAAAAGCCTTGAAAACTCTAAAAAAAACATGAAAACTCTGAAAAGCCCTGAAATTTCTAAAGAGCTCTGAAAAATCAAAAGAGCTCTGAAAAACTCCAAAAAGCTCTGAAAAAGCTTGAAGTTAATTATATTTCGTAGCACTAGTATCTACTAGCCAGGGGACTCGTTAAAGGCAACTAAAAGTAACTTAATTCTTTATAATGAATGATACTAAAAATAATTCCCTACAATAATGAAGATTATCTTTGGATGTTTCCTAAAAACCCTAAAAACACTAAAGAGCCCTGGTAGAGCGCCGAGAAACTCTAAAAAGCTCAGGAAGACTCCAATAAGCTTTGAAAAGCTTCAATTTAATAATACTCTGTAGCACTGGGATCTACAAGCTAGGAGATTCGTTAAAGAATGATAATAACAAATCCCTACAATAGTGAAGATCAACTTTGAATGTTCTCTAAAAAGCATTGAAAAATCTAAAAAAACTTGAAAACTCTAAAAAGCCCTAAAATATCTAAAGAGCTCTGAAAAATCTAAAGAGCTCTGAAAAATTCTAAAAAGCTCTGAAAAAGCTTCAAGTTAATTATATTTCATAACAGTAATATCTGCTAGCCAGGGGACTCGTTAAAGCCAACTGAAAGTAACTTAAATCTCTGGGATTTACAAGCTAGAATATTCATTAAAGAATGATAATAACAAATCCGTACAGTATGAAGATCAACTTTGAATGTTCTCTAAAAAGCCTTGAAAACTCTAAAAAAACCTGAAAACACTAAAAAGCACTGATAAAGCTTTAACTTAATTATATTTCGTTGCACTAGTATGTACTTGCCAGGGGATTCGTTAAAGCCAACTGAAAGTAATTTAATTCTTTATAATGAATGATACCAACAAAATTCCCGACAATAATGAAGATTATCTTTGGATGTTTCCTAAAAGCCTTAAAAACACTAAAGAGCCCTGAAAGAGCTATGAGAAACTCTAAAAAGCTCAGGAAGACTCCAATAAGCTTTGAAAAGCTTAAATTTAATAATACTCCGTAGAATTGGGATCTACAAGCTAGGAGATTCGTTAAAGAATGATAATAACAAATCCCTACAATATTGAAGATCAACTTTGAATGTTCTCTAAAAAGCCTTGAAAACTCTAAAAAAACCTTGAAAACTTTAAAAAGCACTGATAAATCTTTAAGTTAAATATATTTCGTTGCACTAGTATGTACTAGCCAGGGGACTCGTTAAAGCTAACTCAAAGTAACTTAATTCTTTATAATGAATGATATTAACAAAATTCCCCACAATAATGAAGATTATGTTTGGATGTTTCCGAAAAACCCTAAAACACTAAAGAGCCCTGAAAGAGCTATGGAAAACTCTAAAAAGCTCATGAAGACTCCAATAAGCTTTGAAAAGCTTAAATTTGATAATACCCCGTAAAACTGGGATTTACAAGCTAGAATATTCGTTAAAGAATGATAATAACAAATCCCTACAATATTGAAGATCAACTTTGAATGTTCTCTAAAAAGCCTTGAAAACTCTAAAAAAACCCTGAAAAGTCTAAAAAGCTCTAAAAAAGCTTTAATTTAATTATATTTCGTTTCACTAGTATGTACTAGCCAGGGGATTCGTTAAAGCCAACTAAAAATAATTTAATTTTTTATAATGAATGATACTAACAAAATTCCCTACAATAATGAAGATTATCTGTGGATGTTTCCTAGAAACCCTAACGACACAAAAGAGCTCTGAGAAACTCTAAAAATCTCAGGAAGACTCCAATATGCTTTGATTAGCTTAAATTTAATAATACTCCGTAGCACTGGGATTTACAAGCTAGGATATTCGTTAAAGAATGTTAATAACAAATCCCTACAGTATTGAAGATCAACTTTGAATATTCTCCAAAAAGCCTTGAAAACTCTAAAAAACCCTGAAAACTCTAAAAAGCCCTAAAATATCTAAAGAGCTCTGAAAAACTCTAAAAAGCTCTGAAAGAGCTTTAAGTTAATTATATTTCGTAGCACTAGTATGTACTATCCATGGGATTCGTTAAAGCCAACTGAAAGTAACTTAATTCTTTATAATGAATGATACCAACAAAATTCCCGACAATAATGAAGATTATCTTTGGATGTTTCCTAAAAGCCTTAAAAACACTAAAGAGCCCAGAAAGAGCTCTGAGAAACTCTAAAAAGCTCAGGAAGATTCCAATAAGCTTTGATCAGCTTAAATTTAATAATACTCCGTAGAATTGGGATCTACAAGCTAGGAGATTCGATAAAGAATGATAATAACAAATCCCTACAATATTGAAGATCAACTTTGAATGTTCTCTAAAAAGCCTTGAAAACTCTAAAAAAACCTTGAAAACTCTAAAAAGCACTGATAAAGCTTTAAGTTAAATATATTTCGTTGCACTAGTATGTACTAGCCAGGGGACTCGTTAAAGCTAACTCAAAGTAACTTAATTCTTTATAATGAATGATATTAACAAAATTCCCCACAATAATGAAGATTATGTTTGGATGTTTCCGAAAAACCCTAAAACACTAAAGAGCCCTGAAAGAGCTCTGGAAAACTCTAAAAAGCTCATGAAGACTCCAATAAGCTTTGAAAAGCTTAAATTTGATAATACCCCGTAAAACTGGGATTTACAAGCTAGAATATTCGTTAAAGAATGATAATAACAAATCCCTACAATATTGAAGATCAACTTTGAATGTTCTCTAAAAAGCCTTGAAAACTCTAAAAAAACCCTGAAAAGTCTAAAAAGCTCTAAAAAAGCTTTAATTTAATTATATTTCGTTTCACTAGTATGTACTAGCCAGGGGATTCGTTAAAGCCAACTAAAAATAATTTAATTTTTTATAATGAATGATACTAACAAAATTCCCTACAATAATGAAGATTATCTGTGGATGTTTCCTAGAAACCCTAACGACACAAAAGAGCTCTGAGAAACTCTAAAAATCTCAGGAAGACTCCAATATGCTTTGATTAGCTTAAATTTAATAATACTCCGTAGCACTGGGATTTACAAGCTAGGATATTCGTTAAAGAATGTTAATAACAAATCCCTACAGTATTGAAGATCAACTTTGAATATTCTCCAAAAAGCCTTGAAAACTCTAAAAAAACCTTGAAAACTCTAAAAAGCTCTGAAAAGGCTTTAAGTTAATTATATTTCGTTGCACTAGTATATACTAGCCAGGGGATTCGTTAAAGCCAACTGAAAGTAACTAAATTCTTTATAATGAATGATACTAAAAAAATTCCCGACAATAATGAAGATTATCTTTGGATGTTTCCTAAAAGCCCTAAAAACACTAAAGAGCCCAGAAAGAGCTCTAGGAAACTCTAAAAATCTCAGGAAGACTCAACTAAGCTTTGAAAAGCTTGAATTTAATAATACTCCGTAGCACTGGGGTCTACAAGCTAGAAGATTCCATAAAGAATGATAATAACAAATACTTACAGTCGTGAAGATCAACTTTGAATGTTCTCTAAAGAGCCTTGAAAATTCTAAAAAACCCTGAAAACTCTAAAAAGCCCTAAAATATCTAAAGAGCTCTGGAAAATCTAAAGAGCTCTGAAAAACTCTAAAAAGCTCCGAAAGAGCTTTAAGTTAATTATATTTCGTAGCACTAGTATGTACTATCCATGGGACTCGTTAAAGCCAACTGAAAGTAACTTAATTCTTTATAATGAATGATACTAACAAAATTCCCTACAATAATGAAGATTATCTTTGGATTTTTTCTAAAAACACTAAAGAGCTCTGAGAAACTCTAAAAAGCTCAGGAAGACTCCAATAAGGTTTGATCAGCTTAAATTTAATAATACTCCTTAGCAGTGGGATTTAAAAGCTAGGATATTTGTTAAAGAATGATAATAACAAATCCCTAGAATATCGAAGATCAACTTTGAATGTTCTCTAAAAATCCTTGAAAACTTTAAAAAACCCGGAAAACTCTAAAAAGCTCTGAAAAAGCTTTAAGTTAATTATATTTCGTTGCACTAGTATGTACTATCCAGGGGATTCGTTAAAGCCAACTGAAAGTAACTTAATTCTTTATAATGAATGATACTAACAAAATTCCCGACAATAACGAAGATTATCTTTGGATGTTTCTTAAAAGCCCTAAAAACACTAAAGAGCCCAGAAAGAGCTCTAGGAAACTCTAAAAAGATCAGGAAGACTCAATTAAGCTTTGAAAAACTTGAATTTAATAATACTCCGTAGCACTGGGGTCTACAAGCTAGAAGATTCGATAAAAAATGGTAATAACAAATCCTTACAATCGTAAAGATGAACTTTGAATGTTCTCTAAAGAGCCTTGAAAACTCTAAAAAACTCTAAAAAGCCCTAAAATATCTAAAGAGCTCTGGAAAATCTAAAGAGATCTGAAAAACTCTAAAAAGCTCTGAAAGAGCTTTAAGTTAATTATATTTCGTAGCACTAGTATGTACTATCCATGGGACTCGTTAAAGCCAACTGAAAGTAACTTAATTCTTTATAATGAATGATACTAACAAAATTTCCGACAATAATGAAGATTATCTTTGGATGTTTCCTAAAAGCCCTAAAAACACTAAATAGCCCTGAAAGAGCTCTGAGAAACTCTAAAAAGCTCAGGAAGACTCCAATAAGCTTTGATAAACTTAAATTTAATAATACTCCATAGCACTGGGATTTACAAGCTAGGAAATTCGATAAAGAATGATAATAACAAATCCCTACAATATTGAAGATCAACTTTGAATGTTCTCTAAAAAGCCTTGAAAACTCTAAAAAACCCTGAAAACTCTAAAAAGATCTAAAAAAGCTTTAAGTTAATTATATTTCGTTGCACTAGTATGTACTAGCCAGGGGATTCGTTAAAGCCAACTGAAAGTAACTTAATTCTTTATAATGAATGATACTAACAAAATTCCCTACAATAATGAAGATTATCTGTGGATGTTTCCTAAAAACCCTAAATACACTAAAGATCCCTGAAAGAGTTCTGAGAAACTCTAAAAAGCTCAGGAAGACTCCAATAAGCTTTGATCAGCTTAAATTTAATAATACTCCGTAGCACTGGGATATACAAGCTAGGATATTCGTTAAAGAATGATAATAACAAATCCCTACAATATTGAAGATCAACTTAGAATGTCCTCTAAAAACCCTGAAAACTCTAAAAAGCTCTGAAAAAGCTTTATGTTAATTATATTTCGTTGCACTAGTATGTACTAGCCAGGGGATTCGTTAAAGCCAACTGAAAGTAACTTAATTCTTTATAATGAATGATACTAACAAAATTTCCGACGATAATGAATATTATCTTTGGATGTTTCCTAAAAGCCCTAAAAACACTAAAGAACCCGGAAAGAGCTCTAGGAAACTCTAAAAAGCTCAGGAAGACTCCAATAAGCTTTGAAAAGCATGAATTTAATAATACTCCGTAGCACTGGGATCTACAAGCTAGGAGATTCGAAAAAAAATGATAATAACAAATCCCTACATTAGTGAAGATCAACTTTGAATGTTCTCTAAAAAGCCTTGAAAATTCCAAAAAACCCTGAAAACTCTAAAAAGCCCTAAAATATCTAAAGAGCTCTGAAAAACTCTAAAAAGCTTTGAAAAAGGTTTAAGTTAGTTATATTTCGTAGCACTAGTATGTATTATCCATGGGATTCGTTAAAGCCAAGTGAAAGTAAATTAATTCTTTATAATGAATGATACTAACATAATACCCTACAATAATGAAGATTATCGGTGGATGTTTCCAAAAAACCCTAAAAACACTAAAGAGCCCTGAAAGAGCTCTGAGAAAGTCTAAAAAACTCAGGAAGACTCGAATAAGCTTTGATCAGCTTAAATTTAATCATACTCCAAAAAGCCTTGAAAACTCTAAAAAACCCTAAATACTCTAAAAAGCTCTGAAAAAGCTTTAATTTAATTATATTTCGTTGCACTAGTATGTACTAGCCAGGGGATTCGTTAAAGCCAACTGAAAATAATTTAATTCTTTATAATGAATGATACTAACAAAATTCCCTACAATAATGAAGATTATCTGCGGATGTTTCCTAGAAACCCTAACGACACTAAAGAGCCCTGAAAGAGCTCTGAGAAACTCTAAAAAGCTCAGGAAGACTCCCATATGCTTTGATCAGCTTAAATTTAATAATACTCCGTAGCACTGGGATTTACAAGCTAGGATATTCGTTAAACAATGATAATAACAAATCCCTACAGTATTGAAGATCAACTTTGAATGTTCTCCAAAAAGCCTTGAAAACTCTAAAAAACCCTGGAAACTCTAAAAAGCTCTGAAAAAGCTTTAAGTTAATTATATTTCATTGCACTAGTATATACTAGCCGGGGGATTCGTTAAAGCCAACTGAAAGTAACTAAATTCTTTATAATGAATGATACTAAAAAAATTCCCGACAATAATGAAGATTATCTTTGGATGTTTCCTAAAAGCCCTAAAAACACTAAAGAGCCAAGAAAGAGCTCTAGGAAACTCTAAAAAGCTCAGGAAGACTCAATTAAGCTTTGAAAAGCTTGATTTTAATAATACTCCGTAGCACTGGGGTCTACATGCAAGAAGATTCGATAAAGAATGATAATAAAAAATCCTTACAATCGTGAAGATCAACTTTGAATGTTCTCTAAAGAGTCTTGAAAACTCTAAAAAACCCTGAAAACTCTAAAAAGCCGTAAAATATCTAAAGAGCTCTGGAAAATCTAAAGAGCTCTGAAAAACTCTAAAAAGCTCCGAAAGAGCTTTAAGTTAATTATATTTCGTAGCACTAGTATGTACTATCCATGGGACTCGTTAAAGCCAACTGAAAGTAACTTAATTCTTTATAATGAATGATACTAACAAAATTCCCTACAATAATGAAGATTATCTTTGGATGTTTTCTAAAAACACTAAAGAGCCCTGAAAGAGCTCTGAGAAACTCTAAAAAGCTCAATTAGACTCCAATAAGGTTTGATCTGCTTAAATTTAATAATACTCCGTAGCAGTGGGATTTACAAGCTAGGATATTTGTAAACAATGATAATAACAAATCCCTACAATATCGAAGATCAACTTTGAATGTTCTCTAAAAAGCCTTGAAAACTCTAAAAAACCCGGAAAACTCTAAAAAGCTCTGAAAAAGCTTTAAGTTAATTATATTTCGTTGCACTAGTATGTACTAGCCAGGGGATTAGTTAAAGCCAACTGAAAATAACTTAATTCTTTATAATGAATGATACTAACAAAATTCCCTACAATAATGAAGATTATCTGTGGATGTTTCCTAAAAACCCTAAATACACTAAAGATCCCTGAAAGAGTTCTGAGAAACTCTAAAAAGCTCAGGAAGACTCCAATAAGCTTTGATCAGCTTAAATTTAAAATACTCCGTAGCACTGGGATTTACAAGCTAGGAATTCGATAAAGAATGATAATAACAAATCCCTACAATATTGAAGATCAACTTTGAATGTTCTCTAAAAAGCCTTGAAAACTCTAAAAAAACCCTGAAAACTCTAAAAAGATCTAAAAAGCTTTAATTAATTATATTTCGTTGCACTAGTATGTACTAGCCAGGGGATTCGTTAAAGCCAACTGAAAGTAACTTAATTCTTTATAATGAATGACTAACAAAATTCCCTACAATAATGAAGATTATCTGTGGATGTTTCCTAAAACCCTAAATACACTAAAGATCCCTGAAAGAGTTCTGAGAAACTCTAAAAAGCTCAGGAAGACTCCAATAAGCTTTGATCAGCTTAAATTTAATAATACTCCGTAGCACTGGGATATACAAGCTAGGATATTCGTTAAAGAATGATAATAACAAATCCCTACAATATTGAAGATCAACTTAGAATGTCCTCTAAAAACCCTGAAAACTCTAAAAAGCTCTGAAAAAGCTTTATGTTAATTATATTTCGTTGCACTAGTATGTACTAGCCAGGGGATTCGTTAAAGCCAACTGAAAGTAACTTAATTCTTTATAATGAATGATACTAACAAAATTTCCGACGATAATGAATATTATCTTTGGATGTTTCCTAAAAGCCCTAAAAACACTAAAGAACCCGGAAAGAGCTCTAGGAAACTCTAAAAAGCTCAGGAAGACTCCAATAAGCTTTGAAAAGCATGAATTTAATAATACTCCGTAGCACTGGGATCTACAAGCTAGGAGATTCGAAAAAAAATGATAATAACAAATCCCTACATTAGTGAAGATCAACTTTGAATGTTCTCTAAAAAGCCTTGAAAATTCCAAAAAACCCTGAAAACTCTAAAAAGCCCTAAAATATCTAAAGAGCTCTGAAAAACTCTAAAAAGCTTTGAAAAAGGTTTAAGTTAGTTATATTTCGTAGCACTAGTATGTATTATCCATGGGATTCGTTAAAGCCAAGTGAAAGTAAATTAATTCTTTATAATGAATGATACTAACATAATACCCTACAATAATGAAGATTATCGGTGGATGTTTCCAAAAAACCCTAAAAACACTAAAGAGCCCTGAAAGAGCTCTGAGAAAGTCTAAAAAACTCAGGAAGACTCGAATAAGCTTTGATCAGCTTAAATTTAATCATACTCCAAAAAGCCTTGAAAACTCTAAAAAACCCTAAATACTCTAAAAAGCTCTGAAAAAGCTTTAATTTAATTATATTTCGTTGCACTAGTATGTACTAGCCAGGGGATTCGTTAAAGCCAACTGAAAATAATTTAATTCTTTATAATGAATGATACTAACAAAATTCCCTACAATAATGAAGATTATCTGCGGATGTTTCCTAGAAACCCTAACGACACTAAAGAGCCCTGAAAGAGCTCTGAGAAACTCTAAAAAGCTCAGGAAGACTCCCATATGCTTTGATCAGCTTAAATTTAATAATACTCCGTAGCACTGGGATTTACAAGCTAGGATATTCGTTAAACAATGATAATAACAAATCCCTACAGTATTGAAGATCAACTTTGAATGTTCTCCAAAAAGCCTTGAAAACTCTAAAAAACCCTGGAAACTCTAAAAAGCTCTGAAAAAGCTTTAAGTTAATTATATTTCATTGCACTAGTATATACTAGCCGGGGGATTCGTTAAAGCCAACTGAAAGTAACTAAATTCTTTATAATGAATGATACTAAAAAAATTCCCGACAATAATGAAGATTATCTTTGGATGTTTCCTAAAAGCCCTAAAAACACTAAAGAGCCAAGAAAGAGCTCTAGGAAACTCTAAAAAGCTCAGGAAGACTCAATTAAGCTTTGAAAAGCTTGATTTTAATAATACTCCGTAGCACTGGGGTCTACATGCAAGAAGATTCGATAAAGAATGATAATAAAAAATCCTTACAATCGTGAAGATCAACTTTGAATGTTCTCTAAAGAGTCTTGAAAACTCTAAAAAACCCTGAAAACTCTAAAAAGCCGTAAAATATCTAAAGAGCTCTGGAAAATCTAAAGAGCTCTGAAAAACTCTAAAAAGCTCCGAAAGAGCTTTAAGTTAATTATATTTCGTAGCACTAGTATGTACTATCCATGGGACTCGTTAAAGCCAACTGAAAGTAACTTAATTCTTTATAATGAATGATACTAACAAAATTCCCTACAATAATGAAGATTATCTTTGGATGTTTTCTAAAAACACTAAAGAGCCCTGAAAGAGCTCTGAGAAACTCTAAAAAGCTCAATTAGACTCCAATAAGGTTTGATCTGCTTAAATTTAATAATACTCCGTAGCAGTGGGATTTACAAGCTAGGATATTTGTAAACAATGATAATAACAAATCCCTACAATATCGAAGATCAACTTTGAATGTTCTCTAAAAAGCCTTGAAAACTCTAAAAAACCCGGAAAACTCTAAAAAGCTCTGAAAAAGCTTTAAGTTAATTATATTTCGTTGCACTAGTATGTACTAGCCAGGGGATTAGTTAAAGCCAACTGAAAATAACTTAATTCTTTATAATGAATGATACTAACAAAATTCCCTACAATAATGAAGATTATCTGTGGATGTTTCCTAAAAACCCTAAATACACTAAAGATCCCTGAAAGAGTTCTGAGAAACTCTAAAAAGCTCAGGAAGACTCCAATAAGCTTTGATCAGCTTAAATTTAATAATACTCCGTAGCACTGGGATTTACAAGCTAGGAAATTCGATAAAGAATGATAATAACAAATCCCTACAATATTGAAGATCAACTTTGAATGTTCTCTAAAAAGCCTTGAAAACTCTAAAAAACCCTGAAAACTCTAAAAAGATCTAAAAAAGCTTTAAGTTAATTATATTTCGTTGCACTAGTATGTACTAGCCAGGGGATTCGTTAAAGCCAACTGAAAGTAACTTAATTCTTTATAATGAATGATACTAACAAAATTCCCTACAATAATGAAGATTATCTGTGGATGTTTCCTAAAAACCCTAAATACACTAAAGATCCCTGAAAGAGTTCTGAGAAACTCTAAAAAGCTCAGGAAGACTCCAATAAGCTTTGATCAGCTTAAATTTAATAATACTCCGTAGCACTGGGATATACAAGCTAGGATATTCGTTAAAGAATGATAATAACAAATCCCTACAATATTGAAGATCAACTTAGAATGTCCTCTAAAAACCCTGAAAACTCTAAAAAGCTCTGAAAAAGCTTTATGTTAATTATATTTCGTTGCACTAGTATGTACTAGCCAGGGGATTCGTTAAAGCCAACTGAAAGTAACTTAATTCTTTATAATGAATGATACTAACAAAATTTCCGACGATAATGAATATTATCTTTGGATGTTTCCTAAAAGCCCTAAAAACACTAAAGAACCCGGAAAGAGCTCTAGGAAACTCTAAAAAGCTCAGGAAGACTCCAATAAGCTTTGAAAAGCATGAATTTAATAATACTCCGTAGCACTGGGATCTACAAGCTAGGAGATTCGAAAAAAAATGATAATAACAAATCCCTACATTAGTGAAGATCAACTTTGAATGTTCTTTAAAAAGCCTTGAAAATTCCAAAAAACCCTGAAAACTCTAAAAAGCCCTAAAATATCTAAAGAGCTCTGAAAAACTCTAAAAAGCTTTGAAAAAGGTTTAAGTTAGTTATATTTCGTATCACTAGTATGTATTATCCATGGGATTCGTTAAAGCCAAGTGAAAGTAAATTAATTCTTTATAATGAATGATACTAACATAATACCCTACAATAATGAAGATTATCGGTGGATGTTTCCAAAAAACCCTAAAAACACTAAAGAGCCCTGAAAGAGCTCTGAGAAAGTCTAAAAAACTCAGGAAGACTCGAATAAGCTTTGATCAGCTTAAATTTAATCATACTCCAAAAAGCCTTGAAAACTCTAAAAAACCCTGAATACTCTAAAAAGCTCTGAAAAAGCTTTAATTTAATTATATTTCGTTGCACTAGTATGTACTAGCCAGGGGATTCGTTAAAGCCAACTGAAAATAATTTAATTCTTTATAATGAATGATACTAACAAAATTCCCTACAATAATGAAGATTATCTGCGGATGTTTCCTAGAAACCCTAACGACACTAAAGAGCCCTGAAAGAGCTCTGAGAAACTCTAAAAAGCTCAGGAAGACTCCCATATGCTTTGATCAGCTTAAATTTAATAATACTCCGTAGCACTGGGATTTACAAGCTAGGATATTCGTTAAACAATGATAATAACAAATCCCTACAGTATTGAAGATCAACTTTGAATGTTCTCCAAAAAGCCTTGAAAACTCTAAAAAACCCTGGAAACTCTAAAAAGCTCTGAAAAAGCTTTAAGTTAATTATATTTCATTGCACTAGTATATACTAGCCGGGGGATTCGTTAAAGCCAACTGAAAGTAACTAAATTCTTTATAATGAATGATACTAAAAAAATTCCCGACAATAATGAAGATTATCTTTGGATGTTTCCTAAAAGCCCTAAAAACACTAAAGAGCCAAGAAAGAGCTCTAGGAAACTCTAAAAAGCTCAGGAAGACTCAATTAAGCTTTGAAAAGCTTGATTTTAATAATACTCCGTAGCACTGGGGTCTACATGCAAGAAGATTCGATAAAGAATGATAATAAAAAATCCTTACAATCGTGAAGATCAACTTTGAATGTTCTCTAAAGAGTCTTGAAAACTCTAAAAAACCCTGAAAACTCTAAAAAGCCGTAAAATATCTAAAGAGCTCTGGAAAATCTAAAGAGCTCTGAAAAACTCTAAAAAGCTCCGAAAGAGCTTTAAGTTAATTATATTTCGTAGCACTAGTATGTACTATCCATGGGACTCGTTAAAGCCAACTGAAAGTAACTTAATTCTTTATAATGAATGATACTAACAAAATTCCCTACAATAATGAAGATTATCTTTGGATGTTTTCTAAAAACACTAAAGAGCCCTGAAAGAGCTCTGAGAAACTCTAAAAAGCTCAATTAGACTCCAATAAGGTTTGATCTGCTTAAATTTAATAATACTCCGTAGCAGTGGGATTTACAAGCTAGGATATTTGTAAACAATGATAATAACAAATCCCTACAATATTGAAGATCCACATTGAATGTTCCCTAAAAAGCCTTGAAAACTCTAAAAAACCCTGAAAACTCTAAAAAGCTCCGAAAAAGATTTAAGTTAATTATATTTCGTTGCACTAGTATGTACTAGCCAGGGGATTAGTTAAAGCCAACTGAAAATAACTTAATTCTTTATAATGAATGATACTAACAAAATTCCCAACAATAATGAAGATTATCTGTGGGTGTTTTCTAAAAACCCTAACGACACTAAAGAGCCCAGAAAGAGCTCTGAGAAACTCTAAAAAGCTCAGGAAGACTCCAATAAGCTTAGATCAGCTTAAATTTAATAATACTCCGTAGCACTGGTATTTACAAGCTAGGATATTCGTTAAAGAAGGATAATAACAAATCCCTACAATATTGAAGATCCACATTGAATGTTCTCTAAAAAGCCTTGAAAACTCTAAAAAACCCTGAAAACTCTAAAAAGCTCCGAAAAAGATTTAAGTTAATTATATTTCGTTGCACTAGTATGTACTAGTCAGAGGATTCGTTAAAGCCAACTGAAAGTAACTTAATTCTTTATAATGAATGATACTAACAAAATTCCCGACAATAATGAAGATTATCTTTGGATGTTTCCTAAAAGCTCTAAAAACACTAAAGTGCCCTGAAAGAGCTTTGAGAAACTCTAAAAAGCTCAGGAAGACTCCAATAAGCTTTGATCAGCTTAAATTTAATAATACTCCGTAGCACTGGGATATACAAGCTAGGATATTCGTTAAAGAATGATAATAACAAATCCCTACAATATTGATAATCAACTTAGAATGTTCTCTAAAAATCTTTGAAAACTCTAAAAAAACCCTGAAAACTCTAAAAAGTTCTGAAAAAGCTTTATGTTAATTATATTTCGTTGCACTAGTATGTATTAGCCAGGGGATTTGTTAAAGCCAACTGAAAGTAACTTAATTCTTTATAATGAATGATACTAACAAAATTTCCGACAATAATGAAGATTATCTTGGGATGTTTCCTAAAATCCCTAAAAACACTAAAGTGCCCGGAAAGAGCTCTAGGAACCTCTAAAAAGCTCAGGAAGACTCCAATAAGCTTTGAAAAGCTTGAATTTAATAATACTCCGTAGCACTGGGATCTACAAGATAAGAGATTCGATAAAGAATGATAATAACAAATCCCTACAATGGTGAAGATCAACTTTGAATGTTCTCTAAAAAGCCTTGAAAATTCTAAAAAACCCAGAAAAACTCTAAAAAGCCCTAAATATCTAAAGAGCTTTGAAAAATCTAAACAGCTATGTAAAAACTCTAAAAAGCTTTGAACAAGGTTTAAGTTAATTATATTTAGTAGCACTAGTATGTACAATCCATGGGATTCGTTACAGCCAACTGAAAGAAATTAATTCTTATATGAATGATACTAAAAATACCAACAATAATGAAGATTATCGGTGGATGTTTCCAAAAAACCCTAAAAACACTAAAGAGCCCTGAAAGAGGCTGAGAAACTCTAAAAACTCAGGAAGACTCAAAAAAGCTTTGATCAGCTTAAAATTTAATAATACTCCGTAGCACTGGGATTTACAAACTAGGATATTCGTTAAAGAATGATAATAACAAATCCCTACAATATGAAGATCAACTTTGAATGTTCTCCAAAAAGCCTTGAAAACTCTAAAAAACCCTGAAAACTCTAAAAAGCTCTGAAAAAGCTTTAATTTAATTAAATTTCGTTGCACTAGTATGTACTAGCAAGGGGATTCGTTAAAGACAACTGAAAATAATTTAATTCTTTGTAATGAATGATACTAACAAAATTCCCTACAATAATGAAGATTATCTGTGGATGTTCCTAGAAACCTAACGACACTAAAGAGCTCTGAAAGAGCTCTGAGAAACTCTAAAAAGCTCGGGAAGACTCCAATATGTTTGATCAACTTAAATTTAATAATACTCCGTAGCACTGGGATTTACAAGCTAGGATATTCGTTAAAGAATGATAATAACAAACCCTACAGTATTGAAGATCAACTTGAATGTGTCCAAAAAGCCTTGAAAACTCTAAAAAACCGGAAAACTAAAAAAAGCTTGAAAAAGCTTTAAGTTAATTATATTTGTTGCACTAGTATGTACTAGCCAGGGATTCGTTTAAAGCCAACTGAAAATAACTTAATTCTTTATAATGAATGATACTAACAAAAATTCCCTACAATAATGAAGATTATTTGTGGGTGTTTTCTAAAAACCCTAACGACACTAAAGAGCCCAGAAAGAGCTCTGAGAAACTCTAAAAAGCTCAGGAAGACTCCAATAAGCTTAGATCAGCTTAAATTTAACAATACTCCGTAGCACTTGTATTTACAAGCTAGGATATTCGTTAAAGAAGGATAATAACAAATCCCTACAATATTGAAGATCAACTTTGAATGTTCTCTAAAAAGCCTTGAAAACTCTAAAAACCCCTGAAAACTCTAAAAACATCTAAAAAAGCTTTAAGTTAATTATATTTCGTTGCACTAGTATGTACTAGCCAGGGGATTCGTTAAAGCCAACTGAAAGTAACTTAATTCTTTATAATGAATGATACTAACAAAATTTCCGACAATAATGAAGATTATCTTGGATGTTTCCTAAAAGCCCTAAAAACACTAAAGAGCCCTGAAAGAGCTCTGAGAAACTCTAAAAAGCTCAGGAAGACTCCAATAAGCTTTGATCAAATTAAATTTAATAATACTCCATAGCACTGGGATTTACAAGCTAGGATTCGTTAAAGAATGATAATAACAAATCCCTACAATATTGAAGATCAACTTTGAATGTTCTCTAAAAAGCCTTGAAAACTCTAAAAAACCCTGAAAACTCTAAAAAGATCTAAAAAAAGCTTTAAGTTAATTATATTTCGTTGCACTAGTATGTACTAGCCAGGGGATTCGTTAAAGCCAACTGAAATTAACTTAAATCTTATAATGAATGATACTAACAAAATTCCCTACAATAATGAAGATTATCTTTGGATGTTTTCTAAAAACACAAGAGCCCTGAAAGAGCTCTGAGAAACTCTAAAAAGCTCAGGAAGACTCCAATAAGGTTTGATCAGCTTAAATTTAATAATACCATAGAAGTGGGATTTACAAGCTAGGATATTGTTAAAGAATGATAATAACAAATCTCTACAATATCGAAGATCAACTTTGAATGTTCTCTAAAAAGCCTTGAAAATTCTAAAAAAAACCCGGAAAACTCTAAAAAGCTCTGAAAAAGCTTAAGTTAATTATATTTCGTTGCACTAGTATGTACTAGACAGGGGATTCGTTAAAGCCAACTGAAAATAACTTAATTCTTTATAATGAATGATACTTAAAAAATTCCGACAATAATGAAGATTATCTTGGATGTTTCCTAAAATCCCTAAAAACACTAAAGAACCCGGAAAGAGCTCTAGGAAACTCTAAAAAGCTCATGAAGACTCCAAGAAGCTTTGATCAGCTTAAATTAATAATACTCCGTACACGGGATTTACAAGCTAGGATATTCGTAAAAGAATGATAATAACAAATCCATACAATATTGAAGATCAACTTTGAATGTTCTCTAAAAAGCCTTGTGAAAACTCTAAAAACCCTGAAAACTCTAAAAAGCTCTGAAAAAGCTTTAAGTTAATTATATTTCGTTGCACTAGTATGTAGTAGCCAGGGGATTCGTTAAAGCCAACTGAAAGTAATTAATTCTTTATAATGAATGATACTAACAAAATTCCCGACAATAATGAAGATTATCTTTGGATGTTTCCTAAATCCCTAAATACACTAAAGAACCCGGAAAGAGCTCTAGGAAACTCTAAAAAGCTCAGGAAGACTCCAATAATCTTTGAAAAGCTTGAATTTAATAATACTCCGTTGCACTGGGATCTACAAGCTAGGAGATTCGATAAAGAATGATAATAACAAATCCCTACAATAGTGAAGATCAACTTGAATGTTCTCTAAAGAGCCTTGAAAACTCTAAAAAAACCTGAAACTCTAAAAAGCCGTAAAATATCTAAAGAGCTCTGAAAATCTAAAGAGCTCTGAAAAACTCTAAAAAGCTCCGAAAGAGCTTTAAGTTAATTATATTTCGTGTAGCACTAGTATGTACTATCCATGGGACTCGTTAAAGCCAACTGAAAGTAACTTAATTCTTTATAATGAATGATACTAACAAAATTCCCTATAATAATGAAGATATCTTTGGATGTTTTCTAAAAACACTAAAGAGCCCTGAAAGAGCTCTGAGAAACTCTAAAAAGCTCAATCAGACTCCAATAAGGTTGATCAGCTTAAATTTAATAATACTCCGTAGCAGTGGGATTTACAAGCTAGGATTTGTTAAAGAATGATAATAACAAATCCCTAAATCAGAAGACAACTTTGAATGTTCTCTAAAAAGCCTTGAAAACTCTAAAAAACCCGAAAACTCTAAAAAGCTCTGAAAAGCTTTAAGTTAATATATTCGTTGCACTAGTATGTACTAGCCAAGGGATTCGTTAAAGCCAACTGAAAGTAACTTAATTCTTTATAATGAATGATACTAACAAAATTCCCTACAATAATGAAGATTATCTTGGATGTTTCCTAAAACCCTAAAACACTAAAGATGCCCTGAAAGAGCTTGAGAAACTCTAAAAAGCTCAGGAAGACTCCAATAAGCTTTGATCAGCTTAAATTTAATAATACTCCGTAGCACTGGGATATACAAGCTAGGATATTCGTTAAAGAATGATAATAACAAATCCCTACAATATTGATAATCAACTTAGAATGTTCTCTAAAAATCTTTGAAAACTCTAAAAAAACCCTGAAAACTCTAAAAAGTTCTGAAAAAGCTTTATGTTAATTATATTTCGTTGCACTAGTATGTATTAGCCAGGGGATTTGTTAAAGCCAACTGAAAGTAACTTAATTCTTTATAATGAATGATACTAACAAAATTTCCGACAATAATGAAGATTATCTTGGATGTTTCCTAAAATCCCTAAAAACACTAAAGTGCCCGGAAAGAGCTCTAGGAACCTCTAAAAAGCTCAGGAAGACTCCAATAAGCTTTGAAAGCTTGAATTTAATAATACTCCGTAGCACTGGGATCTACAAGATAGGAGATTCGATAAAGAATGATAATAACAAATCCCTACAATGGTGAAGATCAACTTTGAATGTTCTCTAAAAAGCCTTGAAAATTCTAAAAAACCCAGAAAACTCTAAAAAGCCCTAAAATATCTAAAGAGCTTTGAAAAATCTAAAGAGCTATGTAAAACTCTAAAAAGCTTTGAAAAGGTTTAAGTTAATTATATTTCGTAGCACTAGTATGTACAATCCATGGGATTCGTTACAGCCAACTGAAAGTAAATTAATTCTTTATAATGAATGATACTAACATAATACCCTACAATAATGAAGATTATCGGTGGATGTTTCCAAAAAACCCTAAAAACACTAAAGAGCCCTGAAAGAGCTCTGAGAAACTCTAAAAAACTCAGGAAGACTCAAAAAAGCTTTGATCAGCTTAAATTTAATAATACTCCGTAGCACTGGGATTTACAAACTAGGATATTCGTTAAAGAATGATAATAACAAATCCCTACAATATTGAAGATCAACTTTGAATGTTCTCCAAAAAGCCTTGAAAACTCTAAAAAACCCTGAAAACTCTAAAAAGCTCTGAAAAAACTTTAATTTAATTAAATTTCGTTGCACTAGTATGTACTAGCAAGGGGATTCGTTAAAGACAACTAAAAATAATTTAATTCTTTGTAATGAATGATACTAACAAAATTCCCTACAATAATGAAGATTATCTGTGGATGTTTCCTAGAAACCCTAACGACACTAAAGAGCTCTGAAAGAGCTCTGAGAAACTCTAAAAAGCTCGGGAAGACTCCAATATGCTTTGATCAGCTTAAATTTAATAATACTCCGTAGCACTGGGATTTACAAGCTAGGATATTCGTTAAAGAATGATAATAACAAATCCCTACAGTATTGAAGATCAACTTTGAATGTTGTCCAAAAAGCCTTGAAAACTCTAAAAAACCCGGAAAACTAAAAAAAGCTCTGAAAAAGCTTTAAGTTAATTATATTTTGTTGCACTAGTATGTACTAGCCAGGGGATTCGTTAAAGCCAACTGAAAATAACTTAATTCTTTATAATGAATGATACTAACAAAATTCCCTACAATAATGAAGATTATTTGTGGGTGTTTTCTAAAAACCCTAACGACACTAAAGAGCCCAGAAAGAGCTCTGAGAAACTCTAAAAAGCTCAGGAAGACTCCAATAAGCTTAGATCAGCTTAAATTTAACAATACTCCGTAGCACTTGTATTTACAAGCTAGGATATTCGTTAAAGAAGGATAATAACAAATCCCTACAATATTGAAGATCAACTTTGAATGTTCTCTAAAAAGCCTTGAAAACTCTAAAAACCCCTGAAAACTCTAAAAACATCTAAAAAAGCTTTAAGTTAATTATATTTCGTTGCACTAGTATGTACTAGCCAGGGGATTCGTTAAAGCCAACTGAAAGTAACTTAATTCTTTATAATGAATGATACTAACAAAATTTCCGACAATAATGAAGATTATCTTTGGATGTTTCCTAAAAGCCCTAAAAACACTAAAGAGCCCTGAAAGAGCTCTGAGAAACTCTAAAAAGCTCAGAAAGACTCCAATAAGCTTTGATCAAATTAAATTTAATAATACTCCATAGCACTGGGATTTACAAGCTAGGATATTCGTTAAAGAATGATAATAACAAATCCCTACAATATTGAAGATCAACTTTGAATGTTCTCTAAAAAGCCTTGAAAACTCTAAAAAACCCTGAAAACTCTAAAAAGATCTAAAAAAGCTTTAAGTTAATTATATTTCGTTGCACTAGTATGTACTAGCCAGGGGATTCGTTAAAGCCAACTGAAATTAACTTAAATCTTTATAATGAATGATACTAACAAAATTCCCTACAATAATGAAGATTATCTTTGGATGTTTTCTAAAAACACTAAAGAGCCCTGAAAGAGCTCTGAGAAACTCTAAAAAGCTCAGGAAGACTCCAATAAGGTTTGATCAGCTTAAATTTAATAATACCATAGAAGTGGGATTTACAAGCTAGGATATTTGTTAAAGAATGATAATAACAAATCTCTACAATATCGAAGATCAACTTTGAATGTTCTCTAAAAAGCCTTGAAAATTCTAAAAAACCCGGAAAACTCTAAAAAGCTCTGAAAAAGCTTTAAGTTAATTATATTTCGTTGCACTAGTATGTACTAGACAGGGGATTCGTTAAAGCCAACTGAAAATAACTTAATTCTTTATAATGAATGATACTTAAAAAATTCCGACAATAATGAAGATTATCTTTGGATGTTTCCTAAAATCCCTAAAAACACTAAAGAACCCGGAAAGAGCTCTAGGAAACTCTAAAAAGCTCATGAAGACTCCAAGAAGCTTTGATCAGCTTAAATTTAATAATACTCCGTAACACCGGGATTTACAAGCTAGGATATTCGTAAAAGAATGATAATAACAAATCCATACAATATTGAAGATCAACTTTGAATGTTCTCTAAAAAGCCTTGAAAACTCTAAAAACCCTGAAAACTCTAAAAAGCTCTGAAAAAGCTTTAAGTTAATTATATTTCGTTGCACTAGTATGTAGTAGCCAGGGGATTCGTTAAAGCCAACTGAAAGTAATTAATTCTTTATAATGAATGATACTAACAAAATTCCCGACAATAATGAAGATTATCTTTGGATGTTTCCTAAAATCCCTAAATACACTAAAGAACCCGGAAAGAGCTCTAGGAAACTCTAAAAAGCTCAGGAAGACTCCAATAATCTTTGAAAAGCTTGAATTTAATAATACTCCGTTGCACTGGGATCTACAAGCTAGGAGATTCGATAAAGAATGATAATAACAAATCCCTACAATAGTGAAGATCAACTTTGAATGTTCTCTAAAGAGCCTTGAAAACTCTAAAAAACCCTGAAAACTCTAAAAAGCCGTAAAATATCTAAAGAGCTCTGGAAAATCTAAAGAGCTCTGAAAAACTCTAAAAAGCTCCGAAAGAGCTTTAAGTTAATTATATTTCGTAGCACTAGTATGTACTATCCATGGGACTCGTTAAAGCCAACTGAAAGTAACTTAATTCTTTATAATGAATGATACTAACAAAATTCCCTATAATAATGAAGATTATCTTTGGATGTTTTCTAAAAACACTAAAGAGCCCTGAAAGAGCTCTGAGAAACTCTAAAAAGCTCAATCAGACTCCAGTAAGGTTTGATCTGCTTAAATTTAATAATACTCCGTAGCAGTGGGATTTACAAGCTAGGATATTTGTTAAAGAATGATAATAACAAATCCCTACAATATCGAAGAACAACTTTGAATGTTCTCTAAAAAGCCTTGAAAACTCTAAAAAACTCGGAAAACTCTAAAAAGCTCTGAAAAAGCTTTAAGTTAATCATATTTCGTTGCACTAGTATGTACTAGCCAAGGGATTCGTTAAAGCCAACTGAAAGTAACTTAATTCTTTATAATGAATGATACTAACAAAATTCCCTACAATAATGAAGATTATCTGTGGATGTTTCCTAAAAACCCTAAATACACTAAAGATGCCTGAAAGAGCTTTGAGAAACTCTAAAAAGCTCAGGAAGACTCCAATAAGCTTTGATCAGCTTAAATTTAATAATACTCCGTAGCACTGGGATATACAAGCTAGGATATTCGTTAAAGAATGATAATAACAAATCCCTACAATATTGATAATCAACTTAGAATGTTCTCTAAAGGTCTTTGAAAACTCTAAAAAAACCCTGAAAACTCTAAAAAGTTCTGAAAAAGCTTTATGTTAATTATATTTCGTTGCACTAGTATGTATTAGCCAGGGGATTTGTTAAAGCCAACTGAAAGTAACTTAATTCTTTATAATGAATGATACTAACAAAATTTCCGACAATAATGAAGATTATCTTTGGATGTTTCCTAAAATCCCTAAAAACACTAAAGTGCCCGGAAAGAGCTCTAGGAACCTCTAAAAAGCTCAGGAAGACTCCAATAAGCTTTGAAAAGCTTGAATTTAATAATACTCCGTAGCACTGGGATCTACAAGATAGGAGATTCGATAAAGAATGATAATAACAAATCCCTACAATGGTGAAGATCAACTTTGAATGTTCTCTAAAAAGCCTTGAAAATTCTAAAAAACCCGAAAACTCTAAAAAGCCCTAAAATATCTAAAGACTGAAAAATCTAAAGAGCTATGTAAAACTCTAAAAAGCTTTGAAAAAGGTTTAAGTTAATTATATTTCGTAGCACTAGTATGTACAATCCATGGGATTCGTTACAGCCAACTGAAAGTAAATTAATTCTTTATAATGAATGATACTAACAAATACCCTACAATAATGAAGATTATCGGTGGATGTTTCCAAAAAACCCTAAAAACACTAAAGAGCCCTGAAAGAGCTCTGAGAAACTCTAAAAACTCAGGAAGACTCAAAAAAGCTTTGATCAGCTTAAATTTAATAATACTCCGTAGCATGGGATTTACAAACTAGGATTCGTTAAAGAATGATAATAACAAATCCCTACATATTGAAGATCAACTTTGAATGTTCTCCAAAAAGCCTTGAAAACTCTAAAAAACCCTGAAACTCTAAAAAGCTCTGAAAAACTTTAATTAATTAATTTCGTTGCACTAGTATGTACTAGCAAGGGGATTCGTTAAAGACAACTAAAATAATTAATTCTTTGTAATGAATGATACTAACAAAATTCCCTACAATAATGAAGATTATCTGGATGTTTCTAGAAACCCTAACGACACTAAAGAGCCTGAAAGAGCTCTGAGAAACTCTAAAAAGCTCGGAAGACTCCAATAGCTTTGATCAGCTTAAATTTAATAATACTCCGTAGCACGGGATTTACAAGCTAGGATATTCGTTAAAGAATGATAATAACAAATCCCTACAGTATTGAAGATCAACTTTGAATGTTGTCCAAAAAGCCTTGAAAACTCTAAAAAACCCGGAAAACTAAAAAAAGCTCTGAAAAAGCTTTAAGTTAATTATATTTTGTTGCACTAGTATGTACTAGCCAGGGGATTCGTTAAAGCCAACTGAAAATACTTAATTCTTTATAATGAACGATACTAACAAAATTCCCTACAATAATGAAGATTATCTGGGTGTTTTCTAAAAACCCTAACGACACTAAAGAGCCAGAAAGAGCTCTGAGAAACTCTAAAAAGCTCAGGAAGACTCAATAAGCTTAGATCAGCTTAAATTTAACAATACTCCGTAGCACTGTATTTACAAGCTAGGATATTCGTTAAAGAAGGATAATAACAAATCCCTACAATATTGAAGATCAACTTTGAATGTTCTCTAAAAAGCCTTGAAAACTCTAAAAACCCTGAAAACTCTAAAAAGATCTAAAAAAGCTTTAAGTTAATTATATTTCGTTGCACTAGTATGTACTAGCCAGGGGATTCGTTAAAGCCAACTGAAAGTAACTTAATTCTTTATAATGAATGATACTAACAAAATTTCCGACAATAATGAAGATTATCTTTGGATGTTTCCTAAAAGCCCTCAAAACACTAAAGAGCCCTGAAAGAGCTCTGAGAAACTCTAAAAAAGCTCAAGAAGACTCCAATAAGCTTTGATCAAATTAAATTTAATAATACTCCATAGCACTGGGATTTACAAGCTAGGATATTCGTTAAAAAATGATAATAACAAATCCCTACAATATGAAGATCAACTTTGAATGTTCTCTAAAAATCCTTGAAAACTCTAAAAAAACCCTGAAAACTCTAAAAGATCTAAAAAAGCTTTAAGTAATTATATTTCGTTGCACTAGTATGTATAGCCAGGGGATTCGTTAAAGCCAACTGAAATTAACTTAAATCTTTATAATGAATGATACTAACAAAATTCCCTACAATAATGAAGATTATCTTTGGATGTTTTCTAAAAACACTAAAGAGCCCTGAAAGAGCTCTGAGAAACTCTAAAAAGCTCAGGAAGACTCCAATAAGGTTTGATCAGCTTAAATTTAATAATACCATAGAAGTGGGATTTACAAGCTAGGATATTTGTTAAAGAATGATAATAACAAATCTCTACAATATCGAAGATCAACTTGAATGCTCTAAAAGCCTTGAAAATTCTAAAAAACCCGGAAAACTCTAAAAAGCTCTGAAAAAGCTTTAAGTTAATTATATTTCGTTGCACTAGTATGTACTAGACAGGGGATTCGTTAAAGCCAACTGAAAATAACTTAATTCTTTATAATGAATGATACTAAAAAAATTCCGACAATAATGAAGATTATCTTTGGATGTTTCCTAAAATCCCTAAAAACACTAAAGAACCCGGAAAGAGCTCTAGGAAACTCTAAAAAGCTCATGAAGACTCCAAGAAGCTTTGATCAGCTTAAATTTAATAATACTCCGTAACACCGGGATTACAAGCTAGGATATTCGTAAAAGAATGATAATAACAAATCCCTACATATGAAGATCAACTTTGAATGTTCTCTAAAAGCCTTGAAAACTCTAAAAAACCCTGAAAACTCTAAAAAGCTCTGAAAAAGCTTTAAGTTAATTATATTTCGTTGCACTAGTATGTAGTAGCCAGGGGGGGATTCGTTAAATCCAACTGAAAGTAATTAATTCTTTATAATGAATGATACTGACAAAATTCCCGACAATAATGAAGATTATCTTTGGATGTTTCCTAAAATCCCTAAAAACACTAAAGAACCCGGAAGAGCTCTAGGAAACTCTAAAAAGCTCAGGAAGACTCCAATAATCTTTGAAAAGCTTGAATTTAATATACCCGTTGCACTGGGATCTACAAGCTAGGAGATTCGATAAGAATGATAATAACAAATCCCTACAATAGTGAAGATCAACTTTGAATGTTCTCTAAAGAGCCTTGAAACTCTAAAAACCCTGAAAACTCTAAAAAGCCGTAAAATATAAAGAGCTCTGGAAAATCCAAGAGCTCTGAAAAACTCTAAAAAGCTCCGAAAGAGCTTTAAGTAATTATATTTCGTAGCACTAGTATGTACTATCCATGGGACTCGTTAAAGCCAACTGAAAGTAACTTAATTCTTTAATGAATGATAAACAAAATTCCCTACAATAATGAAGATTATCTTTGGATGTTTTCTAAAAACACTAAAGAGCCCTGAAAGAGCTCTGAGAAACTCTAAAAAGCTCAATTAGACTCCAATAAGGTTTGATCTGCTTAAATTTAATAATACTTCGTAGCAGTGGGATTAAGCTAGGATATTTGTTAAAGAATGATAATAACAAATCCTTACAATATCGAAGAACAACTTTGAATGTTCTCTAAAAAGCCTTGAAAACTCTAAAAAACCCGGAAAACTCTAAAAAGCTCTGAAAAAGCTTTTAAGTTAATATATTTCGTTGCACTAGTATGTACTAGCCAGGGGATTCGTTAAAGCCAACTGAAAATAACTTAATTCTTTATAATGAATGATACTAACAAATTCCCTACAATATGAAGATTATCTGTGGGTGTTTTCCTAAAAACCCTAACGGACACTAAAGAGCCCAGAAAGAGCTCTGAGAAACTCTAAAAAGCTCAGGAAGACTCCAATAAGCTTTGATCAGCTTAATTTAATAATACTCCGTAGCACTTGTATTTACAAGCTAGGATATTCGTTAAAGAAGGATAATAACAATCCCTACAATATTGAAGATCAACTTTGAATGTTCTCTAAAAAGCCTTGAAAACTCTAAAAACCCCTGAAAACTCTAAAAAAGATCTAAAAAGCTTTAAGTTAATTATATTTCGTTGCACTAGATGTACTAGCCAGGGGATTCGTTAAAGCCAACTGAAAGTAACTTAATTCTTTATAATGAATGATACTAACAAAATTTCCGACAATAATGAAGATTATCTTTGGATGTTTCCTAAAAGCCCTAAAAACACTAAAGAGCCCTGAAAGAGCTCTGAGAAACTCTAAAAAGCTCAGGAAGACTCCAATAAGCTTTGATCAAATTAAATTAATAATACTCCATAGCACTGGGATTTACAAGCTAGGATATTCGTTAAAGAATGATAATAACAAATCCCTACAATATTGAAGATCAACTTTGAATGTTCTCTAAAAATCCTTGAAACTCTAAAAAACCCTGAAAACTCTAAAAAGATCTAAAAAGCTTTAAGTTAATTATATTTCGTTGCACTAGTATGTATAGCCAGGGGATTCGTTAAAGCCAACTGAAATTAACTTAAATCTTTATAATGAATGATACTAACAAAATTCCCTACAATAATGAAGATTATCTTTGGATGTTTCTAAAAACACTAAAGAGCCCTGAAAGAGCTCTGAGAAACTCTAAAAAGCTCAGGAAGACTCCAATAAGGTTTTCAGCTTAAATTTAATAATACTCCGTAGCAGTGGGATTTACAAGCTAGGATATTTGTTAAAGAATGATAATAACAAATCTCTACAATATCGAAGATCAACTTTGAATGTTCTCAAAAGCCTTGAAAATTCTAAAAAACCCGGAAAACTCTAAAAAGCTCTGAAAAAGCTTTAAGTTAATTATACTTCGTTGCACTAGTATGTACTAGACAGGGGATTCGTTAAAGCCAACTGAAAATAACTTAATTCTTTATAATGAATGATACTTAAAAAATTCCGACAATAATGAAGATTATCTTTGGATGTTTCCTAAAATCCCTAAAAACACTAAAGAACCCGGAAAGAGCTCTAGGAAACTCTAAAAAGCTCAGGAAGACTCCAAGTTTGATCAGCTTAAATTTAATAATACTCCTCCGTAACACCGGGATTTACAAGCTAGGATATTCGTAAAAGAATGATAATAACAAATCCCTACAATATTGAAGATCAACTTTGAATGTTCTCTAAAAAGCCTTGAAAACTCTAAAAAACCCTGAAAACTCTAAAAAGCTCTGAAAAAGCTTTAAGTTAATTTATTTCGTTGCACTAGTATGTAGTAGCCAGGGGATTCGTTAAATCCAACTGAAAGTAATTAATTCTTTATAATGAATGATACTAACAAAATTCCCGACAATATGAAGATTATCTTTGGATGTTTCCTAAAATCCCTAAAAACACTAAAGAACCGGAAAGAGCTCTAGGAAACTCTAAAAAGCTCAGGAAGACTCCAATAAGCTTTGAAAAGCTTGAATTTATAATACCCGTTGCACTGGGATCACAAGCTAGGATTTCGATAAAGAATGATAATAACAAATCCCTACAATAGTGAAGATCAACTTTGAATGTTCTCTAAAGAGCCTTGAAAACTCTAAAAAACCCTGAAAACTCTAAAAAGCCGTAAAATATCTAAAGAGCTCTGGAAAATCTAAAGAGCTCTGAAAAACTCTAAAAAGCTCTGAAAGAGCTTTAAGTTAATTATATTTCGTAGCACTAGTATGTACTATCCATGGGATTCGTTAAAGCCAACTGAAAGTAACTTAATTCTTTATAATGAATGATACTAACAAAATTCCCTACAATAATGAAGATTATCTTTGGATGTTTTCTAAAAACACTAAAGAGCCCTGAAAGAGCTCTGAGAAACTCTAAAAAGCTCAAGACTCCAATAAGTTTGATCTGCTTAAATTTAATAATACTCGTACAGTGGGATTTACAAGCTAGGATATTTGTTAAAGAATGATAATAACAAATCCCTACAATATCGAAGATCAACTTTGAATGTTCTCTAAAAAGCCTTGAAAACTCTAAAAAACCCGGAAAACTCTAAAAAGCTCTGAAAAAGCTTTAAGTTAATTATATTTCGTTGCACTAGTATGTACTAGCCAGGGGATTCGTTAAAGCCAACTGAAAATAACTTAATTCTTTATAATGAATGATACTAACAAAATTCCCTACAATGATGAAGATTATCTGTGGTGTTTCCTAAAAACCCTACGACACTAAAGAGCCCAGAAAGAGCTCTGAGAAACTCTAAAAAGCTCAGGAAGACTCCAATAAGCTTTGATCAGCTTAAATTTAATAATACTCCGTAGCACTGATTACAAGCTAGGATATTCGTTAAAGAAGGATAATAACAAATCCCTACAATATTGAAGATCAACTTTGAATGTTCTCTAAAAAGCCTTGAAAACTCTAAAAACCCTGAAAACTCTAAAAAGATCTAAAAAGCTTTAAGTTAATTATATTTCGTTGCACTAGTATGTACTAGCCAGGGGATTCGTTAAAGCCAACTGAAAGTAACTTAATTCTTTATAATGAATGATACTAACAAAATTTCCGACAATAATGAAGATTATCTTGGATGTTTCCTAAAAGCCCTAAAAACACTAAAGAGCCCTGAAAGAGCTCTGAGAAACTCTAAAAAGCTCAGGAAGACTCCAATAAGCTTTGATCAAATTAAATTTAATAATACTCCATAGCACTGGGATTTACAAGCTAGGATATTCGTTAAAGAATGATAATAACAAATCCCTACAATATTGAAGATCAACTTGAATGTTCTCTAAAAATCCTTGAAAACTCTAAAAAACCCTGAAAACTCTAAAAAATCTAAAAAAGCTTTAAGTTAATTATATTTCGTTGCACTAGTATGTACTAGCCAGGGATTCGTTAAAGCCAACTGAAATAACTTAAATCTTTATAATGAATGATACTAACAAAATTCCCTACAATAATGAAGATTATCTTTGGATGTTTCTAAAAACACTAAAGAGCCCTGAAAGAGCTCTGAGAAACTCTAAAAGCTCAGGAAGACTCCAATAAGGTTTGATCAGCTTAAATTTAATACTCCGTAGCAGTGGGATTTACAAGCTAGGATATTGTTAAAGAATGATAATAACAAATCTCTACAATATCGAAGATCAACTTTGAATGTTCTCTAAAAAGCCTTGAAAATTCTAAAAACAACCGAAAACTAAAAAGCTCTGAAAAAGCTTTAAGTTAATTATATTTCGTTGCACTAGTATGTACTAGACAGGGGATTCGTTAAAGCCAACTGAAAATAACTTAATTCTTTATAATGAATGATACTAAAAAATTCCGACAATAATGAAGATTATCTTTGGATGTTTCCTAAAATCCCTAAAAACACTAAAGAACCCGGAAAGAGCTCTAGGAAACTCTAAAAAGCTCATGAAGACTCCAAAGCTTTGATCAGCTTAAATTTAATAATACTCCGTACACCGGGATTTACAAGCTAGATTCGTAAAAGAATGATAATAACAAATCCCTACAATATTGAAGATCAACTTTGAATGTTCTCTAAAAAGCCTTGAAAACTCTAAAAACCCTGAAAACTCTAAAAAGCTCTGAAAAAGCTTTAAGTTAATTATATTTCGTTGCACTAGTATGTAGTAGCCAGGGGATTCGTTAAATCCAACTGAAACGTAATTAATTCTTTATAAATGATACTAACAAAATTCCCGACAATAATGAGATTATCGTGGATGTTTCCTAAAATCCCTAAAACTAAAGACACCCGAAAGAGCTCTAGAAACTCTAAAAAAGCTCAGGAAGACTCCAAAATCTTTGAAAGCTGAAAATTTAAGTACTACTCCGTTGCCTGGGATCTACAAGCTAGGAGATTCGATAAGGAATGATAATAACAAATCCCTACAATAGTGAAGATCACTTTGAATGTTTCCTAAAGAGCCTTGAAAACTCTAAACACCCTGAAAACTCTAAAAAGCCGTAAAATATCTACAAGAGCTCTGAAAATCGAAAGAGCTCTGAAAAACTCTAAAAAGCTCCGAAAGAGCTTTAGTAATATATTTTTCGTAGCACTAGTATGTACTATCCATTGGGACTCGTTAAAGCCAACTGAAAGTAACTTAATTCTTTATAATGAATGATACTAACAAAATTCCCTACAATAATGAAGATTCTTTGATGTTTTCTAAAAACAACTAAAGAGCCCTGAAAGAGCTCTGAGAAACTCTAAAAAGCTCATAGACTCCAATAAGGTTTGATCTGCTTAAATTTAATATACTCCGTAGCAGTGGGATTTACAAGCTAGGATATTGTTAAAGATGATAAGAAACAAATCCCTACAATATCGAAGACAACTTTGAATGTTCTTCTAAAAAGCTTGAAAACTCTAAAAAAACCCGGAAAACTCTAAAAAGTCTCTGAAAAAGCTTTAAGTTAATTATATTTCGTTGCACTAGTATGTACTAGCCAGGGGATTCGTTAAAGCCACTGAAAATAACTTACTTTATAATGAATGATACTAACAAAAATTCCCTACAATGATGAAGATTATCTGGGGTGTTTCCTAAAACCCTAACGACACAAGAGCCCAGAAAGAGCTCTGAGAAACTCTAAAAAAGCTCAGGAAGACTCCAATAAGCTTTGATCAGCTTAAATTTAATAATACTACTGTAGCCTTGTATTTACAAGCTAGGATATTCGTTAAAGAAGGATAATAACAAATCCCTACTATTGAAGATCAACTTGAATGTCTCTAAAAGCCTTGAAAACTCTAAAAACCCCTGAAACTCTAAAAAGATCTAAAAAAGCTTTAAGTTAATTATATTTCGTTGCACTAGTATGTACTAGCCAGGGGATTCGTTAAAGCCAACTGAAAGTAACTTAATTCTTTATATGAATGATACTAACAAAATTTCCGACAATAATGAAGATTATCTTTGGATTTCCTAAAAGCCCTAAAAACACTAAAGAGCCCTGAAAGAGCTCTGAGAAACTCTAAAAGCTCAGGAAGACTCCAATAAGCTTTGATCAAATTAAATTTAATAATACTCCATAGCACTGGGATTTACAAGCTAGGATATTCGTTAAAGAATGATAATAACAAATCCCTACAATATTGAAGATCAACTTGAATGTTCTCTAAAATCCTTGAAAACTCTAAAAACCCTGAAAACTCTAAAAAGATCTAAAAAAGCTTTAAGTTAATTATATTTCGTTGCACTAGTATGTACTAGCCAGGGGATTCGTTAAAGCCAACTGAAATTAACTTAAATCTTTATAATGAATGATACTAACAAAATTCCCTACAATAATGAAGATTATCTTTGGATGTTTTCTAAAAACACTAAAGAGCCCTGAAAGAGCTCTGAGAAACTCTAAAAAGCTCAGGAAGACTCCAATAAGGTTTGATCAGCTTAAATTTAATATATACTCCGTAGCAGTGGGATTTACAAGCTAGGATATTTGTTAAAGAATGATAATAACAAATCTCTACAATATCGAAGATCAACTTTGAATGTTCTCTAAAAAGCCTTGAAAATTCTAAAAAACCCGGAAAACTCTAAAAAGCTCTGAAAAGCTTTAAGTTAATTATACTTCGTTGCACTAGTATGTACTAGACAGGGGATTCGTTAAAGCCAACTGAAAATAACTTAATTCTTTATAATGAGATACTTAAAAAATTCCGACAATAATGAAGATTTCTGGATGTTTCCTAAAATCCCTAAAAACACTAAAGAACCCGGAAAGAGCTCTAGGAAACTCTAAAAAGCTCATGAAGACTCCAAGAAGCTTTGATCAGCTTAAATTTAATAATACTCCACGTAACACCGGGATTTACAAGCTAGGATATTCGTAAAAGAATGATAATAACAAATCCCTACAATATTGAAGATTTTTTTTTTTTGCTAAATCCATGTTGTATTAAGAATAACCAATATGTACAAAGTGTTCATAAGAAAAGAGGTCATAAGACCCCAAAAACTTACAAACTACTTGAATCTGAAATAAACAACATTAGGAAATTCTAAAGACAAAAGGAAATCAGGCCTTTCATCATAATTTAAACCTTCACCATTACGAAGATAACATCCCTTTTAGCCATCTTGTCTGCTGCAAAATTAGCCTCACGATAAGTATGAACAAACGAATAGAGTCATAATTGTTTTGTATTCTTCTCCATCTGTGCTTGACAAACCAAGGAAGATTTGTACCCGTCAATGTCTTAATTGTGCCCATTGAATCAGAACGTACAACCACTTTTTTAACATTCCACTTCATAGCCCACTTTTTTAACAATATTGAAGATCAACTTTGAATGTTCTCTAAAAATCCTTGAAAACTCTAAAAAACCCTGAAAACTCTAAAAAGCTCTGAAAAAGCTTTAAGTTAATTATATTTCGTTGCACTAGTATGTAGTAGCCAGGGGATTCGTTAAATCCAACTGAAAGTAATTAATCTTTATAATGAATGATACTAACAAAATTCCCGACAATAATGAAGATTATCTCTGGATGTTTCCTAAAATCCCTAAAAACACTAAAGAACCCGGAAAGAGCTCTAGGAAACTCTAAAAAGCTCAGGAAGACTCCAATAATCTTTGAAAAGCTTGAATTAATAATACTCCGTTGCACTGGGATCTACAAGCTAGGAGATTCGATAAAGAATGATAATAACAAATCCCTACAATAGTGAAGATCAACTTTGAATGTTCTCTAAAGAGCCTTGAAAACTCTAAAAACCCTGAAAACTCTAAAAAGCCGTAAAATATCTAAAGAGCTCTGGAAAATCTAAAGAGCTCTGAAAAACTCTAAAAAGCTCCGAAAGAGCTTTAAGTTAATTATATTCGTAGCACTAGTATGTACTATCCATGGGACTCGTTAAAGCCAATTGAAAGTAACTTAATTCTTTATAATGAATGATACTAACAAAATTCCCTACAATAATGAAGATTATCTTTGGATGTTTTCTAAAAACACTAAAGAGCCCTGAAAGAGCTCTGAGAAACTCTAAAAAGCTCAATTAGACTCCAATAAGGTTTGATCTGCTTAAATTTAATAATACTCCGTAGCAGTGGGATTTACAAGCTAGGATATTTGTTAAAGAATGATAATAACAAATCCCTACAATATCGAAGAACAACTTTGAATGTTCTCTAAAAAGCCTTGAAAACTCTAAAAAACCCGGAAAACTCTAAAAAGCTCTGAAAAAGCTTTAAGTTAATTATATTTCGTTGCACTAGTATGTACTAGCCAGGGGATTCGTTAAAGCCAACTGAAAATAACTTAATTCTTTATAATGAATGATACTAACAAAATTCCCTACAATGATGAAGATTATCTGTGGGTGTTTCCTAAAAACCCTAACGACACTAAAGAGCCCAGAAAGAGCTCTGAGAAACTCTAAAACTCAGGAAGACTCCAATAAGCTTTGATCAGCTTAATTTAATAATACTCTGTAGCACTTGTATTTACAAGCTAGGATATTCGTTAAAGAAGGATAATAACAAATCCCTACAATATTGAAGATCAACTTTGAATGTTCTCTAAAAAGCCTTGAAAACTCTAAAAACCCCTGAAAACTCTAAAAAGATCTAAAAAAGCTTTAAGTTAATTATATTTCGTTGCACTAGTATGTACTAGCCAGGGGATTCGTTAAAGCCAACTGAAAGTAACTTAATTCTTATAATGAATGATACTAACAAAATTTCCGACAATAATGAAGATTATCTTTGGATGTTTCCTAAAAGCCCTAAAAACACTAAAGAGCCCTGAAAGAGCTCTGAGAAACTCTAAAAAGCTCAGGAAGACTCCAATAAGCTTTGATCAAATTAAATTTAATAATACTCCATAGCACTGGGATTTACAAGCTAGGATATTCGTTAAAGAATGATAATAACAAATCCCTACAATATTGAAGATCAACTTTGAATGTTCTCTAAAAATCCTTGAAAACTCTAAAAAACCCTGAAAACTCTAAAAAGATCTAAAAAAGCTTTAAGTTAATTATATTTCGTTGCACTAGTATGTACTAGCCAGGGGATTCGTTAAAGCCAACTGAAATTAACTTAAATCTTTATAATGAATGATACTAACAAAATTCCCTACAATAATGAAGATTATCTTTGGATGTTTCTAAAAACACTAAAGAGCCCTGAAAGAGCTCTGAGAAACTCTAAAAAGCTCAGGAAGACTCCAATAAGGTTTGATCAGCTTAAATTTAATAATACTCCGTAGCAGTGGGATTTACAAGCTAGGATATTTGTTAAAGAATGATAATAACAAATCTCTACAATATCGAAGATCAACTTTGAATGTTCTCTAAAAAGCCTTGAAAATTCTAAAAAACCCGGAAAACTCTAAAAAGCTCTGAAAAAGCTTTAAGTTAATTATATTTCGTTGCACTAGTATGTACTAGACAGGGGATTCGTTAAAGCCAACTGAAAATAACTTAATTCTTTATAATGAATGATACTTAAAAAATTCCGACAATAATGAAGATTATCTTTGGATGTTTCCTAAAATCCCTAAAAACACTAAAGAACCCGGAAAGAGCTCTAGGAAACTCTAAAAAGCTCATGAAGACTCCAAGAAGCTTTGATCAGCTTAAATTTAATAATACTCCGTAACACCGGGATTTACAAGCTAGGATATTCGTAAAAGAATGATAATAACAAATCCCTACAATATTGAAGATCAACTTTGAATGTTCTCTAAAAAGCCTTGAAAACTCTAAAAAACCCTGAAAACTCTAAAAAGCTCTGAAAAAGCTTTAAGTTAATTATATTTCGTTGCACTAGTATGTAGTAGCCAGGGGATTCGTTAAATCCAACTGAAAGTAATTAATTCTTTATAATGAATGATACTGACAAAATTCCCGACAATAATGAAGATTATCTTTGGATGTTTCCTAAAATCCCTAAAAACACTAAAGAACCCGGAAAGAGCTCTAGGAAACTCTAAAAAGCTCAGGAAGACTCCAATAATCTTTGAAAAGCTTGAATTTAATAATACCCCGTTGCACTGGGATCTACAAGCTAGGAGATTCGATAAAGAATGATAATAACAAATCCCTACAATAGTGAAGATCAACTTTGAATGTTCTCTAAAGAGCCTTGAAAACTCTAAAAAACCCTGAAAACTCTAAAAAGCCGTAAAATATCTAAAGAGCTCTGGAAAATCCAAAGAGCTCTGAAAAACTCTAAAAAGCTCCGAAAGAGCTTTAAGTTAATTATATTTCGTAGCACTAGTATGTACTATCCATGGGACTCGTTAAAGCCAACTGAAAGTAACTTAATTCTTTATAATGAATGATACTAACAAAATTCCCTACAATAATGAAGATTATCTTTGGATGTTTTCTAAAAACACTAAAGAGCCCTGAAAGAGCTCTGAGAAACTCTAAAAAGCTCAATTAGACTCCAATAAGGTTTGATCTGCTTAAATTTAATAATACTTCGTAGCAGTGGGATTTACAAGCTAGGATATTTGTTAAAGAATGATAATAACAAATCCTTACAATATCGAAGAACAACTTTGAATGTTCTCTAAAAAGCCTTGAAAACTCTAAAAAACCCGGAAAACTCTAAAAAGCTCTGAAAAAGCTTTTAAGTTAATTATATTTCGTTGCACTAGTATGTACTAGCCAGGGGATTCGTTAAAGCCAACTGAAAATAACTTAATTCTTTATAATGAATGATACTAACAAAATTCCCTACAATGATGAAGATTATCTGTGGGTGTTTCCTAAAAACCCTAACGACACTAAAGAGCCCAGAAAGAGCTCTGAGAAACTCTAAAAAGCTCAGGAAGACTCCAATAAGCTTTGATCAGCTTAAATTTAATAATACTCCGTAGCACTTGTATTTACAAGCTAGGATATTCGTTAAAGAAGGATAATAACAAATCCCTACAATATTGAAGATCAACTTTGAATGTTCTCTAAAAAGCCTTGAAAACTCTAAAAACCCCTGAAAACTCTAAAAAGATCTAAAAAAGCTTTAAGTTAATTATATTTCGTTGCACTAGTATGTACTAGCCAGGGGATTCGTTAAAGCCAACTGAAAGTAACTTAATTCTTTATAATGAATGATACTAACAAAATTTCCGACAATAATGAAGATTATCTTTGGATGTTTCCTAAAAGCCCTAAAAACACTAAAGAGCCCTGAAAGAGCTCTGAGAAACTCTAAAAAGCTCAGGAAGACTCCAATAAGCTTTGATCAAATTAAATTTAATAATACTCCATAGCACTGGGATTTACAAGCTAGGATATTCGTTAAAGAATGATAATAACAAATCCCTACAATATTGAAGATCAACTTTGAATGTTCTCTAAAAATCCTTGAAAACTCTAAAAAACCCTGAAAACTCTAAAAAGATCTAAAAAAGCTTTAAGTTAATTATATTTCGTTGCACTAGTATGTACTAGCCAGGGGATTCGTTAAAGCCAACTGAAATTAACTTAAATCTTTATAATGAATGATACTAACAAAATTCCCTACAATAATGAAGATTATCTTTGGATGTTTTCTAAAAACACTAAAGAGCCCTGAAAGAGCTCTGAGAAACTCTAAAAAGCTCAGGAAGACTCCAATAAGGTTTGATCAGCTTAAATTTAATAATACTCCGTAGCAGTGGGATTTACAAGCTAGGATATTTGTTAAAGAATGATAATAACAAATCTCTACAATATCGAAGATCAACTTTGAATGTTCTCCAAAAAGCCTTGAAAATTCTAAAAAACCCGGAAAACTCTAAAAAGCTCTGAAAAAGCTTTAAGTTAATTATACTTCGTTGCACTAGTATGTACTAGACAGGGGATTCGTTAAAGCCAACTGAAAATAACTTAATTCTTTATAATGAATGATACTTAAAAAATTCCGACAATAATGAAGATTATCTTTGGATGTTTCCTAAAATCCCTAAAAACACTAAAGAACCCGGAAAGAGCTCTAGGAAACTCTAAAAAGCTCATGAAGACTCCAAGTTTGATCAGCTTAAATTTAATAATACTCCGTAACACCGGGATTTACAAGCTAGGATATTCGTAAAAGAATGATAATAACAAATCCCTACAATATTGAAGATCAACTTTGAATGTTCTCTAAAAATCCTTGAAAACTCTAAAAAACCCTGAAAACTCTAAAAAGCTCTGAAAAAGCTTTAAGTTAATTATATTTCGTTGCACTAGTATGTAGTAGCCAGGGGATTCGTTAAATCCAACTGAAAGTAATTAATTCTTTATAATGAATGATACTAACAAAATTCCCGACAATATTGAAGATTATCTTTGGATGTTTCCTAAAATCCCTAAAAACACTAAAGAACCCGGAAAGAGCTCTAGGAAACTCTAAAAAGCTCAGGAAGACTCCAATAATCTTTGAAAAGCTTGAATTTAATAATACTCCGTTGCACTGGGATCTACAAGCTAGGAGATTCGATAAAGAATGATAATAACAAATCCCTACAATAGTGAAGATCAACTTTGAATGTTCTCTAAAGAGCCTTGAAAACTCTAAAAAACCCTGAAAACTCTAAAAAGCCGTAAAATATCTAAAGAGCTCTGGAAAATCTAAAGAGCTCTGAAAAACTCTAAAAAGCTCCGAAAGAGCTTTAAGTTAATTATATTTCGTAGCACTAGTATGTACTATCCATGGGACTCGTTAAGCCAACTGAAGTAACTTAATTCTTTATAATGAATGATACTAACAAAATTCCCTACAATAATGAAGATTATCTTTGGATGTTTTCTAAAAACACTAAAGAGCCCTGAAAGAGCTCTGAGAAACTCTAAAAAGCTCAATTAGACTCCAATAAGGTTTGATCTGCTTAAATTTAATAATACTCCGTAGCAGTGGGATTTACAAGCTAGGATATTTGTTAAAGAATGATAATAACAAATCCCTACAATATCGAAGAACAACTTTGAATGTTCTCTAAAAAGCCTTGAAAACTCTAAAAAACCCGGAAAACTCTAAAAAGCTCTGAAAAAGCTTTAAGTTAATTATATTTCGTTGCACTAGTATGTACTAGCCAGGGGATTCGTTAAAGCCAACTGAAAATAACTTAATTCTTTATAATGAATGATACTAACAAAATTCCCTACAATGATGAAGATTATCTGTGGGTGTTTCCTAAAAACCCTAACGACACTAAAGAGCCCAGAAAGAGCTCTGAGAAACTCTAAAAAGCTCAGGAAGACTCCAATAAGCTTTGATCAGCTTAAATTTAATAATACTCTGTAGCACTTGTATTTACAAGCTAGGATATTCGTTAAAGAAGGATAATAACAAATCCCTACAATATTGAAGATCAACTTTGAATGTTCTCTAAAAAGCCTTGAAAACTCTAAAAACCCCTGAAAACTCTAAAAAGATCTAAAAAAGCTTTAAGTTAATTATATTTCGTTGCACTAGTATGTACTAGCCAGGGGATTCGTTAAAGCCAACTGAAAGTAACTTAATTCTTTATAATGAATGATACTAACAAAATTTCCGACAATAATGAAGATTATCTTTGGATGTTTCCTAAAAGCCCTAAAAACACTAAAGAGCCCTGAAAGAGCTCTGAGAAACTCTAAAAAGCTCAGGAAGACTCCAATAAGCTTTGATCAAATTAAATTTAATAATACTCCATAGCACTGGGATTTACAAGCTAGGATATTCGTTAAAGAATGATAATAACAAATCCCTACAATATTGAAGATCAACTTTGAATGTTCTCTAAAAATCCTTGAAAACTCTAAAAAACCCTGAAAACTCTAAAAAGATCTAAAAAAGCTTTAAGTTAATTATATTTCGTTGCACTAGTATGTACTAGCCAGGGGATTCGTTAAAGCCAACTGAAATTAACTTAAATCTTTATAATGAATGATACTAACAAAATTCCCTACAATAATGAAGATTATCTTTGGATGTTTTCTAAAAACACTAAAGAGCCCTGAAAGAGCTCTGAGAAACTCTAAAAAGCTCAGGAAGACTCCAATAAGGTTTGATCAGCTTAAATTTAATAATACTCCGTAGCAGTGGGATTTACAAGCTAGGATATTTGTTAAAGAATGATAATAACAAATCTCTACAATATCGAAGATCAACTTTGAATGTTCTCTAAAAAGCCTTGAAAATTCTAAAAAACCCGGAAAACTCTAAAAAGCTCTGAAAAAGCTTTAAGTTAATTATACTTCGTTGCACTAGTATGTACTAGACAGGGGATTCGTTAAAGCCAACTGAAAATAACTTAATTCTTTATAATGAATGATACTTAAAAAATTCCGACAATAATGAAGATTATCTTTGGATGTTTCCTAAAATCCCTAAAAACACTAAAGAACCCGGAAAGAGCTCTAGGAAACTCTAAAAAGCTCATGAAGACTCCAAGAAGCTTTGATCAGCTTAAATTTAATAATACTCCGTAACACCGGGATTTACAAGCTAGGATATTCGTAAAAGAATGATAATAACAAATCCCTACAATATTGAAGATTTTTTTTTTTTGCTAAATCCATGTTGTATTAATGAATAACCAATATGTACAAAGTGTTCATAAGAAAAGAGGTCATAAGACCCCAAAAACTTACAAACTACTTGAATCTGAAATAAACAACATTAGGAAATTCTAAAGACAAAAGGAAATCAGGCCTTTCATCATAATTTAAACCTTCACCATTACGAAGATAACATCCCCTTTTAGCCATCTTGTCTGCTGCAAAATTAGCCTCACGATAAGTATGAACAAAACGAATAGAGTCATAATTGTTTTGTATTCTTCTCCATCTGTGCTTGACAAACCAAGGAAGATTTGTACCCGTCAATGTCTTAATTGTGCCCATTGAATCAGAACGTACAACCACTTTTTTAACATTCCACTTCATAGCCCACTTTTTTAACAATATTGAAGATCAACTTTGAATGTTCTCTAAAAATCCTTGAAAACTCTAAAAAACCCTGAAAACTCTAAAAAGCTCTGAAAAAGCTTTAAGTTAATTATATTTCGTTGCACTAGTATGTAGTAGCCAGGGGATTCGTTAAATCCAACTGAAAGTAATTAATTCTTTATAATGAATGATACTAACAAAATTCCCGACAATAATGAAGATTATCTCTGGATGTTTCCTAAAATCCCTAAAAACACTAAAGAACCCGGAAAGAGCTCTAGGAAACTCTAAAAAGCTCAGGAAGACTCCAATAATCTTTGAAAAGCTTGAATTTAATAATACTCCGTTGCACTGGGATCTACAAGCTAGGAGATTCGATAAAGAATGATAATAACAAATCCCTACAATAGTGAAGATCAACTTTGAATGTTCTCTAAAGAGCCTTGAAAACTCTAAAAAACCCTGAAAACTCTAAAAAGCCGTAAAATATCTAAAGAGCTCTGGAAAATCTAAAGAGCTCTGAAAAACTCTAAAAAGCTCCGAAAGAGCTTTAAGTTAATTATATTTCGTAGCACTAGTATGTACTATCCATGGGACTCGTTAAAGCCAATTGAAAGTAACTTAATTCTTTATAATGAATGATACTAACAAAATTCCCTACAATAATGAAGATTATCTTTGGATGTTTTCTAAAAACACTAAAGAGCCCTGAAAGAGCTCTGAGAAACTCTAAAAAGCTCAATTAGACTCCAATAAGGTTTGATCTGCTTAAATTTAATAATACTCCGTAGCAGTGGGATTTACAAGCTAGGATATTTGTTAAAGAATGATAATAACAAATCCCTACAATATCGAAGAACAACTTTGAATGTTCTCTAAAAAGCCTTGAAAACTCTAAAAAACCCGGAAAACTCTAAAAAGCTCTGAAAAAGCTTTAAGTTAATTATATTTCGTTGCACTAGTATGTACTAGCCAGGGGATTCGTTAAAGCCAACTGAAAATAACTTAATTCTTTATAATGAATGATACTAACAAGATTCCCTACAATGATGAAGATTATCTGTGGGTGTTTCCTAAAAACCCTAACGACACTAAAGAGCCCAGAAAGAGCTCTGAGAAACTCTAAAAAGCTCAGAAAGACTCCAATAAGCTTTGAATGTTCTCTAACAATATTGATAATCAACTTAGAATGTTCTCTAAAAATCTTTGAAAACTCTAAAAAAACCCTGAAAACTCTAAAAAGTTCTGAAAAAGCTTTATGTTAATTATATTTCGTTGCACTAGTATGTATTAGCCAGGGGATTTGTTAAAGCCAACTGAAAGTAACTTAATTCTTTATAATGAATGATACTAACAAAATTTCCGACAATAATGAAGATTATCTTTGGATGTTTCCTAAAATCCCTAAAAACACTAAAGTGCCCGGAAAGAGCTCTAGGAACCTCTAAAAAGCTCAGGAAGACTCCAATAAGCTTTGAAAAGCTTGAATTTAATAATACTCCGTAGCACTGGGATCTACAAGATAGGAGATTCGATAAAGAATGATAATAACAAATCCCTACAATGGTGAAGATCAACTTTGAATGTTCTCTAAAAAGCCTTGAAAATTCTAAAAAACCCAGAAAACTCTAAAAAGCCCTAAAATATCTAAAGAGCTTTGAAAAATCTAAAGAGCTATGTAAAACTCTTAAAAGCTTTGAAAAAGGTTTAAGTTAATTATATTTCGTAGCACTAGTATGTACAATCCATGGGATTCGTTACAGCCAACTGAAAGTAAATTAATTCTTTATAATGAATGATACTAACATAATACCCTACAATAATGAAGATTATCGGTGGATGTTTCCAAAAAACCCTAAAAACACTAAAGAGCCCTGAAAGAGCTCTGAGAAACTCTAAAAAACTCAGGAAGACTCAAATAAGTTTTGATCAGCTTAAATTTAATAATACTCCGTAGCACTGGGATTTACAAACTAGGATATTCGTTAAAGAATGATAATAACAAATCCCTACAATATTGATAATCAACTTTGAATGTTCTCCAAAAAGCCTTGAAAACTCTAAAAAACCCTGAAAACTCTAAAAAGCTCTGAAAAAGCTTTAATTTAATTAAATTTCGTTGCACTAGTATGTACTAGCAAGGGGATTCGTTAAAGACAACTGAAAATAATTTAATTCTTTGTAATGAATGATACTAACAAAATTCCCTACAATAATGAAGATTATCTGTGGATGTTTCCTAGAAACCCTAACGACACTAAAGAGCTCTGAGAAACTCTAAAAAGCTCGGGAAGACTCCAATATGCTTTGATCAGCTTAAATTTAATAATACTCCGTAGCACTGGGATTTACAAGCTAGGATATTCGTTAAAGAATGATAATAACAAATCCCTACTGTATTGAAGATCAACTTTGAATGTTGTCCAAAAAGCCTTGAAAACTCTAAAAAACCCGGAAAACTAAAAAAAGCTCTGAAAAAGCTTTAAGTTAATTATATTTTGTTGCACTAGTATGTACTAGCCAGGGGATTCGTTAAAGCCAACTGAAAGTAACTTAATTCTTTATAATGAATGATACTAACAAAATTCCCGACAATAATGAAGATTATCTTTGGATGTTTCCTAAAAACTCTAAAAACACTAAAGAGCCCTGAAAGAGCTCTAGGAAACTCTAAAAAGCTCAGGAAGACTCCAAGAAGCTTTGATCAGCTTAAATTTAATAATACTCCGTAACACCGGGATTTACAAGCTAGGATATTCGTTAAAGAATGATAGTAACAAATCCCTACAATATTGAAGATCAACTTTGAATGTTCTCTAAAAAGCCTTGAAAACTCTAAAAAACCCTGAAAACTCTAAAAAGCTCTGAAAATGCTTTAAGTTAATTATATTTCGTTGCACTAGTATGTACTAGTCAGAGGATTCGTTAAAGCCAACTGAAAGTAACTTAATTCTTTATAATGAATGATACTAACAAAATTCCCGACAATAATGAAGATTATCTTTGGATGTTTCCTAAAAGCTCTAAAAACACTAAAGATCCCTGAAAGAGCTTTCGGAAACTCTAAAAAGCTCAGGAAGACTCCAATAAGCTTTGATCAGCTTAAATTTAATAATACTCCGTAACACCGGGATTTACAAGCTAGGATATTCGTTAAAGAATGATAATAACAAATCCGTACAATATTGAAGATCAACTTTGAATGTTCTCTAAAAAGCCTTGAAAACTCTAAAAAACCCTGAAAACTCTAAAAAGCTCTGAAAAAGCTTTAAGTTAATTATATTTCGTTGCACTAGTATGTACTAGCCAGAGGATTCGTTAAAGCCAACTGAAAGTATTTAATTCTTTATAATGAATGATACTAACAAAATTCCCGACAATAATGAAGATTATCTTTGGATGTTTCCTAATAGCCTTAAAAACACTAAAGAGCCCTGAAAGAGCTTTGAGAAACTCTAAAAAGCTCTGGAAGACTCCAATAAACTTTGATCAGCTTAAATTTAATAATACTCCGTAGCACTAGGATTTACAAGCTAGGATATTCGTTAAAGAATGATAATAACAAATCCCTACAATATTGATGATCAACTTTGAATGTTCTCTAAAAAGCCTTGAAAACTCAAAAAAACCCTGAAAACTCTAAAAAGCTCTATAAAAGCTTTAAGTTAATTATATTTCGTTGCACTAGTATGTACTTGCCAGGGGATTCGTTAAAGCCAACTCAAAGTAACTTAATTCTTTATAATGAATGATACTAACAAAATTCCCTACAATAATGAAGATTATCTGTGGATGTTTCCTAAAAACCCTAAATACACTAAAGATGCCTGAAAGAGCTTTGAGAAACTCTAAAAAGCTCAGGAAGACTCCAATAAGCTTTGATCAGCTTAAATTTAATAATACTCCGTAGCACTGGGATATACAAGCTAGGATATTCGTTAAAGAATGATAATAACAAATCCCTACAATATTGATAATCAACTTAGAATGTTCTCTAAAAATCTTTGAAAACTCTAAAAAAACCCTGAAAACTCTAAAAAGTTCTGAAAAAGCTTTATGTTAATTATATTTCGTTGCACTAGTATGTACTAGCCAGGGGATTCGTTAAAGCCAACTGAAAGTAACTTAATTCTTTATAATGAATGATACTAACAAAATTGCCGACAATAATGAAGATTATCTTTGGATGTTTCCTAAAATCCCTAAAAACACTAAAGAGCCCGGAAAGAGCTCTAGGAAACTCTAAAAAGCTCACGAAGACTCCAATAAGCTTTGAAAATCTTGAATTTAATAATACTCCGTAGCACTGGGATCTACAAGCTAGGAGATTCGATAAAGAATGATAATAAAAAATCCCTATAATCGTGAAGATCAACTTTGAATGTTCTCTAAAGAGCCTTGAAAACTCTAAAAAATCCTGAAAACTCTAAAAATCCCTAAAATATCTAAAGAGCTCTTGAAAATCTAAAGAGCTCTGAAAAACTCAAAAAAGCTCTGAAAGAGCTTTAAGTTAATTATATTTCGTAGCACTAGTATGTACTATCCATGGGACTCGTTAAAGCCAACTGAAAGTAACTTAATTCTTTTTAATGAATGATACTAACAAAATTCCCTACAATAATGATGATTATCTTTGGATGTTTTCTAAAAACACCAAAGAGCCCTGAAAGAGCTCTGAGAAACTCTAAAAAGCTCAGGAAGACTCCAATAAGGTTTGATCAGCTTAAATTTAATAATACTCAGTAGCAGTGGGATTTACAAGCTAGGATATTTGTTAAAGAATGATAATAACAAATCCCTACAATATCGAAGATCAACTTTGAATGTTCTCTAAAAAGCCTTGAAAACTCTAAAAAACCCGGAAAACTCTAAAAAGCTTTGAAAAAGCTTTAAGTTAATTATATTTCGTTGCACTAGTATGTACTAGCCAGGGGATTCGTTAAAGCCAACTGAAAATAACTTAATTCTTTATTATGAATGATACTAACAAAATTTTCTATAATAATGAATATTATCTGTGTGTGTTTCCTAAAAACCTTGACGACACTAAAGAGCCCTGAAAGAGCTCTGAGAAACTCTAAAAAGCTCAGGAAGACTCCAATAAGCTTTGAAAAGCTTAAATTTAATAATACCCCGTAGAGCTGGGATTCACAAGCTAGGATATTCGTTAAAGAATGATAATAACACATCCCTACAATATTGAAGATCAACTTTGAATGTTCTCTAAAAACCCCTGAAAACTCTAAAAACCCCTGAAAACTCTAAAAAGCTCTGTTTTTTTTTTGATAAGTCAAAAATATTGTATTAATAGATAACAAAATTTACAAAAAGTAGATTACAAGAAAAGAGGTCACAGCAACCCTAAAAACTTGTAACACTACTTGAAACGAAAATAGGAAACATTAGGGTTTTCAACGGAAATTAAAAAATCAGGTCTTCCTTCATACTGAATTCCCACTTCATTATCAAGATAACAACCATTCTTAGCCATCTTATCTGCTGAAAAATTCGCTTCTCTGTAAGTGTGAATTATCCTTATAGAAATATAATGATTGCATAACCGCCGCCATCTTGCTCTTGCAAACCAAGGAATAGAAGAGCTTTGTAAAGCTTGAACTACTCCATATGAATCATATTGCACACAAATACGATCATAATTCCATTGCATTGCCCATTCCATACCAATTATAATTGCATAGAGTTCCGCCAAATAGTTTGTAGTAACTCCAAGACCAATACTCAAAGCACCAAGAACTGCACAGCTAGAGTCTCTTGCCACCACTCCTGCTCCCGCAATGCCTGGATTTCCACACACTGCTCCATCACAACAAATTAGAATGTCATTAAGTTCCGGAGGCTGCCATAACACTTCAATAGGCTGCTGATGTCTAACACTTCTATGAACCACATGGAAGTAATCCAACAACACCATATCATCCACACTGTTGCGCATAAACCCTTTTAGATGGACTGAATATTCTTGAATTAGCTTCAGCACTCTTTTAGAAAAAAGACCCCAGCTCGGTTTGTGCTTCTCAAAAATTCATTTGTTGCGCATAGCCCATAGTTCTGACCTGATTACTAAGTTCGCCACCAGCCACAAGTCACGGACAATTGCACTTCTTCCCTTAGCTGCCTTGAAAGAATCCACAATGTTGAAGTTTGATGTCATACCAAAGATACCAGAAATCCAAGACCACGCACGAGCTGCAAAAGAACAAAGAAAAAGAATATGTTCTAGGGATTCTTCCTTAGTTTCACACAGAACACACTTGTTAGCCAAATGAATTCTGAACCTAGATTGAATGATATCCAAAGTGGCACAAGCACCACGAATGAATTTCCAGTTTTGAGCCGCAAGTTTAGGGTGAATTTCCTTCCTCCACAGCGTAGACGCTGCATTGAAGCTACCATGTTTCTGACGAATAAGCTCCTTGGCAGAGCTTACCGAAAAATCACCTGAAAAGTTTGGCATCCAAACTCTCTTATCTTCACCCCCATTTGGCAAAGGAAGATTATGCATATCCACACCAGCCGCGAGTAAACAGTTCAAGTGATTTTCAGGAAAAACCCATTGGTTATCCCTATAAAAATCACTCACCAAAACCAATCTGTCAAGAGTAAAATCATCCAATATCTCTGCAAAACATTTTTCACCATACCAAACACCATAATAGAGAGAAGTATACCTGCCATCACCAAGAAGAACTTTAGTGTTAGCCTCCACATATTTATAAACCCTTCTAATGCCTGGAAGAATGGTAGACTTCACCCCATAAGTCTTAATGTAACCTCTTCGACTAAAAAACTTAGCCTTAAGATAACCTGCCCAATTCTTCTTAGAAGTACTGATCTTCCACCATAACTTCATCAACATTGCAGAATTCATAGTAGCCATACGAGATAAACCCAAACCCCCTCCTCAAAAGGGCAACATATTTTATCATACGCCACCACAACAGCACGACTGACATTAGAGTCACCAGACCAAATAAAATTCCTAATTGCACGCTCACATTGCACAATGAACTTGCTAGGCCACTTATAAATAGCCATATTATGGATGGAATAACTCGAAATAACAGATTTAACAAGCACAATACGGTCATGAAAAGATAAAAGAAAACCCTTCCAACCAGCAAGATAGGTTTTAATCTTCTCAACCACATTAGCAATATGATGATACCTCACAGCACCAGGCATTATTTGAACACCCAAATAACGATCAGGGAAAGTATCTACACTCATACCCAAATAATCAACAAGATAATTACGTCTACTCAACGAACCACCACCATAATAAATTTTACTCTTTTGGCGACAGACATATTGACCCGAAGCACACTGATACTTACCCAACAGATCCACCAGATTATTAATGCTCCGCAAATTTCCTTTACAGAAAATCATAATATCATCAGCAAAAAAGAGATGAGTAGGAGAAATACCACCTCTAGTTACCATGTAAGACATCCTCTTCTCTGCAAAAAGCTTTGTGATATTTCTGCTAAGGACATCCTCCATCAAAACAAAGATCAAGGGAGAAAGAGGATCTTCCTGACGTAAACCTCTATTTATCTTGAAAAAACCCTCCGGACTGCCATTCAAGAGAATAGAGATTCTAGCAGAATTGAAGATATGAGAAATCCAAGTGCACCAATGCTCCGAGAAACCATACCTACGAAAAACCTCCAAGAAAAAAGACCAACTAATTGTGTCAAAAGCTTGTGAAATATCAAGCTTAAGGCCCAAATTACCATCCTTACGATTGATATGAAGCTCATTAATCAATTCAGAAGCAAGACTAATGTTTTCATGGATGTTACGCCCTTTCATGAAAGCCACCTGTTCTTCAGAAACAAGTTTATCTAAAACGCTCCCCAGTCTAGTAGCTAAGATCTTAGTAAAGATTTTGAAGAAAAAATTACTGAGACCAATAGGACGAAAATTACGAAGAGAATTAGCACCTCTTACCTTGGGGATCAAGACAATTAGGATAGAATTTACCCCATTTGGGATATGACCAGAATTCCAGCAATAAATAACGTCTTTTAATAAGTCATCTTGAATAATATCCCAGCAGTGTCTATAGAAACATCCAGAAAACCCATCCGTCCCTGGAGCACTGTCTGCCCCTAGATCAAAAACTGCTTGTTTAATCTCCTCAGAAGATGGAGAAAGTCTGGCGATTAATCTCCTCCGGGGAAAAAATCTGACAAAAGGGAATTAAAAATGAGGAAAGAGAAAGTCTGGCGATTTCTCTAGGGTTTTGTTTTTTTCAAGTTTTCTTAACGTTTTTTCAATCTGATCATCATGGTTGAGGAAACACAAGTAACTTCTTCTAGGGTTATTTCCCAGCAACATTATTTTGCGGAGAAAGTAAAAGGAAAACAGACTTTGCAGCCTACGTGTGTTGATATTAATAGCTTGCCAAACCCTACTCTGATTGATGGAGAGCCTTCTCTTATTATTCCAGCTGATTTTTATCAAGAAGGATGTAAACCCTTTGAGCATAGTTTTATTGCACGTCTGAACTTCACGGGATTGAATTTTGTGGAAGTGAAATCCAGCTTGGTTAATCAATGGCAGATAAACCCTAGCTCAGCAAGGTTTGTGACTATGAGTAAAGGATTTTTCGTGGTTATGTTACATGATGCTGAAACAAAAGAGAGGATTAGACGTACTAAATGGTATGTAAATCAACATGAGCTCAAACTGATGGATTGGTACCCAGGTTTTGATCCTGAACGTCAAAAAACTTCCCATGTAAACGTATGGGTTCACTTTCCAGGTCTCCATGCAGAACTATGGACAGAGAAGAACTTGTTATCTATGGGGAAGGTATTAGGCACTCCCATTGTAGTTGATCAGAGAACTCTTAATCTAGAGTATGGTAACTTTGCCTCAGTTTTGGTGGATGTGGATTTTGCGAAGCACATTCCTAGTAGAATCAAGATTACAGCTGGGGGACGTACTTTCTGGCAATATTTGGAGATTCCACGGGCTCCAAAATTCTGTATGAAGTGCTGCATTATTGGGCACAATGATGATGAGTGCAGTAGGCAAACTAAGGGTGATGATAACTCTTCAAAGGCTGATACTACAGCAAAGGGAGATTCTTCCAAAGGCTGGCAAACTGCTAGGAATAGGAGGCAGCGTAAAGGAAAGAATGCTGAGAACTTTCCTGGTGGTGATAATGCTTCAAAAGATGCGGAGCATGATGCTTCAAAAAATGCGGAACATGATGGTGTTCTTGCTGTGTTACCAGGTGAAGTAGAGGAGAATGCTATTGGTGTGGAGGAAACCAATCAGCTTGAGAATGAGCTAGCTTCTTCTGAAGCTGTTTTTCATGCAGCGTCTGTAGCTTTAGAGAAAGCAAAGCAGGCGTTAGCTGAGAAAGGAGTATTAGCTAGTAGGTTACCAGTGGGTGAAATTGGAACCTCAGCTAAGTCAGTAGGGAGTGGTGAATTGGCTAGAACTAATCACTCTATCACTGATAAGACTAATGCTAGCTCTTCTTCTACTCCTTTTGAAACTTCAGGAAGGAAGGGATGTGATGTTGTGGTGGACAATATTGAGAATTTGTCTCGCTACAAAGCTATTAATGAGAATGCTTGTGTGCTTTCTCCTAATAAATTCAATGTTTTGTCTGCTGAGTTGGGGTTGGATTCTGTGCAGCAATCCAATGAGCAAAGGGAGGAGAGTTCAGATGAAGAAATCACTCCAGAGAAGGCTTCGTCAGGTGTTAGGGGGTCTAAATGGTCTGACATACCCGTGGAGCAGCCAAAGAAATCTAGGAAACCTGTTAGGATTCGGATTTCTAATGATCAGAAAAGTACTTCTCAACAAAGTACAAATAAGGAGTCCAAGTCTGATTCGGAAACTGAGATCAATGATTTGGGAATTCGAGTTAGAAAGGGATTCTCCCCAGTTATACTTAAACGGAATTCTGATAGGATTCCTGATGCTAGTAATAATTCAAAGAATATAGTTTCCTGATGCGTGTGCTCTATTGGAATATCAATGGGGTGGCAAAGGTGGAGGCTGGGCAGAAGTTACGTGAACTTGTTCATGATCTGAAGCCGGAGATTCTTTGTGTTGCTGAGCCAAAGATTAAGTTCTCTGACAAGGTAATTTGTAAGTTAAATTTAACTGGTTTTATGAGGAAGGTTGTTCATAATTCTTCTATGCATAATATTGGGAATCTTTGGATCCTGTGGAGTGCTAATATTGAAGAGCCAGAGGTGGTTAATATGACTAGGCAAGCAATTACTGTTAGAACTGAGGGGGTTTTAATCTCTTTTGTTCATGCTAGTTATATTCAAGTTTTTCGAAGAAGATTATGGTCTCAACTTTCAGCTGTGGATACTACAACTCCTTGGCTGATAATGGGAGATTTCAACTGTGTTCTTCGTCAAGATGAAAAGAAGGGAGGCCGTGAGGTTCGTGTCTCTTGTATTAATGAGTTTTCTGATTGGATGGAGGATAATGATCTTTTTGAAGCAGATTCTTTGGGGTCTAAGTTTACTTGGACTAATGGTCAATCTGGTGTTGGTAGAATTCTTAGTAAATTGGATCGTGCTATTATCAATGAGCCTTGGTTAGCTAAGTTTTCGAATTGGCGGTGTAAAGCTCTTCCTAGGGAAGTTTCTGATCATTCAACGCTTATTGGGTTTCCTTTCCTTGCTCCGAGGCCTAGGCGTGCTCCTTTTCGTATCCAAAAAATGTGGTTTTCTCATCCTGATTTTTGAGAATGGTGGAAGATTCTTGGAAGTCTCCGGTTTATGGTAATTTGGATTTTATTTTTCCTTATAAATTGAAAAGGTTGAAGGAGGCAATCAAATTGTGGAATCAAACGGTCTTTGGAAATGTTAATGCTAGGCTGAAACAAGCTCAACTTAAGTTTGAAGTGGCTTGTAGGAATTCTGATGAGGATCCTTTTAATACTTCTAAATTGAACATTATGAAGGATTCTCTGGTGGCGGTTCAAGATGTTCGTATGCAACATCTTACTATGTTGAAACAAAAGGCTCGTAATAGGTGGATTTTGGAGGGTTCTAGTAACACTTCTTTTTTTCACAGCAATATAAACATTCGAAGGAGCGCAAATACAATCTCGGAGTTGGTTACTGAAGATGGTGTGACTATCTCAGAGCCTATTCAGCTTCGTGACCATGTGGTTTCTTATTATGAGTCGAAGTTCAATGGTGTGGAGCTTCCTATTGAGGATAATCTCTTTGATTATGAGCATGAGTCCATTTCTTTGACTGAAAGGCAGATGTTGGATGCCATTCCTTCTTTGGATGAAATTAAATCAGCAGTTTTTGATTTAGGTGCGGATAGTGCTCCGGGTCCGGATGGTTTCTCAGGGTGTTTTTATAGACATTGTTGGGATATAATTCAGCAGGATCTTCATTCGGCTATTGTTTATGCTTGGACTTCTAAGTCAATTCCGAAGGGTTCGAATTCTAGCCTAATTATTTTGATTGCTAAGGTTAGAGGTGCGGATAGCTTGAGGAAATATAGACCTATCGGTCTAAGCAATTTCTTCTTCAAGATTTTCACTAAAATTCTGGCTACTAGACTTGGTCGGGTGTTGGATAAGTTAGTGTCAGAGGAGCAGGTGGCTTTTATGAAAGGTAGGAATATTCATGAGAATATTAGTTTGGCTTCTGAGATGGTGAATGAGCTGCACATCAAAAGGAAGGATGGTAATTTGGGCCTGAAGCTTGATATTTCTCAAGCTTTTGATACTGTTAATTGGTCTTTCATTATGGAGGTGTTTAGAAGATATGGTTTTTCTGAGGATTGGTGTTTGTGGATTCAGAAAATTCTGGAGTCAGCGCGCATATCTATTCTTCTCAATGGTAGCCCGGAAGGTTTTTTCAAAATTAATAGAGGGTTGCGTCAGGGGGATCCTCTTTCGCCTCTTATTTTTGTTTTGATTGAGGATGTTCTTAGTAGAAACATCACAAAACTATTTCAAAACAAGGATATGTCTCACCTGGTTAGGCGTAATGGTATTGCTCCAACTCATTTATTCTTTGCTGATGATATTATGATTTTTTGCAAGGGAAATATGAAGAGCTTGAGAAGTTTGGTGAAGTTGCTAGATTCTTATCAGCAAGCTTCAGGTCAGCGTGTTTGTAGAGAGAAGAGCAAAATTTACTTTGGTGGTGGCTCTTTGAGTAGACGTCATACCATTGCTGCTTTTCTAGGGATGGAAGTTACGCATTTTCCTGATCGTTATTTGGGGGTGAAAGTTATGCCTGGTGCGGTGAGATATCATCATATTAGCAATGTGGTGGATAAGCTTAAAGAGCAACTTTCGGTTCTGAAAGGTAAGATGCTTTCTTTTCAAGACAGAGTTGTTCTAGTTAAAAATGTTCTTTCGAGTTATTCCATTCATAATATGTCTGTGTATAAGTGGCCGGTGAAATTCATTCAGCAAAGTGAGCGTGTGATCCGTAATTTCCTTTGGTCGGGTGATTCAAATCTTTCTAGAGCTTTTGTGGTTGGTTTTGATAAACTGTGCAGTCCTGTGGAGGAGGGTGGTCTTGGAATCACTAGTTTAAAAACTATGAACAAGGCTTTGCTTATGAAGCTTTGGTGGTCTATTAAATCTTCTTCTAAGAAGTGGGCTCGTTTTTTGGAGTCTAAATTCACTTGCAGGGATGGGCGTCTCAAGATGGCTGGTGTAAAATCTTCTATTCTTCCTGGAATTCGTTGGGTTCATAAGGAAGTTGTGAATAATACAAAATGCATCATTGGAGATGGTAGGAATACGTCTCTTTTCTATGATGTGTGGTATGGAAGTGAGACTTTGGCAAGTGTTCTTAATCGTTCAGACTTGGACAGATCAGGTCGGGTTTGTGATATTATTTCACATGGTAATTGGCTGTTGCAAGGAGCTCACTTGCAAGATCTTGTAAGTGCTGGTGTGGTTATGGAGAATTTGCCAACGCTTTGTAGTGGGGGGACAAGAGGATTTGGATGCCTGATATGAAGGGTGTGTTTTCAGTTAAGTCAGCTAGAGAATTGATTAGAAAGAAGTTCCCTACTATGAAAGAAGCTTCGCTATTGTGGAGGAAAGTTGTGCATCCTTCTTTGGCGGCTCAGAATTGGAAGTTTGTTCGGGGAGCGTGTGCAACTCTTGATAAAGTTCGCAGCAGGTTTAAGATTCAATTGGCTTCTAGGTGCAGCGTTTGTCAATTGAAGAGGAGACACTTCAGCACGTCCTCTGGAGCTGTAGTTTTGCGCAAAAAGCTTGGAACTGGATAGCAGGTATTTTCAATATAAAACCTTATTATGATTTGATCACGTCTTACAATGGAGCTAGGCTTCAAAGTGGCATTGTTAGGGATTTGTGGCTGGTAGCAAATTTGGTTGTGCGATCTGAACTTTGGTTCACTAGAAATAAGAAGGTATATGAGAAGAAAGTTCCTTGCTGGTCCTTTTTCCAAAAACGAGTGTTCAATTTGATGCATGAATACTCAGTTAGAATGAAGAGTTTTATGTTCAATACGGTAGCAGATTTGAGAATTTGGATTTCTTTCGTGTTAAGCATAGGAAAGTGAAGATTTCAGATCCAAAGGAGTGTTATTGGACGCCTCCTAATAACAATGAATTGCTGTTGTGTACTGATGGTGCCTCAAGAGGAAACCCGGGAGTGGCAGGGGCTGGTGTTGTGGCTAGAAATGCGAGTTCGGAAGTGGTAGGGGCATGTGTATTGGCTTAGGAATTGCGACTAACTATATGGCTGAGTTATATGGTATTATTGTTGGTCTTGAATGGGCAATTCAATGGGGTTATGATCGTTTGTTGATTAGATCAGACTCTTCTTCGGTGCTGAAGGCTTTGGAGGAGGATAATGTTCCATGGTTTGCTACACAAAGATGGCTGAATGCTAAGGGTTTATATGGTGCTATTCGGTTTGAACACACTTTTCGTGAAGCAAATTTTGCTGCGGATGGAATGGCTAAGCGTGGTTGTTTGTTAGAAGAAGGAGTAGGTATTCACTTTGAGGGAAGACCAGATTTCTTAAGTTCAATTGAGTTTCCAAATGTAATTTATTATCGTTTTAAATAGTTTGTGTGAGTTTTTGGGGTTTCTATGACCTCTTTTCTCCTAAACTATCTTGTAAATATCGTTTCTTGCAATATAATTTTTGACTTATCAAAAAAAAAAAAAAAAAAAAAAAAAAAAATTCCTCCTCCGAGATGCTAATATGACTATAGTCAAATAAAATAGGATCAATCTCCAACTCCGACCATTAAACTTATCCTCATAATAGTGCACAACATGATTTCTAAGCAGCTCATAATCAGAAATAGTATTTCCTACACTGTCAACAAGTTCAGAAATAGTGTTAGAACTTCTACGAATTCTAATGCTATTATGAAAGAAATTAGTGTTACTTGAACCCTCCACAAGCCACTTATTTCTAGATTTCTTCTTAAGCATAGCATTCAACTGAGCACGAGTATCATTAAGTTTAGCCATAGCATCCTTCATAATATTTAACTTTGTAATGTCATCCGGGTTTTCATCAGAAAGAAAAGCAGCTGCCTCAAACCTCAACTGATCCTACTTTAACCTAGAATGCACATTACCAAAAACACGAAGATTCCATTCCTTGATAACTCCTTTTAGCAGCTCTGAAAAAGCTTTAAGTTAATTATATTTCGTTGCACTAGTATGTACTAGTCAGAGGATTCGTTAAATCCAACTGAAAGTAACTTAATTCTTTATAATGAATGATACTAACAAAATTCCCGACAATAATGAAGATTATCTTTGGATGTTTCCTAAAAGCCCTAAAAACACTAAAGAGCCCTGAAAGAGCTCTAGGAAACTCTAAAAAGCTCAGGAAGACTCCAATAAGCTTTGATCAGCTTAAATTTAATAATACTCCGTAGCACCGGGATTTACAAGCTAGGATATTCGTTAAAGAATGATAATAACAAATCCCTACAATATTGAAGATCAACTTTGAATGTTCTCTAAAAAGCCTTGAAAACTCTAAAAAACCCTGAAAACTCTAAAAAGCCCGAAAATATCTAAAGAGCTCTGAAAAATCTAAAGAGCTCTGAAAAACTCTAAAAAGCTCTGAAAGAGCTTTAAGTTAATTATATTCCGTAGCACTAGTATGTACTATCCATGGGATTCGTTAAAGCCAACTGAAAGTAACTTAATTCTTTATAATGAATGATACTAACAAAATTCCCTACAATAATGAAGATTATCTTTGGATGTTTCTTAAAAACACTAAAGAGCCCTGAAAGAGCTCTGGGAAACTCTAAAAAGCTCAGGAAGACTCCAAAAAGCTTTGAAAAGCTTAAATTTAATAATACTCCGTAGCACTGGGATCTACAAGCTAGGAGATTCGATAAAGAACGATAATAACAAATCCTTACAATATTGAAGATCAACTTTGAATGTTCTCTAAAAAACCTTGAAATTCTAAAAAAACCCTGAAAACTCTAAAAAGCACTGATAAAGCTTTAAGTTAATTATATTTCGTTGCACTAGTATGTACTAGCCAGGGGACTCGTTAAAGCCAACTGAAAGTAACTTAATTCTTTATAATGAATGATACTAACGAAATTCCCTACAATAATGAAGATTACGTTTGGATGTTTCCTAAAAACCCTAAAACACTAAAGAGCCCTGAAAGAGATCTGCAAAACTCTAAAAAGATCAGGAAGACTCCAATAAGCTTTGAAAAGCTTAAATATAATAATACCCCGTAGAACTGGGATTTACAAGATAGGATATTCGTTAGAGAATGATAATAACAAATCCATACAATATTGAAGATCAACTTTGAATGTTCTCTATAAAGCCTTGAAAACTCTAAAAACCCCTGAAAACTCTAAAAAGCTCTGAAAAAGCTTTAAGTTAATTATATTTCGTTGCACTAGTATGTACTAGCCAGGGGATTCGTTAAAGCCAACTGAAAGTAACTTAATTCTTTATAATGAATGATACTAACAAAATTCCCGACAATAATGAAGATTATCTTTGGATGTTTCCTAAAATCCCTAAAAACACTAAAGAGACCTGAAAGAGCTCTAGGAAACTCTAAAAATCTCAGGAAGACTCCAATAAGCTTTGATCAGCTTAAATTTAATAATAATCCGTAGCACAGGGATTTACAAGCTAGGATATTCGTTAAATAATGATAATAACAAATCCCTACAATATTGAAGATCAACTTTGAATGTTCTCTAAAAAGCCTTGAAACTCTAAAAAACCCTGAAAACTCTAAAAAGCCCTAAAATATCTAAAGAGCTCTGAAAAACTCTAAAAAGCTCTGAAAGAGCTTTAAGTTAATTATATTTCGTAGCACTAGTATGTACTATCCATGGGATTCGTTAAAGACAAATGAAAGTAACTTAATTCTTTATAATGAATGATACTAACAAAATTCCCTACAATAATGAAGATTATCTTTGATGTTTCCTAAAAACAGTAAAGAGCCCTGAAAGAGCTCTGGAAAACTCTAAAAAGCTCAGGAAGACTCCAAAAAGCTTTGAAAAGCTTAAATTTAATATTACTCCGTAGTACTGGGATCTACAAGCTAGGAGATTCGGTAAAGAACGATAATAACAAATCCCTACAATATTGAAGATCAACTTTGAATGTTCTCTAAAAAGCCTTGAAAACTCTAAAAAAAACCCTGAAAACTCTAAAAAGCACTGATAAAGCTTTAAGTTAATTATATTTCGTTGCACTAGTATGTACTAGCCAGGGGACTCGTTAAAGCCAACTGAAATTAACTTGATTCTTTTTAATGAATGATACTAAAAAAATTCCCTACAATAATGAAGATTATATTTGGATGTTTCCTAAATGCCCTAAAAACACTAAAGAGCCCTGAAAGAGCTCTAGGAAAGTTTAAAAAGCTCAGGAAGACTCCAATAAGCTTTGATCAGCTTAAATTTAATAATACTCCGTAGCACCGGGATTTACAAGCTAGGATATTCGTTAAAGAATGATAACAACAAATCCCTACAATATTGAAGATCAACTTTGAATGTTCCCTAAAAAGCCTTGAAAACTCTAAAAAACCCTGAAAACTCTAAAAAGCCCTAAAATATCTAAAGAGCTCTGAAAAATCTAAAGAGCTCTGAAAAACTCTAAAAAGCTCTGAAAGAGCTTCAAGTTAATTATATTCCGTAGAACTAGTATGTACTATCATGGGATTCGTTAAAGCCAACTGAAAGTAACTTAATTGTTTATAATGAATGATACTAACAAAATTCCCTACAATAATGAAGATTATCGTTGGATGTTTCCTAAAAACACTAAAGAGCCCTGAAAGAGCTCTGGGAAACTCTAAAAAGCTCAGGAAGACTCCAAAAAGCTTTGAAAAGCTTAAATTTAATAATACTCCGTAGCACTGGGATCTACAAGCTAGGAGATTCGATAAAGAACGATAATAACAAATCCCTACAATATTGAAGATCAACTTTGAATGTTCTCTAAAAAGCCTTGAAACTCTAAAAAAAACCTGAAAACTCTAAAAACCACTAATAAAGCTTTAAGTTAATTATATTTCGTTGCACTAGTATGTACTAGCCAGGGGACTCGTTAAAGCCAACTGAAAGTAACTTAATTCTTTATAAAGAATGATACTAACAAAATTCCCTACAATAATGAAGATTACGTTTGGATGTTTCCTAAAAACCCTAAACCACTAAAGAGCCCTGAAAGAGATCTGCAAAACTCTAAAAAGCTCAGGAAGACTCCAATAAGCTTTGAAAAGCTTAAATTTAATAATACCCCGTAGAACTGGGATTTACAAGATAGGATATTCGTTAGAGAATGATAATAACAAATCCATACAATATTGAAGATCAACTTTGAATGTTCTCTATAAAGCCTTGAAAACTCTAAAAACCCCTGAAAACTCTAAAAAGCTCTGAAAAAGCTTTAAGTTAATTATATTTCGTTGCACCAGTATGTACTAGCCAGGGGATTCGTTAAAGCCAACTGAAAGTAACTTAATTCTTTATAATGAATGATACTAACAAAATTCCCGACAATAATGAAGATTATCTTTGGATGTTTCCTAAAAGCCCTAAAAACACTAAAGAGACCTGAAAGAGCTCTAGGAAACTCTAAAAAGCTCAGGAAGACTCCAATAAGCTTTGATCAGCTTAAATTTAATAATAATCCGTAGCACAGGGATTTACAAGCTAGGATATTCGTTAAATAATGATAATAACAAATCCCTACAATATTGAAGATCAACTTTGAATGTTCTCTAAAAAGCCTTGAAACTCTAAAAAACCCTGAAAACTCTAAAAAGCCCTAAAATATCTAAAGAGCTCTGAAAAACTCTAAAAAGCTCTGAAAGAGCTTTAAGTTAATTATATTTCGTAGCACTAGTATGTACTATCCATGGGATTCGTTAAAGACAAATGAAAGTAACTTAATTCTTTATAATGAATGATACTAACAAAATTCCCTACAATAATGAAGATTATCTTTGGATGTTTCCTAAAAACACTAAAGAGCCCTGAAAGAGCTCTGGAAAACTCTAAAAAGCTCAGGAAGACTCCAAAAAGCTTTGAAAAGCTTAAATTTAATATTACTCCGTAGTACTGGGATCTACAAGCTAGGAGATTCGATAAAGAACGATAATAACAAATCCCTACAATATTGAAGATCAACTTTGAATGTTCTCTAAAAAGCCTTGAAAACTCTAAAAAAAACCCTGAAAACTCTAAAAAGCATTGATAAAGCTTTAAGTTAATTATATTTTTTGCACTAGTATGTACTAGCCAGGGGACTCGTTAAAGCCAACTGAAATTAACTTGATTCTTTATAATGAATGATACTAAAAAAATTCCCTATAATAATGAAGATTATCTTTGGATGTTTCCTAAAAGCCCTAAAAACACTAAAGAGCCCTGAAAGAGCTCTAGGAAACTCTAAAAAGCTCAGGAAGACTCCAATAAGCTTTGATCAGCTTAAATTTAATAATACTCCGTAGCACCGGGATTTACAAGCTAGGATATTCGTTAAAGAATGATAATAACAAATCTCTACAATACTGAAGATCAACTTTGAATGTTCTCTAAAAAGCCTTGAAAACTCTAAAAAACCCTGAAAACTCTAAAAAGCCCTAAAATATCTAAAGAGATCTGAAAAATCTAAAGAGCTCTGAAAAACTCTAAAAAGCTCTGAAAGAGCTTTAAGTTAATTATATTCTGTAGCACTAGTATGTACTATCCATGGGATTCGTTAAATCCAACTGAAAGTAACTTAATTGTTTATAATGAATGATACTAACAAAATTCCCTACAATAATGAAGGTTATCTTTGGATGTTTCCTAAAAACACTAAAGAGCCCCGAAAGAGCTCTGGGAAACTCTAAAAAGCTCAGGAAGACTCCAAAAAGCTTTGAAAGGCTTAAATTTAATAATACTCCGTAGCACTGGGATCTACAAGCTAGGAGATTCGATAAAGAACGATAATAACAAATCCCTACAATATTGAAGATCAACTTTGAATGTTCTCTAAAAAGCCTTGAAACTCTAAAAAAACCCTGAAAACTCTAAAAATCACTGATAGAGCTTTAAGTTAATTATATTTCGTTGCACTAGTATGTACTAGCCAGGGGATTCGTTAAAGCCAACTGAAAGTAACTTAATTCTTTATAATGAATGATACTAACAAAATTCCCGACAATAATGAAGATTATATTTGGATGTTTCCTAAAATCCCTAAAAACACTAAAGAGACCTGAAAGAGCTCTAGGAAACTCTAAAAAGCTCAAGAAGACTCCAATAAGCTTTGATCAGCTTAAATTTAATAATAATCCGTAGCACAGGGATTTACAAGCTAGGATATTCGTTAAATAATGATAATAACAAATCCCTACAATATTGAAGATCAACTTTGAATGTTCTCTAAAAAGCCTTGAAACTCTAAAAAAGCCTGAAAACTCTAAAAAGCCCTAAAATATCTAAAGAGCTCTGAAAAATCTAAAGAGCTCTGAAAAACTCTAAAAAGCTCTGAAAGAGCTTTAAGTTAATTATATTTCGTAGCACTAGTATGTACTATCCATGGGATTCGTTAAAGCCAACTGAAAGTAACTTAATTCTTTATAATGAATGATACTAACAAAATTCCCTACAATAATGAAGATTATCTTTGGATGTTTCCTAAAAACACTAAAGAGCCCTGAAAGAGCTCTGCAAAACTCTAAAAAGCTCAGGAAGACTCCAATAAACTTTGAAAAGATTAAATTTAATAATACCCCGTAGAACCGGGATTTACAAGCTAGGATGTTCGTTAAAGAATGATAATAACAAATCCCTACAATATTAAAGATCAACTTTGAATGTTCTCAAAAAAGCCTTGAAAACTCTAAAAAACCCTGAAAACTCTAAATAGCTCTGAAAAAGCTTTTAGTTAATTATATTTCGTTGCACTAATATGTACTAGCCAGGGGACTCGTTAAAGCCAACTCAAAGTAATTAATTCTTTATAATGAATGATACTAACAAAATTCCCTACAATAATGAAGATTATGTTTGGATGTTTCCTAAAAGCCCTAAAAACACTAAAGAGCCCTGAAAGAGCTCTAGGAAACTCTAAAAAGCTCAGGAAGACTCCAATAAGCTTTGATCAGCTTAAATTTAATAATACTCCGTAGCACTGGGATTTACAAGCTAGGATTTTATTTAAAGAATGATAATAACAAATCCCTACAATATCGAAGATTAACTTTGAATGTTCTCTAAAAAGCCTTGAAAACTCTAAAAAACCCTCAAAACTCTAAAAAGCTCTGAAAAAGCTTTAAGTTAATTATATTATGTTACACTAGTATGTACCAGCCAGGGGATTCGTTAAAGCCAACTGAAAGTAACTTAATTCTTTATAATGAATGATACTTACAAAATTCCCTACAATAATGAAGATTATCTATGGATGTTTCCTAAAAACCCTAATACACTAAAGAGCCTGAAAGATCTCTAGGAAACTCTAAAAGCTCAGGAAGACTCCAATAAGCTTTGATCAGCTTAAATTTAATAATACTCCGTAGCACTGGGATTTACAAACTAGGATATTCGTTAAAGAATGATAATAACAAATCCCTACAATATTGAAGATCAACTTAGAATGTTCTCTAAAAAGCTTTGAAAACTCTAAAAAACCCTGAAAAACTCTAAAAAGCTCTGAAAAAGCTTTAAGTTAATTATATTTCGTTACACTAGTATGTACTAGCCAGGGGATTCGTTAAAGCCAACTGAAAGTAACTTAATTCTTTATAATGAATGATACTACAAAATTCCCTACAATAATGAAGATTATATGTGGATGTTTCCTAAAACCCTAAATACACTAAAGAGCCCTGAAAGAGCTCTAGGAAACTCTAAAAAGCTCAGGAAGACTCCAATAAGCTTTGATCAGCTTAAATTTAATAATACTCCGTAGCACTGGGATTTACAACTAGGATATTCGTTAAAGAATGATAATAACAAATCCCTACAATATTGAAGATCAACTTAGAATGTTCTCTAAAAGCTTCCAAAACTCTAAAAAAACCCTGAAAACTACAAAAAGCTCTGAAAAAGCTTTATGTTAATTATATTTCGTTGCACTAGTATGTATTAGCCAGGGGATTCGTTAAAGCCAACTAAAAGTACTTAATTCTTTATAATGAATGATACTAACAAAATTCCCTACAATAATGAAGATTATCTGCGGATGTTTCCTAAAACCCTAAATACACTAAAGAGCCCTGAAAGAGCTCTAGGAAACTCTAAAAAGCTCAGGAAGACTCCAATAAGCTTTGAAAAGCTTAATTTAATAATACTCCTAGCACTGGGATCTACAAGCTAGGAGATTCGTAAAGAATGATACTAAAAAATCCCTAATATTGAAGATCAACTTGAATGTTCTCTAAAAAAGCCTTGAAACTCTAAAAACCCTGAAAACTCTAAAAAGCTCTGAAAAAGCTTTAAGTTTTATATTACGTTACACTAGTATGTACTGCCAGGGGATTCGTTAAAGCCAACTGAAAGTAACTTAATTCTTTATAATGAATGATACTTACAAAATTCCCTACAATAATGAAGATTATCTATGGATGTTTCCTAAAAACCTAAATACACTAAAGAGCCCTGAAAGATCTCTAGGAAACTCTAAAAAGCTCAGAAGACTCCAATAAGCTTTGATCAGCTTAAATTTAATATATACTCCGTAGTACTGGGATCTACAAGCTAGGATTCGGTAAAGAACGATAATAACAAATCCCTACAATATTGAAGATCAACTTTGAATGTTCTCTAAAAAGCCTTGAAAACTCTAAAAAACCTGAAAACTCTAAAAAGCACTGATAAAGCTTTAAGTTAATTATATTTCGTTGCACTAGTATGTACTAGCCAGGGGACTCGTTAAAGCCAACTGAAATTAACTTGATTCTTTTAATGAATGATACTAAAAAAATTCCCTACAATAATGAAGATTATATTTGGATGTTTCCTAAATGCCCTAAAAACTAAAGAGCCCTGAAAGAGCTCTAGGAAAGTCTAAAAAGCTCAGGAAGACTCCAATAAGCTTTGATCAGCTTAAATTTAATAATACTCCGTAGCACCGGGATTTACAAGCTAGGATATTCGTTAAAGAATGATAACAACAAATCCCTACAATATTGAAGATCAACTTTGAATGTTCCCTAAAAAGCCTTGAAAACTCTAAAAAACCCTGAAACTCTAAAAAGCCCTAAATATCTAAAGAGCTCTGAAAAATCTAAAGAGCTCTGAAAACTCTAAAAAGCTCTGAAAGAGCTTCAAGTTAATTATATTCCGTAGAACTAGTATGTACTATCATGGGATTCGTTAAAGCCAACTGAAAGTAACTTAATTGTTTTAATGAATGATACTAACAAAATTCCCTACAATAATGAAGATTATCGTTGGATGTTTCCTAAAAACACTAAGAGCCCTGAAAGAGCTCTGGGAAACTCTAAAAAGCTCAGGAAGACTCCAAAGCTTTGAAAAGCTTAATTTAATAATACTCTCGTAGCACTGGGATCTACAAGCTAGGAGATTCGATAAAGAACGATAATAACAAATCCCTACAATATTGAAGATCAACTTTGAATGTTCTCTAAAAAGCCTTGAAACTCTAAAAAAAACCTGAAAACTCTAAAAACCACTGATAAAGCTTTAAGTTAATTATATTTCGTTGCACTAGTATGTACTAGCCAGGGGACTCGTTAAAGCCAACTGAAAGTAACTTAATTCTTTATAAAGAATGATACTAACAAAATTCCCTACAATAATGAAGATTACGTTTGGATGTTTCCTAAAAACCCTAAACCTAAAGAGCCCTGAAAGAGATCTGCAAAACTCTAAAAAGCTCAGGAAGACTCCAATAAGCTTGTTGAAAAGCTTAAATTAATAATACCCCGTAGAACTGGGATTTACAAGATAGGATATTCGTTAGAGAAATGATAATAACAAATCCATACAATATTGAAGATCAACTTTGAATGTTCTCTATAAAGCCTTGAAACTCTAAAACCCCCTGAAAACTCTAAAAAGCTCTGAAAAAGCTTTAAGTTAATTATATTTCGTTGCACTAGTATGTACTAGCCAGGGGATTCGTTAAAGCCAACTGAAAGTAACTTAATTCTTTATAATGAATGATACTAACAAAATTCCCGACAATAATGAAGATTACTTTGGATGTTTCCTAAAAGCCCTAAAAACACTAAAGAGACCTGAAAGAGCTCTAGGAAACTCTAAAACTCAGGAAGACTCCAATAAGCTTTGATCAGCTTAAATTTAATAATAATCCGTAGCACAGGGATTTACAAGCTAGGATATTCGTTAAATAAATGATAATAAACAAATCCCTACAATATTGAAGATCAACTTTGAATGTTCTCTAAAAAGCCTTGAAACTCTAAAAAACCCTGAAAACTCTAAAAAGCCCTAAAATCTAAAGAGCTCTGAAAAATCTAAAGAGCTCTGAAAACTCTAAAAGCTCTGAAGAGCTTTAAGTTAATTATATTTCGTAGCACCAGTATGTACTATCCATGGGATTCGTTAAAGCAACTGAAAGTAACTTAATCTTTATAATATGATACTAACAAAATTCCCTACAATAATGAAGATTATCTTTGGATGTTTCCTAAAACACTAAAGAGCCCTGAAAGAGCTCTGGAAAACTCTAAAAGCTCAGGAAGACTCCAAAAAGCTTTGAAAAGCTTAAATTTAATATTACTACTTCCGTAGTACTGGGATCTACAAGCTAGGAGATTCGATAAAGAACGATAATAACAAATCCCTACAATATTGAAGATCAACTTTGAATGTTCTCTAAAAAGCCTTGAAAACTCTAAAAAAAACCCTGAAAACTCTAAAAAGCATTGATAAAGCTTTAAGTTAATTATTTTGCACTAGTATGTACTAGCCAGGGGACTCGTTAAAGCCAACTGAAATTAACTTGATTCTTTATAATGAATGATACTAAAAAATTCCCTATAATAATGAAGATTATCTTTGGATGTTTCCTAAAAGCCCTAAAAACACTAAAGAGCCCCTGAAAGAGCTCTAGGAAACTCTAAAAGCTCAGGAAGACTCCAATAAGCTTTGATCAGCTTAAATTTAATAATACTCCGTAGCACCGGATTTACAGCTAGGATATTCGTTAAAGAATAATAACAAATCTCTACAATACTGAAGATCAACTTTGAATGTTCTCTAAAAAGCCTTGAAAACTCTAAAAAACCCTGAAAACACTAAAAGCCCTAAAATATCTAAAGATCTGAAAATCTAAAGAGCTCTGAAAACTCTAAAAGCTCTGAAAGAGCTTTAAGTTAATTATATTCTGTAGCACTAGTATGTACTATCCATGGGATTCGTTAAATCCAACTGAAAGTAACTTAATTGTTTATAATGAATGATACTAACAAAATTCCCTACAATAATGAAGGTTATCTTTGGATGTTTCCTAAAAACCTAAAGAGCCCCGAAAGAGCTCTGGGAAACTCTAAAAAGCTCAGGAAGACTCCAAAAAGCTTTGAAAGGCTTAAATTTAATAATACTCTCCGTAGCACTGGGATCTACAAGCTAGGAGATTCGATAAAGAACGATAATAACAAATCCCTACAATATTGAAGATCACTTTGAATGTTCTCTAAAAAGCCTTGAAACTCTAAAAAAACCCTGAAAACTCTAAAATCACTGATAGAGCTTAAGTTAATTAATTTCGTTGCACTAGTATGTACTAGCCAGGGATTCGTTAAAGCCAACTGAAAGTAACTTAATTCTTTATAATGAATGATACTAACAAATTCCCGACAATAAGAAGATTATATTTGGATGTTTCCTAAAATCCCTAAAAACACTAAAGAGCCTGAAAGAGCTCTAGGAAACTCTAAAAAGCTCAAGAAGACTCCAATAAGCTTTGATCAGCTTAAATTTAATAATAATCCGTAGCACAGGGATTTACAAGCTAGGATATTCGTTAAATAATGATAATAACAAATCCCTACAATATTGAAGATCAACTTTGAATGTTCTCTAAAAAGCCTTGAAACTCTAAAAAAGCCTGAAAACTCTAAAAAGCCCTAAATATCTAAAGAGCTCTGAAAAATCTAAAGAGCTCTGAAAAACTCTAAAAAGCTCTGAAAGAGCTTTAAGTTAATTATATTCGTAGCACTAATGTACTATCCATGGGATTCGTTAAAGCCAACTGAAAGTAACTTAATTCTTTATAATGAATGATACTAACAAAATTCCCTACAATAATGAAGATTATCTTTGGATGTTCCTAAAAACACTAAAGAGCCCTGAAAGAGCTCTGCAAACTCTAAAAGCTCAGGAAGACTCCAATAAACTTTGAAAAGATTAAATTTAATAATACCCGTAGAACCGGGATTTACAAGCTAGGATGTTCGTTAAAGAATGATAATAACAAATCCCTACAATATTAAAGATCAACTTTGAATGTTCTCAAAAAAGCCTTGAAAACTCTAAAAAACCCTGAAAACTCTAAATAGCTCTGAAAAAGCTTTTAGTTAATTATATTTCGTTGCACTAATATGTACTAGCCAGGGGACTCGTTAAAGCCAACTCAAAGTAATTAATTCTTTATAATGAATGATACTAACAAAATTCCCTACAATAATGAAGATTATGTTTGGATGTTTCCTAAAAGCCCTAAAAACACTAAAGAGCCCTGAAAGAGCTCTAGGAAACTCTAAAAAGCTCAGGAAGACTCCAATAAGCTTTGATCAGCTTAAATTTAATAATACTCCGTAGCACTGGGATTTACAAGCTAGGATTTTATTTAAAGAATGATAATAACAAATCCCTACAATATCGAAGATTAACTTTGAATGTTCTCTAAAAAGCCTTGAAAACTCTAAAAAACCCTCAAAAACTCTAAAAAGCTCTGAAAAAGCTTTAAGTTAATTATATTATGTTACACTAGTATGTACCAGCCAGGGGATTCGTTAAAGCCAACTGAAAGTAACTTAATTCTTTATAATGAATGATACTTACAAAATTCCCTACAATAATGAAGATTATCTATGGATGTTTCCTAAAAACCCTAAATACACTAAAGAGCCTTGAAAGATCTCTAGGAAACTCTAAAATGCTCAGGAAGACTCCAATAAGCTTTGATCAGCTTAAATTTAATAATACTCCGTAGCACTGGGATTTACAAACTAGGATATTCGTTAAAGAATGATAATAACAAATCCCTACAATATTGAAGATCAACTTAGAATGTTCTCTAAAAAGCTTTGAAAACTCTAAAAAACCCTGAAAAACTCTAAAAAGCTCTGAAAAAGATTTAAGTTAATTATATTTCGTTACACTAGTATGTACCAGCCAGGGGATTCGTTAAAGCCAACTGAAAGTAACTTAATTCTTTATAATGAATGATACTTACAAAATTCCCTACAATAATGAAGATTATATGTGGATGTTTCCTAAAAACCCTAAATACACTAAAGAGCCCTGAAAGAGCTCTAGGAAACTCTAAAAAGCTCAGGAAGACTCCAATAAGCTTTGATCAGCTTAAATTTAATAATACTCCGTAGCACTGGGATTTACAAACTAGGATATTCGTTAAAGAATGATAATAACAAATCCCTACAATATTGAAGATCAACTTAGAATGTTCTCTAAAAAGCTTCCAAAACTCTAAAAAAACCCTGAAAACTACAAAAAGCTCTGAAAAAGCTTTATGTTAATTATATTTCGTTGCACTAGTATGTATTAGCCAGGGGATTCGTTAAAGCCAACTAAAAGTAACTTAATTCTTTATAATTAATGATACTAACAAAATTCCCTACAATAATGAAGATTATATGCGGATGTTTCCTAAAAACCCTAAATACACTAAAGAGCCCTGAAAGAGCTCTAGGAAACTCTAAAAAGCTCAGGAAGACTCCAATAAGCTTTGAAAAGCTTGAATTTAATAATACTCCGTAGCACTGGGATCTACAAGCTAGGAGATTCGATAAAGAATGATACTAAAAAATCCCTATAATATTGAAGATCAACTTTGAATGTTCTCTAAAAAGCCTTGAAAACTCTAAAAACCCCTGAAAACTCTAAAAAGCTCTGAAAAAGCTTTAAGTTAATTATATTACGTTACACTAGTATGTACCTGCCAGGGGATTCGTTAAAGCCAACTGAAAGTAACTTAATTCTTTATAATGAATGATACTTACAAAATTCCCTACAATAATGAAGATTATCTATGGATGTTTCCTAAAAACCTTAAATACACTAAAGAGCCCTGAAAGATCTCTAGGAAACTCTAAAAAGCTCAGGAAGACTCCAATAAGCTTTGATCAGCTTAAATTTAATAATACTCCGTAGCACTGGGATTTACAAACTAGGATATTCGTTAAAGAATGATAATAACAAATCCCTACAATATTGAAGATCAACTTAGAATGTTCTCTAAAAAGCTTTGAAAACTCTAAAAAACCCTGAAAACTCTAAAAAGCTCTGAAAAAGCTTTAAGTTAATTATATTTCGTTACACTAGTATGTACCAGCCAGGGGATTCGTTAAAGCCAACTGAAAGTAACTTAATTCTTTATAATGAATGATACTTACAAAATTCCCTACAATAATGAAGATTATATGTGGATGTTTCCTAAAAACCCTAAATACACTAAAGAGCCCTGAAAGAGCTCTAGGAAACTCTAAAAAGCTCAGGAAGACTCCAATAAGCTTTGATCAGCTTAAATTTAATAATACTCCGTAGCACTAGGATTTACAAACTAGGATAGTCGTTAAAGAATGATAATAACAAATCCTTACAATATTGAAGATCAACTTAGAATGTTCTCCAAAAAGCTTCCAAAACTCTAAAAAAACCCTGAAAACTACAAAAAGCTCTGAAAAAGCTTTATGTTAATTATATTTCGTTGCACTAGTATGTATTAGCCAGGGGATTCGTTAAAGCCAACTGAAAGTAACTTAATTCTTTATAATGAATGATACTAACAAAATTCCCTACAATAATGAAGATTATCTGTGGATGTTTCCTAAAAACCCTAAATACACTAAAGAGCCCTGAAAGAGCTCTAGGAAACTCTAAAAAGCTCAGGAAGACTCCAATAAGCTTTGAAAAGCTTGAATTTAATAATACTCCGTAGCACTGGGATCTACAAGCTAGGAGATTCGATAAAGAATGATAATAAAAAATCCCTACAATATTGAAGATCTACTTTGAATGTTCTCTAAAAAGCCTTGAAAACTCTAAAAACCCCTGAAAACTCTAAAAAGCCCTAAAATATCTAAAGAGCTCTGAAAAACTCTAAAAAGCTCTGAAAAAGCTTTAAGTTAATCATATTTCGTTGCACTAGTATGAACTAATCCAGGGGATTCGTTAAAACCAACTGAAAGTATTTTAATTCTTTATAATGAATGATACTAACAAAATTCCCGACAATAATGAAGATTATCTTTGGATGTTTCCTAAAATCCCTAAAAACACTAAAGAGACCTGAAAGAGCTCTAGGAAACTCTAAAAAGCTCAAGAAGACTCCAATAAGCTTTGATCAGCTTAAATTTAATAATACTCCGTAGCACAGGGATTTACAAGCTAGGATATTCGTTAAAAAATGATAATAACAAATCCCTACAATATTGAAGATCAACTTTGAATGTTCTCTAAAAAGCCTTGAAACTCTAAAAAAACCCTGAAAACTCTAAAAAGCCCTAAAATATCTAAAGAGCTCTGAAAAATCTAAAGAGCTCTGAAAAACTCTAAAAAGCTCTGAAAGAGCTTTAAGTTAATTATATTTCGTAGCACTAGTATGTACTATCCATGGGATTCGTTAAAGCCAACTGAAAGTAACTTTATTCTTTATAATGAATGATACTAACAGAATTCCCTACAATAATGAAGATTATCTTTGGATGTTTCCTAAAAACACTAAAGAGCCCTGAAAGAGCTCTGAGAAACTCTAAAAAGCTCAGGAAGACTCCAAAAAGCTTTGAAAAGCTTAAATTTAATAATACTCCGTAGCACTGGGATCTACAAGCTAGGAGATTCGATAAAGAACGATAATAACAAATCCCTACAATATTGAAGATCAACTTTGAATGTTCTCTAAAAAGCCTTGAAAACTCTAAAAAAAACCCTGAAAACTCTAAAAAGCACTGATAAAGCTTTAAGTTAACTATATTTCGTTGCACTAGTATGTACTAGCCAGGGGACTCGTTAAATCCAACTGAAAGTAACTTGATTCTTTATAATGAATGATACTAAAAAAATTCCCTACAATAATGAAGATTACGTTTGGATGTTTCCTAAAAACCCTAAAACACTAAAGAACCCTGAAAGAGCTCTGCAAAACTCTAAAAAGCTCAGGAAGACTCCAATAAGCTTTGAAAAGCTTAAATTTAATAATACCCCGTAGAACTGGGATTCACAAGGTAGGATATTCGTTAAAGAATGATAATAACAAATCCCTTCAATATTGAAGATCAACTTTGAATGTTCTCTAAAAAGCCTTGAAAACTCTAAAAAACCCTGAAAACTCTAAAAAGCTCTGAAAAAGCTTTAAGTTAATTATATTTCGTTGCACTAGTATGAACTAATCCAGGGGATTCGTTAAAGCCAACTGAAAGTAACTTACATCTTTATAATGAATGATACTAAAAAAAGTCGTTACAATAATAAATGTTATCTGTGGATGTTTCCTAAAAACCCTAAAACACTAAAAAGCCCTTAAAGAGCTCTGGAAAACTCTAAAAAGCTCAGGAAGACTCCAATAAACTTTGAAAAGATTAAATTTAATAATACCCCGTAGAACCGGGATTTACAAGCTAGGATGTTCGTTAAACAATGATAATAACAAATCCCTACAATATTGAAGATCAACTTTGAATGTTCTCAAAAAAGCCTTGAAAACTCTAAAAAACCCTGAAAACTCTAAAAAGCTCTGAAAAAGCTTTATGTTAATTATATTTCGTTGCACTTGTATGTACTAGCCAGGGGACTCGTTAAAGCCAACTCAAAGTAATTAATTCTTTATAATGAATGATACTAACAAAATTCCCTACAATAATGAAGATTATGTTTGGATGTTTCCTAAAAGCCCTAAAAACACTAAAGAGCCCTGAAAGAGCACTGAGAAACTCTAAAAAACTCAGGAAGACTCCAATAAGCTTTGATCAGCTTAAATTTAATAATACTCCGTAACACTGGTATTTACAAGCTAGGATATTCGTTAAAGAATGATAATAACAAATCCCTACAATATTGAAGATCAACTTTGAATGTTCTCTAAAAATCCTTGAAAACTCTAAAAAACCTTGAAAACTCTGAAAAGGCTTTAAGTTAATTATATTTCGTTGCACTTGTATGTACTAGCCAGGGGATTCGTTAAAGCCAACTGAAAGTAACTTAATTCTTTATAATGAATGATACTAAAAAAAATCTCGACAATAATGAAGATTATCTTTGGATGTTTCCTAAAAGCTTTAAAAACACTAAAGAGCCTTGAAAGAGCTCTGAGAAACTCTAAAAAGCTCAGGAAGACTCCAATAAGCTTTGATCAGCTTAAATTTAATAATACTCCGTAGCACTGGGATTTACAAGCTATGATTTAATTTAAAGAATGGTAATAACAAATCCCTACAATATTGAAGATCAACTTTGAATGTTCTCTAAAAAGCCTTGAAAACTCAAAAAAACCTTGAAAAACTCTAAAAAGCTCTGAAAAAGCTTTAAGTTAATTTTATTTCGTTACACTAGTATGTACCAGCCAGGGGATTCGTTAAATCCAACTGAATGTAACTTAATTCTTTATAATGAATGATACTTACAAAATTCCCTACAATAAGGAAGATTATCTGTGGATGTTTCCTTAAAACCCTAAATACACTAAAGAGCCATGAAAGAGCTCTAGGAAACTCTAAAAAGCTCAGGAAGACTCCAATAAGCTTTGATCAGCTTAAATTTAATAATACTCCGTAGCACTGGGATTTACAAACTAGGATATTTGTTAAAGAATGATAATAAAAAATCCCTACAATATTGAAGATCAACTTAGAATGTTCTCTAAAAAGCTTTGAAAACTCTAAAAAAACCCTGAAAACTCAAAAAAGCTCTAAAAAAGCTTTATGTTAATTATATTTCGTTGCACTAGTATGTACTAGCCAGGGGATTTGTTAAAGCCAACTGAAAGTAACTTAATTCTTTATAATGAATGATACTAACAAAATTCCCTACAATAATGACGATTATCTGTGGATGTTTCCTAAAAACCCTAAATACACTAAAGAGCCCTGAAAGAGCTCTAGGAAACTCTAAAAAGCTCAGGAAGACTCCAATAAGCTTTGAAAAGCTTGAATTTAATAATACTCCGTAGCACTGGGATCTACAAGCTAGGAGATTCGATAAAGAATGATAATAACAAAGCCCTACAATAGTGAAGATCAACTTTGAATGTTCTCTAAAAAGCCTTGAAAACTCTAAAAAAATCCTGAAAACTCTAAAAAGCCCTAAAATATCTAAAGAGCTCTGAAAAATCTAAAGAGCTCTGAAAAACTCTAAAAAGCTCTGAAAGAGCTTTAAGTTAATTATATTTCGTAGCACTAGTATGTATTATCCATGGGATTCGTTAAAGCCAACTGAAAGTAACTTAATTATTTATAATGAATGATACTAACAAAATTCCCTACAATAATGAAGATTATCTTTGGATGTTTCCTAAAAACACTAAAGAGCCCTGAAAGAGCTCTGGGAAACTCTAAAAAGCTCATGAAGACTCCAAAAATCTTTGAAAAGCTTAAATTTAATAATACTCCGTAGCACTGGGATCCTTCAATATTGTAGGGATCTGTTATTATCATTCTTTAACGAATATCCTAGCTTGTAAATCCCAGTAGTACGGAGTATTATTAAATTTAAGTTGATCAAAGCTTATTGGAGTCTTCCTGAGCTTTTTAGAGTTTCTCAGAGCTCTTTCAGGGCTCTTTAGTGTCGTTAGGGTTTTTAGGAAACATCCACAGATAATCTTCATTATTGTAGGGAATTTTGTTAGTATCATTCATTATAAAGAATTAAGTTATTTTCAGTTGGCTTTAACGAATCCCCTGGCTAGTACATACTAGTGCCACGAAATATAATTAACTAAAAGCTTTTACAGAGCTTTTTAGAGTTTTCCGGGTTTTTTAGAGTTTTCAAGGCTTTTTAGAGAACATTCAAAGTTGATCTTCGATATTGTAGGGATTTGTTATTATCATTCTTTAACAAATATCCTAGCTTGTAAATCCCAGTTCTACGGAGTATTATTAAATTTAAGCTGATCAAACCTTATTGGAGTCTTCCTGAGCTTTTTAGAGTTTCTCAGAGCTCTTTCAGGGCTCTTTAGTGTTTTTAGAAAACATCCAAAGATAATCTTCATTATTGTAGGGAATTTTGTTAGTGTCATTCATTATAAAGAATTAAGTTACTTTCAATTGGCTTTAACGAGTCTCATGGATAGTACATACTAGTGCTACGAAATATAATTAACTTTAAGCACTTTCGGAGCTTTTTAGAGTTTTTCAGAGCTCTTTAGATTTTTCAGAGCTCTTTAGATTTTTCAGGGTTTTTTAGAGTTTTCAAGGCTCTTTAGAGAACATTCAAAGTTGATCTTCACTATTGTAAGGATTTGTTATTATCATTCTTTATCTAATCTCCTAGCTTGTAGACCCCAGTGCTACGAAGTATTATTAAATTCAAGCTTTTCAAAGCTTAATTAAGTCTTCCTGAGCTTTTTAGAGTTTCCTAGAGCTATTTCTGGGCTCTTTAGTGTTTTTAGGGCTTATAGGAAACATCCAAAGATAATCTTCATTATTGTCGGGAATTTTTTTAGTATCATTCATTATAAAGAATTAAGTTACTTTTAGTTGGCTTTAAAGAATCCCAGGCTAGTATATACTAGTGCAACGAAATATAATTAACTTAAAGCTTTTTCAGAGCTTTTTAGAGTTTTCAGGGTTTTTTAGAGTTTTCAAGGCCTTTTGGAGAACATTCAAAGTTGATCTTCAATACTGTAGGGATTTGTTATTATCATTCTTTAACGAATATCCTGGCTTGTTAATCCCAATGCTACGGAGTATTATTAAATTTAAGCTGATCAAAGCTTATTGGAGTCTTCCTGAGCTTTTTAGAGTTATTCAGAGCTCTTTCAGGGCTCTTTGGTGTCATTAGGGTATTTAGGAAACATCCACAGATAATATTCATTATTGTAGGGAATTTTGTCAGTATCATTCATTATAAAAAATTAAGTTATTTTCAGTTGGCTTTAACGAATCCCCTGGCTAGTACATACTAGTGCAACGAAATATAATTAGCTTAAAGCTTTTTCAGAGCTTTTTAGAGTTTTCCGGGTTTTTTAGAGTTTTCAAGGCTTTTTAGAGAACATTCAAAGTTGATCTTCAATATTGTAGGGATTTGTTGTTATCATTCTTTAACAAATATCCTACCTTGTTAATCCCAGTGCTACGGAGTATTATTAAAATTAAGCTGATCAAAGCTTATTGGAGTCTTCCTGAGCTTTTTAGATTTTCTCAGACCTCTTTCAGGGCTCTTTAGTGTTTTTAGGAAACATCCAAAGATAATCTTCATTATTGTAGGGAATTTTGTTAGTATCATTCATTATATAGAATTAAGTTACTTTCAGTTGGCTTTAACGAATCCCATGGATAGTACATACTAGTGCTACGAAATATAATTAACTTAAAGCTCTTTCAGAGCTTTTTAGAGTTTTTCAGAGCTCTTTAGATTTTTCAGAGCTCTTTAGATTTTTCAGAGCTCTTTAGAGTTTTCAAGGCTCTTTAGAGAACATTCAAAGTTGATCTTCACTATTGTAAGAATTTGTTATTATCATTCTTTATCTAATCTCCTGAATTGTAGACCCCAGTGCTACGGAGTATTATTAAATTCAAGCTTTTCAAAGCTTAATTAAGTCTTCCTGAGCTTTTTAGAGTTTCCTAGAGCTATTTCTGGGCTCATTAGTGTTTTTAGGGCTTATAGGAAACATCCAAAGATAATCTTCATTATTGTCGGGAATTTTTTTAGTATCATTCATTATAAAGAATTAAGTTACTTTTAGTTGGCTTTAAAGAATCCCAGGCTAGTATATACTAGTGCAACGAAATATAATTAACTTAAAGCTTTTTCAGAGCTTTTTAGAGTTTTCAGGGTTTTTTAGAGTTTTCAAGGCCTTTTGGAGAACATTCAAAGTTGATCTTCAATACTGTAGGGATTTGTTATTATCATTCTTTAACGAATATCCTAGCTTGTTAATCCCAATGCTACGGAGTATTATTAAATTTAAGCTGATCAAAGCTTATTGGAGTCTTCCTGAGCTTTTTAGAGTTATTCAGAGCTCTTTCAGGGCTCTTTGGTGTCATTAGGGTATTTAGGAAACATCCACAGATAATATTCATTAATTATTGTAGGGAATTTTGTCAGTATCATTCATTATAAAAAATTAAGTTATTTTCAGTTGGCTTTAACGAATCCCCTGGCTAGTACATACTAGTGCAACGAAATATAATTAGCTTAAAGCTTTTTCAGAGCTTTTTAGAGTTTTCCGGGTTTTTTAGAGTTTTCAAGGCTTTCTAGAGAACATTCAAAGTTGATCTTCAATATTGTAGGGATTTGTTGTTATCATTCTTTAACAAATATCCTACCTTGTTAATCCCAGTGCTACGGAGTATTATTAAAATTAAGCTGATCAAAGCTTATTGGAGTCTACCTGAGCTTTTTAGAGTTTCTCAGACCTCTTTCAGGGCTCTTTAGTGTTTCTAGGAAACATCCAAAGATAATCTTCATTATTGTAGGGAATTTTGTTAGTATCATTCATTATATATAATTAAGTTACTTTCAGTTGGCTTTAACGAATCCCATGGATAGTACATACTAGTGCTACGAAATATAATTAACTTAAAGCTCTTTCAGAGCTTTTTAGAGTTTTTCAGAGCTCTTTAGATTTTTCAGAGCTCTTTAGATATTTTAGGGCTTTTTAGAGTTTTCAGGGTTTTTTAGAGTTTTCAAGGCTCTTTAGAGAACATTCAAAGTTGATCTTCACTATTGTAAGGATTTATTATTATCATTCTTTATCTAATCTCCTAGCTTGTAGACCCCAGTGCTACGGAGTATTATTAAATTCAAGCTTTTCAAAGCTTAATTGAGTCTTCCTGAGCTTTTTAGAGTTTCCTAGAGCGGTTTCTGGGCTCTTTAGTGTTTTTAGGGCTTATAGAAAACATCCAAAGATAATCTTCATTATTGTCGGGAATTTTTTTAGTATCATTCATTATAAAGAATTAAGTTACTTTCAGTTGTCTTTAACGAATCCCAGGCTAGTATATACTAGTGCAACGAAATATAATTAACTTAAAGCTTTTTCAGAGCTTTTTAGAGTTTTCAGGGTTTTTTAGAGTTTTCAAGGCCTTCTGGAGAACATTCAAAGTTGATCTTCAATACTGTAGGGATTTGTTATTATCATTCTTTAACGAATATCCTAGCTTGTAAATCCCAGTGCTACGGAGTATTATTAAATTTAAGATGATCAAAGCATATTGGAGGCTTCCTGAGCTTTTTAGAGTTTCTCAGAGCTCTTTCAGGTCTCTTTAGTGTCGTTAGGGTTTCTAGGAAACATCCACAGATAATCTTCATTATTGTAGGGAATTTTGTTATTATCATTCATTATATAGAATTAAGTTATACGGAGTATTGGTCTGGACTAATTTTGTCATTATCATTCATTACATAATCTTCATCCACAGACCAATATCTCTTTCAGGACTGAGATATTGGTCTGGACTAATATCAACACACTGGAAAATACAAGGTAACCAGTGGTCGATAATCCTAACTCTAGGTCAACTCAGCTGGCATATACAAGGGTACCAATGGTCGACTTTATTGTATTTATTCTGGTTGGTCTGGTGGTCTGGTCTCAATTTTTTTTTTTCATCTCAGTCACTCTATTTCACCCTAGTAATGGTAAAAAGAAAAAAAAGAAGTGATCAGGATTCTTTCGATGTTTCCATCACGAGGATATGGCGAAATACCATGTTTTCTTTTCTAACACCTGAGCTCTGTGCTTTTATGAATAGACTCTTCTAGATGTTTCCATCTAATCAGATTGGTTCCTCAACTCCTACAATCAAAATGTTCCCATCCACTTAGATCGGTTAGTGCCAACCTTAATAAACATAAATTTCTAGGCTCTGGAGTTTATTTTTTGCAACTAAAAGCTAACAAAAAGTTTCTTCCCCACCCCCAAACTTAAATCTAACATTCTCCTCAATGTTTCTAATGAAAGAGCAATACCAAAAAGTAAAGTAACATGAGGAATCAGTAAAGAGAGAATTCGGAAAGATAGTACCTGGGTGAAGAGAGAAATCAAAAACTAATATACAACATACAATCGCCTCGATGGTTAATCAAGGGTAAACAGGGTCCTCCAGAGGGACCTCCTCAACATCACCTGTTGGAAAGGGATCTAAAAAGGGTTTCAATCTCTGACTGTTAACCTTCGAAGAACTACTACCATCCGGTGTCTCGATCTCAACAGCTCCATGAGGAAAGACAGTGCGAACAATAAAAGGACCCGTCCACCGAGAACGTAACTTCCCAGGGAAAAGATGCAAGCGGGTATCATACAGAAGAACTTTTTGACCTGGAGAAAATGACTTCCTTAAAATATTTCTATCATGCACAAGTTTCATTTTGTTCTTATACTCCTTCGCACTATCGTAAGCATCAATACGAATCTCGTCCAACTCATTGATCTGGAGTTTCCTATGGGCTCCTGCCTTGTCAAGAGAAAAGTTTAGCTGCTTAACAGCCCAATAAGCTCTATGTTCTAACTCGACAGGTAAATGACATGCCTTGCCATACACAAGCCGATAAGGCGACATTCCAATGGGGGTCTTAAATGCAGTACGACAAGCCCATAAGTCATCAGTAAGCCTAGACGACCAGTCTTTCCGATTAGGATTAACTGTTTTCTCTAATATACGTTTTATCTCCCTATTGGAAACCTCAACCTGCCCACTAGTCTGTGGATGATACGGGGTAGCTACCTTATGTGTAATACCATATTTCTTCATCAAAAGCCTAAAAGGTCCATTACAAAAGTGCGACCCACCATCACTAATTATAGCCCGCTGTGTACCAAAACGTGTAAGAATATTATTTTTCAAGAAATCAATCACAACCCTATGGTCATTGGTTTTATACGCAACCGCCTCAATCCACTTAGTGACATAGTCTACAACGACAAGGATTGAAAGGTTACCAAAAGAATTAGGAAACTGACCCATAAAGTCAATACCCCACACATCAAAGACCTCGACAACTAAAATAGGGTTCAAGGGCATCATGTTCCTAGGAGAAATGGTTCCTAATTTCTGGCAACGTTCACAAGTAACACAGTAACTGTGGGAGTCTTTAAACAACGAAGGCCAATAGAATCCACACTGCAATATCTTAGCAGCAGTCTTCTTAGCACTAAAGTGACCCCCACACGCATGATCATGACAAAAGGAAATAATACTGGACTGGTCACTCTCAGGTATACATCTCCTAATAATCTGGTCTGGACAATACTTAAACAAATAAGGATCATCCCAAAAGAAGTGCTTAACCTCAGCTAAAAATCTAGAACGCTCTTGTTTACCCCAATGTTGGGGCATTCGACCAGTAACAAGATAGTTCACTATATTCGCATACCAAGGTAATTGGGTAACAAAGAACAATTGTTCATCAGGAAAGTTGTCCCTTATAGGAAGGGAATCATTAAGGGTATCCACAACAAGTCTAGACAAGTGGTCTGCTACTACATTTTCTGCACCCTTTTTGTCTCTAATGTCCGGAGAAAACTCTTGTAACAACAGGATCCACCTAATCAATCTAGGTTTCGTATCCTTCTTAGACAAAAGATATTTCAAAGCAGCATGATCAGTATATATTACGATCTTAGAACCTAAGAGATAGGGTCTAAACTTGTCTAAGGCAAACACAATGGCTAACAGTTCCTTCTCCGTAGTGGTATAGTTCAACTGGGCATCATTCAGAGTTTTGCTAGCATAGTAAATTACATGAAGTAACTTGTTTTCTCGCTGACCTAGCACAAACCAATAGCATAATCTGAAGCATCGCACATGATTTCAAAGGGTAGGTTCCAGTTGGGTGCCTGGACTATGGGGGCGGTAGTGAGTAAAGTTTTAAGCTTCTCGAAAGCCTCTAAACAAGCATCATCAAAGACAAACTTAACATCTTTTGCAAGCAAATTGCAAAGAGGTCTAAAATCAAAAATCCTTAATGAATCGACGATAAAAACCAGCATGCCCTAAGAATGACCTAATATTTTACGGTTTTTGGGACCGGTAAAGTTTTAATAAGGTCAACTTTGGCTCTATCTACCTCTATACCCTTTGAAGATACGATATGCCCTAGAACAATTCCTGAACGAACCATGAAGTGACATTTCTCCCAATTAAGCACTAAATTCTTTTCCTTACACCTAGTCAAAACTAATGACAAATGATGCAAGCACTCATCGAAAGACGAACCAAACACTGAAAAATCATCCATAAAGACCTCTAAGAACCGTTCTACCATGTCAGAAAATATGCTCATCATACAACGCTGAAAGGTCGCAGGGGCATTACATAGGCCGAAAGGCATGCGTCTATACGCAAAGGTACCAAAGGGACAGGTAAAAGTGGTTTTCTCTTGGTCTTCTGGGGCAATAGGAACCTGATTATAACCGCAGTATCCATCTAAAAAGCAATAATGGCTACGTCCAGCTAATCTCTCTAGCATTTGGTCGATGAAGGGAAGGGGAAAGTGGTCCTTCCTAGTGACCTTGTTCAATTTTCTATAGTCAATACAGACACGCCAACTCGTGGTCATTCGGGTTGGGATTAACTCATTGTTATCATTCTGGACTACAGTAATACCGGATTTCTTGGGAACAACCTGAACGGGGCTGACCCACTTACTGTCTGAAATGGGGTAGATAATGCCTGCATCTAACAGCTTCAGAACCTCGGTTCGAACAACTTCTTTCATATTAGGGTTCAGTCGACGTTGCATCTCCCTAGAAGGTTTGGTGTCACTCTCTAATATAGATATGATGCATCAATATAGGACTTATACCCTTAATGTCTGCTATGGTCCACCCTAAAGCTTCCTTGTTATTCTGAAGGACAGTCACTAGCCTACTTTCCTGATCACTATCCAAGTCGGATGCTATAATCACAGGTAAAGTTTCAGAGGGGCCTAAAAACACATACTTCAGGGTATCTGGTAATGGTTTAAGGTCCAACTTGGGAGGCTTTTCCAACGAAGGAACTAGGGTAGACTCGGGAACGGGTAAAGGTTCGAACTTAGGTTTCCATCCATTACTAGTGTCTAACAAAGGGGTTGAATCTAACAAAGCATTCACCTCATTAATCACATCATCATCATCAAAATCAATCCCAAAGTGAGCTAGGCATTTCTCTAATGGATCTTCTATCAAAGTGTTTGGTAATGACTCCTCTACTAAGGTGCCTATCATGTTCACCTCTTCTACGCTCGAGTCGTCCAGTTCCTGGGGTAGCTTACTAATGTGAAAGATGTTCAGCTCAATAGTCATATTACCAAAAGACAAATTCATAATACCAGTTCGACAGTTAATGATCGCATTGGATGTTGCTAAAAATGGGCGACCTAAAATCACCGGTATCTGGTTCTCTGGGTCAGGGACAGGTTGGGTATCTAGGATAACAAAATCCACTGGATAAATAAACTTGTCGACCTCAATAAGAACATCCTCGATCACACCACGAGGAATTTTAACGGACCTATCAGCTAACTGGAGTGTCATCTGGGTAGGTTTCATCTCACCAAGTCCTAGCTTAAGGTACACATGGTATGGAAGTAAATTCACACTGGCTCCTAAGTCAAGCAAAGCTTTCTCAACACGGTGTTTACCTATTGTGCAAGAAATGGTAGGGGACCCTGGGTCTTTATACTTAGGAGTAGTGGTATTCTGAATAATGGAACTCACGTGACTAGCTAGGAAGGCTTTCTTTTGGACACTAAGCTTACGCTTTCGTGTACACAAGTCCTTAAGGAACTTGGCATAAGCCGGAATCTGCTTAATCGCATCCAACAATGGTAGGTTGATAGTAACCTGCTTAAAAACTCTAATATATCATTAAAGTTGGACTCCCTCTTAGTCGGAACTAGCAGCTGGGGAAACGGGGCTCTGGGAACAAAGCCGGGCTCAGCAGGACCCTCATTGGTCTCTTTGGAGACTCTATCAGTCTTCTCATTCTCTGGCTCAGAAGGGTGAACTACAGCATGTTCACTATTAGGCATGGAAACCTTGTTGTCTATCTCTCTACCGCTCCTAAGGGTTTTAATAACATTTACATGATCGGATGGTCTTTCACCTATTTCATTAATTCCTCTAGGGTTTGGTTGAGTTTGACTAGGAAACTTACCTCTTTCTCTTAAAGACTCATTTATATGACTAACCTGGGTTTTCAACTCGGAAATAGCCTGAGAGTTAGCCTGACCTATTCTCTTATTTTCTTCTAAACCTTGAGCAACAGATTGCTGAAACTGCATAGTGTTACGAGTTAACAAAGCAAGAGACTCTTCTAAACTCATAATCTTCTTATTCGAAGGGTTCTGAAACTGAGCCGGGGCTGAAGGATTCTTAGGATAGCCAAAACCTGGGGGAGCTTGAGAGTTATTATACTGACCTTGATTCTGGCCCTTAGACCAAGAAAGGTTGGGATGGTTTCTCCAACCAGGGTTATAGGTTTCTGAATAAGGGTCAAACTTCTGACGGTTATCGAATCTAGTGTTGTTATAAAGAGCATTGGCTTGCTCTTCAACAATATGGTCTTCCCATAAAGGCTCTATTCTACCACTAGTACCACTAGAATGACCTAATTCCAACGCTTCTAACCTTTTGGCTATGGCTGCTATTTTAGCATCTGACTCATATGATCCTTCTACCCTATTGACATTTACTCTACTTAGAAGAATTGTTTTCTGTGGTTCCCTATTATTTTCCCATTGTTGGGTCTTATTGGCGATTTCATTCAAAAATGTCATCGCCTCATCAACAGTTTTATTCTCAAACCCACCTGTGCGTAAGGACTCAACCATGGTTGTTGTTGAATAATCTAAACCCTCGTAGAGGATCTGAACTAACCTAACCTTATCTAAATCATGATGAGGACATTGAGATATTAAGTCATTGAACCTTTCTAAATACCTATATAAAGATTATCCCTCTTGTTGAGCAAAAGTACAAATTTGTGTCCTAATAGACGATGTTTTGTGCCTTGGGAAAAACTTATGTATAAAGGAAGATGTAAGTTGTTCATAGGTTTCAATTGACTCAGAATCCAAACTATATAACCAAGATTTGGCTTTATCTTTTAAGGTAAAGGGGAACAACCTAAGTTTCAGTGCATCATCACTAAGGTTTTTAATTTTCAGAGTACTATATACTTCCTCAAATTCCCTAACATGAAAATAGGGGTTCTCGATCTCTTTTCCTAAAAAGGTTGGGAGCATCTGTAAAGTCCCAGGTTTGAGTTCATAATTTGCCTCGGTTTCAGCTAACTTGATACAAGACGGACAAGAGGTCCTAGTTGGGTTCAATAAAGCTTTTAAAGTTGCCATTTATGGCACTACCAAAGGACTAGGAGTACTTTCTTCACAAAGAAGCAGATTCTCAAAACTGAAGTTTCCAAAAACGGGGCTCTCTAAAGAAGAGTCTTCGAGCTCCCTGCCTTCACAAGAAGAACTACTAGGTTTTTCACTAATCAGACGACCTAGAGTGTTTCTTTTCCAAGCCCGTTCTCTAATGACCTCGGGCATACACTAGTAAAACAAAACTAAAACGAAAATCCCTAAAAGGGAAGGGAAGTTCTATGCAAACACAAACAAGGCTGACTTCACCACAGCAAACCTACTGAATTCTAGCAAACAAAAAGCATGATGGCTCCACTTAGATTGTTTCTAGACCAGCTTCTAATCCTTCGAAAGGGAATTCGTTACAATTTAAGCAAACCCCTCTGGAATCAATCCGAGTCAAAGTAAGTTGAATTGAGGCGAGGGAAGCTCAGTGGAGCTTTGATACCCAAGGCCTCACCGCTATCACAAGGAGACGCAGTCACGCATTCAACTCACATAAACCATCATGAACTTCGAAGTATGCTAAAAACTAAGCTCGTTATCCTATAGGTCTCGTTTTATTCTAAATTTTAAAGCTTAGGTTCGCGTTTGGTTTCGTTTTCCTAAGGCGGGCAAGAAGAGAACGGTGATGAAATCCGAACCCTTATCTTGTATGGCCAGTCCTTGCCCTATACTAGGAATTTAAAACAGCCATTTTCAGTTCCTCAGCATATATGCAAACGAAGGAATACAGTAACTCGCTGACAGGGGATTCGCGAGTGTTTCGACAAACTTACCTCCCGTTCCAGATGGGGGATGAACCGTTGTCGTCGACTCGGGCCACAACTCCTATGTTGTGTACGAACCCGAGGGGCCGAGGTGATATCGTAATCACCGTCCTTCTCTGCAAACAGTTTAATATTTAATCTACCCTTCCGTAGGGTTTAAAAAAAATTAATGTCCAAATGTCCAAAGTCCAAAAGAAAGGTCCAAAAAATAAAGTGCAAAAAGAAAAAGAAAAATACAAAATAAAAAGAATTCCTAATACAATCTAATAAAATAACACTCTCTTTTTTTTTTCTCTCTTTTTCTATAAAATAAAAAAAATTCTTCTTCTTTAGCTCCTTTCGCTTTGCCTTTTACTTCAATTCTTTAAATATTCGCCAAAAGCTTTGGAAAAAATTTCTTTCGCTCCAAATTCCCAAAATCTGAAAGGAAAAGACAAAAACCCAAAAACATAAAGAAGAACAAAAAAAACTAAATCTAAAAACTCTATCCTAAAGACAATCCCGCGTCGGCGGCGCCAAAAATTGATGGTATTTTCAATGATGTTGTAGTAAATAGTTCGTTGAGACTTGTGAAGGCAATGAATTCTAGACTTAATAGAACTTAAAAATATAGAAAACTTAATTCAAAATTGATTTCAAGTGATTGGAAAATAACCAAGACACTAGAATCCACTATTACACATGAATGATGTCAAATATTTCATAACTCTAATTATCCTTTAATCCTTTATTTCTTAATCCACAAATAATCAAACATATTCTCAAAAATTAATTGTATCCCCTAAGCATAGATTATCTAAACAAAGCATAACCTATCTAATTGAATCACAACTAATGAAGAAAATTATGTAAACTTTTAAGAACTCTGCAAAAGCAGTGATTGAGTGAATTATAATTAAATATTAGAGAAAATGAAATAGTTACCCATTGTTCATGTGTGAATAGCTTCATCCATTGCCCTGGTTACGAGAGAATTAGCCGCTCATCATGTTGGAAACACGCTCAAAATTTGATTTCATCTATGGTCAAAGGGTTACAAATGACGAATAAGGGAGAATTATAATAAAAATCGGGTTTGCAACGCTTATAACTGTTGCAAAAACCGTTACAAAGATCCCTACTGTTGTTGTTGCGTTTTTAAGTCTGCCTATAAACTGCGACCCACAGAATGAGTTGCTGTCACTGTTCAAAAACGACTGCTGGTGCATGTTCGTTCTTCGTGTTCTTCAGTTTTGCAGCAGCAGAAATGGCAGCTCTGCAAATTTGATTTTTCGCTCTGTGGTGCTCCTTTTCTTTCCCAATCTCTCCGTCTCCATTCTCTATGATCCCCTCACCCTATATATACTCAACAGCAGCAAAATATCACGCCATAACTCTCACAAATTTTCATTAAACTCGGCAGTGAAGAAAAATATTCTAGGAATATTTTCTTCCCTGTTTTAGCTTCTCACGTGTTTCCATAGCTGCAAAATCTCCTCATTTATCTTCTTCACGGTCCAGAGTGTTGCTAGAGTCATCATACACGAGCAGAACACGCATAAATCTTCCAAAACCCGTGAACTATTCTTCTCATGTACGGGCTGCCCTGATTCCTTGTCACGGATTTTCCAGCCAAATTTGATCGAAACAAACACCTATACCAGCTCTTTTATGACATATCACAACTACCCATGAAGTTTCAGCCCTTTAGTCTACCTAGAACATCTTCAAATTTCGATCGAAACATTCTCAGAGAGCTGCCACATTTTTCCCGCCTTTTAAGTTTCAAATGAAGAAGATGGTGTCCCCCTAACCAGCTGTGGGGTGCGAATTGCAGCTGCCTTTTTGGTGTGCCCCTTAGTAATTGAGGTTCCCCTTAACCAAATCTGGGCTCCGTATAGCAAGTGTCCTCCACAGGTGTTCCGAGTGATTTTTCGAGCCGATTTTTCCAACAATATTTATTTTCCAAAAATACCTAAAAATACACAAAACACCATAATAAGGACGAAAACGAGTACCAACAATACGAAACATTGAGGACAAATTAGACACATAAATGCGTCTATCAATAGTCTCGTGAGGGTTTACATAGAGATCTACCCACAAAACCTACACTAAAACCCTCAATCTTTGTTGGAGGAATCCCAGTCATCTCCGGCCTACATGAAGTCCGGGACATACTCCGGGATTTTGGAGACCATGAATTCATGGTTTGCTTCGAATGCGAATGCTTCCCCCTTTCCTCCAAGTAGCGCGCTTTGACGACTTCATGCTGCAAAAGCAAAACAGAAACTTACTTTGTTAGTGGTGTTTAGTAGGAAGACCAAACAACATGGATCACATAAAATAAACCACAAACATACTTACAAATTGTTCAATAGACAAGTTGAAGTTGGTAGCGTTGAAAATCCGGGGTTGGAGAGCTAAAAAAGCAAGTATCGCATTTTCGATGACTAGGTGCATATCATGGACTTGTTGAACACTTCTTCCATTAGGATTCCCAAAATCTTGCCTAAATTTGTTGTGTACCCTAGCCCAAAAGGTTACAGCATCCACCCTTACAGAGGACTGGTGTCTAACTCGAGTTTCCGCGTACCACGCTTTGGTGATTGCCAAATCTTCATCTGAGTCAAATGATGTCGTTGTTGTATATAGAGGTATTGGGAGAGTTAGATAGAGTGTATGATGATATGAGATTTGGAAAGTATATGCAAATAGGTGTGTGTTGTTTTGTACATAGAACCAATGTATTTATAGGATAGTGCCCAAATTTGGCCGTTATAGTGCCCACGTAAAAGTCAATCAATGCAATTGTACTTGCAAAAAATTTGAATTTTGAATTCGCCGGAGCGGTTTTTGTTTCCCCAATATGCTGACTAAGTTTGGCCAGCAGGGTCTTAATTTTATTACCCTGCTGATTTTATTATGATTTTAGGCATCAGGAGTTCACCTTCTTCTGTTTAAGCGTCGGAATGGTATTTGGTCATTACCGTGTTGGCTTCATTATAGCCGACAAGGTCGTAATTTTATAACCCTGCCGACCTTATACTTTTAAGGCATTAGGAGAAGGTATTTTTGGCAACAGATAGTCGGCAGGGTCGATAATCTAATACCTCGCCGGCAGTCAAACAACCGGCAAGGTGGTAATTTTCTTACCTTGCTGACCCTGATAACTACACCATTTATGCTGTCAGGGCCGGCAGTCTGACAGTTCACAACCCTGCCGGCCCTGGTTAGGTCGGCAATGTAACTTAACAAAAGCATGTCGACTGAACTATTGAAACTTTACATAGCTAAACAAACCATTCATTCAACAACTAAAAATCCAACATTTTTTGTCCAAAATACGAAAACATGTCCCATAAACCTTAAAAAACATTTGTCCAACCATTAGCCTTAACATTTGTCTACCAAAACATAAAGAAATAAACTAAGAATGCATTCATTCACCACCACGGCCACGACCACGGCCCTGTTTAGGAGCACCACCACTACTACTACATTCACCACCACGGGAATGACCCCTCTTTTTGTCAGCATTCATCTTGGCTTGTGCTTCCCTCCTAGATTTTTCTTCCCTCTTTACTTCAACATCATCTTGTTTGAACAATTCATAGGCATCCTCATTGTCAACATTGCTAGCAAGGTCAATGTACCAATCGACAAAGGCTCTCCTCTTTCTCTCGCAACACATCACCCTCAGAAGGCTCTTCAAATGCTCCTTCTATTTTTAATTAAACAACAAACAATTAATAGGATGACTCGATAATGTAATGTTAAAACAGTAAGAGCAACTCTAAAATACTTACAAATAACTTAAAACTTGTTGTTGGGTCTTTCGATGCCATCTTCCTCTTACGAGCCAGTTCTTCAGCAGTCATTTCCCTAATCACAGTAGGACGAGCCCAACCCAAGTACCACAACATGTATATCTCATGAGCTTCATGACCTTCTGTCACCTCGTCCAAAAGACTCGTATCGACTTTACGACCACGTCTTTCGTTCCAATGATCGGTAACTGGAGCTGGAGTGTGAGCGATGTTAATAGTTTTTTGGGACGTGGTGCAGTCCTCCCTTAGCACTGTAAAAGACGGCTCAACATCGAAATGGGGTTCTTCTTGGACATAACCCAATTTTCATATTACCCGATGTATCAGTCTCTCCGTAGAACCTCTCACAAAATGCAGATACGGTAACTCTATCATGCTCAATATTCGAACTCTCCACCGCAGGCCACAACCCGGAGTTCTTGACAATCGCTTGCACCTCGTCACATTCATCGTCAAGATCCCAGTTCTTAGTCACTGAACATGAAGCTTGGCGCCTCATGAGACGGATGACATGCTTGTGATCCTAAATACAAAAAAAAAACAAAATGAAAAGAAATACAAACACTTGACGCAAATTTAAGATAAATACACTTAAATAAAAAACAAATACGGATTGAGATTACTTACGACAGTATTATGGATTTGACATGCCCATGAGTCTTTGTATCCAAAAAGAACATGTACACCATCTTCTGGGGTTCCCTTTGGAGACTCACCTGGTTTCAGTCTAACCATCAAGTGAGAGGGAGGCATGTGGGAATCAGCTGGTTTGGTGATAACCCTCTTATTTGGTCTTTCGGAAGTTGCAATTGCAGCTTGGGTAGTTGCAGCTTGGGTTTTTTCTCCACCTTCTTCTTCTTCTTCTTCTCGTTCCTCTTCCTCTTCAACAATTTCATCTTCTTTATCCTTATATATTTATCTCCATTACCATCATCATCATCATCATCATTACCTCCTCCAACATGTGGCATGTCTTGATCACCATCATCACCATCATTGTCGCCTCCTCCAGCAGCGGAGTTCTTTCAACAACATCATCATCATCACCTATTCTACCAGATGTAATTGATTGGTCTTCATCTGGAATTTCATCCGAATCACTTGGTTCCGATGGTGGTTGAGAATCATTCTGTACACGGATCTTGAGCGTCCCCAGCTCAACAAATTCCCCTCGATGTGTTGTAGTCAAGAGTTTTTCACCAACACGAGGAGGTCTTGTAGGAGGAGTAGCAGTTTAGTCTTTGCCTTTTGCAACTTGAACAAGAACAATTAAGAAAAAATTCATAAGTCGGTAGGGTCGACAAATATAACCTTCCGGCTACACAAAAGTCGGAAGGGTCGATATCTAAACTACATGCCGGCTAAAGTATAGTCGGCAGGGTCTTATTCAAATAACCTGCCGGCTTATAACAACTTGAACACGGGATTTTCAACACCAATAGCCGGCAGGCTCTATAATCAAAACAATGTCGGCCAACATAAATCAGGCAGGGTGGTATTCAAATACTATTCCGACTTTCAAAATTCAAGGCAACAGGAGATACTAAAAAATTGAAATACAGCCAGCAAGGTAAAAATTTATAACCCACCCGGATAAAAAAAAACTGACACCGACAGGGTTCTAGGTTGAATACCTTGACGACCCTGCAAGTAGCAGTTACAGATACTAAACATCCGCCAAGATCTTCAACCTAAGAGCTTGCCGACTAAACCTAGTTATGAAAAATCGGCAAGGTCGTGAAACAAACACCTTGCCGGCTAAATAATTGCAAATTCAAAGATTCGATTTTTATGACCTAATTTGACATGCAAACATGAAATTAAAGTACTAGAGTGAGTTTAAGTAGGCCCTTACTTTCTTAATCGCGTCATTTCTCTTTTTTTAGCGACTTCGATTTCTTCTTCTTTAACCGTTTTTTTCTTCTCTTTCTTTTGAACTAACAAAGCAATTCCAGGGTTGTATTCGTTGGGTTTTCTATTTGTGTTTTTCCTACGACTAGGTTTCGGCCGTGGTGGCTCCATGTTTGAAGATTAATCGGAATTTTCGAATCGACGATTATGACGAATTGATCGACGAGTTTTGATGGTGGTGTGATGGAGAGCCGGTATGATTGTGGAGGAGAAGAATAAGAGAAAAAGGAAGATGGAATGAAAAGAATAAAACTGATTTAGGGTAATTAGAATTATAAAGGGTAAAGGCAGTATTATAACGTCATCCATATTTGGCCTCCTCTTAATAATGACACTATGTCCATATAAGTCTGGGTACACCCCAATCTCGCTAGGTTAATATATAGCGAATTCATACATCTGAAGGGAATTATACTCGTATACCGTCTAGTCTTTTCGGTGTACACCCAATTGCTAACTAGGAGATTCACGCGAACGACATCTTTGAATGAGATTCGATAAACTCTATGAAAACCTTTTTTTCCTCTCACTTCCACTTTTCCTCTCTCTCATCTGGTATCTCTTTCTCAAGCTCTCGTCTAGCTAGTATCTTTTCATCACTCATAGAAAAAAAATAGAGGGAAGAGTTCTAGTAGAGAAACACCGATAGCAAATCCTACAACTACAGGTGATGCACCACCTTCATTAGATGCTTAACGTGTTCAAGTTTCTTAATCAATGGTAATTTTCTACAAATCTCATCAGATCTCAGTTTTTACTTTGTATTGAACTCTAATTAGGGTTTTGATGTGTACCTTTTATCTCATCTTCTGTCGATTTCTTCCTTAGGGATTTGATTTCTAATTAGGGTTTTGATGTCGATTTCTAATAATGGTTTCATCCTATATTGTATCATGAATTCATCACTCAATTCGATTCGGCTGGTTTATTCGTAACTGCATATTTACTTTGTTCATCTTTTCAACTTGTTTTACTGTTTTTGTGTATTTTTTTTTAATTCAGGCACTAAAGAAGGAGAAAGTTCCGCGACCTCTTCAAAGCCAGCTAAATCTGGTGCTGGGTTTCATTCATATAACTGTGAAGAGGCATATATTGACTGGAGGACCACAAAAGGCTTCCTTTCACTGTTCCCCCTCAAATACTATTAGCACTCAAGGTTTGTTCTGCTTTTACCTAATCATGTTACTCATTTGTGGCAATTGGTTACATGCTTTTCTTTGCAGAGTTAACCAAACATTCAACTGATATGTAGATGGTCAGGTGGCTGCAAGGTCGGGATGGGTACTAGTCTTCTTGTATATTCATAGACAAACTTTATATTTCAATTCAGGCAGATGAAATTGTGTGAGCTTATGAGGAATGGTGTTTGGTGTATTCCCGTGTAAGTGAGAATTGTTTCTGACTCTCTTATATTGCTTGCCTTTTGTAGTGGGGATGATTTTATGATCTGGAGTGGCACCCTGAAGAATAATACTCTTTCTGTTGCTGGGGCTGCTGAGAGAATAAGAGATAAGGGGAGATATTAAATTGGGACTCTAAAGTCTGGAAGTCCTTCATTCATCCAAGTATAAATAATAATTTGTGGAAATTGCAGTGTGGAGCTTATGTAAATGCTGAAACATTGGTCTCCAAGGGTTTTAATATGGAGAAGAATTGGTTACAATACCTAACAAAATCTTTCGGCTGTTGCATCAGGTAATTTTTGTCTTGTGATCCTTGTAAGTTTTCTTGGTTGTATCACGACGATATTTTGATCTTGAGGCCCACCTCCAGATAACATTTGAACATATCATACTTTTGTGAGGTGTGACTGAATCCGACAGTTTGTAAGTGCATTTAATAATGTTGTTCATTCTGTGTACATTTATTAATCGGACAATTTGTTAGTGCATATCATCCACTCGAGGTTCTATCACCTGTCCCAGCTCCGGAACTGGCTTTAAGATGTACCTGCAATGCGCAGTAGGTATATCATAGTTTTTAAACTATCATCATCATTTTTAGAAAAGAGCAAACCATCAGAGGGGCTCATATATGTTTCTATTGTTTTCTTTTTATCTTGCAGGCCAGTGTGATCTTGAAGTATTCATAACATTTGAAGAAGAAGCGTCAGTAATAGATAGATATTTACTCGAAATGCTGTTAAAATTGGCAACTGTATAATGGCAATTGAGATGTGTTGTATAAACTCTTATCTATATATGTTTGTTTCAGTTTTTTATTAAACTCGTACCTCACTGGCTCTCCTTTCTTTGCAGCCGAAGAGAAGCCAGGTGCTTCTCTTCTATTAGCTTAAAGACGAAGATCGATAAAATTTATAAGCAACACAAAGTTATATTAGCTTTCTTTGCAGTCGAAGAGAATCCAGGTGCTTTTGTTCTGTTAGCTTAAAGACGAAGATCTATAAAATTTGTAAGCAACACAAAGTTATATTAGCTTGATTTTTGTCTAATTATTTTTCCTAATTTCATCAACCTGTAAACTAACATGTAATTATTGTAGGATAAGATGACTCAGCTCCAACAACAAAGCATCACTGAAGGAGAGCAAAGAGATGAAGTTGATATTTTCAATGAAAAGATATATTATTCCTTCTGGAGATTTGGTTCAAATCCAAGCAAATGGAATCCCGAAGATGCGAGCAGGCAATGCATTATTCCAACAAGAGACATTGATTCAAATGTTGAACCAAATGGACATGGCTGAATAGCTTTGAAGATAACTGGGGATGACTACTTGAGTGACACTTCTTTATTAAACAATAGGCATGATGACAGTCGAGATGGTACAAGCATAGCAGGTAGCAGTAGCAGTAATTACCGTTGTATGGAATATGTAAATAGTGTTTCATGTTTTCAGTGTTTAGAATAATAGGTCAAGAGATTTCATTTCTAGATGAATTTCAATTTCTGGTAGTTTTATTGTTTTTAGGTTGTTTGCCATAGTAATGGTAATATATTTGATTGAGTAAAACTTAAATCTTTTGTTTTCAGTATCTATTATGATTTTATTGAATAAATTTTTGTGAAAAGCTTGTATTGAGGAATAATTTTGTCTTTGAAATTCTTTTCTAAGGCAAACAAAGAGTCCTTAATAAAGTATTTAGGGACCAAAAAAAACCTCTTTAATGAAGAAGAAATTTCTTTTCGAGGCAAAATTAACGGTCATTAATTAAGATATTTGGTGGCGATTTTTTTCACCTTTAGAGGGGAAGTATTTGTCTTTGATAAAATATTTGGGCACAAAATATGTTGCTTTTTGCGGAAGAAAAAAATTGTTTTTGAAAGTTTGTTTTAAAGGCAAAATGAATTGTCTTTGATAAAAAATAAATTTAGAGACAAAAATAAATCTTTCCTGAAAATTTAGAGACAAAAATAAAATATTGATATAAATGAATTTAAAGAGGAGGAATTTTATTTCCGAAAATTTGGTATTTAGAGGCTATTGATTTTGTCCCTGATTAAATTAATTAGAGACAAGTCTTTTTTGTTTCAGATAAGTACTATTTAAGACAAACTAAATTGACACAAAAATTTCGCTTTTGAGACAATTGTTTTGGTCTTATATAGTTATAATTAAAGACAAATTAAATTGACACAAAACTTTCTTTTTGGAGACAATTTTATTGGTCTTAGATAATTATCATTGAAGACAAATTAGTTTGTCCTGGAATTTCATTTTTGCGTCAAAAATCTTGCTCGCTAAAATATGCCTTTTGGTGTCGAATTTTTTCGTCATTAAAATAAATTTCATAGACAATTATATTTCGTTGATGAAAGAGAGACTTTTGTTGATAATTAATTTTTCTCGTGACCGTTCATAATTTTGTCGCGATATACTTTCCTAGACGGGGTATTTGGGACAACTCCGTGACAAAAAAAAATCATCTCGAAAATTATTTCGAGACAAAAAAAGGGGATTTCCTGACAAATCTTTTTGACATTAAACCCTCATTTTCTTGTAGTAACTCCGTTATACTTGATAGTGATCCTATAGAGTTTGGTTATTACCAAACCTATTATCAAGTAACACACTTTCATTGCCGTATCGCCTCGATCTTGTATCCATAGTCAATCACACATGCTATATTGTTGTCGTATTGTTTCGATCTTGCATCCATAGACGATCACAGAAAGTGTGAATACCGAAGTTGTTGTATTGTCTCGACTTTTTCCATAGACGATCACACTTGGTAAGAGGACTTATAGGTTGAAACAAAAAGATTGTGGTGTATTTAAATATCCTCGTCTTTTCAACAACCACATGCTAGACTTGATGACTAATACTTTAACAAGTGCAAGACATGATTTCTGGAGCAAGAAACAAAGAGAATACCAATGGATGTCAGGAGTCAAGACTCAGAAATCAAGAACTAATAAGGAGTTCATGTCAAGAAGGTTACTTAGCGAAAAGTAAAGTCCGGGTGGATCTTGACATCTACATAGACACGAGTGGTCCCTTATTAGTCAGATGTTTAGAGTGATTCCCACACATGTACTATATATATAGTCTGAGAGGCTAATTTTGTAAATTAAGATATTGTATTCAGACTAATTTGATCAATAAGAATTATATATGTACTTTGTTGTCTGTTTCCTAATTCTCTTGATATCTAATTATATTAACTGACATAGAAGATAATTGAAATCCCTAATTGGACAGAGAAACACCTGAAGATTGATCAAGTCAGGGGATCGAATCAACCAAGTAATCCAATGATAACTTTGTTTAGGTATATAATTCCTAAATCTGGAAACACGCATCTTCATGGTCCAATATTTTAGATGAAACAGAACTCTGAGCTAGAAGGCAAGCAGTTAGATGGGCTGCAAGAAGAAATCTAAGCAAGGTTGTCATACTTAACGATATAAGAAGATAGTCCATCTTTTCAAAAAGTTATTATTCTATTAATGGACTGAAGATGCAAATTTATCTTGCTTAACATTAAGAACTTATGTTGGTGTTTTAATTTCATGTATCATTTGCTTATGTTAACAAAAAGTGTAATAACGAGCAGACCGGCTAACCTAACTTTTGTTGAATTTTGTTAACCAACCCTCTTCCGATGGTATGAGTCTAGCTAGGAAACAATTGTGGCTTGGAAAATTGTACTCACTGAAGCTTGGACACGTACAGGGAAAATAATCAAGTGAATGATAGGCTGACAAATCACGCAGCATACGGAAGGTTTGACTACACCAATTTGGGAATATATTGTTCCAATTTTAAATCATATTCAATAGATGACTCCATGAGCAGAACCTATCCTCGTATAACAACCCTTTAAATCTTTTATGTTTAATCAAGAATCCTATTATTGGGGTTGTAGGGGGCTAGAAGTTTTGGGGCTTAAATTACTAATTGCAACCAAAACGGTATAGGGAAAGACCATATTTAAATAAAAATTCAAAAGTACTCTCAATCATTTTCACTTATCACCATTCGATTAACTAGTTAATTTAATAAAAAAAAACTGAAAATCATTAAAAGAAAAAAAAAGCCGTCCAGCCCCACTCTATTATTTCTTCCTCTTCTTTTTCTTCCCACACTCTTCTCTTCCTGTTTTCCTTTTTCTTCTTCTTCCATTCTTTGTTTGAAACGATTATTTTCGATTAAAAAAAAATTCTTTGTCGATTAAATTCATCGTATAAAACCATGAAACCTAAGGAAAAGCTAGGTCAATCTTCGTCGAATCCACCTTCTTCTAAATCAGAGAAACCAACTTCATCAAATGAAGATGAAACTGAAGATCAAGAAGAAGTGAATGAAGGAGATGTACAAACCGCCGAGACTCCTGATATGACAACAATAAGGTATGAATTGAAAAACCCACTCTTTATTTAAGCGTTTTATTGATTATTAAGTTGGTTTCGAAAATTTTAGATCTGAAAAAACAGTTTCTGAAAATGCTTACGGCTGGGATTTCTTGTATTCCCAGCCGTAAATAGGTCTCACGGTTGGGATCTATTATTTTTCCATCCGTGTATATGTTTTACGGTTGGGATGTCTAAGAACTCCCAGCCGTTTGTAATCTTCACGGTTGGGATTTATAAGAACTCCCAGCCGTAATGGAGTTGATGCCTACGAGATCAAGAAAACCTATCCGCAAAAAGTTGTATACGACTAGGTTATTCCTAGCCGTATATTGTCCTGTGTTCGAATTTTTTTTCAGCGGTAGTGTTTACGTCTCGGTCTTTCTAACCGTATTATTGTTTCTCAACCGTAATATTTAACTTCCTAGCCGATTTTATATTATGACTAGCTAGCCGTATGTGTTACTGTGGTGAATGTTAAACCAGGTGTATTCTCACGTATAGGTTTTCCTATCCGTAATAGGACATAACCACAACCGCTAATTATGTTTCCTAGACGCTATTTGTTTTACGTCTAGGTCGATTACTTAATTTCCCATCCGTAGTTATGTTTGCATCTGAATAGTCAAAAGAAAAGAAGAAGAAAAGAAGAAGATAAGAAGAGCAAAAGAAAAGAAGAAGAGGAAGAAAAGAAGAAGAAAAGAAAAGAAGACGAAAAAAGAAGAAAAGATCACAAGAAGTAACACCTCGTAGTGACTATACTCCCCAACCTCGTCACACAAAACCATTGGGTGCAAACGCAAGGAATGCAAGTGGAGTTGTGACTGGTGAAGAAATGAAGTTGGAGGTGATGTAGTTGGATCTGGAACTGATTTAGGTAGTCAAGTTGTAGTTTTCACAGGTGGAGGAAATGAAGTTGGAGTTGGTGGAGGAAGTGAGGTCGGAGTTGTTGTTACCGGAGGAACTGAATTTAGAGTTGGTGGAGGAAGTGAAGTGGGAGTTTTTGTTACTGGAGGAACTGAAGTTGGAGTTGTTGTTACTGGAGGAACTGAAGTTAGAGTTGGTGGAGGAAGTGAAGTTGGAGTTGTTGTTACCGGAGGAAGTGAAGTTGGAGTTGGTGGAGGAAATGAAGGTGTAGTTTTTGTTACTGGAGGAACTGAAGCTGGCACTTCTAGTGGTGCTGCTATTGGTAAAGGTAAATCCGTAAATGAGGAGGACAAGTAGGACCGAAAGAAGAAGTATCCACAAAAAAAAAAACGGCAAGAAAAGTAATTGATGCTATGGTTCCTTTACCTCCCAAGAGGAATGGGAGACCTAAGGGTGCGCCAAGAGATCGCTCTGTCTTGATTGGTTACCTGTCTTCATGAGCTGCTAGGGTTTGTGGCACAAAGGTAATATATGCTATTTTCATTTTATTATGGATTACTAATTATAACAACCAATGTTTTTTTTTGTAGTTCCCGGATAAAGCGGTCCCTAAACTAAAGCACCAACAAGGAAAGTTTTGGTTGTTGGACAATGAGCATCCAGATGTGATAACTTTGGTAAAAGCTTCGGGGTTATGGTCTGGAATCGAGGCTTTGCAGAAGACATATGATGTTGTGACAGTTTGTGGTTTTTGAGAAATATTCTGGCCCGAAACTACGAATTTTCATCTCCCGTTCGGCGAGATGACTATCACTCCGGATGATGCAAACAAAATCACTAGTCTTGCTTTGGAAGGAAAGGTTGTGTTTGAGGGTTTCAACAATTCTATGCCTTTTGATCATCTTTGTGTCTTAGCGCAGGACTGTCTTGGGTGGGGCAAAGATGAAGCGGAAGAAGAGTTTGAGATAGGGTATGGAGCCCAACCTAGATCTAAAAGGGAATTTAGTCAACCTGGTGAACTGGATGGAACAGTTAATATGGCAAGGAAGATTATTTGGTTTGTCTGAGGGACAAGTTTGAGGATTCCGTCCGCAAGACTGCTAATGGAGAGGTCGTGATAGACGCATTAAGAGCTATACCTACGGATATAGCTTACTTGTTGCACGCTTTTGGGACCGTCTTTTTCCTCGATTTCTCAGGAAATAAGGTAAATGCTTGTTATTTGTAGTGGTCGAAGACTCTCAGTCTCGATACCGAAACAAATGAGGTACCTGGGTACTCGTGGGGCACCACCCTCCTTGCTAGTGTGATGGACAGTCTTTGCAAAGCTTCTAAGTGGAATGAAACACAAATTACGGGATGTGTTGCTCTTATCCAGGTATCTTTTTGTTTTAATCTAACAAATGTTTATTTATTGGTTTATGTGTAATATCTTATTTATAATTTTTTTTCCCGTAGTCATGTGCTTACGACCATTTTAAAAGCTTGAGGCCTACCCGGGATACAAAATGAGTTCTAGAAAACCTACTGGAGGAAGATACCCCTTTGGAGGGACCCAACACAAGGCTAAAGAGACGGAAATGGTCGAAATGAGGAAAAAGTTGGATGCTTTGACAATCGATGATGTGGATTTTGATCCATATTTGAAACTTGATGAGGATGGAGAAGATGAAGCTGGTGATAGAGTATTTTCTGATGTGGCGACCTATGTAGGACCTTTGTTTCATGCAACTGGGTTCGTCATTTTAGATCCTCGTAGAACGCTTCGCCAAATCGATATTGTCCAGAAAATTGTACCTGAAGACTCTCATTTTAAACTGAGCGTAGCCAACTCCCTATTTAAGGACAAAGATGTCAATCTGAAGATTTTTTTCAATAAGTGTACAACAGCTGACCATGATGAGTACTGGATGGATGATTATAACTTTTGGTTCATCATTGCAGAATAGAAGGATGATTATAACTTCAGAATGTTGAATAATGTTCTATATCTTCAAAAGAGCTTCAAAGTCGATACGTTTTAAAAGTTTGTCTAATGTTTTTCTATATATTGGTCTTTGCAGAGCCAGGAGAGGATCCTTTTGGCAAGATACAAACAGAAAAGAAGCACCGGTTACGGAATCAAAAGCAAGCTGTGAAAGTTGGTGCTTTGTCAAGGTATGACTGCATATACTTCATTGAGATAGGTACATCCACTTTTTAGTTTAGTTATATACTTCAGTGATTCTGTAATAACCAAACCCTGTAGTTCAGCTATTAGTAACCTAAATTCCGGTTTGTATGTTCCATAAATATGCTCATCATGTTTTGAACTTTAGTTTCATGCTAAGGTAGTTTTTTAAGTTTAGGAAGTTTTGTTTTGATATTGACTGATTCTTATTGAGCAAGATGATAACAGTCCTAGTGGTTATTCGCAACCCTACCACTAGGACTATGTGATTTTATTTGATTCTGTTAAATATCAATTTTGAAGGGTAATACGTCATCTGATGTGATCAAGAAATTGATGAAGTGTCCTCGTAAGTCTTTAGAATACAGACAAGGTGTGAAGTCATTCATAGAGTTTGCCAAGAATAATGGTGGTGGGAGTCATTTATTTTCATGCCCTTGTCATCGTTTTATGAATGGTAAAGGCTTAGTTGCACTGAGTGAGATCTCATTGCATTTTCTCAAACATGGTATGCATGAGTTGTACACATCATGGCGCTATCATGGGGAAAGTTCAGTACAAGCAGCACAATTAGCACATAAGGATAGTACTAAAACTGAATGTGCAACAGATAATGATGATGTTACAGCAGGTTTGAATGAGAATATTACCACATATGTGGATGAGAATGTTAGGGAAAGGATGGATGAGAATGTAGAAGCAGGTGTTGATGAGAATGTTACAGCAGGGTTGGATGAGAATGTTGGAACCAGCAAGTGTGGTCAGAAAAAGAGATCAGCGGCTGAGAAGGCAAGAGAACCATTATATCCTTCATGTCCTAATGGAAATTCAGTAATGTACGCTGCGATAATGATGAACAACATAAAGAATCAATATGGAATTTCAGAAAATGGTGTTACCGCAATATTAGAATTGATGAAAGAGTTGCTTCCCGAAGGTAACACACTGCCATGTAAGTATCCAGATATCAAGAAGATTATTAAAGAGCTGGGGATGGATTATGTGACTTATGATGCTTGTGTAAATGATTGTATACTTTATTGGAAGGATAATAGTTCATTGGTGAAGTGGCATGTATGTCAAGAACCTCGGTACGTAAGAGTTTTTAATGATGAGAGAAAACTTACACAAGTTGCGGAAAATACGTTAAGGTATTTTACGATAATTGCAAGGCTGAAAAGACTTTATAGTATACCATGGATAGCAGAGGCAATGCTTTGGCATTCCAGAGCACAGAGATATGTTAATGTCATGCGTCATCCGGTGGATTCTACATCTTGGCGGTGTGCGGATAATTTTTGTCCTGAATTTTCTAAGGAAGCACGGAATTTACTCTTGGCATAGCAACTAACGTCTTCAATCAAATGGATGCTTTGGTATGAATTACAACTGTTGGCCGGTGATACTGTGTCCGTACAACCTTCCTCCTTCGAATTGTATGAAGCGCGAATTCTATGTTTATTGACATCAGGTCCGAGAGCACCAGGTAAAGATATTGATGTTTACTTACAACCATTGATAGAGGAGTTGAAAGAGTTATGGAATGATAGTGTTATGACATTCGACAGCTTCACGAACTCTGAATTTCTGTTGAAGACAAGGTTGTTATGGGACATTCATGATTTTCCGGCATTGGGTACTCTAGATGGATGTGTGACTCATGGGTATTAAGCGTGTCCTACCTGTAGTGAAGAAACAGTTTCAGAGTGGTTGCCGTATAGTAAGAAGATATGTTATATGGGACAACGAAGATGGCTGCCATCCCAACACAAGTACAGATTTGACAAAACAAATTTTAGTGGAGGGGTAGAAGATGGTAAAGCTCTATGGACACTAACAAGATTGCAAGTTCAAGAGATGGTGAAAGATATGAAATGTAAACAGGGTAAGGGTAAACCACCATCAAAGAAACGTAAAATAGGAGAAGAAGCGGATAGTTTGCAACATGGTGCCGATGAAGATGTTTCTGACCACTCGCTATTTTCTCGAAGGTCCATACTTCATGATTTGCCGAATTGGGGATCGAACGCAGTCCGTCATTGTACAGATGTTATGCATACAGAAAAGAACATAACTGAGCATATTGTTAACACTCTCATGGGTAATAGTAAGTCAAAAGATGGTGTAAATGCACGTAAATATATGGAAGCTATGGGTATTAAAAATCGGTTACGGGTGAAAGAGGATAGTGCAACTGGTAAAAAAACAATGGAAGATGGATCGTTTGCCTTAACAAAAGATGAAAAGGTATATTTTTGTACAGTGCTGAAGAACTTAAGGGTGCCTTCTAGCTTCTGTTCCAATCTTCGCAACTGCGTGAGTATTAGTCCACCGGAGCTGAAAAATTTCAAGTCACACGATTACCATGTAATGATAAATCTCTGTTTCCATTGCTAGTTCATACTGCGACTTCATTACCTAAAGATCTGCGAGTTTCTCTTCTCCGTATCAGTATATTTTTCAACATTTTGTGCGCAAAGGTTATCAATAGAGATGAACTTCTAAAAGCGAAAGATAGTCTGGTGGAAGCAATGTGCGTAATGGAAAAGTATTTTCCTCCATTTTTTTTTGTTATTAGTATTCACCTGATGATTCATCTGGCCGATGAAGCTTTAATCTGCGGTCCGGTCAGATTTAGGTGGATGTACCCCTTTGAGAGGTAAATACAACCCCTTACTTTGTTGTTTAATTTTTAAGTTGAGAATTACTATTATTGAACTATTAATCATCCTTGCTGATCTATTAAATTTTCTTGTAGGTTAATGAAAGGTTTTAAAAGATTGGTTCGCAACGATAGGTACATTGAGGGGTGCATTGTAAGAGGGTATGCGCTGCGAGAAGCTAGCTTATACCTTATGGAGGACGTCTCAGATGATGGTGATGGTACTCATAAGAATACTCGGCAGGCTTTTTTGGATGATGACTATGATGGTGCCGATGAGATGCCTCTTATTTCTGGAATGAGTATTACTCTGACTCGAGCACAATTTGAACGGTGCCGCAACTGGATCCTATCTAATTATGCTGGAATAGATGACTGGCAAAGGTAACTTTTACTTAGCTCTTTTATGTACATTCAAGTCTGAATTCTGTTTAGTCCTCCTCAGCAGAAATGAAAATGTTCATGTTAGAGTCTAGTAGCATGATGGTGACTTAGTGTATTTTAGTAGAATGTTTTTGTTAGTTAACATTGAGTTGATGTCTGATTATTATGTTTGCATCATCTAATAGTCTTTGAATTGGTATTGGCTGTAGGAAATATGATTCTTATGTTAACGGTGACACGTCTAATGGTCAGACCTCAAAGAGTTTTCATTTATGGTTGCGCGATGAGGTAATGTGTTACCCTAAACCTTTTAGTAGTGGTTTGAATACAACTTGTTATGGTTTTGGTTATGATACTGACTCTGCCATGCTGTATAATAGTTATTAAAAGCCAAAGAAATTGATTCAACTCTTTGGAGACTCGTGCAAGGACCACTCTTCAAGGCACAAACATATAAGAAATACCAAGTAAATGGGTTTACTTTTAGAAAAATAGGTTATGGGGTGAAGAATGTATCACAGAACAGCGGTGTGTCAATGAAAGCTGTTACAAGACTGCAAGCGAAGTCGACCGAGGAAGCAGATATAACTTATTACGGCGTCATTAAAGATATAATCAACTTGAACTATTTAGAATTTGAAGAAACTGTTTTTTACTGTGATTGGGTTAGTGTTGGAGATAAGAATGCTTGCAAAGTTGATGCAGTTTCAAAGATTGTAAAGGTCAACTTGTCGAAAATGAAAAGCATAAATACAGTGGTGGATCAGCCGTTTATCCTTGCATATGAAGCTATTCAAGTTTTCTACTCGAAGGATCTTACTGAAGAGAGATGGTCTGTGGTGTTGCACTCACGATAGCGGTTAACGTCTTCAGTAGATAAATTTGAAGTTCCTACATCTTTTCAGTCAGTTCTTACCGACAATGAGAATTTGAAAAAGCTGTTGATTACTGATTCTATAGTTTGAACTGAAATAGTTCAAACTGTGTAATTCCTTACCCAACAGTATATACAATGACTCCTATCTTTTCGTGAATTGTTTGGTTTTGTTTGTTTGATCACTTATTTTTGAGGTGTTAGGTAGCTCTCTTTTTTTAACGTGGATGCTCTCTTTTAGCTATGTTTGGTTTTCCCTATTTTGATGTTTGAATTTCACAGGGCATGGAAGCAGTAGAGGTCAATGAATATGGACAACCAGTTTCCAGGAACGCAACAACATTAGGTCACCGGAGAGGCGGCTTGGCTCGTACACATGTGCCTATTTCATATAAAAACTGGGATGTTGTGCCTCCAAAGTATAAGGATGATATTTGGAAAACCCTTAAGGTACAATACTTACCCGAGACATGATTTTTGTTCACTCGTCATTTAACTTCTTTCATCATTGTTGCAAATCAGTAAGGCATTAACTTGTTCTGTCTTTCCAGGATGAGTATGATATACCTGAGACATCAAAGGAAAATATTCTGAAGGCCGGTTCTGGTCCATGGAGGAGATTTAAGTCTGATTTATGCATTGCCTACTATGACCCTGTCCCTACTCATGAAGAAAGGATTCTAAATGTTCCACCAAATGTGAAAGAAGAGGATTGGATAAAATTTTGCGAAAATGAAAGAGAAGAAAAGGCAAAGCAAAGTAGAATTGAGCATAAGAGGAAAAGAGAACAATATGGTTACACACATTGTAGTGGTCGCAAACTTCATGCTATGGTGAGAGCTGAACTGGTACATATATTCGCAACTACCTCAAACTTTGTTATATTCACAACTTACCTCAACATCCTTATGGACAACTATATGATTTTACATTGTATTTGTAAATTTAGGAGGCTGCAAATCCTGGTGCAGTGATCACTCCTGAGGATGTGTGGGTTAAACCTCATACACAAATAGGTGGTTCTATTTAACCTAGCACGGTGCCGTGTGCCGTGAGTCAGGTTACTTTACAGTTATTTCAACTCTTTTAAAACTATTAGAGCACTGCTCGGTCAAACTTGAATGCTTTGCTATCTCAAGCATGTTTGTCAATGTTAGTGATCAAAATTATAAGTCTTGATTTCTAGTCTATTATAGCTAAGTCTCGGACTAGGATAGTAAGTGTAGTTGAGCTCAAGGACTTCATGGCGATTCATCATACAAGTGGAAGAACTACTCAAGGAACTGGTGGAACTTCTCGACAAAAAGGTATGTAAAGACTTGAAATTATCTGTCACTCAAAAGTATATATATTCTATCTCCTACTTATTGAGACAAAAGTCGTATGCTATATATATAGACTTATATTATACACATTTGGTATTTCGAGCCGAGTATACCTCGCCTATCTATATCTCGAAATATGTGATGGTAAGCGTTTCGCTTCGGTCATGTTTTTCTTGACCTAGTGACGCAAGTCATGTATGTTTCGATCATCTTGAAAATTGCTTTGACGAGAAATAGTGTAACAATTATATAACGTCCTCTAAGAATGTTTCAATGATTGGAATGAGAGTTTAGATTACATAACCATAGTGTACATAAGTATGTTGTGGAAACACATATGTGCATAAATCCCATGCTGGACATCGGCTAGTAGCCAAGTCCACGAACTCAGTCCGCGAACAGCCGAAGTTCTCAAACCCGAGAATTTCTGCTGAGTTATCAAACTGTGTTGCGTAAGCCAAATCCGCGAACCCAATCCGCGAACTAGCGAAGCTCTCGAAACCGAGAATTTCTGCTGGACTTTGAATACTCTTTCCATTACTTCAAGTCCGCGAACCTAGTCTGAGAACTTGTGTAGGTTATATATCTAAAGATGATTTCTGAACTTAACTCATAAAGATAAAGTTCATGAACCGATTCATGTGAATCGAATCATCTTTGCTTCAATTGTGTCTTGTGTAGTACATGAGATTTCCTTGCAATTGAACAACTCTCTAACTATTTCATGTGAGTCATTTGAACTAGTTATGGTGAAGAAGAAAGTGGTTGGTACGAAATGCTCAAATGTCTAACCTTTTGGTTGACTATTATTGAACCAACAATGCACACGTTTGGGTACGGTTTACAAACCTAAAAGCGTGCAGTTCATTTGTGTATGACAAGCTAAGATTTCGATCTAACGGTTGAGATATATTAGCTTGAATCTAAATCAGGTTTTCATCTAACGGTGGATAGTGTTTGCTTTGTGAGCAAGGCAAAACCCTGATTTGAAAGGCTATATAAAGGGACATCTAGCAACTCTAAAAACTAATACCCACACGTCCGTGTGATACTATTTTGTAAGCTAGAGTCTTTTCTCCTTTAACCATCTGGTTTTCTTTTCTCAAACCGGGTTAATGACTTGAAGACTTCATTGGGATTGTGAAGCCAGACCGATACTACTTTTATCGTAGTTGTGTGATCTCATCTTGCATCTTCTATCGTCCGAGTACAATCAGATTGATTGGCTTGAGATCGTGAGAGTTATCCAATAGGAAAGATATAAAAGTAATCACAAACATCTTCGTCTCATCGTTTGTGATTCCACGACGTCTTGTTTCGCTACCATACAATTAAGATTGTTGTGAGGTGATTGATTAATCTAGGCTGTTCTTCGGGAATATAAGACCGGAATATCAATTGATTTCTGTTCACCTTGATTATATATCAAAAAACGAAACAAAAACTTTAGGTTTATTATGTGGGAGACAGATTTATCCTATTTATCCTTTGATAAACTTTTCTATGGGAGACAAATTTGTTTATTGTTTAAGCCTGCGATTTTGGGTCGTAGCAACTCTTAGTTGTGGGTGAGATCAGCTAAGGGAATCAAGTGCGTAGTATCTTGCTGGGGTCAGAGGCGTAGGGTTGCAACTGTACCTTGGATCAGTGGGAGACTGATTGGGGTTCAACTACAGTCCAGTCCGAAGTTAGCTTGGAGTAGGCTAGTGTCTGTAGCGGCTTAATACAGTGTGTATTCAATCTAGACTAGGTCCCGTGGTTTTTCTGCATTTGTGGTTTCCACGTTAACAAAACTTCTGGTGTCAGTGTTATTTCTTTTCCGCATTATATTTTTTTATATAATAGAAATAATACAGGTTGTGCGTTATATCAATCAATTGGATAGTCCGACCTAACGGTTGTTGATTGATATTGATTGATCCTTGGATATTGGTCTTTGGTACCATCCAAGTCTATCTCTCTTTAATCGAGACTCGCAGTTTGCTTGAGTAAGATTAAATCGAGAGATTGAGATATAAACTCTTTGATATGTCTTTTTATTGATTGAGTCTAACTGTCTAGTTGATTCTCATAAAAACTGTATTGCAGTTTGTCCATACAGATTGCTAAGCGAAATATTGGGTGGTGTTGTTAGACCCACGCTTTTTCAATTGGTATCAGAGCAGGAAAACATGTTCAAGACCTTACAAGTCTGTGTTTGTAGCTATCTGACTCTATGGACAAGAGTACTATCTCTGTTAATGCAATACCAGTTCAGAGACGTTCAGGTAAGTTTCAAAGTTCCGGAACTTCTGAGAAGAACTCTAATCCGTGTCCATCTACTGAATCTACTTTCGACTGGAAAAATATCTTGATGAACAGTTGGATGATCTTTCTGATGATAGCGATTCAGAAGAAGGAGAGAGTGTTGATGAGGAAGTCTCTCAATATATCAAGTTGTTCGACTTTGCTTTAAAAGAAAAAAGGTCAATAACTTGCCTGAGGAAGTATATGGGTCCTCTCTGTCAAGAAAATAGGAAGTTGAGAAAACTCTTTAAAGGTTATGATGGTGGATATAAACTCTTACATTCCACCGTTAAAGACCATAAAGAAGAAGTTCACTAAAAAAATAACGAATGTGATAATCTTCGCCATAGCCTTTTTGTGTTGAAAGAAAGGCTTGCTGAAACTGAAGCAAAATGTGAATCTCAACAAACTTGTTTTATTAACAAAGAACGCAGTTTTCTTGACAAAGAAAAATCCTTGGAATCTGAGCTTGCAACTGCTCTTTATAAAGTGAGATCACTGGAAGAGAATCTGAAAAGGTTCAATACTAGCACTATAAAATTATCTTCTATGATTACAGCATGTAGAGAACATCGTGATACACGTGGTCTGGGCTATAAAGGAATAGACGTTCCAATCTCTAGTAAGATTAATTTTGTGAAAGCTTTCGATAATTCTCCATGTGAAAAACCTTTGACAGCTTGCAATGTTTCTAAAAACAAGGACTCACCTTCTTCTAAATCCGCTCATAAGAGAACAATGAAAAGTAAGTCTTTCAACTGCTACTACTGCGGGAACATGGGACATTCTGAGCAAAGATGTCATCTTCGGTTACGGAATGAAAAACTTCATAACATTCTTACATGGATGTCTAAAGAAGTTGTTAAACCACTATCACACATTATTGGAATAAAAAGCAGCTCGTATTCTCAAAATGATAAGTCCTCTCTCAATTGTTTACTCAAAACGAAGAGTGTTTACAACGACAGAAGGAAGAATGACAAAAGTGTGACTAATCTGGTAATCCTCTCAGGAAAGAGAAGAAGACATAGAAGAAAGAAAGAAGAACTATGTTCATCTGTTCTTGTAAAATAAGGTTGTAAATCCAAGTCTTCCCAATCAAACTTCTTACATGTCAACAATAGAGTATCTGATCTGAAGATTAGCATAAACAAACTCAGACGGGATATCAGGAAAACTTGAAAAGCTGTTAACCCAGGTACTTCTAAATCCTCTCTTCATGATACTTGTTCGACTAAATCATGTATCTTGATAAGTATTGTTTATAATAAAGAAAAAGTGAATACTAATGAGCAAGGTGCTCATCTTATTTCACCATGACTTGATATTGTTGCATCTCTTTTAATAAAAAGAGATGCTCATGGTTCTCAAGTGTTTTATCTTGAGAAAGCCGTCAGGATCGGTCTGTGTGTGCCTTTAGGTTCTATACTCTATCTGCTATTTAACATATAATTATTGTTTCTTTGGGATTCCTTGGCCTAACATGGGCCCTATTCTCCTGTACACGCACCAGCCCACATGAACGTCATGTTCTCAGGGTTTCATGGAAGGCCTTATTTATATAACGTGTTTCCGAAAAAAAGAGAGGGTATACTAGAATCTTTTTGGTGCACAATGGAAGGAAGCAACAAAGTCGATGATGTTGAGTTATGTCCTATTACTATCTCATGCTTTCATGCTCTTGATCATGAAAACGAAGACAAACTACCAGTTCAGATTTCTTCACAATTGGTAGGAAATCTTCTTGGAGACTTTAAGGTTGTTCAAGAGCAACTCGGCATTGCTACTAGGAACCTTGTTTTTTTGAAAGGCGAACTAAAGAAGGCAACTGAGGAGCTTGTTCACATTCAATCCCTGGTTGCAGACAGGATTTAGAATTCTTCAGTTTTTGGTTCTTATTCTTATTCTTATATGCCTAGGATGGCTTAGTTTGAATAGCGATGATTGTGACTACACATAGATATTATTTTTCATCTTCTTGTATTATTTTTTAGGTTTTTTGGTTTAAAATTCTAATAATATTTGGAGGATGATGGTTTGCAATATTTAATCTTATGGTTTGTTATATTGCAATGTTTATAGGATTTGTGCGTTTACGTCCATGAACTATGTTGTCCCATATTTTGTCAAAAGTAAAGTCGTTCATGATCGGTATTCATGTATTGATTTAAGGATGAATAGACTTTTGACAAACACAAAAGTTAAGCCTATATTGTCAATTCTTTGATGGAAGATAGGTTAGAATCTTTTGTGGACAAGGATAAAGTCTATTATTGTTATGCAAATAATGATTGAAAATAGAATAGATCCTTGCGTATTCCAAAGTATTGATCTTCTTTGATTCATATCCTATGAAATACTGTGAGGCTCAGTAATATGTCTTATGTTGAGCACGATACGACTAAGTTGATTATTTTTGATTAGATTGGTTGGTTGTTCCGTAAGGTATGTTATGTTGAGCATTTGTAAACTAAATTAATCATCTTGTTTGGTTATTTAGTTATTTGCTCCGTAAGTTCTCTTATGTCGAGCAAAACAAATGACAATTAAATTGATTATTTTCGTGATTAGTTTGGTTGTTTGTATTCCAGTTAGATTAATTATGGGTTCTCTTGTAATTAGTCTAGTTGAGCATTCATATATGCCATAAGATTTTTCTTGTGTTGAGTATATGAACGGCTATCCTAATCATTTTATAATGGTTTTGGTAGTCATATGTTCCTTAAGTTTATTTATGTTGAGCATAAGCAATTAAGTTGGCAACCTTGTGTATTTAATTTGATTGCGTATTCCGATTAAATTAATCATGGGTTTACTTGTGGTTAATTTGATTGAGTTTTGGATATAGAAAATCACTTATCATGGTTTTTGGTTTCCAATAAAAATCCTTCTTTTCTCTCGAAATTAAGGTCATTTTGTTGTTCCCTTGGGAATGACATCAAATAGGGGAGAGTTCTTTTGAACTTGTGCTTAATGGTCATATCTTGAGGGGTGTGCGGCTGTGGAATTTTAGAGGGGTTATCCAGTATCTTTAAACTCCTTGATGAATTCTATTAGCTTCGGCTATATGATTGCATCCAAATTAAGATGATGTGCGTCTTTTCTTTTAGTCATTAAATATCTCTTGTGGAAATTTCATTATGATCCCGTTCTTATACCTTTGCCAATTTTATTGACAAAAAGGGGGAGAATTAATATGTACTTCACACTACAAATAAATATGGTTTTCGGATCATTGTGTAAGGGAGAGTGGTTTCCATGATCGAGATAAATTAGTGGCTAAGGGGGAGTGATACATATCACCATAGTATTATTGTTGAAGTTGTGATACAATTGGACTTTGACACTGTGTAGTAATACTATGACACTGTATAATGATGATTGAGAATCTCGAGTTCTCTCATTGTTATAGCTATGTATCTTCAACAACGGTGATGCTAAACTTACAACCTTTGGGATCATTGGAGTACTTGGAAGGACGAAGATTTCAAGGAATGTTGAAGAATTAGACTTATGGAATAGGAGCTACTAAAGTTTCATTATCTTTTTTGTATTCCATGTAGTTTTGTCACTAAAATTGACAAAGGGGGAGATTGTTAGAGCACTGCTCGGTCAAACTCGCACGCGTTGCTATCTCAAACATGTTTTTCAATGTTAGTGATCAAAAGTATAAGTCTTGATTTCTAGTCTATTACAGCTAAGTCTCGGACTAGGATAGTAAGTGTAGTTGAGCTCAAGGACTTCATGGCGATTCATCATACAAGTGGAAGAACTACTGAAGGAACCGGTGGAACTTCTCGACAAAAAGGTATGTGAAGACTTGAACTTATCTGTCACTCAAAAGTCTATCTATTCTATCTCCTACTTCTTGAGACAAAAGTCGTATGCTATATATATAAACTTAGATTATACACATTTGGTATTTCGAGCCAAGTATACCTCGCCTATCTATATCTCGAAATATGTGTTGGTAAGCGTTTCGCTTCGATCATGTTTTTCTACCTAGTGACACAAGTCATGTATGTTTCGATCATCTTGAAAATTGCTTTGACGAGAAATAGTGTAACAACTATATAACGTCCTCTAAGAATGTTTCAATGATTGGAATGAGAGTTTAGATTACATAACCATAGTGGACATAAGTATGTTGTGGAAACACATATGTGCATAAGTCCCATGCTGGAAATCGGCTAGTAGCCAAGTCCGCGAACTCTATCCGCGAACAGCCGAAGTTCTCAAACCCGAGAATTTCTGCTGAGTTATCAAACTGTGTTGCATGAGCCAAATCCACGAACCCAGTCCGCGAACCAGCGAAGCTCTTGAAACCGAGAAGTTCTCCTGGAGTTTGAAAACTCTTTCCAGTACTTTAAGTCCGCGAACCTAGTCTGCGAACTTGTGTAGGTTATATATATAAAGATGATTTTTGAACTTAACTCATAAAGACTATGGAATGCTTTTGCAAACTGTGGCTAGGGCTGCACATGGGACGGGACGATACGGGTTTTTTCCTAGCTCAGTATCTGTACCTCCCTATGGCCGGTACCTGTACCCGTGTAGTACGGGACGGGACGGGATGGGACTTGTACCTGTTTAAATGGTACGGGACGGGACCGGTTTCTTTACCTGTACCATATGTTAAAAAAATCCACTTTTTCCTAATAAGCTAGAAATTGAATGCATTGCAAGAATTTGAATTCACATTTTACCTCAAAACCATTGGAAAGCTTGCGAAGAAATAAATTGCGTAAGACAAGCATCCCACTTTGTACATTGACGCCCGGTCGAAAAACTCATAGTACAGGAACTGCACATATTTTAAAAAAGAAACACTAAAATTAGTTAGCTGGAGACAACGAAGGCATTGCAAAGCTACATTAACAAAATACTAATATTCAGAAGAAACAAAGTAGCAACAATAAAAGGATACTTAAGCAACCATGTACACTGGCGATGGCTACAGTCTCGAGATATGCTATGAAATAAGAAAGAGCTAGAATCCAAGCAGACTCAGTAACCCGTCGAATTGAGTCTGGTAGGTAAACAATAGAATGTCGTAGTCGGCGAAGCGTCATAATTGACACCACATGGTAAAACAAGAAGCAAACTTGAGTGAGGAGGAAAGTTGTGTGCGTTACCTGAGACATGATCTTTAATATCAATCAGTACAAGAAAAGTTTAATTAACCAGAAGACATGCATATATACTACACCAAAGTTCATTTAGAAGGATCATAATTTGTAGCCTGTGTTGTTCATCTTCCATGAAGGAAAGGTATATGAAGCTCCCAAAACAGTCCAAAAGTAGTGCTGCACCTAAAAGAAGTATGAATAAAAATCCTCGGTACTAAGAGACGGGACGGGACGGGAATATCCTAGAACCGTTACTTGTACCTACTCTAGGCACGGTACCAGTTTTTGGTACTTGTACCTGTCCAATCTGACCGCGGTTCCGGGACGGCACCGGTACGGTTCCTGCGGTTCCGGTACGGTTCCATGGGACAGGACGGTTCCTGTGCAGCCCTAACAGTGGCTATAAAGTTCATGAACTGATTCATGTGAATCGAATCATCTTTGCTTCATGTGTCTTGTGTAGTACATGAGATTTCCTTGCAATTGAACAACTCTCTAACTAGTTCATGTGAGTCATTTGAACTAGTTATGGTGAAGAAGAAAGTGGTTGGTATTAAATGCTCAAATGGGTAACCTTTTGGTTGACTATTATTGAACCAACAATGCACATGTTTGGGTACGGTTTACAAACCTATAAGCGTGCAGTTCATTTGTGTATGACAAGCTAAGATTTCGATCTAACGGTTGAGATATATTAGCTTGAATCTAAATCAGGTTTTTATCTAACGGTGGATAGCGTTTGCTTTGTGATCAAGGCGAAACCCTGATTTGAAAGGCCATATAAGGGGACATCTAGCAACTCTACAAACTAATCCCCACACGTCCGTGTGATACTAGTTTGTAAGCTAGAGTCGATTCTCCTTTAACCCTCTGGTTTTCTTTTCTCAAACCGGGTTAATGACTTGGAGACTTCATTGGGATTGTGAAGCCAGACCGATACTACTTTTATCGTAGTTGTGTGATCTGATCTTGCATCTTCTATCGTACGAGTACAATCATATTGATTGGCTTTAGATCGTGAGAGTCATCCGATAGGCAAGATATAAAAGTAATCACAAACATCTTCGTCTCATCGTTTGTGATTCCACGACGTCTTGTTTCGCTACCATATGATTAAGATTGTTGTCAGGTGATTGATTAATCTAGGATGTTCTTCGAGAATATAAGACCGGATTATCAATTGGTTTCTGTTCACCTTGATTATATATCAAAACACGAAACAAAAACTTTACGGTTTTTCTGTGGAAGACAAATTTATCCTATTTATCCTTTGATAGACTTTTTTGTGGGAGACAAATTTGTTTATTGTTAAAGCCTGCGATTTTGGGTCGTAGCAACTCTTAGTTGTGGGTGAGATCAGCTAAGGGAATCAAGTGCGTAGTATCCTGCTGGGATCATAGGCGTAGGGGTGCAACTGTACCTTGGATCAGTAGGAGACTTATTGGGGTTCAACTACAGTCCAGTCCGAAGTTAGCTTGGAGTAGGCTACTATCTGTAGCGGCTTAATATAATATGTATTCAATATGGACTAGGTCCAGGGGTTTTTCTGCATTTGCGGTTTTCTCGTTAACAAAACTTATGGTGTCTGTGTTATTTCTTTTCCGCATTATATTTGTTTATATAATATAAATAATACAGGTTGTGCGTTAGATCAATATATTGGATAGTCCGACCTAACAGTTGTTGATTGATAATGATTGATCCTTGGATATTGGTATTTGGTACCATCCAAGTCTATCTCTCTTTAATCGAGACTCGCAGTTTGCTTGAGTAAGATTAAATTCGAGAGATTGAGATATAAACTCTTTGATATGTATTTTTATTGATTGAGTCTAAATGTCTTGTTGATTCTCATAAAAAGTGTGTTGGAGTTTGTCCATACAGATTGCTAAGCGAAATATTGGGTGTTGTTGTTAGACCCCCGCTTTTTCAATTGGTATCAGAGCAGGCAAACACGTTCAAGACCTTACAAGTCTGTGTTTGTAGCGATCTGACTCTATGAACAAGAGTACTATCTCTGTTAACGCGATACCAGTTCAGAGACGTTCAGGTAAGTTTCAAAGTTCTGGAACTTCTGAGAAGAACTCTAATCCGTGTCCATCTACTGAATCTACTTTCGACTGGAAAAAATCTCTTGATGAACAGTTGGATGATCTTTCTGATGATAGCGATTCAGAATAAGGAGAGAGTGTTGATGAGGAAGTCTATCAATATATCAAGTTGTTCGACTGTGTTTTAAAACAAAAAAGGTCAACAACTTGCCTGAGGAAGTATATGGGTCCTCTCTGTCAAGAAAACAGGAAGTTGAGAAAACTCTTTAAAGGTTATGATGGTGGATATAAACTCTTACATTCCACCGTTAAAGACCATAAAGAAGAAGTTCACTAAAAAAATAACGAATGTGATAATCTTCGCCATAACCTTTTTTTGTTGAAAGAAAGGCTTGCTGAAACTGAAGCAAAATGTGAATCTCAACAAACTTGTTTTATTAACAAAGAACGCAGTTTTCTTGACAAAGAAAAATCCTTGGAATCTGAGCTTGCAACTGCTCTTGATAAAGTGAGATCACTGGAAGAGAATCTGAAAAGGTTCAATATTAGCTCTATAAAATTACCTTCTATGATTGGAGCATGTAGAGAACATCGTGATACACGTGGTCTGGGATATAAAGGAATAAACGCTCCAATCTCTAGTAAGATTAATTTCTTGAAAGCTGTCGATAATTCTCCATGTGAAAAACCTTTGACAGCTTGCAACGTTTCTAAAATCAAGGACTCACATTCTTCTAAATCCGCTCATAAGAGAACAATGAAAAGTAAGTATTGCAACTGCTACTACTGCGGGAACAGGGGACATTCTGAACAAAGATGTCATCTTCGGTTACGGAATGAAAAACTTCATAACATTCTTACATGGATTTCTAAAGAAGTTGCTAAACCTGTACCACACATTATTGGAATAAAAGGCAGCTCATATTCTCAAAATGATAAGTTCTCTCAACTGTTTACTCAAAACGAAGATTGTTTACAACGACAGTAGGAAGAATGAAAAAAGTGTGACTAATCTGGTAATCCTCTCAGGAAAGAGAAGAAGACATATAAGAAAGAAAGAAGAACTATGTTCCTCTGTTCTTGTAAAAGAAGGTTGTAAATCCAAGTCTTCCAAATCAAACTTCTTACATGTCAACAATAGAGTATCTGATCTGAAGATTAGCATAAACAAACTCAGACGGGATATCAGGAAAACTTGGAAAGCTGTTAACCCAGGTACTTCTAAATCCTCTCTTGATGATACTTCTTCGACTAAATCATGTATCTTGATAAATATTGTTTATAAGAAAGAAGAAGTGAATACTGATGAGCAAGGTGCTCATCTTATTTCACCCTGACTTGCTTATGTTGCATCTCTTTTAATAAAAAGATATGCTCATGGTTCTCAAGTGTTGTATCTTGAGAAAGCCGTCAGGATCGGTCTGTGTGTGCCTTTAGGTTCTGTACTATGTATGCTCTTTAACATACAATTCTTGTTTCTTTGGGATTCCTTGGCCTAGCATGGGCCCTATTCTCCTGTACACGCACCAGCCCACACGAACGTCATGTTCTCAGGGTTTCATTGAAGACCTTATTTATATAACGTGTTTCCGAAAAGAAAAAAAAAGGGTATACTAGAGTCTTTTTGGTGCACAATGAAAGGAAGCAACAAAGTCGATGATGTTGAGTTATGTCCTATTACTATCTCATGCTTTCATGCTCTTGATCATGAAAACGAAGACAAACTACCAGTTCAGATTTCTTCACAATTGGTAGGAAATATTCTTGGAGACCTTAAGGTTGTTCAAGAAAAACTCGGCATTGCTACTAGGAACCTTGTTTTTCTGAAAGGCGAACTAAAGAAGGCAACTGAGGAGATTGTTCACATTCAATCCCTGGTTGCAGACAGGATTTAGAATTCTTCAGTTTTTGGTTCTTATTCTTATATGCCTAGGATGTCTTCTTTTTGGCTTAGTTGGAAGAATAACTAGTGCTTTGAATAGCGATGATTGTGACTACACATAGCTATTATTTTTCATCTTCTTGTATTATTTTTTAGGTTTTTTGGTTTAAAATTCTAAAAATATTTGGAGGATGATGGTTTGCAATATTTAATCTTATGGTTTGTTATATTGTAATGTTTATGGGATTTGTGTGTTTACGTCCGTGAACTATGTTGTCCCATATTTTGTCAAAAGTAAAGCCGTTCATAATCGGTATTCATGTATTGATTTAAGGATGAATAGACTTTTGAAAAACACAAAAGTTAATCCTATATTGTCAATTCTTTGATGGAAGATAGGTTAGAATCTTTTGTGGACAAGGATAAATTCTATTATTGTTATGCAAATAATGATTGAAAATAGATCAGATCCTTGCGTATTCCACAGTATTGATCTTCTTTGATTCATATCTTATGAAATACTGTGAGGCTCAGTAATATGTCTTATGTTGAGCATGATACGACTAAGTTGATTATTTTTGATTAGATTGGTTGGTTGTTCCGTAAGGTATATTATGTTGAGCATTTGTAAACTAAATTAATCATCTCGTTTGGTTATTTAGTTATTTGCTCCGTAAGTTCTCTTATGTCGAGAAAAACAAATGACAATTAAATTGATTACTTTCGTGATTAGTTTGGTTGTTTGTATTCCAATTAGATTAATCATGGGTTTTCTTGTAATTAGTCTAGTTGAGCATTCATATATTCCATAAGATTTTTCTTGTGTTGAGTATATGAACGGTTATCCTAATCATTTTATAATGGTTTTGGTAGTCATATGTTCCTTAAGTTTATTTATGTTGAGCATAAACAATTAATTTGGTAACCTTGTGTATTTAATTTGATTGCGTATTCCGATAAATTAATGATGGGTTTACTTGTGATTAATTTGATTGAGTTTTGGATCACTTATCATGGTTTTTGGTTTCCAATAAAAATCCTTCTTTTCTCTCGTAATTAAGGTCGCTCTTGTTGTTCCCTTGGGAATGACATCAAATAGGGGAGAGTTCTTTTGAACTTGTGCTTAATGGTCATATCTTGAGGGGTATGCGGCTGTGGAATTTTAGAGGGGTTATCCTGAATCTTTAAACTCCTTGATGAATGCTATTAGCTTCAGCTATATGATTGCATCTAAATTAAGATGATGTGCATCTTTTATTTTAAACATGAAATGTCTCTTGTGGGAATTTCATTATGATCCCGTTCTTGTACCTTTGCCAATTTTATTGACAAAAAGGGGGAGAATTAATATGTACTTCACACAACGAATACATATGGTTTTCGGATCATTGTGTAAGGGGGAGTGGTTTCCATGATCGAGATAGAGTAGTGACTAAGGGGGAGTGATACATATCACCATATTATTATTGTTGAAGTTGTGATACAATTGGACTTTGACACTTTGTAGTAATACTATGACACTGTATTATGATGATTGAGAATCTCGAGTTCTCTCATTGTTATAGCTACGGATCTTCAACAACGGTGATGCTAAACTTACAACCTTTGGGATCATTGGAGTACTTGGAAGGACGAAGATTTCAAGGAATGTTGAAGAATTAGACTTATGGAATAGGAGATACTAAAGTTTCATTATCTTTTTTGTACTCCATATGTATTGGTAGTTTTGTCCCTAAAATTGACAAAGGGGGAGATTGTTAGAGCACTGCTCGGTCAAACTCGTATGCGTTGCTATCTCAAGCATGTTTGTCAATGTTAGTGATCAAAACTATAAATCTTGATTTCTAGTCTATTATAGATAAGTCTCGGACTAGGATAGTAAGTGTAGTTGAGCTTAATGACTTCATGGCGATTCATCATACAAGTGGAAGAACTACTCAAGGAACCGGTGGAACTTCTCGACAAAAAGGTATGTGAAGACTTGAAATTATCTGTCACTCAAAAGTATCTCTATTCTATCTCCTACTTCTTGAGACAAAAGTCGTATGCTATATATATAGACTTAGATTATACATATTTGGTATTTCGAGCTGAGTATACCTCGCCTATCTATATCTCGAACTATGCGTTGGTAAGCGTTTCGCTTTGATCATGTTTTTCGTTACCTAGTGACGCAAGTCATATATGTTTCAATCATCTTGAAAATTGCTTTGACGAGAAATAGTGTAACAACTATATAACGTCCTCTAAGAATGTTTCAATGATTGGAATAAGAGTTTAGATTACATAACCATAGTGGACATAAGTATGTTGTGGAAACACATATGTGCATAAGTCCCATGCTGGAAATCGTCTAGTAGCCAAGTCCGCGAACTCAGTCCGTGAACAGCCGAAGTTCTCAAACCCGAGAATTTCTGCTGAGTTATCAAACTGTGTTGCGTGACCCAAATCCGCGAACCCAGTCCACAAACCAGCGAAGCTCTCGAAACCGAGAATTTCTGCTGGAGTTTGAAAACTCTTTCCAGTACTTCAAGTCCGCGAACCTAGTCTGCGAACTTGTGTAAGTTATATATCTAAAGATGATTTATGAACTTAACTCATAAAGACTAAGGAATGCTTTTGAAAACCGTAGTTATAAAGTTCATGAACCGATTCATGTGAATCGATTCATCTTTGCTTCAATTGTGTCTTTTGTAGTACATGAGATTTCCTTGCAATTGAACAACTCTCTAATTAGTTCATGTGAGTCATTTGAACTAGTTATGGTGAAGAAGAAAGTGGTTGGTATGAAATGATCAAATGGCAAACCTTTTGGTTGACTATTATTGAACCAAAAATGCACACGTTTGGGTACAGTTTACAAACCTAGAAGCGTGCAGTTCATTTGTGTATGACAAGCTAAGATTTCGATCTAATGGTTGAGATATATTAGCTTGAATCTAAATCAGGTTCTCATTTAAAGGTGAATAGCGTTTGCTTTGTGAGCAAGGTGAAACCCTGATTTGAAAGGCTATATAAGGGGACATCTAGCAACTTTACAAACTAATCCCCACACGTCCGTGTGATACTAGTTTGTAAGCAAGAGTCGATTCTCCTTTAACCCTCTAGTTTTCTTTTCTCAAACCGGGTTAATGACTTGAAGACTTCATTGGGATTGTGAAGCCAGGCCGATACTACTTTTATCGTAGTTGTGTGATATGATCTTGCATCTTCTGTCGTACGAGTACAATCAGATTGATTAGCTTGAGATCGTGAGAGTTATCCGATAGGCAAGATATAAAAGTAATCACAAACATCTTTGTATCATCGTTTGTGATTCCACGACGTCTTATTTCGCTACCATACGATTAAGATTGTTGTGAGGTGATTGATTAATCTAGGATGTTCTTCGGGAATAGACCAGATTATCAATTGATTTCTGTTCACCTTGATTATATATCAAAAGACGAAACAAAAACTTTAGGGTTTTTCTGTGGGAGATAGATTTATCCTATTTATCCTTTGATAGACTTTTCTGTGGGAGACATATTTGTTTATTGTTACATCCTGCGATTTTGGGTCATAACAACTCTTAGTTGTGGGTGAGATCAGCTAAGGGAATCAAGTGCGTAGTATCATGCTGGGATCAGAGGCGCAAGGATGCAACTGTACCTTGGATCAGTGGGAGACTGATTGGGGTTCAACTACAGTCCAGTCCGAAGTTAGCTTGGAGTAGGATAGTGTCTGTAGTGGCTTAATACAGTGTGTATTCAATCTGGACTAGGTCCCGGGTTTTTTTTGCATTTGCGGTTTCCTCGTTAACAAAACTTCTAGTGTCTGTGTTATTTCTTTTCCGCATTATATTTGTTTATATAATAAATAATACAGGTTGTGCGTTAGATCAATCAATTGGATAGTCCGACCTAACAGTTGTTGATTGATAATGATTGATCCTTGGATACTGGTCTTTGGTACCATCCAAGTCTATCTCTCTTTAATCGAGACTCGCAGTTTGCTTGAGTAAGATTAAATTGAGAGATTGAGATATAAACTCTTTGATATGTCTTTTTATTGATTGAGTCTAACTGTCTAGTTGATTCTCATAAAATGTATTGGAGTTTGTCCATGCAGATTTCTAAGCGAAATATTGGGTGGTGTTGTTAGACCCCCGCTTTTTCAAAAACTATGTAGTAGGTAGTTAAGATATTAGAATTTACTCGGTTGTTATGCTCAACACTACAGGAGAAGCTCAAGAAGGCCCAAGATGAGATCAAAGAAAAACAGGATGCAGGTCTTCCAGTAGAAGAACCTTGTGCAATGACTAAAGATTTTAGGGCAGATTCTAGAGGACGGGTTCGTTATGTTGGTCATATATCTCGTACGCAAATCAATCTTTCTGCTCCAACGCGTCACAAGGTAAATGAACTGAAAGCGAAGAAGGGTGGTCTTAGTGGGATGGTAGAATAAATAGGTGGCAAGGTGTGTGTTCTGATTGATGGCTTTGTGAAATTGTATAGTGTAGTGGATGAAATTAAATCTGCAATTCTAGTATCAGTTGGCTCGAACGTGCCCAACACCTTAAGAGATGGAGCCTCGCATACTCCACGCGGTGTTTCTGCTTCACCTCAAACAGGTTCACATGCTGCAACAAATTCACCTGTTGGGAATATTGTATCACCAGCTGCGACAAGTTCACCTGTTGGGAATTCTGCATCACCATCTTCATCAAGAGTACGTGGCGGAACGCTTTGTTCGTTACTGAACTTCGAGAATTAAGTAGTTGCAACTGGTGAACTTTGTACTGGTGCTTTAGCAAATCAGTTTCACGGAGATCCTATACCTATAATCTTGCCAAGGTATGTGTCGATGATATTCTCATGCCAGATGCAATAACTGCGAAAGCTAACAAGTATGCAGCAACCTTCGGAGATGTCATAATTGGAGGATATGTGCTTCATCCAAAGATGTGCCTCTCAAACAAAGACGCATAGTCCCTTAATTTTTGAGCTAATCGATCTCATCCTTTTTGAGCATCGCGTAATATCTGCCTTAACTTATATAGATCTTTTTGTTATACTTGCGCAGTTCAAACTTTTGTACGTATGCTGACTGATGCGCATACTCCTAGCATATTTTTTTGATTTTTTTGGTAGTTCACACTTTTATACGTATGCTAACTGATGTGCATACTCTTATGCAGATGTGCATAAAAAGAGCTTTATCTGAAGCAACCTTTTGTGGTCTAATGTAACTTTTTTTTATATATGTGAACACAAACCGGCTTATGAATGGATATTTTCTTTCATTTCATCATTTTTTTGGATATATATGTAGGTGGTTTTGTTATGTTATATGTAAATGCACAGGGACTTCACACAAGGTCAATTGAAGCAGTAGTAGCCAGTTTGGGAAATATCAATCCCTGGTAAGTACTTCACTTGGTTATACTTCAACTATTAAGTTTAAATTTGTGGATTTGACACTCAGTTTATACTTGCAAGGTATTGCGCTGGTGGGAAGTGGACTGCAGTGGGGTTGGCATCAACTTGTGTTCCTTCTAGATTACCGGGTAAGTACTTCACTTGTATACTTGATTGATATCCTGTTTCTTACAATTGTACTCAGTTCTGGTGAGATAGCTAATGGACTTTGGTTTGCTGCAGGACCAAAGATAGTGCCAACTTATGAAGCTTCGTCTTACCTAATTGCAGTTAACTAGTTAAGTATCTTTGACTTTCCTAATTTCATATTCTATACTGCCAGAATATAGATGAATGAGAAGTATCTTAATAGTTGCACTCTGCAACTGCAGGTAATTTATCAGGAATGGAATGTGGTGAATCTGATGACATGGGGCCCGAGATATTAATTCCCTGCAAAATATGTAAACCTCCTGCCAAACACCGGTATGTTGAGCCAAGAACCATTCGTTTCATGGTTTCCGTTGTCTTTTCGTACTAACGCCGCACTTGAATTTTGTTGCTGGGAATATCATGTTGCAATTGTCTATCTTTGACTTACTTGAGGCTACCTACAACAATTAGAGTATACGAGTGCTATTTACTTGTCATAATAATGCTGCCTGTTGTATTTTGCAGGATCGCCTACATCGAGTTTTCTGATGCTCAAGCTTTCAACAAAGCAATCCTACAAAGGATATAATGAACTAGCTGTTGTTATTTGAATGATACTCTATTTCATCAGAAAGGGTGGAGAACAAAGGAGCTTCAAGATTTGTAAGTTCCATGTATTCAAGTTTTGTAGGCAGTAATTAGTAAGTTTGTATTTGTTCCCTTAGAAATTTGGAACCTTCCATGTATTCCTTTAGAAATTTAATACTTAACAGAGAAAAAAAAAGTTTGGTACTTAGACAAATTTCAATTCTTTTGTTATATGAACCTTAGATGAATTGAATGAATGTGATTATGAATTGAATGAATGTTCTTTTGCTTAGATTGAAGAAATTGTTGTTGAGTGTGGTTATGAATGTATTGAAAGGTGCAGGGTGTTGAATTTAGAATTCCGGCTTATTTCCGGCGGAAAAATTACTGTCGGTCAGCCTTGACCTGGTTAAAATTGGTCAGTAATTTTTTTGCTGTTACAAAAAAGTTCGTAACGGCTCTAAGCGGTTACAATATGCCACGAAGTAACGGCTCTAAGTTGTTACAATCTGCCACGTAGTAACGGCTCTAAGCTGTTACGCCAGTTATGTTACAAAAAAAATTCGTAACGGCCCAGAGCTGTTACCACGTGGAAAATTCATAACGTCTCGTAGCTGTTACGAGGGCCGTTACAACCCAAATTCGTAACGGCCACAAAGCCGTTATGAAAAAAATATAACACTCACTTTTGCAACAGGCGAGAGCCGTTACAACCTGTTTTAGTAACGGCTTGGTTCTGTTTCTAATCCAGAATTTGGTGTAGTGATAAGACAAAATGATTGTGATCATTGAATAAAATGGTAACCCCGTTATTCTTTCGTAACCGATTGCATGTATCATGGTCTTTAGAATTAAAATAAAATTAATTGCAAGATAGAAAAGAATATAACAAAAGAAATATAGTTGAATAAATTAACTGACGACCTAAGTTTGTTCAGTCTAAACTTTATATATAACGGTTGCGGTTAAAATTTAGAAGTACGCCCAACATGCTACGAGAGATGTGGTGATTTTGTGGTGCTGGCAGGTATTTGTGATTAGGAATAAACTATGTTAATTTTGGGGCCGCTACAAAATGGGTAACACTATAAAGTAAAAGATGTGGTTGATTGTCTTAATGCTAAAATAAAATCGGTTAAATACATGACAATTAAAAAAACTACTGAGATGTCACGTTATATAATAACTACTAAAGATGTAATCTTTATTATCATGATTTCTCATTTCAATAGATAAATATATATATGGTTGTATTGATATTTCGAAAGCAGTGCACAAATTTGCTCTTGGCTTTCTGAATGACGATGAAAATAATGAAACGCTCACTCTTAGTTTCTCCAAACAAAACTGAGATGATGGAAATAATAATAATAAAATAAGGAATCATGAGCGTGGAACCGGCTATGGCTAAGGCATGGCCGACCGGCCAATAAGCCCGGTCCCATGGCACTTTTCCTAATTCTATATTATTTTCATGATTTTAGGCAAATATCATGAAATCAAGGAGTTTGTTGAAACTAAGGAGTTTCCTTGAAGTGAAGGAGTTTCCATGAGATGAAGGAAAGAATAATAATAAATAATAATAATAAAATAAGGGGTGTGTGGGACCGGGCACAAGTAGGGCATGGTCGGCCGGCTAGGACCCGGTCCCGGGAGTCTTTCCTAATTTTATATCTTTTCCTTGATGTGAAGGAAATATCATGAAATCAAGGAATTTCATGGGATGAAGGAATAATAATAAAATAATAAGGAATGCAAGTTGTGGGACCGGCCCCAACTAGGGCATGAACGGCCGTCTAGTGAGCTCGGTCCCGCGACACCATTTCCTAATTTTTATTATTTCTTTGATACGGAGGAAACACCATGAAACTGAGGAGTTTCCCTAAAATGAAGGATATTTGTTCAAATGAAGGGATTTTCATGAGATCAAGGAAAAATAATAAAACATGATAAAATAAAGAATTAGGCGTGAGACTGGCCGCGACATGACTGGTCGGCCGGTGGGCCCAGTCCCCGTGCGCCTTTAGCTAATATTTTATTATTATTATTTTTCTTCCTATTTTGTATAGGTTCATCGTTCCTTCGTGTTTTGGAATGCTCGTTCGTGCATTCAGGTGCTCGTTATTGCATTATTGCTGAGTACACTTGCACCATTTTGGTCGGGGCTTACTCGATAGCGGCTCAGATGCCCGTCCGATGAATATTTATCACTAACCCATGGAATTCTGCTGGGAAGATCCATGAATTGAAGTAATGAAATATTATGAAGAACGTAGAATATTTTCTAGGGATTCAGTTAATGAGTCTAATGATTTAGAAATAATTAATTGACGGCTTTATACTAGCACGATCGTCTAGGAGCATTAATTATTCAAGAATTGAGCGATATGAGCTAGTTGAAGCGTCATATTTATTACGTATAGTCAGGGAAAACGTTGTTGCATCCTGAAGACGTTATCGCTCTATACTAGCAGGCAAGCTGTCTAGGAGCCGTCCAATCATTAAGATTATATACACATGTCTTTTATATAGTCATGGAAAACATTGTTACATCCTGAAGATGTTATCGCTCTATACTAGCAGGCAAGCTGTCTAGGAGCTGTCCAATCGTTCGATTCTATATAAAAGTGATTATTGAAATTGCTCAGTATTCATGAGATATGTCGTTGCCTCAGTTGAGAGACTGCACATCTGCATATGCTCTGAGAGACAAAATTCTCAGTCAGAAGTTCTTGCGGCATGAACTTTCATGCTTCATTGAGAGACATGAGCCTCAATACTCATCTAACTGCTGGATCAGGAGTATGTACAATTATGGATCCACCATCTACATTAAGTCCTCTTCTTAGTGAGAGACAGTCATGTTCCTCAGTCAGCACTGGATGGTGATTTCCTAGTTATAAACAAAATAAGTAATTGAACTTAGTCATAAGATAAGATGTTTTCGGGTTTTCGATTGTACGAGCGAACCATGGGTTGAACGAAGATCCTAGTAGCATGATAGAGCATCATCTAACGGGCGTAAATTGGTGTAGTACCGCTCTCTCTTTTTTTATTTCTTTTTCAGAAGTTGATAACTTGTTCATGAGTTTTCATGTTAAAATTATATATACATATGCATGTATAGACGTGAGTTTTGTAAAAACCCTTGTTTTAGGAACGGACGTTCGTTTGATCGTTAATTTAAGAAACTAGCAATAATCTCTAATGTAGGAGAGATTTTTTTTAAATATGTGAGATTTTAATAAACTCTCGTTTCAAAGGTGGATGCTTGTATGATAGAAAAATGTTTTTTTTTTGGAATAGACGTGCGTCTGTTAGTAAAAAATTTGTCTATGAGCTTTCATGAAAAATTTATTTTCGATATGTAACCTTTCACAAATTTTTGAATATATACTCTCGAGGGAGCAAAAATATATATATATATATTTCAAATTTACGTGAGTTTCACGTTTAAAACGTATTTTTTGTAAAATCAATGTTTTGATTTTGAACAAACGTTGAAAGTAGACAATTATACATGGTGAAATAATGTTTGTATGAGTTCTCACAATTGTAGAATGGATGTCTGTCCAATTTTTTGAATAACCAGTGGATGTTAAAATTCACGTGGGTTGTTCATGGTTTTATGAAAATCAAGTCATGATTTTGAATAATGAATCTTGCTCGTCTTCGCAGGTTTGAAGGAACGAGCAAGTTTTCGAAATTCTGACGTTATAATCACTACAGCTAGTGAAATTTTAAATAGGCAAGAGTTGGATTGTTAAGCGTTTGTTATTAGTGTATCCATGACTCTATGTCTTTCGCCTCAGATAGTGGTGACTTCTGGTTACAACCACTCTTCTGGCTCTTCCGGGGAACACTCTATGAAGTCAAAGATGAAGACTTATACAGATGCTCATGTCGAGGTGAATCAATCTTTCAGAGACGCTGGAAGGCTGACACATTGTATGTCTCTCGATCATCTGTGAGTCTTCCGTGCTAAGATATATGTTTTATTGGTATTAGCAGCTGCTGAGGGAAAGCAGGGACGTGATGAAATATCACAGAAGAAAAGAGCTGAAGAAGAAAAGCTCATATCTCATCAGCAGAAGCACCACCGACTTCAGCAAGTGAGATTATCGGCTGAATATGAAGTTCGACTTCGTGTTGATGGTGTAGCTCCCGATTCAGATGTTGATGAATGAAGAATTTCGTCATAATTCGTCATCAGAAAATTCGTAAGTTAGGTCTTCTTGCAAAAATGTTGTAGAATCTTCGTTCGATGTTGGGATTTCGCTATCTACCCATGTTTCTTCATCCTCAGAAAATTTCCAAGCTTTAGCAGAGAAGCGTTTCGGCTTTTGAGCACGTTTAAGGTCCGAAATCGACGAAACAGTAAACTTCCATGAGACTTTCAGAAAATTTTCAGCTGGCATGTATTTCCAATGTTTCAGCCACATTTCTTTGCTCGTTTATCCAATTGTTGTGAATTTTGGATATTTTGTAGCGCACATCCATACAAAGATAATGGTATATGACTCATCCTAGATTATTCACCAGTTTCTCCCATCTTGGTGCTTTGTGCGGGACAGTGTAAAATCATCTCAGACGAGCTTGTTGTAAAACACTCATGTTGTGTCTTTAGACCATTTGCTTATGTCTTGAACGGTTGGTGAAGGATTTTAATGACATTGACGTATTTGAGATCAGGACCCGTGATTGATACATGACTATGGTGCTTGTAGTGTGATCTTGTTTCTGTCAGTCGTAGAAACATCACTTCTGAAACCTTGGTCACGGGACCTTAACTGAGGTTGCTCTCAAGAGGGGATGATGTAATGACCATGGTTGTATTCTTGGTTGTAGCATTCGTTTTATGATGAGTGGTTAGCGTAGGTGAACTTGGTGCTAGTCACGAGTCTTGGACTGTGAACTGATCGTCATGATCAGTGGACTGTCAGTCCCCAGTATTTTGTTAAATCTCTCCCTTTCTTTTTCCCTTCTTCTGGCAAGACCTAGATAGAGGACCCATGTACAAAAAACTTGATGTAAACTCCTAGGTTGTTCGAAGTAGGAGGTACCTTGATGAAGGACTTAGCGAAAAGACCTGGTGGACATCGATTGACTGTAGAGGTTATGAATCTCGTCCACGAATTTCTGCTTGCATGTTGTATGCTCTGGAAGCTGTAGGAACCCATACGTCGTCAGAATTCGGTACTTGACCCCAACTTTTGAATCTAAGAGATCGAGTTATCATATAAGAAAAGAATCACCCAATTTGGAGTTGTCTAGGTCAGCCAACGAAGCGTGCACATTTGTAACTTGTAATCCCGTGCAAGTTTTCAGATTCCATGAACTTGAGTGTGGAGGCCATATCTTTCAGCTCGTATGTCCGATTGATGCGCCCTTTTGTTATGTTGTAGAAGAGACATAGAAGAACATCTTTCGTTGAGGAAGTATTGTCCCATTCTTCACTCATTGGTACGTTTTTGTAAACCCATGGGCTGAAGTATGTTGTATCTCATTTGTAGAGGTGATGATAACATCTTGTAGAAGACTTGGGATTGTGCCCGCCTGTTGTGCAAGCTTCGGAAAGACTTTTATGTGAACATATTTCATGTCTACACACTTTTTTATGAATCATTAGTACTTGGAGAAGTCCGATCCATCGAGTAACACTTTAGAGAACGGATAGTTGATGAAGCTGGTCATGAGGATGTTTCCCCTGAGACCGTCGTTGGTTCTGGATCACGATAGAATTTTCTATAGAAATGCTTGTTGATGCTGATACTACAGTCGGAGTTGCTCCAGAGATCGAGAAGGCTAGATCAATGATTATCGACATAGTCTTTACTCCTTCATCCAGTGAGCCTTTATATTTCACGAACTAATTGATGAGTTGAGCGTCCCTAAGATGAGGGTGTAGGGTTTAACCCAAATTCTCCCGAACCTTTACTGTGAAGTGCCTTGTCAGGGAACCGGTGTTGTTGCGGTGGATAGCAGCGTAAGTTTCCATTCTGGATGTGATCGGTGAAGAGAGGAAGTTCCTCAGTCGTGCAGGGGATTGTGATGTAGAGAGACCCGTTGATGAAATTTCATGGAATCACATCAGGTTGCAATAACTTTTTATGTGGATAACATTTATTGAAATAGAATTGATTTCTCTAATAAGATCAAGTCCCCGGTGTATGTTGAAGGAGTTTGTGCCATCCATGGATGAATGATGTTGCATCTGCTTCAGAAGTCTTATCATGGGATAAATTCAGTTACACTTTGATCATGCTGGTGTTGAATCAGTGTGTCATCGTCGAGATATTTGTGCTGAAGCTAGAGGCGCCATTATAGAAGGTGTACTCTTTGATTGGGAGTACAATTTGAAGGCTTCTTAGATGCTTGAGCGTTGAAGCGTCATATCCCTTAAGATCTTAGGTTTGATCATCTCGGCCCTGAATATCTTCTGTTGATTCAGCACTCCTTTCGTTGCAGTAGTGGGATTCAAAACTTGTGCAGACATCAGAGCTTTCTAATTTTGTGGCGCACATGAACACTCCTACAAGGCTACGTCCAAAGTGTTCTTTCCCAGGCTTGGACATCATCTCAGTAATGAATGTCTCAGTGTTCGATTAGGAGAAATGTCAGATTCAACCATTTGGTAAAATACTAATGTCAGTAATACGGTGAAGCTACCATTCGTCTTGCAATAGCAGAGTTGCTAGCATATTAAGTCCCCATGCTAAGATATCATGTGAGAAAATAAATGACATATACATGGGAGGAATGAGACTTGCCTGAGTGCAGAAACTCTTGATGAATGTCTATGCATCTTTGTAGGTTCTTGATTCAACCTTGTCAAAGTTCGAAATTCCTCCAAGTGCTCTGATGACGGAATACCCGCCAAATCTTCTGGATCATAACTTTCTTCATTGGAGAGATGTGCAACCAAAGGTGCTTTGTCAGTAGCCATTTTTTAGCATGAATCCACGTTCATCTGAAGAACATGTCATATCCTGGTTCTTCCTGATTATGTGAAACTTGGTTTCTGCCTAGGTTGAAATTATGTTGATATAGCCATAAGTATTTCCGAGCGTTCCTTCAAGGTCTCTGATTGAGATAGATCACAAGTAGCTTCTTGTCAAGTGATGCTTGCGGCTCTGAGGTTTTTCAGTGAAATGATGTTGATGGTGGTGTCAGCATCGATCAGCATTCTTTCGAAGTCATTTCCTCTGACATGGTCTGTGGTAAGCAGTCCTCAGTCGCGCATCTCCTTGTCTATGCATGAAGGTTCAAGGAGTATTTCCGGGATGGACGTCTGACACAATGTAATTCGGTGTTGTAAACGTGTCTTTCCTTTGTACCTTAGACAGATAGAGCAATTTCACAAATATGCTCGATCAACGATTGAACTGCTTCTTTTACTGGTTGTTCAGAGTGTAAAGGTTCTGACTGGAGAAGATTCTTGTGTACTCCTTCAGTCCCCAGTTGAAGCTATTAGGGATCAACCTTCTCTTTGAAGATGTGCTTCAAAATATTGCAGTTACTTGTTGGATGATCGATGAACCTATGAAGGCGACAGTACCTGAGATTCTTCATTTCTTCAGTTGGCTCTCTCCTAATGAACGACAATTTGATTGCACCATCTTGAACCCAGACTTCCAGTAACTCGATCACTCCTTCATGAGAAGAGAGAAGTTTGAGTCTGTCAGACCATTTCCCCGTTCGTTGATGCCGGGTCGAGGTTTGTGCATTTCAGGATTGGTTATCTTTTCTTTGTGCCTTCAGAGGAGCCTGGGATATTGGAGAAACGTTCTGATGCTGTGTCTCGGTTTTCCTGTCAACAACAACGTTTGTTGAAGGCTGGAGATTGTACTGATTGTTTACTAGGCATTGGATGCTTTGAGGACCTTGCAGACTTTACTCTTTCCAGGAAAGCAGGTGAAGTAGTCGCTGATCGTTTGGCTGCTTCATGAGGCTCTGAGAAAGTTTGGAATCTGAGATTTTCCAGTAAAGCTCTGTAGACCGGAATCATTCCATTGATGCACAAGTCCACAAGTTGTTGTTCTGTGACATTTGGATCATGACAGTCCAGGGCTTGAACTCTGCACCTTTTCACATAATCATTAGGATGTTCATTGCTCCTTTGAAACATCCTTCCAAGATCGGAGAGGGTGATTTGATTTGAAACAAAGAAATATTTCCTGTAGAAAGCGCTAATCATTTCTCCCCCGCTTGTGATACTCCCTGGTGCGATGTTGTTGTACCAGGTATATGCTCTGCCTTTCAGGGATTTTGAAAATTCCTTCAGACGGACGACATGGTTGTGCCCATGTTCACCCAATGCTTCCAAAAACCGAGAAACATGCTCTCGAGCATTGCATGTTCCAATATAAAGGGTGAATGTTGGAGAAGTATAACCTTTTGGCAGAGGAATCCTTTGTGTAGCAGCAGGGTATGGAGGTTGGTGACGATGGATAAATGAAGTCTTATCTTTTCCACGGTCCTCCAAGAGGCGTTCCAAGTCTTCACGAGTGATGAAACTGGACTGTTCCTTCGCTGGCATATTGTCTGCATCTTTAGCTTTAGGAACTTCTTCATCATTCACTACATGGATTGGAGTGACTTCAGGATTAGCGTCCGAAGATGATTCTTTAGCTTTTCCCTTCTCCTGAGTTTTCTCTGACATCTTGTCTGTAAGAGTCTTGAGATAATTGCACAACTCTTTCTGAGTAGCAGACATGTCAATCTGATTCTTGGGAAGAATTTCTTGCACCTTCATGAGATCACCTATTGTAGGTGAATTTTCTCTGATTTCTTCAGGAGACCGGCCGAAGAGAGGATTGCTTCAAATGTTGGTTTGAGGAGGAGTGGTACCACCAGTGTCGTTGTTAGGATCCGGAGCAGTTTCTGGAGCACCACCAGTATTGCTAATGCTAGCATTGTTTGGGTTAGGATTTTTAACTGAACCTGACCTAAGATCAACCATCTTTGTTAGTATTGAGATTGCAACCAAGAGAATAATCTCCCACTGTGGTCGCCAATCTGTAGATAGGGAAAAACCATTTCCTGGTTTTTACGGAATTGAGGAGACGACCTTGCGGAGGAGACTCCTTGAACCGAGAGAATTGCTTAACCTCACACGGATGCACTGCAAGAAGGGAGTGATTTAAGTTCGAGAGATCAATCTGTAGGACTTCGGCCTAAACCAAGACAATGGCCGTTACAGAGTCAATTCGGTCACAAGAGAGGATGGGTTGATCTGTAGGAGGGAAGCTGAGAAATGTGTGAGATCAATGGTGATCGAAGATTGTAGGTGTGTTGTGTATTCTTCGTGAAGAAATAAGATAATTTCTGATTGATTGAATTTGCTCTGTTAAGAGTAATTACTCAGATGTTGAGTTCTTAATCTCTTGTTGTCTGTTGACGAGAGATTGTCTTGTTTTTCAATCATGATTCAGAGACTTATTTATATTGCTAGAATTGTAAACACCTTGATCCCTAATGGTATTTTTACAGTGGTTGTAGTAGCAGAGTTCGTTAAAACTTGTGAAGATTGTGCTTTTAGATTTAAATTTAAGATTAAAGAAAATAAAGCAAATTAAAGCTGACTATAATAGAGATACTAGAGTTCAGGATTTCACCATTCACCAAAATTCATGTGATTTAATGTTAATTTTTATCATGCAATTCTAGACAATATAACTCCAATCAAAAGAAATTGGGATTCTAATCATTGCCTAAATTATATTTTCAAAACATCAATTGTTAATCGCAAGCATGAAGTATCAAAAGCCCTAAACTAAGCATACTTCATCAAGAGAAAACACAACTAATTAATAAAAATCATTTACTCAATTTTCATTCGGTGCAAATAATCATAAAATAATTGCATAAATAAAAATAAATTTTACCACATAACTTTTGGAAGAATGGCTTCCTTCATCGCCCCAGAGGATGGGTTTAGCTCTTCATCATGGAAACATGCTCAAAAGTTGATTTCATTGCTCAAAAGTGTTTACAAATGATAAAAAGGATAGAAATTGAATATACCAGGAAACTGCAACACTTTTCCGGTGTTGCAAGCCCACTGTTACAGAGATCGATATAAAGAAAGTGTCGCTGTCACTGTAGCAAATAAGACCGTATTTCTACTGTAGCATGAACGACAGTTCTCGTGCGTCTTATGTTCTTCGTGTTCTTCACAGCAGCAGCAGCAGGAAGGTATTCTCTGCAACTCGATTTTTATGATTTTGTGATGTTCGAAACTGCTCCCAATCCTCTCTATCTCCCTTCGTACTAATCCTCAGCCACTTATATAGCCTTTCAGCACCAAAATATCTCGTCATAACTTCATCAAATTCTCCATAACTCGGCTTGAAGAAAAAAATATTCTTCGGATATTTTCTTCCCTGAATTAACTCTTCACGCATCTGCCATTGATTCTCCTTATCTTCTGTTGGTTATACACACTAAAACACGATACCATTTCTTGGTTCAAACACGCGCACAACACAGAATTCACGGGAAAGGGTGAGATATTCTCGTGCATACTGTCTATCTTCAACCCGATCAATATAGCCAAATTTAATCCAAGAAAAAGCCCATACCACGCCTGTTAATATCAGTCAAGTATTCCCGTGCAATTACAGCTATTGAGTCTCGCTGAATAACCTCAAAAATCCGAACCAAAAATCTGCCAACGACTGTGACTATTTTCCCGCCAATTTCAGTTTTCAAAAGATGAAGAAGAAGTGCCTTGAATCCATTCCGCGGGTTCCTTTAACAATGGGTGCTCTGGGGTGCCCTTATCCAAACCAAGGGTGCCTTTAGTAATTTTTTCAGGGTGCTTTTAACACTTTTTCGAGCCAATTTTTCCAAAAATACCTAAAAATACATAAAAACACAATTATAAGTACAAAATCGAGTACCAACAATATAGAAAATTGAGGACAACTTAGACACAAAATTGTGTCTATCAATCCCATGAAGTGTGTCAGTTGCTGGAGCCAAAGAGTGGGGAAGTGGAAATGGTGTAAAACTAGTTGCTCATCGTGCGGAGACTTGGTTGATTTTCCATCCGCTACTTTGCTAACTCCTCCAACTGATTGCACGACTTGCTCACATTCTCATCGTGTTTATGAACACACGTGTCATAGACCGCCAGACCAAAACTCTAGTTAATATCCCCCCATGTAACACGATTGATGTCTCATGATTGTGAGTCTGCAAGGCAGACGTGTATTTAGTTAGTCAGTTGCTGACTTCATGGGACGATGGGTCCTTGTATTGCTGAGCCGAACGTGATTTGCAAATGTTCTAAGACTTATGAATGGAACATGTCTGTTGAGACAGAGGTATAATTCTCGAATAAATGTTGATGGTTAAGGTGAGCAAATAATGCTCATTCGATGAATTGTTGAATATTAATAGTTGATCCAATATTCCTAAGTCTGAGCAAATGTTGCTCGTTTGATGAATTATTGGTAGCAGAACCAAATGAAATATTAATTTAAAATACTGGCAACTGAACCGAGTATAATCAATTAAATGTTAATCATGGGATCAACGTATAATTATTAGTGTTTGAATCTGGAATTATGAACCTTGGATTCGAGAACCCCAATTTCGATCATTTGCTGATCAATTGATGATTTATTGAAAATCAACCACGGAGTGAAGGAGAGAATTTATTGGAAATCAACCACGGAGTGAAAGAGAGACCGTCTACATGGGATGATGGATCGACCATGTAGCGCCCAGATGCTCGAGTGAGCAAATACCAAAGTCTCTTGAAGACCAGTTGGTGAAAGGATGATTAAATGTTGGTTTAATTATTTATTAAAATAATGCTCGTCTAAGCCTTAGGTGATAAAACCAAATTATGAAGAAATGAGGGTCCGACCAAGGGTCATGGAACCGGCCCTGGTTGGTCACAAGATTGAATGACGATCGTTTTATGAAATTCCAAATTGTTTGGAAGAGTTTGAACCTAATGTGAACAAATTAGGTCAAATGATGAAAATGTGTGGGACCGGCCTCTTACAAGCCAAAGAGCCAACCTTGGTCGGTCAAGGTAATATGCTCATGTCACCAAAGTGTTCGTGTCTCAGTTCTGAGAGTTTTGATATTTTTTGATGCGCATTTGAGCAACATTTGAGAAAATATGAAGAATTCAGGGTTTTGCTGAAACTGAGCAATTTCCATGAGACGATGGAAATAATAAATAAAATAAGGGATTACAAGGTGTGGGACCGGCCACGGCTAGGGCATGGCTGGCCGGTTAGCGAGCCCGGTCCCGTGACACCTTTCCTAATTTTATGTAATTTCCTTGATATGAAGGAAATACCATGAAACTGAGAAGTTTCATAAAGTTAAGGAATTTCCATGAGATGATGGAAATAATAATAATAAAATAAGGAATCATGAAGTGTGGGACCAGCTATGGCTAAGGCATGGTCGGCCGGCCAATAAGCCCGGCCCCATGGCACTTTTCCTAATTCTATATTATTTTCATGATTTTAGGGAAATATCATGAAATCAACGAGTTTGTTGAAACTAAGGAGTTTCCTTGAAGTGAAGGAGTTTCCATGAGATGAAGGAAACAATAATAATAAATAATAATAATAAAATAAGGGACATGTGGGACCGTCCAGACTAGGGCATGGTCGGTCGGCTGGGGCCCGGTCCCGTGAGTCTTCCCTAATTTTATATATTTTCCTTGATGTGAAGGAAATATCATGAAATCAAGGAATTTCATGGGATGAAGGAAATAATAATAAAATAATAAGGAATGCAAGGTGTGGGACCGGCCACAACTAGGGCATGACCGGCCGGCTAGTGAACTCGGTCCCGCGACACCTTTCCTAATTTTTATTATTTCTTTGATACGGAGGAAACACCATGAAACTGAGGAGTTTCCTTAAAATGAAGGATATTTGTTCAAATGAAGGATATTTGTTCAAATGAAGGAATTTTCATGAGATCAAGGAAAAATAATAAAACATGATAAAATAAAGAATTAGGTGTGAGACTGGCCACGACGTGACTAGCCGTCTGGTGGGCCCAGTCCCCTTGCGCCTTTAGCTAATATTTTATTATCATTATTATTTTTCTTCCTATTTTGCATAGGTTCATCGTTTCTTCGTGTTTTGGAATGCTCGTTCGTGCATTTAGGTGATCGTTAGTACATTATTGCTGAGTACACTTGCACCATTTTGGTCGGGGCTTACTCGATAGCGGCTCAGATGCCCGTCCGTTGAATATTTATCACTAACCCATCGAATTCTGCTGGGAAGATCCATGAATTGAAGTAATGAAATATTATGAAAAATGTAGACTATTTTCTAAGGATTCAATTAATGAGTCTAATGATTTAGAAATAATTAATTGGCGGCTCTATACTAGCACGATCGTCTAGGAGCATTAATTATTCAAGAATTGAGCGATATGAGCTAGTTGAAGCGTCATATTTATTACGTATAGTCAGGGAAAACGTTGTTCTTCCCAAAGACGTTATCGCTCTATACTAGCAGGCAAGCTTTCTAGGAGCTGTCCAATCATTAAGATTCTATACACATGTCTTTTATATAGTTAGGGAAAAGATTATTACATCCTGAAGAAGTTATCGCTTTATACTAGTGGGAAAGCTGTCTAGGAGCCGTCCAATCGTTCGATTATATATAAAAGTGATTACTCAAATTGCTCAGTATGAAAATAACAACACCACCCAATAATTCGATTAGCAATCTGTATGGACTAACTCTGAAATACTTTGCTAGAGAATCAACTAGACAGTCAGACTTAATTTAGATTAAAGTATCTCGAGGAGTTAATATCTCTCACTTGTTTTGATTTACTCAAGCTAAAACAATAACGAGTCTTTAATCAAACACAAGGAATAACTTGGACGGTACCAAAGACCAATGTCCAAGGATCAATCAACATCAATCAACAACCAAAGATTGGATTTCCAATTGATGATATTAACGTACAACCTGCATTATTTCAATTATATAAAATATAATGCGGAAAAGAAATAACACAGACACCAGAAGTTTTGTTAACGAGGAAACCGCAAATGCAAAAAAAAACCGGGACCTAGTCCAGATTGAATACACATTGTATTAAGCCGCTACAGACACTATCCTACTACAAACTAACTTCGGACTGGACTATAGTTGAACCCCAATCAGTCTCCCACCGATCCAAGGTACAGTTGCACTCCTACGCCTCTGATCCCAGCAGGATACTGCGCACTTGATTCCCTTAGCTGATCTCACCCACAACTAAGAGTTGCTACGACCCAAAATCGCAGGCTTTAACAATAAACAAATCTATCTCACACAGAAAAGTCTATCAAAGGATAAATCTGTCTCCCACAGATAAACCCTAAAAGTTTTATTCCGTCTTTTGATAATAATCAAGGTGAACAGGAACCAATTGATAATCCGGTCTTATGTTCCCGAAGAACAGTCTAGATTAATCAATCACCTCACAACAAACTTAATTGACTAGCGAAAGAAGATGTTGCGGAATCACAAACGATGAGACGAAGATGTTTGTGATTACTTTTTATATCTTGATTATCGGATTAAGGAATAGGACTTATGCACATATGTGTTACCACACAATGCTTATATCCATCATTGGCTATATAGACCTAAACTCTCATTCCAACCATTGAAACATTCTTAGAGTACGTTATATAGTTGTTACACTATTTCTCGTCAAAGCGATTTTCAAAGTGATTGAAACATTATGACTTTCGTCACTAGGTGAAGATAAATCCAATCAAAGCGAAATGCTTTACCAACACACGATTTCGAGAAAAAATAAGTAGTGTATATCAGCTCTAAATGTCAAATGTGTATGATCCAGTATATATAGCATACGACTTTTGTCTCATAAGAAGTAGGAGATAGAATATATAGACTTTTGAGTGATAGATAAGTTCAAGTCTCCACATACCTTTTTTTTGATGAAGTTCCACGGTTCCTTGAGTAGATCTTCGTCGTTGTATGATGAATCGCCATGAAGTCCTTGAGCTCAACTACACTTTTATATCCTAGTCCGAGACTTAGCTATAATAGACTAGAAATAAAGACTCATAGTTTTGATCACTAACATTGACAAACATGCTTGATATAGCAACACATGCGAGGTCGACCGAGCTATGCTCTAACATAGCATTCATGAGATATGTCGTTGCCTCAGTTGAGAGACTGCACATCTGCATATGCTCTGAGAGACAGTATTCTTAGTCAGAGTTTCTTGCGGCATGAACTTTCATGCTTCAATGAGAGACATGAGCTTCAATACTCGTCTAATTGCTGGATCAGAAGTATTTACAGTTATGGTTTTACGATTTTAGCCTTTGTCTAAAATCCACCATCTACAAGTATGCAGCCGTGAACCACGCCAAGTCTTGATGGCTTTCCTCCTGGATTTTACCAGGAGATGTGGCCGACTGTTGGAGAAGATGTTGTTAAGATGGTGCAAGCCTTCTTCCATTCTAAGCATCTCTTAAAATAGTTAAACCATAATTTTACTTATTTAATTCTCAAAAAGAATTGTCATGTTGGTCATGCTGATTTAGGCCTATTAGTTTGTGCAGTTTGGCCTATAAGATTATGCCGAAACACATATCCTATAGAATCTAGATTAAAACCTTTACTAAACAAATTTATTTCCCCTTTTCATACATCTTTCTCTCTTGAAGAGTAATAACTGACAATATAGTTATTGCTCATGAATTGATTGACTCTAAAAGGAAAAATAGGTCAGAAAAACGTTAGATGGCAGCTAAATTAGATATTTCGAAGGCTTTTGATAGGATGGAGTGGAGATTTCTTTATCCACTTTGAAAAAACTAGGATTCTGCGAGGATTTTTTTCTTATGATTGAGCAATGTGTTTCGACGGTTTCTACTCCTGTGTTTCTGAATGGCTCACCAGGGTAGGTTTTTACACCCCAAAGAGGACTGGGACATGGTGATCCCTTGTTTCCCTACCTCTTTATAATATGTACAGACTCTCTTTATAGAGAACTTCAATTAACAAAAATTGATAATAAGCTTTATGGTATGAAAATTAACAAGAAATGTCTTGGTGTGTCTCACCTCTTTTTTGTTGATGATTGTTTGATTTTTTCCAGAGCCAACTCTAAGGAAGCTAGAACCCTATCCACTATCGTTCAACAGTTCAACACATTCTTGGGGTAATCTGTGAACTTTTGACAAGTTAGGGCTAGCCTTTAGCCCTAAAGTGTCGAATAATGTAAAAGTTGAGATATATAACATTTTGCGTATTAAGAGACTGGCTTTGCAGGATAAATACCTTAGAGTTCCACTTTTGCTACAATGGAACAAGGTTGAATCATTCACTCCTTTGCTTGATAAGGTGAAAGATAGACTTCCCCCTTGGAAGTCGAAACTTCTAAACCCTCCAGGTAGAACTACTTTAACTCAATCTGTGTTAGGTTCAATGGATTCTCGCCAAATGTTTGTCTTTCCCATGCTTTAGAAAATAACAGATAAACTTGATAGTATACAAATGCGATTTTGGTGGAATAAGAATGCAGGTGAGAGATGTTTCTTTCCAAAGAAATGAAATGATATATCCATGCTTAAAGAGGCGGGAGGTCTAAACATTAGGAAGTCTCATATTCTTAACCAAGCTATCTTAGCCAAGCTATCCTAGAGACTTTTTAATGAGTCTACGGCTCTTTGGATTCAAATCTTAGAAGGTAAGTATTTCTATAACCTTATCCTCTGAATGATGATATTAATACTCATGGCTCTTGGGTTTGGAAAAGGATATGTCAGGGATAAGAAATAGTTAAACAACACTATTGTATAGAAATATGTGATGGCACGAATACTTACATATGAAAAGATAAATGGATACCAAATCGGAATCAACCCCCTAGGTCTCAGTTTGTATCACGAGATATGAGCATTATTGAACAACTGATTGACAACTTTTCTACAATTAGAGCTTTGTTTGATCAGGGTACTTCGAATGATATTTAACAATTAGAATTCCTTACAAAGGAAAGGACGAGCTTGTATGGAAGCCTGCAAGTAATGGTCTTTTTGCAGTCAAATCGGCTTATAGATCCATCTTAATTCTACTGCTAATATGTCGATTCTGATTGCTAACAGTGAAATTGTTTGGACATCCATGTGGAAGACTAAACTCCCACCTAAAATTTTGTATTTTCTGTGGAGATGTCTTCATACGTGTCTTTCTACTGTAGACAGAATTTCGAAATTTTGTTCTCATAAGGAAGTCGTTTGTCCTCTCTGCAATTCAGTGCCTGAATCTATTGACCATTTGTTTTCAGATTGTATATTATTCACTAGAAATATCTTGAATTTTGTTGATGGAAGTCTTGTGAATTACAACAATAGAGTCGGCTTTACTGACTGGTTAAAAAGATGGTTCATTTTTTATGTGCAAAATAGACCAATAGATTTTTATTCCGTACTATTTGTTTCATCATGTGGTATGTGTGGAAAAACAGATGTAATTTTTTATATAATGAAGGTACAAGTGGCCACCATAACCATCCAAGCTAGACATCACTTATGAGATTGGTATGAAATTTTACAAAATCCAAGTACCAACAACCATAATAGGGAGGGTATGGTGTATTCTAGTCAATGGAAAGCACCAGAGTCACTTTATGCTAAAATTAATTTTGATACAGCTTACAATCATGATACTAGTATATCCAGCATTGGAATAATTCTTTAAAATGTTGCAGGGATATGAGAAGGAGTGAGATATTTTCAGGGAACTCTTGTTAGAGCACTGCTCGGTCGAAATCGCAAGCGTTGGTATCTCAATCTTGTTTGTCAAGTTTAGCTGATCAAAACTATATACTTGATTTCCAGTCTACTTATATTTATGTCTCGAATTAGGATAGAATGTGTAGTTGATCTTTAGACTTCTCAAGCTTGTTTGTCAAGTTTAGTTGCCAAAACTATAATTCTTGATTTCTAGTCTACTTATAGCTAAGTCTCGGACTAGGATAGTAAGTGTAGTTGAGCTCTAGACTCCACGACGTTCATCATGCAAAGACGAAGAACTACTCAAGGAACTTGTGGAACTCCATCGACAAAAAGGTATGTGGAGACTTGAACTTATCTATCACCCAAAAGTCTATCTATTCTATCTCCTATCTTGAGACAAAAGTCGTATTGTTATATAGACTTCGATTATACACATTTGCTATTTCGAGCCGAGTTTATCTCGCTTATCTATTTCTCGAAATATGTGTTGGTAAGCTTTCGCTTTGGCCAAGTTCATCTTTAATCGTGATTAAAGTCATGTTGATTCTTTTAATAACTTGAAAATCGCTTTGATGAAAAATAGTTTGTGAATAACAACTATATAACATCCTCTAAGAAAGTTTCAATGATTGAAATCAGAGTTTAGAAACATGTAACCATCTTTGGATATAAATATGGTGTATTCTCACATTTGTTTAAAAGTACAAAATCGGGAACCCAAAGTATGTGTACCCGTACGCGTACTGGCGGTTGTTGGAAATCCGGGTAAGTATGCGTACCCGTACGCATACTGGCGAAAAGTTCACGTTCGTTAATTTCTGCTGGAGTTTGAAAGTGAAAACCAAACTCAATCTGGTTACTTAAGTACGCGTACCCGTATGCATACTTAAGTAGGTTACTTTCTAGAATCGCTTTGTTCATGAACTAAAACATTTATATATTAAGGAATGCAATCTTTGCAAACCATGGATATAATGTTCATGAATCGATTCGAGTGAATCAAAACCGATTTTGCTTTGATTGTGTCTTGTATACTTCTATATGATCTAAGCAATTGAACAACTCTCTAACTAGTTCATTTGAGTCATTTGAACTAGTTATGGTGAAGATGAATAAGGTTGATATGAAAGTGCTCATATGGCTAACCATTGGTTAACTATTGTTGACCCAACTAAGTGTACACGTTTAGGTACGGTTACTCAAACCTAAATGAAGTTACATTTCATTTGTGTGTAACAAGCTAAGTTCGATCTAACGGTTGAAAGATATCAGCTTGAATCTAATAAGGTTTTCATCTAACGGTGAATATTGAATGCTTTGTTACCAAGATAACTTAGACTGCAAACCCTGATTTGGAGACTATATAAAGGAGAACTCTAGCAACTGGGAAACCTAATCCTCACAACTCATGTGTGATACTAGATGTATAAGCTAGAGTCGATTCTCCTTTGACCTTAGGTTTTTCAAGAAACCCTGTAGGTTAATGACTTAAAGACTTCATTGGGATTGTGAAGCCAGACCCCAACTATTTTCTCTGTGGTTGCGTGATCTGATCTTGCTGTTTCTATCGTGATTGAGTACAATCGTAAGATTGGCTTGAGATTTATATCTCCGATAGGCAAGATAGAAAAGTAGTCACAAACACCTTCGTCTCATCGTTTGGGATTCCACAATATCTTGTTTCGCTAGTCGATTAAGATTATTATGAGGTGATTGATATTTCTAGGTTGCTCTCTGGGAATATAAGTCCGACATATCAATTGGTTCCTGTTCACCTTGATTTATCAAAAGACGAAACAAAACCCGTAGGTATTTCTGTGGGAGACAGATTTATCTATTCCTATAGACTTTTCTGTGTGATACAGATTTGTTTATTAAGTCTTCGACTTTGGGTCGTAGAAACTCTTAGTTGTGGGTGAGATCAACTAAGGGAATCAAGTGTGTAGTTACCTATTGGGATCAGAGACGTAAGGAGCGCAACTGTACCTTGAATCAGTGTGAGATTGATTGGGGTTCAACTACAGTCCAGACCGAAGTTAGTTTGTAGTGGGATAGTGTCTGTAGCGGCTTAATACAGTGTGGTGTTCAATCTGGACTAGGTCCCGTGGTTTTTCTGCATTTACAGTTTCCTCGTTAACAAAACTTCTGGTGTCTGCGTTGTTTCTTTTCCTCATTATATTTTGTTATATAATTGAAATATCACAGGTTGTGCGTTGAATTGATCAATTGGTAAATCTAACCTTTGGTTGTTGATTGATCCTTGAACATTTGTCTTTGTCATTTTTGTGACAAAAAGGGGGAGAAATATATGGAGTAAACATGTGATATTAGCATTGATTTTATATTGATTGGTATCGCTAAGGAAAATAACAGTGGTGAATTTCTGCTGGAGTTTGAAAGTGAAAACCAAACTCAATCTGGTTACTTAAGTATGCGTACTTGTATGCATACTTAAGTAGGTTACTTTCTAAAATCGGTTTGTTCATGAACTAAAACATTTATATATTAAGGAATGCAATCTTTGCAAATCTTGGCTATAATATTCATGAATCGATTCGAGTGAATCAAAACCAATTTTGCTTCGATTATGTCTTGTATACTTCTCTAAGATCTAAGCAATTGAAAAACTCTCTAACTAGTTCATTTGAGTCATTTGAACTAGTTATGGTGAAGATGAATAAGGTTGATATGAAAGTGATCATATGGCTAACCATTGGTTAACTATTGTTGAACCAACTAAGTGTACACGTTTAGGTAAGGCTACTCACACCTAAATGAAGTTACATTTCATTTGTGTATAACAAGCTAAGTTCGATATAACAATTGAAAGATATTAGCTTGAATCTAATCTGGTTTTCATCTAACGGTGAATATTGAATGCTTTGTTACCAAGGTAACTTAGATTGCAAACCCTGATTTGGAGACTATATAAAGGAGAACTCTAACGACTGGGAAACCTAATTCCCACACCTCTTGTGTGATACTAGTTGTATAAGATAGAGTTGATTCTCCTTTAACCTTAGGTTTTTCACGAAGCCCTGTAGGTTAACGACTTAAAGACTTCATTGGGATTGTGAAGCCAGACCCAACTATTTTCTCCGTAGTTGTGTGATCTGATCTTGTTGTTTTTATCGTGATTTAGTACAATCGTAAGATTGGCTTGAGATTTATATCTCCGATGGGCAAGATAGAAAAGTAGTCACAAACACCTTTGTCTCATTGTTTGTGATTCCACAATATCTTGTTTCACTAGTCGATTAATATTATTGTGAGGTGATTGATATTTTTAGGTTGTTCTCCGGGAATATAAGTCTGGTATATCAATTAGTTCCTGTTCACCTTGATTTATCAAAATACGGAACAAAACTCGTAGGTATTTCTGTGGGAGACAGATTTATCTATTCCTATAGACTTTTCTGTGTGATACAGATTTGTTTATTAAGTCTTCGACTTTGGGTCGTAGAAACTCTTAGTTGTGGGTGAGATCAACTAAGGGAATCAAGTGTGTAGTTACCTATTGGGATCAGAGACGTAAGGAGCGCAACTGTACCTTGAATCAGTGTGAGATTGATTGGGGTTCAACTACAGTCTAGACCGAAGTTAGTTTGTAGTGGGATAGTGTCTGTAGCGGCTTAATACAGTGTGGTGTTCAATCTGGACTAGGTCCCGTGGTTTTTCTGCATTTACAGTTTCCTCGTTAACAAAACTTCTGGTGTCTGCGTTGTTTCTTTTCCTCATTATATTTTGTTATATAATTGAAATATCACAGGTTGTGCGTTGAATTGATCAATTGGTAAATCTAACCTTTGGTTGTTGATTGATCCTTGAACATTTGTCTTTGTCATTTTTGTGACAAAAAGGGGGAGAAATATATGGAGTAAACATGTGATATTAGCATTGATTTTATATTGATTGGTATCGCTAAGGAAAATAACAGTGGTGAATTTCTGCTGGAGTTTGAAAGTGAAAACCAAACTCAATCTGGTTACTTAAGTATGCGTACTTGTATGCATACTTAAGTAGGTTACTTTCTAAAATCGGTTTGTTCATGAACTAAAACATTTATATATTAAGGAATGCAATCTTTGCAAATCTTGGCTATAATATTCATGAATCGATTCGAGTGAATCAAAACCAATTTTGCTTCGATTATGTCTTGTATACTTCTCTAAGATCTAAGCAATTGAAAAACTCTCTAACTAGTTCATTTGAGTCATTTGAACTAGTTATGGTGAAGATGAATAAGGTTGATATGAAAGTGATCATATGGCTAACCATTGGTTAACTATTGTTGAACCAACTAAGTGTACACGTTTAGGTAAGGCTACTCACACCTAAATGAAGTTACATTTCATTTGTGTATAACAAGCTAAGTTCGATATAACAATTGAAAGATATTAGCTTGAATCTAATCTGGTTTTCATCTAACGGTGAATATTGAATGCTTTGTTACCAAGGTAACTTAGATTGCAAACCCTGATTTGGAGACTATATAAAGGAGAACTCTAACGACTGGGAAACCTAATTCCCACACCTCTTGTGTGATACTAGTTGTATAAGATAGAGTTGATTCTCCTTTAACCTTAGGTTTTTCACGAAGCCCTGTAGGTTAACGACTTAAAGACTTCATTGGGATTGTGAAGCCAGACCCAACTATTTTCTCCGTAGTTGCGTGATCTGATCTTGTTGTTTTTATCGTGATTTAGTACAATCGTAAGATTGGCTTGAGATTTATATCTCCGATGGGAAAGATAGAAAAGTAGTCACAAACACCTTTGTCTCATTGTTTGTGATTCCACAATATCTTGTTTCACTAGTCGATTAATATTATTGTGAGGTGATTGATATTTTTAGGTTGTTCTCCGGGAATATAAGTCTGGTATATCAATTAGTTCCTGTTCACCTTGATTTATCAAAATACGGAACAAAACTCGTAGGTATTTCTGTGGGAGACAGATTTATCTATTCCTATAGACTTTTCTGTGTGATACATATTTGTTTATTAAGTCTTCGACGTTGGGTCGTAGAAACTCTTAGTTGTGGGTGAGATCAGCTAAGGGAATCAAGTGCGTAGTATCCTGTTGGTATCAGAGACATAAGGAGCGCAACTGTACCTTGAATCAGTGTGAGATTGATTGGGGTTCAACTACAGTCCAGACCGAAGTTAGTTTGTAGTAGGCTAGTGTCTGTAGAGGCTTAATACAGTGTGATGTTCAATCTGGACTAGGTCCCTGTGTTTTTATGCATTTACGGTTTCCTCGTTAACAAAATTTATGGTGTCTGTGTCATTTCTTTTTTGCATTATATTTTGTTATATAATTGAAATATCACAGGTTGTGCATTGAATCGATCAATTGGTAAATCCAACCTTTGGTTGTTGATTGAAATTGATTGATCCTTGAACATTGGTCTATGGTACCGTTCAAGTAATCTCTCTTATATTCAATCAGGCTCGCAGATTATTATTTGTTTGATTGCGAATTGAATTGAGAGATTGAGATATAACTCTTTGATATAATTTTGATAAGATTGAGTCTAACTTTCTAGTTGATTCTCTTATAAGTATATTGGAGTTAGTCCATACAGATTGCTAGGCGAAATATTGGGTGAGGTTGTTAGACCCCCGCCTTTTCAATTGGTATCAGAGTAGGCAAACACTATAAACCTAATAGGTTTGTGTTTGACTGATCCCCAAAGTCTGTCGTCATGGAAAATTTCTTTGGGAAACTTGCTCTCGGCATCTGTAACGCATGCCAAAATTCCTTAAAGGTTGTCCAGAGATTATCATGGTCTAGTCTTTTGGCTTCTGATGATAATCTCATTCCATCTAAGACCTTGGAAAACTTAGATGATGAGAAACAATCTAGAGGAAAAATTAAAAGATTCTCTAAGAAAGGAAGATTGAGAAAACGTTCTTTATGTTTAAAGATATGGAAACTCACTAGATTAACTCTTAATCTTTTTGACGAATATTATCGTGATGGATCAATTGACAAAGATCTGTTTAGAGCATTTGAAAACGCTTTTAGATTCTTAGAAAAGCTTAATTCAGTTAAGAATAAGAATCGGTCTGATAAATGTTATGTTAGAGCATTGCTCGGTTGAAACCACCAAGCGTTGGTATGTCAAGTTTGGTTGTCATATTTTAGTGAAGCAAACCCCATGTTAAGAGTCGCTTGATTATGTATTAGAGTCAACTTCGTATAGGTTAGCTTGAAAGTATTAGGATATGAGACATTACAAGTATTGAGAAGACTAAAGATGTAAAGAAGCAAGGAGCTACAATGACAACTGATAGAGCATTTCTCGGTCAACCTCGCATGCGTTGCTATCTCAAGCATGTTTGTCAATGTTAGTGATCAAAACTATAAGTCTTGATTTCTAGTCTATTATAACTAAGTCTCGGACTAGGATTGAAAGTGTAGTTGAGCTCAAGGACTTCATGGCAATTCATCATACAAGTAAAAGAACTACTCAAGGAACTGGTGGAACTTCTCGACAAAAAGGTATGTGAAGACTTGAACTTATTTATCACTCAAAAGTCTATCTACTCTATCTCCTACTCTTTGAGACAAGAAGTCGTATGCTATATATATAGACTTGGATTATACACATTTGGTATTTCAAGCCGAGTATACCTCGCCTATCTATATCTCGAAATATGTGTTGGTAAGCTTTTCGCTTCGATCAAGTTTATCTTTACCATGTGACGAAAGTCATGATATGTTTCAATCATCTTGAAAATTGCTTTGACGAGAAATGGTGTAACAACTGTATAACATCCTCTAAGAATGTTTCAATGATTGAAATGAGAGTTTAGATTACATAAACAATGGTGGACATAAGCATTATTGTGGAAACACATTTATGTATAAGTCATATTCCTTGAACCAAAGTCTGCGAACTTTGTTGATCAAGAGAACCGGTAGAATGGCGTGAGCCAAGTCCGCGAACTGCCGAAGTTCTCAAACCCGAGAATTTCTGCTGGAGTTGACAAACTACTTGCATGAACCCAGTCCGCGAACCGGCGAAGTTCTCATACCCGAGATTTCTGCTGGAGTTTGTAAACTCTGCCCGGTAACTTAAGTCCGCGAACCAAGTCTGCAAACTTGAGAAGGTTATATATCTGAAGATGATTTCTGAAATTAAACTTAAAAATACTAAGGAATGCAGTTTGCAAGCCGTGGTTGTAAAAGTTCATGAACCGATTCAAGTGAATCAAATCATCTTTGATTCAATTGTATCTTGTGTAGTACATAAGATTTACTTGCAATTGAACAACTCTCTAACTAGTTCATTTGAAGTCATTTTAACTAGTTATGGTGAAGAAGAACATGGTTGATATGAAATGCTCATATGGCTAACCATTTGGTTAACTATTGTTGAACCAACAAGTACATACGTTTGTGTACGGTTAACAAACCTAGAAGCGTGCATTTTCAAGTGTGTGTAACGATCTAAGTTTTCGATCTAACGGTTGAGAAATATTAGCTTGAATCTAAATCAGGTTTTCATCTAACGGTGAATATTGAATGCTTTATTACTAAGCTAACATTGATTGCAAACCCTGATTTGAAAGACTATATAAAGGAGACATATAGTATTGTGCAAAACTAATCCCCACACCTTACCTATGATACTAGTTTGCATACTAGAGTCGATTCTCCTTTAACCTTTGGTTTTCTTCTTCTAAAACCAGGTTAACGACTTAAAGACTTTATTGGGATTGTGAAGCCAGGACGATACTACTTTTATCGCAGTTGTGTGATATGATCTTGCATCTTCTATCGTACGAGTACAATCAGATTGATTGGCTTGAGATTGATATCTCAGATAGGCAAGATATAAAAAGTAATCACAAACATCTTAGTCTCATCGTTTGTGATTCCGCAACATCTTGTTTCGCTACCATACGATTAAGATTGTTATGAGATGATTGATAACTCTAAGCTGTTCTTCGGGAATATAAGACCGAATTATCAATTGGTTCTTGTTTACCTTGATTAGTATCAAAATACGGAAAAAAACCTTTAGGGTTTATCTGTGTGAGACAGATTGATCCTTTGATAGACTTATCTGTGTGAGACAGATTTGTTTATTTTCATAGCCGGCGATTTTGGATCGTAGCAACTCTTAGTTTTGGGTGAGATCAGCTAAGGGAATCAAGTGTGCAGTATCCTGCTGGGATCAGAGGCATGGGAGCATAACTGTACCTTGGATCAGTGGGAGATTGATTGGGGTTCAACTACAGTCCAGTCCGAAGTTAGCTTGGAGTAGGCTAGTATCTGAAGCGGCTTAATACATTGTGTGTTCAATCTGGACTAGGTCCCGGGGTTTTCTGCATTTGCGGTTTCCTCGTTAACAAAATTTCTGGTGTCTATATTATTACATTTTCCGCACTATATTGTTTATCTTTATAATTGAAATAATACAGGTTGTGCGTTAGATCATCAATTAGAGTAATCCAACCGTTGGTTGTTGATTGTCATTGATTGATCCTTGGATATTGGTCTTTGGTACCATCCAAGTTATTCCTTGTATTTGATTAGAACTCGCAGTTCTTGCTTGAGTAAATTAAATCAAGAGAGAGATATAAACTCGTTGATATACTTTTAATTGATTGAGTCTTGTTGATTCTCTTAAAAGTATATTCGACTTTGCCCATACATATTGCTAAGAGAAATATTGGGTGGTGTTGTTAGACCCCCGCTTTTTCAACAACAATCATCCTTCCACTTGAGGTTAGTGATATTTGACTTGAACTGTTGCATACCCTAACGTATCTTTCAAGTCGTGCATATTGAAAACATAAATGCGAAGCATATTTGAACTCTAGATAGACATAGTATTAAGGAATACAATACGAGGTTTATTGCTTAACCATTAAACTTTTTAGATAAGATATCGCCATAATTATTTGAATGCTATTGTTATTATGTATGGGTATGAGGTGAGGATGTCATCCTAGGGAACAATGTTGTACATGTGTTCTAAGGAAGTAAGTTCATAAAACTGTTTGTTAACCGAAAAGGAAATTGCCAGGTGTTATTGGTTTTGCTATTCATTGTATATCTTATGAACAACCAATATGTGTGATTGAGTATAACCGCTCACAACTTTTTTGTGTTCTTGGTAGAACTATTCACAAAGGCCTGACTTATGTATTGGTATGGAAAAAATATAATTGTTACAAACCTGGTTTTATTGTATTTCTCACATTCTCATCATTTGTAAACCATTTTTGAGCCATAATAAATTATTTTGAGAGCATTTTTACTATGATGAGCTAATTCCCTCGTAACCAAGGCAATGAAGGAAGCTATTCACGCAACATAAATGGGTAACTCTTTCATTTAATTATATAATTCACCTAATCGCTGCTTTTGCAGAGTTTTAAATTAATTGAATGATTGTCTTAATTATTTGTTATTCAGTTTGATCGGTTATGCTTGGTTTAATCTCTTGATAATCTTTGCTTAAGGTTTACAAATAATGTTTGAGAATCTGTATGATTGATAGTGAATTAAAGATAAAAGAGGACTTAAGAATTGAATAGAGTTTTGAAATATTTATCATTCAATTTTGCATAATAGTGGAATCTAGTGTTTTGGTTACCTCTCGCACCCATTGTTAATATTTTTGTATATATAATTTTATCAAATCTTTAAATTTAATCTTCACAAGTCCGAGAGTTTGAACCTCATTACTACAACATCATCAAAAAATATTAACATTTTGGCGCCGCCGACGCGGATTTGTGCTTAGGTAGAATTTGCAGGTTTTTATTATTTTTTATTATTCCATTTGTTCTTTTTACGTCTCTTTGGTTGTGTCTTTGTATTACAGGTTTGAAGTTGGATACTAAAGACCTTGGAATCAAAGCTTAAAGCTAAAAGAGAAGGAAAAAAGACAAAGCAAAAAAAAAAGAAAAAAGAGAGAGAAAAAAGAGAGAATTATTTATTTATTTATTTTAAGAGACTTTCCAATTTTTATTTTTTTTATTTTTTTTTGTTGTAATTATTTATTTTTATTTTTTTGTATTTCTTTTCATTGGACTGGACTTTGGACAATTTATTTTAATTTTAAACCCTACGGAAGGGTTATATAAAAAAAATTAAATATAAACTGTTTGCAGGGAAGGACGACGATTACAATATCGTCTCGGCCCTCGGGTTCGCACACTGACACCGGAGTCAGTGGCCCGAGTCGAATACATCGGTTCGTCGCCCGTCTGGTACGGGAGGTAAAATTCTAAACACCCGCGAATCTCCTGTCAGCGGGTTTACTGTCTGCCTTAAGGTGATTATATGTTGAGGACTGAACCGACTGCTTTAATTTCCTAGTAAAGGGCAAGAACTGGCCATATAAGATAAGGGTTCGGATTTCATCACTGTTCCCTTATTTCCCGCCTTAGGTAAACGAAACCTAACGCGAACCCAAGCTTAAAATTTGATTAGAACGAGACCGATAGGGTAACGAGCTTAGTAGGAAAGTCGTTCGAAAAATATTGGTTACTCTTTTAGCATACTTCGAAGTTCATGATGGTTTATGTGAGTTGAATGCGTGACTGCGCCGCCTTGTGATAGCGGTGAGGCCTTGGGTATCAAAGCTCCACTGAGCTTCCCTCGCCTCAATTCAACTTACTTTGACTCGGATTGATTCCAGAGGGGTTTGCTTAAATTGTAACGAATTCCCTTTCGAAGGATTAGAAGCTGGTCTAGAAACAATCTATGTGGAGCCATCATGCTTTTTGTTTGCTAGAAATCAGTAGGTTTGATTTGGTCGAGTCAGCCTTGTTTGTGATTGTGTAGAATTCCCTTGCAATTAAGAATGTCGAACTGGTATGACAGAAGCCAATACAATGAGTATCGATCTGAATTTGAATATGGACATCATCATTTTTATGACCATGGTGGGAATAGTAGTTGGGAACGCCAACCTTTTCAAGGTTATGGTTCATACCATGGTGAGCCCAATTACTATCCACACGCGAATTGGTCTTACGAGCAAGAAAATCAGGAACACTGTAGTACTGGTTACTCGTTTGGAAACTAGTCCTGATTATGATATTTCTGAACCTGTTCCATCTCTAGAAGAGACCCAACAACGGATTGAAAGGACGTATAAACGTTTAGTTGCAACAATAGTTCAAAAGAAGAGTGTACACGATATTCTGAGATGATAAACGAGAGTGGTAAACGTATAAGTGTTATGCTCAGTGAAATTCAGGCACGTTAGAGGCAAAAAATGAACAGTTGGCTAATGCTGCTCGAAATAATCTAAATTTCCAAAATAGGGTTTCTAATTCTACCCTTGATATCAATAGTGAATATTTGCCTAATTTAGAGGACGAGGCTAGAATAAAAGACACTACTTATTTAGATAAGGTTCAATCATCTTTGTACTATTATGATGAGGATAGTAGTAATGAAGAATCTGAAATATGTAGGCATAGTAATCAGGAATCTATTAATCCAATTGAGCTTTATAATGATTATATTATTTAGTTCAAATCCAAATAATTTTTATGATTATTCACCTATTCAAAAGGACGAGGATTTGATTAGGGATACCACCGTTTTAGACGATGTAGTTTTTCCTTTTGATTACGAAGCCGATAGTGGTTTAGAGGAACGGGTTTATTCCGAAAATGCTGTTTTAGAGTCTAGCGACTTAGAAACAATAGTATTAGATGAAGAAGATATACCCGTAGAGATGAGTGAGGATGAACCCGACTTAGAAGAATCAATTGACCATTTTCGGGAATCCGATGACCTAGAAATTAGGGAAGTTGTGACTAGTCTTTCTAGAGACACAGAAAACTCTAAGTTTGGGGGTGATTATCATTCTCCGTGTGCTTTAACTCTTAAAAAGTTCCCTCGTGTAGGACTTGACATTTGTGCCTCAACCATCTTACAAGATTATCTTCGTATACTTTTTCCTGAACCTAATGATGTCCAAAGAGAAGCTCAATTGTTAGAAACCCATCCTCGGTTGATGTGGTTGACCCAGGCTATGATACCAAGATTGACTTTGTTTTCCCACCACAAATTTTCTTCCAATTGTGGGAACATTTGATTTTAAGATGTGTCGGTTATTAAGTTTTGAGACTAAACCTAATTACTTTAGGAGAATAGGGTCGACACATTTTCTTAAGGAAGACCAACTCTTTCATTGTGGTCAGTTTTGTGAGTCAAGTCTAATTGACTTTAAGGATCCACAGTTGTTCAGGTTATTGTTATGTGCTTCTAAGTTCCTACTTGAGTATTTCCAGACTCTACAACCTGATCTTAAGAATCCTTCTTTTGAGGAAGTCCAGCCTATGAAAGCTTTTATTTAGACCCTTTTATAGAGCCTGAACCTGAGCCACAACTAGAGATAGTTGTCTTAAACAAAAAGTTAAATAAGGGTATGTTCGGTATCTTCTTGGTCTGTTGCAGTTTCCTCTTCTTGTGGTTAGCACTTTTTGATCCAGATGACCCACAAATTCCGGCTACTTCTATATGATTCTATGAGGTGACTAATTCCTTCCGATGTCTGGCTGAAGACTTTAAACTTAGCACTTCTTGGGAGGTAACCCAATCTCATGCAACACGTAATATCTTTCCTTAACTCTTTTGCTTCAAATGGTAACAGTTTCTCCTTGTTCATATGCTTTTAATTTTATCTTTAGAACATTGAGGACAATGTTAGATTTAAGTTTGGGGGTATGGGAGAAACTTTTTAGTTGCACTTTTGAAACTTCTACGTCACATGGTATCCGGTTAGCTAAGTTTACATACTGTTTCTCACCGAAAAGATAGAAATTGGAATGCTAGGGATAACAACTTATTGAGACATTAGAGAAAAAGACATTGAGATCCTTGAAATTCAGGAAGAACTTGTTCCTTTTAGAGGGTAACCGTGATGGACCTAACCATCATGATGGAAAGGCAAGTAGGTCAGGAAATGCCAGAAAGACAAAGCAACCTCACAATGTAGTCTTAGTTACTGGATTGCGACTCTCTCTCAGTAGAAACTTATCATCATCACAGACAGAGCGACATCAAAATCTATGAAGAAAGTTGAAGACGTTTAGGTTTAGAAGCAACAATAGAAGAATAATTCAAAAATCAAAGTTGAAGACTTAGAAGAAGTTATAAGAGCAAATGAATAAGTTGTTAGAATCATGATACCAAGACATCACAAGTTGCGAAGATCCAAGTTTAAAGTCCTTCTCTCATGGCCATGTAAATTTTTGTCTTGTAATCTTTTTTTTTTTTGTTATCAAAAAAAAAATGAAAAAAAAATGAAAAAAAAAGAAAAAAAAATGAAAAATAAATGAAAAATAAAAATAAATAAAATGAAACATCATTACGTTCTTTTTGTTCAATAAGGCCATAGGGAAGAAGAAATTTATAAGTCAAGCAAGAAATCGAAGAGAAGAGTTAATTGTCAAGGTTCTATGAGGTTCGAGAGTTTATCATCAACAGTTGAAGACCGAAGAAGACGTTATTTCTACTGAGCACTGTGAGAGAGTCGGAGAAAGATGCATTTTGGTTGCTTTGTTAGTCTGCTTTCAATCTGGCACAAGATATTTCTAGCACTGGTTTAACTCATCACACGTAATTAGTCCAGCTGTGTAGCAGATGTCCCTCTCATTTTTATCTCTCTCCTAATCTTATCCAGCTGTAAAGCAGCGGACGCATCTTACAATGTTTATCTAGATGTGTAGCGGATATCTCTTTATCTAGCAGTGGTGCAGATGTGTCTCCCATTTTCTTCAGTCAGCTTTAGAGCTGACACCTTTAATTTCTCTGGCATTCTACTTACTTGGAGATAGGTTGAGAATATGTATGTCCTCATAGCTCTTTGGATACCTGTGACCAACTAGGAGTAAAGGTTTTGTGGGTACACCTATGGTAAACCCTCCGGAGACAACACTCCGCTGCTAGGGCCACCTAGCGGTTTAACGGCCTGCTGCACGCGCTAAGTGTAGTCTTTTTATCTTTTCAAAAATAAATTTTGCTCGAGGACTAGCAAATAATAATTTTGGGGGTATTTGATAGACACATTTTTGTGTTTAATTTTATCTCAATACTATATATTGTTGGAACTCGAGTTTGTACTAATTTTGGTATTTTATGTGTTTGTAGGCACCTTTGGAAAATAAACATTTTTTGGAAAATTCGACTCGAAAAGTTGGTAAAAGCCCCGGAGGATACGTGTTATTCGGACTCTCACCGTTGGATAAGGGGCACCTCAATTACTAAGGGGCACCCCAGGTCACCCCAAAAGGCATCTGCTATTCGCACCCCAGTACAGGATTAGGGGGAGGGAGATTCAATGGCTGATTTTTGGTAGATAGTTGTGATATGGCCTATTAAACACACTGTGGGCGTTTGGTTCGACCAGAATTGGCTAGAATCAGCTAAACAATTCACGGGTTGAAAACAGGGCAGTTCGTGTTATCACGGGTTTCACGTGATTTGGAGAAGATTCAACGTGTTTTGTTCGTGCATGGAAGACCCTGACAGCCTGTTGGAGCGTGAAGGAGTTAAATATGGTAATTTGGAGGCTTGAAAACGCGTGAGAAGATGAAACAGGAAAGAAAATATTCCCAGAAATATTTTCTTTATTGCCGAGTTAAAGAGAATTATATGGAGTGAATGAACGAGATTCGATGGGTCTGTTGGCTATAAATAGGTTGCTGGGGTTGAGTAGAAAGGGTGTCGAGAGTCTGGGTGGCTGAGGAGAGCCAGAGAAGAAGAAATTCGAGTTTTCCCAAACTCGGTTTCTGCTGCTGCTGCTGATGATGAACATGAAGAACACGAAGAACGGACATGCACCAGCAGTCGTTGTGCTACAGTAATAACGACTCACACCTGTGGGTCGTACATCAGGCAGACTTATTTGCTACAGCGTTTGCGACACAACTTCAGCAGTCTTATTTTGTCACTGAGGGTCGTAGTTCTCTGGTTTGTAACAAATATAATTGTTACAAACCCGGTTTTATTGTATTTCTCACATTCTCATCATTTTTAAACCATTTTTGAGCCATAATAAATTATTTTGAGAGCATTTTTACTATGATGAGCTAATTCCCTCGTAACCAAGGCAAATGGAGGAAGTTATTCACGCAACATAAATGGGTAACTATTTCATTTAATTATATAATTCACCTAATCGCTGCTTTTGCAGAGTTTTAAATTATTTGAATGATTGTCTTAATTATTTGTTATTCATTTTGATAGGTTATGCTTGGTTTAATCTCTTGATAATCTATGCTTAAGGTTTACAAATAATGTTTGAGAATCTGTATGATTGATAGTGAATTAAAGATAAAAGAGGACTTAAGAATTGAATAGAGTTTTGAAATATTTATCATTCAAATTTGCATAATAGTGGAATCTAGTGTCTTGGTTACCTCTCGCACCCATTGTTAATATTTTTGTATGTATAATTTTATCAAATCTTTAAATTTAATCTTCACAAGTCCGAGAGCTTGAACCTCATTACTACAACATCATCAAAAAATATTATCAGGTGTACTACTTAACATATATATATATATATATATATATATATATATATATATATCATATATGTGTTCTTAATCTTCGAAAAGGATGTCTATGAAAACTATTCCTAAAGAAGAAGTAAACCCTACAATAGAGGAAGACCTAAAAGGATGTGATCCAGCTCAAGATTTTGTTCTGAAGAAGATGCTCGAAAGAAAAGAGTATAACTCTTGGATTGGAGAATCTGTCAAGGATTTAATTCTCGTTCAAAGTGAGGTTAAGAACGAACTTGCTAACCTTCAAATTACAGATAAACCAACTTATTGATGGACATGCAAAAATCCTTGGTAATCAGTATATCTTAATCAGGAATCAGAAGAAAGTTATCCTTGACTGCTCCAAAGCTAGACATCTTACTCGCATTGTTGATCGAAAAACTAATGTTTTAACTCTTGAACATGGTGTTTCGACTGTCAAGAAGATCAAGGATATCAGCGATACTTACTTTGATGGTTCGTTTCAAAGGTATGAAGTGGTCAAAGAAACCTGATTCAATTGTTGCCTAATATGTCTTCTTTTTGGTTTAGTTGGAGGAATAACTAGTGCTTGAATAGCAATGATTGTGACTACACATAGCTATTATTTTTCATCTTCTTATTCTTTTTTAGGTTTATTTTGTTTAAATTCTAAAAATATTTGGAGGATGATGTTTTTGCATTATTAATCCTTGTGATTTGTTATGTTGCAATTAGTTATGGGATATTGGTGTTTACGTCCGTAAACTATGTTTGTCCCATACTCTGTCAAAAGTAAAGTCGTTTGTGATCGGTATTCACGTACAGGTAAAAGAATGAATAGACTTTTGACAAATACAAAAGTTAAGCCTATATTGTCAAACATTTGATGGAAGATAGGTTAAAATCTTTTATTTTCAAGGATTATGTCTATTAATATCGTTATGCAAATAGTGATTGAAGATAGAATGAATCCTTGTGTATTACGCAGTATTGATCATCCCTGATCCATATTTTTATGTATTACTGTGAGGCTTCGTAATGCATGTTATGTTGAGCACTAAACAACCAAGTTGATTTATTAGCTTAGTTGGTGTTCCATGAGATATGTTATGTCGAGCATATTGAACTAAATTAATCATCTTGTTTGGTTATTTAGTTATTGCTCCGTAAGTTTTATTATGTCGATCAAAACATGACAATTAAATTGATTACTTTTGTGATTAGTTTGGTTGTGCATTCCAATTAGATTAATTATGGATTCTCTTGTAATTAATCTAGTTGAGTATTTTCGTGTCTCCATAAGTTCTCTTATGTTGAGCATAATCAATTGAATTGATCACCTCTTGTGTTTAATTCGATTGCGTATTCCGATTAAATTAATCATGGGTTTACTTGTGATTAATTTGATTGAGTTTTTGGATATAGGAAATCATTCTCATGGTTTTTTGTGTCCAATAAAAATCCTTCTTTTCTTTCAAAATTAAGGTCGCTCTTGTTGTTCCTTCGGGAATGACATCAAATGGGGGAGAGTTCTTTTGAACTTGTGCTTAATGGTCATATCTTGAGGGGTGTGCGGATGTGGAATATTAGAGGGGTTATCTTGTATCTTTAAACTCCTTGATGAATGCATTTAGATTCGGCTTTATGATTGCATCTAAATTAGTTGGTATGTATTCTTCTTTTAGTCTATGAAACGTCTCTTTCGGAAATTTCATTAGGATCCCATTCTTGTACCTTTGCCAATTTTATTGACAAAAAGGGGGAGAATTAATATGTAATTCATACTACAAATACATATGGTTTTCGGATCATTATGTAAGGGGGAGTGGTTTCCATGTGAGATGGAGTATTGACTAAGGGGGAGTGATACATATCACCATAGTATTATTTTTAAAGTTGTGATACAATTGAACTTTGACACTGTGTAATAATACTATGACATTGTATAACAATGATCGAGACCGATGCTTTCTCATTAATATAGCTATGGATCTTCAACAACGGTGATGCTAAACTTATTACCTTTGGGATCATTGGAGTACTTGGAAGTGACGAAGATTTCGAGGAATGTTGAAGATTAGACATATGGGAGCTACTAAAGTTTCTTTATCTTTTTTGTATTCCATATGTATTGATAGTTTTGTCACTAAAATTGACAAAAGGGGAGATTGTTAGAGCATTGCTCGGTCAACCTCGCATGCGTTGCTATCTCAAGCATGTTTGTCAATGTTAGTGATCAAAACTATAAGTCTTGATTTCTAGTCTATTATAGCTAAGTCTCGGACTAGGATTGAAAGTGTAATTGAGCTCAGGGACTTCATGGCGATTCATCATACAAGTAGAAGAACTACTCAAGGAACCGGTGAAACTTCTCGACAAAAAGGTATGTGAAGACTTGAACTTGTCAATCACTCAAAAGTCTATCTACTCTATCTCCTACTATTTGAGACAAGAAGTCGTATGCTATATATATACTTGGATTATACACATTTGGTATTTCAAGCCGAGTATACCTCGCCTATCTATATCTCGAAATATGTGTTGGTAAGCTTTTCGCTTCGATCAAGTTTATCTTTACCATGTGACGAAAGTCATGATATGTTTCAATCATCTTGAAAATTGCTTTGAGGAGAAATGGTGTAAAAACTGTATAACGTCCTCTAAGAATGTTTCAATGATTGAAATGAGAGTTTAGATTACATAACCAATGGTGGACATAAGCATTGTTGTGGAAACACATTTATGTATAAGTCCTATTCCTTGAACCAATGTTTGCGAACTTTGTTGATCAAGAGAACCGGAAGAATGGCATGAGCCAAGTCCACGAACTCAGTCCGCGAATTCCCGAAGTTCTCAAACCCGAGAATTTATGCTGGAGTTGACAAACTACTTGCATGAAGCTAAGTCCGCGAACCGGCGAAGTTCTCATACCCGAGAATTTCTGCTGGAGTTTGTAAACTCTGCCCAGTAACTTAACTTCGCAAACCTAGTCTGCGAACTTGAGAAGGTTATATATCTGAAGATGATTTCTGAACTTAAACTTAAAAAGACTAAGGAATGCAGTTTGCAAACCGTGGCTATAAAAGTTCATGAACCGATTCAAGTGAATCAAATCATCTTTGCTTCAATTGTGTCTTGTGTAGTACATAAGATTTCCTTGCAATTGAAAAACTCTCGAACTAGTTCATTTGAAGTCATTTGAACTAGCTATGGTGAAGAAGAACATGGTTGATATGAAATTCTCATATGGCTAACCATTTGGTTAACTATTGTTGAACCAACAAGTGCATACTTTTGGGTACGGTTAACAAACCTAGAAGCGTGCATTATCAAGTGTGTGTAACAAGCTAAGTTTTCGATCTAACGGTTGAGAAATATTAGCTTGAATCTAAATCAAGTTTTCATCTAACGGTGAATATTGAATGCTTTGTTACTAAGCTAACATTTATTGCAAACCATGATTTGAAAGACTATATAAAGGAGACATCTAGTATTGTGCAAAACTAATCCCCACACCTTACGTGTGATACTAGTTTGCATACTAGAGTCGATTCTCCTTTAACCTTTGGTTTTCTTCTTCTAAAACAAGGTTAACGACTTAAAGACTTCATTGGGATTGTGAATCCAGACCGACAGTACTTTTATCGTAGTTTTGTGATATGATCTTGCATCTTCTATCGTACGAGTACAATCAGATTGATTGGCTTGAGATTGATATCTCCGATAGGCAAGATATAAAAAGTAATCACAAACATCTTCATCTCATCGTTTGTGATTCCTCAACATCTTGTTTCGCTACCATACGATTAAGATTGTTGTGAGGTGATTGATAATTCTAGGTTGTTCTTCGAGAATATAAGACCGGATTATCAATTGGTTCCTGTTCACCTTGATTATTATCAAAAGATGGAAAAAAACCTTTAGGTTTTATCTGTGGGATACAGATTGATCCTTTGATAGACTTTTCTGTGTGAGACATATTTTTTTATTGTCAAAGCCTGCGATTTTGGATCGCAGCAACTCTTAGTTGTGGGTGAGATCAGCTAAGGGAATCAAGTGCGCAGTATCCTGCTGGGATCAGAGGCATAGGAGCATAATTGTACCTTGGATCAGTGGGAGATTGATTGGAGTTCAACTACAGTCCAGTCCGAAGTTAGCTTGGAGTAGGCTAGTGTATGTAGTGGCTTAATACAGTGTGTGTTCAATCTGGACTAGGTCCCGGGTTTTTCTGCATTTGTGGTTTCCTCGTTAACAAAATTTCTGGTGTCTATGTTATTACATTTTCCGCATTATATTGTTTATCTTTATAATTGAAATAATACAGGTTCTGCGTTAGATCATCAATTAGAGTAATCCAACCTTTGGTTGTTGATTGTCATTAATTGATCCTTGGATATTGGTCTTTGGTACCATCCAAGTTATTCCTTGTATTTGATTAGAACTCGTAGTTCTTGCTTGAGTAAATTAAATCAAGAGAGAGATATAAACTCGTTGATATACTTTTAATTGATTGAGTCTTGTTGATTCTCTTAAAAGTATATTCGAGTTTGCCCATACAGATTGCTAAGAGAAATATTGGGTGGTGTTGTTAGACCCCCGCTTTTTCAACAACAATCATCCTTCCACTTGAGGTTAGTGATATTTGACTTGAACTGTTTCATACCCTAACGTATCTTTCAAGTCGTGCATATTGAAAACATAAATGCGAAGCATATTTGAACTCTAGATAGACATAGTATTAAGGAATACAATACGAGGTTTATTGCTTAACCATTAAACTTTTTAGATAAGACATCGCCATAATTATTTGAATGCTATTGTTATTATGTATGGGTATGAGGTGAGGATTTCATCCTAGGGAACAATGTTGTACATGTGTTCTAAGGAAGTAAGTTCATAAAACTGTTTGTTAACCGAAAAGGAAATTGCCAGGTGTTATTGGTTTTGCTATTCATTGTATATCTTATGAGAAACCAATATGTGTGATTGAGTATAACCGCTCACAACTTTTTTGTGTTCTTGGTAGAACTATCCACAAAGTCTTGACTTATGTATTGGTATGACTTTATTAGTGAAACCGATCTTAAGTAATCACCTGAGATGGTATGATCGGGTTTGTGTTATGTCTGACCAAATTTGGGAAAGGGGAACCGATCCTAGTAAGAGGTGTAGTACATCACAAAGGGGAACCTATCCTTGTATGAGGTGCAACAAGGTTTATAGCAGAAAGGGGAACCGATCCTATGGAAATGTGCAACACGTTTTTAGGCAAAGGGGAACCGATCCTATGGACATGTGCAACACATATAAGTTAGATACCATATATATGTGGGGAACCGACCTAGTCAACCGAATTTTGGAAAGCTAGTGTGAATATGCACAATACGCACATAGAGGTAGAACCGAAACTTGTTTTGGTAGAACCGTTAAACCCATGATTGTGATTGAATGTTTGTTTGATCAATCACGACGGACGACCGCCCGGAGGGGGTTTACTCACATAGTTCTTGAAAGTCAGATGAACCAATTCTAAACTTATTTGGAAGTGTGGAAAATCGGTTTCAAGGTTGTAAGTGTGAAAGAGAACTTACAAAGTAAGGATGTCGACATAATTTGAACACGTGCTGTGAATGTTTATTTCTTTAATTGTTCAAAGTTATTCCTTAATAGCTAAAGGAAGAAAATCCCAGGATCGAAACATAAGTAAGTTAAGAATCTTTTAATTAAGATTATTAATTTCATTTTGTAGGGAAATATAAGAATTAGTAATGTGCATTTACTAATTAGATTTTCCGAGAGATTTCGATCATTATTTTTGGACAGCGAATTTCCAGGAATTATGGAAACCGAATTTGTGTTTTAATGAATATCTTGAGAATATTTTCGGTTTTGGAAATTCCTTGGTGTCCAAACTTCCTTGTCTATAAATACTTGAAGATTTCCTTTCTAGCAAACTAATCCTTCATAACAACAGACTTCCTCTTTTGTTGTTGTTACTAGTGTAGCCGCCTATTCGGAGAGGAGAGTAACCTAATTAGGAGAAATCTCTTACATCCGCTCAGTTTAAAGTCTTCATTGGGATTGAGAAGCTCTAGCGTGTACCGTTGGTGGGAAACTAGATAATTGCGGTTTATCTTTTGTTTTCGACTGATTTGATTGACTAATGGTGGTTGAAATCTGATTGCACCTAGTTTGTTTATGCTTGAGGATCTTCTCTTCTGATATAAGATTCACTCAAACTAGTTCAGAGTTTCGACAGGGACCTTTAGACTGTTGTTAGTTCTAAAGACGATCTTGTGATAATCCATTGTTAACAGACTCCGTTCTGTGCGTGATTGATCACAAGATATTCAAGTGATTGTGTGCAGGGTTTTATTGAAGATTTAAGAAGATTTGAATACAAAGAAGATATTGAAGATCTGATTTGGGTTTATAATCTTTGGTGTGCACAATACTTATTTTGGTAAAAGAGGATCCAATTAATAATCGGTTTATCTTTGTGGTAGATTGGATTGATTAATTGAGTAGATCGGCATCGGCAAAATTCTTTGGATTAAGAGTGTTGTTGGCTTAATCTTAAACGATTACTTCGGTAATTGAACATAAGATAAATCTAAGGACCTGACGAAGGAGTTTATGTTAAGATAAACGGAAGATCCTTTGTCCGACTCATATCACTTGGTCGAATAGAGTTGATACCAAACAGATTTGTTGTTACTTTACTGTTTTGAATACGAACCAAAGGAATTGTTCCAAGTACGTGACTTATTTATAAGTTGGAGGCGTGGGAATACAGACGGAACTAGGTGATAGGTTTAGTTGCTTGGTCTCAATTATACGAAGTTAGGTGTAATTTTTTGTAGCGGCTTAATCATGAGAGTATTCAATTATGGACAAGGTCCCGGGGTTTTTCTGCATTTGTGGTTTCCTCGTTAACAAAATCTTGTTGTGTCATTTAATTTATATTTCCGCTTTATAATTATTTTATTATAATTAAACTAAATTACACAAACGTTAATTCCTACTTGATAAGCAATCCTATTGTGTTTGGTTAAGTCCGAACCTTTGTATCAAGTAAACATACTTCGCTGTTGCATTGGCTCGATCTCGTATCCATAGACGATCACATGAAGTGTGAACCGATTAGTTGTATTGTCTCGACTCAGTCCATAGACAATCATTTTCGGAGAAAGGACTTATAGATAGGAAAAGTTTTAGCTTGTGGTATATTTGGGTGCCCTCTCATTTTCAATTGGTATCAGAGCAGGCAAATACGAAAAGATCTAACAATATGTTTTTGGTGCGATCCAACCTATAAGAATGAATCTAATGAGTGATTCAGTTAACGTACCACCAAGAATTAATGGGAATAATTATCCATTATGGAAATCGTCTATGAAGGCTTTTCTTCGATCCCGAGATTTTAATACATGGTTATTAATCGAAGACGGATACCAACGTCCGATAGATTATTCAAAGTGTGAGTTTAAACGCTTAGCGTCTTATACTCTCGAAGAAAGAGTTCTTGCAAAGCAGAATTCTGATGGTTTGAATGCCATCATACATGCAGTTAGTGATGATCTTCTACATCATGTGCTGACTTGTAGAACTTCTAAAGAAGCATGGGATATTCTTGAGACTGTATTCGAAGGAGATGAATCTGTAAAAGAAGCTAGACTTCTCACCCTTTCATTTGAATGGGAACATCTCAATATGGATGATAACGACACTTTCGAGGAGTTTAACTCTAAACTTTCTGAGATTTTTAATGCATCCTTTTTCCTTGGAAAGGCAATACCTGAAAAGGAAATAGTATGCAAAATTATCAGATCTTTACCATCCAGATACGAGTCTAAGAAATATGCCATAATAGAAGGAAATGATTTGTCTACACTTTCTCGAAGCTCTCTTGTAGGAAAGTTAAAGATCTTTGATAGAGAAATTCTGCTGAAAAATCAAACTGAGAAACGTTTCCAAAGGCTAAGGCATCCGTTAAAAAGGAGCTTGACTCAACTATTGTGCTTCTAGTGCAACGGATTAAGAACAATTTTCTATTGATGAACGTGTTCCTGATACATTATCAGTTTGCCATAAAAAGGGTAATGATGAAGTTCAATGCTTCAAGTGCCGTATATTCGGACATATGGCAAAACATTGTTCCAGCAGAAGAATTAGAAAGTGCAATAGGGCGTATGTATCCACTCTTGATGATATTCCGGAGGAAGAATCCAATGAAGAAATATCTAATTGCAATGTACTTCTTGACAACTCTAATTGTGATGATTCTGGTGAGTCTGATCAACTTCTAGAAAAACTTGAGTTGGAGATTAAGGAAAATAAAAGGTTAAGCCAGGAACTTGAAAACCTTTTGAAGTTTCCTTCAGATAAAACCTGTATGGTAAAATCTGAAAAAGAAAAATTGGGTGAAATACCAAGAGAATCGGAAACTAGTTTTTCTGATGATACAACAAGTTCTTCATGTGAAGAAAATAATCTTGCTACAATCCTTTGCGAAATCAAACTTATCCAAGCTCTTCAAAAAGGGATAAGGAAGACTGGTAAATTTTTTAGCTTTCAAAAAGAGATTGCAAACTCTTGCAATTACAAGAGAATGAAATAACAGAAGGAAACACAGTCCACTATGTTTATAAATCATCCTAAGGATGTCTTTCCAAAATATGGTGAGAATAATTCTCACCTCAACACACCCTGATTGTGTTGAGTCTTGCATCCTCACTTGTTGCCCAAAAATTCTGATTGTGGGGAAGCATAAATCTGGGAAAGTTATTCATGTTTATTTCTTTAGTGAAAAAATAATGAATATTTCGTATTTTCGGAAAAAATAGTTTCGGTTTCCATAAACCAAACTATTCCTTGATTTTCTCCCATCTTATATAAGCTTCTTCCTGTCCGAAAGAAGTATCTTACTGCAATGGAGAAATCAGTAAAAGAAGGGTCACCCCTTGATGATTTAGCACTATGTGCATCAGTTATGACTGAAACTCATGATGTTCCTCTTCATGATAACTCTCAAGACTCTATAAGAAAACAGATTCGCTCTGTTAAAGGTTGTATTGGATATCATGAACTGATGATAAAGGATTTAAAAGAAGTACTAGCTGACCTTCATTCTCAACTATTGGAGATGAACAAATCTACTGAAAGGGAAAGTGCTCAGAGGAATTTGAATCCAGTTTTTGAATGCAATCTTCACAAAAACTGAGAGAGAATAATAGACATCAATTTTTGATTTCTTTCATTGATTGTATTGGTCAATTATGAATAAAACTAATATGAATAAAATTATTTGATTGGTAATTTTTCTTGTGATAGTTTTCGTTTTACATAGCCTGTGCTTGAATGCTTTTATCTTATTGCTATGTATGTTTATGGGATGTTTGATTTCGGTTTTACTACCTTAATATTCGATCTCATATATTGTGAACCCTTGTGGTTTGGGTGACTTTTTGATTTAGCAGGATTAAGTTCTATCCCATGTTGGTAGGCTTTATCAAAGAATCATGAGGGGTTCTGGTAGAAACAATATGTGAAAAAGTCACAATATGTTGAATCGGTTTTGGTTTAGCATAAAAGCATACGTGTTTCGACGGTTTTCAACTTTTGCTTGCAATTGTTAAAACCGATTTTCAACCTTTATCTGGTAAAGGTTGGTTGTTTTTATTCTTTTGTTTATGCATAAGGATGACAACATGATGATATTTCGATATCAATTCTCCCTGGACGAAGATGCAAACATATTGGAGAAGTGGATGCGAAATTTGAGGTAACAATCTTGTTAGTTAATTGTTTTCCTGTTTAAGAAAAGGCTGAGTTTATATCATATATATTTATTGCTTTTACTTAACAAAATTTCGGTACAATTGATGTTTATTCCATGATGTGTGTGTGTATGTGTGTGATTTAATTGGTTCCGGTTAAGAAAAACTATTGTTATATTGCTTTGTTGTGTGGTATCAATTGTTTAGGCTTACAAAATTTCGGTACAATTGATGTTGTGTGTGATTCAATTGGTTCTGGTTAAGAAAAACTATTGTTATCTTGCGTTTGTATGGTATCAATTGTTCAGGCTTACAAAATTTCGGTGCAATTGCGGTGCTTTTAATGTCCGTGTTGTTTCAATTGCTTCCGGTTGGGGTGAATAATTATTCAAGTTGATTTATGTTAGTTTGTATGAATTATCTATGGCTTAACGAAATAAAAGGTGTACGGGATGAGTTGTTTAGTCCAATTCGATTCCGGATAAGAGAAACTAAGTTAATTCTGATCTTAATTAGACTTATCGAAGTGAGGTTTCGGTTGTTCAAGTCTAATTGAATGCCTTAACAAGAAATGCTAGTTAACTAACCTAGTACTTGTCTTGTTTAAAATTGAAAGGTCTAAGTTTATGGATAATTAGAACCTGATGAGAAAAATAGAGTTATCTTTATTTTGATCTTATCGAATTAAGCGGTTGTTTTTGAACAATCGGTTTAGCAAAGGGACTAAGGTGCTTAGTTGATTTGTGTTTTGCTAAACTAAAGTGGAAAAATTGTTTCAGACAATTGTTTCCTTGGTAACATATCAAAATAAAACTACTTGTAGTTTCGGTTTTGATATTGGTTATCATAACATGATGTGTGGAACCCTCGCGCCTAACTCTACAGGTTGCAAGTCTATTGATATTTGTAAGATTCTTTTCGTGTTGTCCTTTATTTTTTCGTTTCTTTGTCATTTTTGTGACAAAAAGGGGGAGAAATATATGGAGTAAACATGTGATATTGGCATTGATTTTATATTGATTGGTATCGCTAAGGAAAATAACAGTGGTGAATTTCTGCTGGAGTTTGAAAGTGAAAACCAAACTCAATCTGGTTACTTAAGTATGCGTACTTGTATGCATACTTAAGTAGGTTACTTTCTAAAATCGGTTTGTTCATGAACTAAAACATTTATATATTAAGGAATGCAATCTTTGCAAATCTTGGCTATAATATTCATGAATCGATTCGAGTGAATCAAAACCAATTTTGCTTCGATTGTGTCTTGTATACTTCTCTAAGATCTAAGCAATTGAAAAACTCTCTAACTAGTTCATTTGAGTCATTTGAACTAGTTATGGTGAAGATGAATAAGGTTGATATGAAAGTGCTCATATGGCTAACCATTGGTTAACTATTGTTGAACCAACTAAGTGTACACGTTTAGGTAAGGTTACTCACACCTAAATGAAGTTACATTTCATTTGTGTGTAACAAGCTAAGTTCGATATAACAATTGAAAGATATTAGCTTGAATCTAATCTGGTTTTCATCTAACGGTGAATATTGAATGCTTTGTTACCAAGGTAACTTAGATTGCAAACCCTGATTTGGAGACTATATAAAGGAGAACTCTAACGACTGGGAAACCTAATTCCCACACCTCTTGTGTGATACTAGTTGTATAAGATAGAGTTGATTCTCCTTTAACCTTAGGTTTTTCACGAAGCCCTGTAGGTTAACGACTTAAAGACTTCATTGGGATTGTGAAGCCAGACCCAACTATTTTCTCCGTAGTTGCGTGATCTGATCTTGTTGTTTTTATCGTGATTGAGTACAATCGTAAGATTGGCTTGAGATTTATATCTCCGATGGGCAAGATAGAAAAGTAGTCACAAACACCTTTGTTTCATTGTTTGTGATTCCACAATATCTTGTTTCACTAGTCGATTAATATTATTGTGAGGTGATTGATATTTTTAGGTTGTTCTCCGGGAATATAAGTCTGGTATATCAATTAGTTCCTGTTCACCTTGATTTATCAAAATACGGAACAAAACTCGTAGGTATTTCTGTGGGAGACAGATTTATCTATTCCTATAGACTTTTCTGTGTGATACAGATTTGTTTATTAAGTCTTCGACGTTGGGTCGTAGAAACTCTTAGTTGTGGGTGAGATCAGCTAAGGGAATCAAGTGCGGAGTATCCTGTTGGGATCAGAGACGTAAGGAGCGCAACTGTACCTTGAATCAGTGTGAGATTGATTGGGGTTCAACTACAGTCCAGACCGAAGTTAGTTTGTAGTAGGCTAGTGTCTGTAGAGGCTTAATACAGTGTGATATTCAATCTGGACTAGGTCCCTGTGTTTTTCTGCATTTACGGTTTCCTCGTTAACAAAACTTATGGTGTCTGTGTCATTTCTTTTTTGCATTATATTTTGTTATATAATTGAAATATCACAGGTTGTGCATTGAATCGATCAATTGGTAAATCCAACCTTTGGTTGTTGATTGAAATTGATTGATCCTTGAACATTGGTCTATGGTACCGTTCAAGTAATCTCTCTTATATTCAATCAGGCTCGCAGATTATTATTTGTTTGATTGCGGATTGAATTGAGAGATTGAGATATAACTCTTTGATATACTTTTTATAAGATTGAGTCTAACTGTCTAGTTGATTCTCTTGTAAGTATATTGGAGTTAGTCCATACAGATTGCTAAGCGAAATATAGGGTGAGGTTGTTAGACCCTCGCTTTTTCATTAAGTTCTAAAATCGGTAATGTATGATTCTCATACTCATGAATTAAAACACTTATGATTTAAGGAATGCAAATTAACTTTGTAAGGATTCACCTATTTGCCACCCCTATCAAAATATCAAAAGTAATTTTACTTTTCAGTTTCACTTTTCCTATTAACCACCTATAAAAGTCAAACTAAATTTGACTTACAGCTATTACCACTCTTATATTTCTTCTTCTTCATTAATCCCCTTTTCTTGTTAAAACACCATTAAAAGAAACTACTAATCATAGGTTAGATTAGATCCGTTTAAGTATGATGCACCAAGAATTTATATTTCCCTTTTCCAATTTATTTATTTTTGTTTATGGATAATCCCTAATTTTTTCATATATTATGGTCTGTAATATAAAACCCGAATTTAAGGAGTTAAATCTAAGCATCAATCAATTTTTTAATCAAGAGAAGCAAGTGGAAATTTCTAGTTTGCAATTGATGGTTCCTACCACAACCTACAGATTCAGATCATCGGATTTAATGAACTTGATGTTGATGAATTCAGAGTGATGATGTCTACCTGATTGCTTATGCCCAAAATAATAAATCATACGAATCATCAGTATAAGTGGGAGCACAACTTTCCGTTCACAAAGTAGGATTGCAATTAGTTTTTCAAACTGGTAATGTTAACGTCACGGCCAAAACACCATAGAAAAGATGGATGAAGGTGGGCGGAGATGGAGAAAAAAAATAATCGGGAATTTAGGTTTTTTTTATTTTTATGTTTGTTTGTTTAGTTGTTGGGGTGGTTTAAATGTTGGGTGGACAAAAAACCAAGAGGTAGTATTTATGATATTCTAAAAATTATATGGGTGGTGAATAGGAAAAGTGGAGGTGGTAATTTATGCGGGTGGCAAATAGGAAAAGCGTGGATGGAAAATAGGTGAAACCCTTTGCAAACCGTGGATTAATGTTCATGAATTGATTCTTGGATAAGTACTTTGTACAATCACGAATCAAACTGATTTCGTTTCAATTTGTTCATGAATATTTCTATGAGATAGTGAACAATTGAAAAACTCTATTTGAAACACAGTTAGATTCATTTGGTTATCTATCATGATTGATTGATGATCATATTTGATCTAGAAGTGTTAGATGAATACGGCTAAGTCAAAAGTGTTTATATGGCTAACTTCGGTTAACTGTTATTGATCCAATCAAATATACACGTTTAGGTACGGTTACCCACATCTAAATATAAGTATATTTCATTTGTATGTAACAAGCTAAGACCATCTAACGGTGGAGATTGATTGTTTAATTTCTAAGCAGACTTAGCTTGAATCTTAAATCGGGTGTTCATCTAACGCTGAATATTGAACGCTTTGTACTAAGTTATCTTAGATTTGATTGTAAGCAACCCTGATTTGAAAGACTATATAAGGGAGAATTCTAGCAACTGGAAAATCTAAACCCGACACTTCCTTGTGTCCTAGTTGCAAAACCTAACGACATGAAGACTTCATTTGAGATTCGTGAAGCCAGATCCAACTATTTTCTCTGTAGTTGCGTATTCTGATCTTACTTGTTCTATCTTATCGAGTTTTGTCTTCTCTAAGATTCACTCGAGATTCGTCTCCGATGGGTAAGTTATAAAAAGTAATCATAATAGTTCTTCGTATCAGCCTCTTGTGATTCCGCAATAACTTCTTCTGTTAATCAGTTAGGTTATTGTGAGGTGACTAATATTTCTAGGCTGCTCTTTGGGAGTATAAGACCGGATTATTAGTTGGTTCATGTTCACCTTGATTTTTATCAGAAGACGGAACAAAACAAATAAAGGATGGACATATCTGTGGGAGACAGATTTGTTTATAAGTATTCGACTTTGGGTCGTAGAAACTCTTAGTTTTGGATGAGATCAGCTAAGGGAATCAAGTGCGCAGAATCCGGCGTGGTGCTAGAGGCGTAAGGAACGCGACTGTACCTTAAACGGTGTGAGACTTGGTTAGGGATCAACTACATTCCAGTCCGAAGTTAACTTGTATTAGGCTAAAGTCTGTAGCGGCTTAATACAGTCAAATATGGACTAGGTCCCGGGGTTTTTATGCATTTGCGTTTTCCTCGTTAACAAAATTTCTGGTGTCTGTGTTATTTATTTTCCGCATTGTAGATGGGGAAAAACTATTTGCTGGTTTTTATGGAATCGAGGAGATGAACGTGCGGAGGAGACTACTTGAACCGAGCACATTCTAAACCTCACACAGATGCTGCAAGAAGGGAGTGCTTTAAGTTCGAGAGATCAATCTGTAGGACTCCGGCCTAAACCAAGACAATGGTCGTTCCAGAGTCAATTCGGTCACAAGAGAGGTGGGTTGACATGTAGGAGGGAAGCTGAGAAATGTGTGAGATCAATGGTGATCGAGATTGTAGGTGTGTCGTGTATTCCGCGTAAGAAAGTTCTGAATGATTGAATTTTACTCAGTTGAGAGTGATTGCTCAGATGATGAGTTCGGGTAGACGAAAGATTGTCTGTGTGAACTTGTCGAGAAATTCTTTTCTGTTTCAATCAGGATTCAGAGACTTATTTATATTGCTGGAATTGTGAACACCTTGATCCCATGAAGTGTGACAGTTGTTGAGGTCAAAGAGTGGGGAAGTGGAAAATCGTGTCAAAAACAGTTGCTCATCGTGCGGAGACTTGGTTGATTTTCCATCCACTACTTTGCTAACTCCTTCAACTGATTGCACGACTTGCTCACATTCTCATCGTGTGCATGAACACACGTGTCGTAGACCGCCAGACCAAAACCCTAGTTAATATCCCCCCATGTGACACGATTGATGTCTCGTGGTTTTAGTTAGTCAGTTGCTGACTTCATGGGACGATGAGTCCATGTATTGTTGAGTTGAACGTGATTTGCAAATGTTCTGAGACTCACGAATTGAACGTGTCTGTTGAGACAGATGTATAATTCTCGAATAAATTTTGATAGCTAAAGTGAACAAATATTGTTCATTTGATGAATCGTTGAATATTGATGGTTGAACCAATATTCCTTGATGCGAGAAAATATTGCTCATCTGAGAAAAATGTTGCTCGTTTGATGAATTATTGAATATTGGTAGTTGAACCAATATTCCTTAGTCTGAGGAAATATTGCTCGTCTGAGCGAATGTTGCTCATTTGACGAAGTATTGTTAGCAGGATCAAATAAATATTAATGGCGACCGAACCAAGTATAATTATTTAGAGTGTTGACCTTGGGATCAACATAAAATTTAGTGTTTGAATCTGGAATTATGAACCTTGGATTCAAAATCCTAATTTTGATCAATTGCTGAATTGATGATTTATTGAAAACCGTTATTTATATGAAGGAGGGACCGGCTACATGGGATGATGAATCAACCGTGTAGCTCCCAGATACTCAAGTGAGCAAAATACCAAAGTCTCCTGAAGACCAGTTGGTGAAAAGATGATTAAATGCTGGTTTAATCATTTATTAAAATAGTGCTCGTGTGAGCGTCAGATAGTAAAACCTGATTATGAAGAGATGAGAGACCGACCAAGGAGGCATGAGACCGGCCCTTGGTGATCATGGGACCAGCTGATGGTCGTTTGAGCAAACTCCAAGTGTCTGGGAAGAGTTTGGACCCAATATGAGCAATTGAGCAAACTAGGTCAAAATTGTTAAAACACGTGGGACCGGCTCTTTGCAAGCCTCAGGGACAGCCTTGGTCGGTCAAGGAGACATGCTCGTGCCACCATAATGTCTGTGTCTCAGTCCTGAGAGTTTTGATATTTTCTGATGCGCGTTTGAGCAACATTTTGAGAAAATATGAAGGATTCGGGGTTTTGTTGAAACTGTGGAATCTTCATGAGATGATTAAAAAGAATTAATAAAATAGGAAATTGCAAGGTGTAGGACCGGCCACGGCTAGGGCATGACCCGCCATCTAGCAAGCTCGGTCCTGCAACACCTTTCCCAATTTTATGTAATTTTATGTATTTTCCCTTATGTGAGGGAAATATCATGAAACTGAGGAATTTCATGAAGTTAAGAAATTTATATGAGATTATGGAAATAATAATAATAAAATATGGAGTCATGAAGTGTGGGACCGGCTATGGCTAAGGCATGGTCGGCCGGCCAGAGAGCCCGTCCCAAGGCACTTTTCCAATTTTATAATATTTTTCATGATTTTAGGGAAATATCATAAAATCAAGAGGTTTGTTGAAACCAAGGAAATTTTTAAAATCAGTGAGTTTCCATTAGATGAGGGAAACATAAAAAATAATAATAATAAATAAGGGGCATATGGGACTGGCTAGGGCATGACCGGCGGGCTAGGGCCCGGTCCCACGAGTTTCCCTAATTTCACATGATTTTCATGACTTGAGGGAAATTTCATGAATTCAAGGAATTTTCATGGGATTAGGTAAATAATAATAAAATAATAAGGAGTCATGAGGTGTGGGACCGGCCACGGCTAGGGCATGGCCGGTCGGCTAGTGAGCCCGGTCCCACGACATCTTTCCTAATTTATTAATATTTCTTTGATACGAGGAAACACCATGAGACTGGGGAGTTTCCTTGAGACGAAGGAGATTTGCTCAAATGAAGGGATTTTCATGAGATCAGGGAAAATAATAAAAATATGATAAAATACAAAATTGGGCGTGGGACTGGCCACGACACGACCTTCCGGCTGGTGGGCCCAATCCCCCAGCGCCTTAATTAATATTTTATTATTTTCTTTCTATTTTGCATAGGTTCATCGTTCCTTCGTGTTTTGGAATGCTCGTTTGTGCATTATTGCTGAGTACACTTGCACCATTTTGGTCGGGGTTTACTCGAGAGCTTCTCAGATGCTCGTACGCTGAACATTTATCACTAACCCGTGGAATTCTGCTAAGAAGAACCACGAATTGAAGTGACGAAATATTACGAAGAATCGTAGAATATTGCCGAATATTCAGTTAACGATTAGAGATAATTAATTGATGGCTCTATACTAGCAGGCATGCTGTCTAGGAGCATTAATTATCTGAGAATTGAGAAATATGAGCTTGTTGAAATGTCATATTTCTTTTATATAGTCAGGGAAAACCTTGCTACATACTGAAGACGTTATTGCTCTATACTAGAAGGCAAGCTGTCTAGGAGCCGTCTTATCTTTCGATTCTATACAGAAGTAATTACTGAAATTGCTCAATATTCATGAGATGTTTTGTTGGCTTAGCTGAGAGACTACACATCTACATATACTCTGAGATATAGTATTCTCAGTCAGAGATTTCATGGCATGAGCTTTCATGCTTCAATGAGAGACATGAGCCTCAATACTCATCTGATTGCTGGATCAGGAGCATGTATAATTATGGTTTTACGATTTTAACCCTTGTCGAAAATCCACCATCTACATTAAGTCCCCTGCTTAGTGAGGGACAATCATGTTCCTCAGTTAGCACTAAATAGTGATTTTCTAGTTACGGACGAAATAAGTAATTGAACTTAGTCGTAAGATAGAATGTTACCGGATTTTCGATTGCACAAACGAACCATGGCTTGAACGAAGATCCCAGTAGCATGATAGAGCATCGAGCGCAAATTAGTGTAGCACTACTGATTTGGTGATCGAACCTTGGTTTATTTAGGATTCATGGGTCCGGGCCAAAAAAAGAAATCCTTGTTTAAGGAACAGACGCTCGTTCGTTTGTTAGTTTAAGGAACAAACAAAACAAACCTCAGTCTGATGATATAAAATTTTGTCCATGAGCTTTCACGAAAACCAAAACTTTATTTTTTAAAATATGTGAGATTTCACAAAGTGGAATAAACTCTCGTTTCAAAGGTGGATGCTCGTACGAGAGAAAAGTTTTTTTTTTCTTTTTAATAGACGTGCGTCTGTAAGTAATAAAAAAAAATTTATGAGCTTTCATGAAATTTTTTTATCTTCTAGCTTTCAAAAATCTTTGAAAATATACTCTCGCTTCAAAGACGGATGGTCGTGCGAGGGAGCAAAAATATATAGATATACTTTTTAAATTTACGTGAGTTTCACGTTAAATATTTATATATTTTGTAAAATCATGTTTTGATTTTGAACAACTGTTGAAAGTACACCATTATACATGGTGAAATAATGTATGTATGTGAGTTTTCACAAGTGTAGAATGGACGTCTGTGTAGTTTTTGAAAAATCAGTGGATGTTAAAATTCACGTGGGTTGTTCACGGTTTTATGAAAATCAATTCATGATTTTGAATAATGAATTTTACTCGTCTTTGCAGGTTTGAGGGAACGAGCAAGTTTCCGAAATTCTGACGTTATAATCACTACAACTAGTGAAATTGTAAATAGGTAAGAGTTGGATTGTTACCATTTTGTTACGCGTTTGTTATTGGTATATCCATGACTCCATATCTTTCGCCTCAGATAGTGGTGACTTCAGGTTACAACCACTCTTCTGGCCCTTCCGGGGAACGCTCCGGAAATATCAAGTCAAAGATGAAGACTTCTGCAGATGTTCATGCCAAGGTGAATCAACCTTCCAGAGACGCTGGAAAGCTGATGCATTTATGTCTCTCGATCATCTAGGAGTCGTCCGTGATGGAATCAACGCTTTCTTAGCCTTAGCGGATGTAGAAGAGAAGCAGGGACGAGATGAGTTATTACTGAAAAGGAAAGCTGAAGATGAAAGGCTTGCAGCTTATCAGCAAAACACCGCCGGCTTCAGAAAATGAGACTAGTGGCTGAAGATGAAGTCTGATCATGCACGGAAGGCGTAGATGAATGAAGAATTTCGTCATAATTCGTCATCAGAAAATTCAGAAGTCATGTCTTCATTGAAAATGTTGTAGCATCTTCGTCTGATGTCGGATTTTCGTGATCTACCCATGTTTATTCATCCTCGGAAAATTTCCAAGCTTTTCTCAAAGAAGATTTTCGGCTTTTGAGCACGTTTAAGGGCCAAAATTGACGAAACAGTAAACTTCCAGGAGACTTCCAGAAATTTTCAGCTGGTATGTAGTCCAATGTTTTGGCCACATCGTTTTGCTCGTTTCTCCAATTGCTATGAATTTTGGATATGTTTTAGAGGACATCCATACGAAAAGAATGGTATATGACCCATCCCTATATTCTTCACCAATTTCTCCCAGCTCGCTGCTTTGTGCGTGACAGTGTAAAATCATCTCAGGTGAGCTTGTTGTAAAACACTCATGTTGTGCTTTAGACCATTCGCTTGTGTCTCGAACGGTTGGTGAAGGATTTTAATGTCATTGATTCATTTGAGATTAGGACCCCTTGATTGATACATGAGCATGGTGCTTGCAGTGCCATCTTGTTTCTGTCAGTCGTAGAAACATCACTTATGAAACCCTGGTCACGGGACCATAACTGAGGTTGCTCTCAAGAGGGGGTGATGTAATGACCATGGTTGCATGTCCTGGTGGTAGCATTCCTTTTATAATGAATGATTAGCACATGAGAGGCTGGTACCACGGGTCTTGGACTGTGAAACTGATCATCATGATCAGTGGACCGTCAGTCCCCAGTATTTTGTTAAATCTCTCCTTTTCGTTTTCTCTTCTTCTGGCAAGACTTGGATAGAGGACCCAGGTAGAAAAATTGATGTAAAGACCTAGGTGGTCGAAGTTGAAGGTACCTTGACTTAGTGGAAATACCCGGTGGATACCGATCGACTGTGGAAGTTATGAATCCCGTCTAAGAATTTCTGCTTGCATGTTGTATGCTCTGGAAGCTGTAGGAACCTCATATAGTGTCGGAATTCGGTGCTTGACCTCAAATTTTGAAGATAAGAGACTGAGTTATCACACGAGGAAAGAATCACTCAATTTGGAGTTGTAGAGGTCAGCCAACTAAGCATGCACATTTGTAATTTGTAATCCCGTACAAATTTTTCAGATTTTGTAGACCTGACGGTAAAAGCCATATCTTTCATCTCGTGTATCCGATTGATGCACCCTTTTGGTATGTTGTAGAAGAGACATAGACAAACATCTTTCTTTTAAGAAGAATTGTCCCATTCCTAACCCATTGGTACGTTTTTGTAAACCCATGGCCTGAAGTGTATTGTATCTCATTTGTAGAGGTGATGAGAAGATCTTGTAGAAGACTTTGAATTCTGCATGCTAGTCATGTAAGCTTTGGGAAGACTTTCATGTGAACATGTTATCATGTCTACAAATCTTGATATGAATCATTAGTTCTTGGAGAAGTACACTTCATGATTAGTTGATTAAGCCTTGTCTTGAGGATGTTGCTTCTGAGACCGTTGTTGATGCTGAGACCACGACTGAGTTTTCTCCAGATGTTCTTGTTGATTCTGAGACCACGACTGAGTTTTCTCCATATGTTCTTGTTGATGCTGAGACTATGAATGGAGTTGCTCCACATATCCTTGTTGATGCCGATACTATGGTTGGAGTTGCTCCAGAGACCGAAAAGGGCTAGAACCATGATTATCGATATAGCCTTTGCTCCTTCATCTAGTGAGCCTTTTACATTCACGAACTAGTTGGTGAGTTGAGCATTCCTAATATGAAGATGTTCTAGGATTTCAACCCAAATTCTCCTGAATATAACTTTACTGTGAAGTGGCTTCGTCAGGGAATCGATGTTGTTGTGGCAGATAACAGCGGCAGTCTCCATTCTGGATGTGAATAGAAAAGTTCCTTGGTCGTGCAAGGCTTGTGATGTAGAGAGGTTCCGTTGATGAAGTTTCATGGAATCACATCAGATTGAAAATTCCAATAAGATCAAGTCCCCAGTGTATGTTGAAGGAGTTTGTGCCATCCATGGATGAATGATGTTGCATCTGCTTCAGAAGTCTTATCATGGGATAATGAAAAATTATCGATTGTAATTTAGTTACACTTTGATTGCGCTGGTGTTGAATCAGTGTGTCATCGTCGAGATATTTGTACTGAAGCTAGATGCGCCGTTATAGGAGGTGTACTATTTGATTGGGAGCAAAATTTGAAGGCTTCTTGAGCGTTGAAGTGTCATATCCCTTGAGCATGTCTTAGGTTTAATAATTTGGGTCCCAACTATCTTATGTTGATTCAGCATTCCTTTAATCGCGGTAGTGGGATTCAACACTGCAGACATCAGAGCCTTCTGATTTTGTGGCACACGTGAGCACTCCTGCAAGGCTGAGTGCAGGACCTTTTGATGAATGTCTATGCATCTTTTGCATGTTCTTATTTCAACCTCGTCAAATTTCAAAATTCCTCCAAGTGCTTTGATGATGGAACGTCCGCCAAATCTTATGGATCAGAACTTTCTTCGTTGGAGAGATGTGTAACCAAAGGCACTTTGTAAGTACCCATCTTTTCAGCGTGGATCCACGCTCATCCGAAGGACATTTCATATCCTGGATCTTCCTGATTATGTGAAACTTGGTTTCTGTCCAGGTTGAACTTATGTTCACTTTGAGACTGATGTAGCCATAAGTATTTTCGAGTGTTCCTTCAAGGTCTCTGATTGATATGGCAGCATGAGTAGCTTCTTGTCAAGTGATGCATGTGGCTCTGATGGTTTTCAGTGAAATATTGTTGATGGAGGTGCCAGCATCGACCAACGTTCTTTCAAATTCATTTCTTCTGAGGTTGACTGTGGTAAGCAGTCCCCAGTCGTACATCTCTTGGTCTGTGGCTGGAGGCTCAAGAAGTATTTCCGGAATGGACTTCTTGACACGATGTGGTTCAGTGCTGTAAACATGTCTCTCCTTTGTGCCTTCAACAAATAGAGCAATTCATGTTCGACCAAGGATTGAACTGCCTCTTTGATAGGTTGTTCAGAGAGTGTAAAGGTTCTGATTGGGGGAGGATTCTTGTGTACTCCTTCATTCCCCAGTTGAATCTATTGTGGATCAACCTTCTCTTTGAAAATGTGCTTCAAGATATTGCAATTTCTTGTTGGATGATTGATGAATCTATGAAGGTGACAGTACCTGGGATTCTCCATTTCTTCTTCAGTTGGCTCTCTCCTGATGAACGACAATTTGATTGCACCATCTTGAACCTAGACTTCTAGTAACTCGATCACTCCTTCATGAGAAGAGAGAAGTTTAAGTCTGGCTGATCATTTCCCCGTTCGTTGATGTTGGGTCAAGGTTTGTGCATTTCAAGATTGGTTATCTTTATTTGGTGCTTTCAGAGGAGCCGGAGAAGCGTGTTTGCGTTGTGACTTTGCTTTACATTTGATCCCTTCTACGAGAACATTTTGTGGAAGGATGGAGGTTGTATTGTTTGTTGATCAGAGGTATGCTACCTCGAGTGTCTCGCGGTTCTTCATCCTTTGTACCTTTTGTTCTTTCTAGTAAAGCGGGTGTAGTAGTTTCCGATCTCTTCGCCGCTTCATGAAGTTATGAGAAGGTCTGGAAACGAAGATTTTCCAATAAAGCTCTGTATACCAGGATCATGCCGTTGATACATAAGTCTACCAGTTGTTGCTCCGTGATATTTGGATCATGACAGTCCAGGGCCTAGACTCTGAATCTTTTCACGTAGTCATTGGGGTGTTCATTGCTCCTTTGAAACATTCTTCTAAGATCAGAGAGAGTAATTTGCTCTGACACAAAGAAGTACTTTATGTAGAAGGCGTTAATCATTTCTCCCCAATTGTTGAAAGTTCCTGGTGCGATGTTGTTGTACCAGGTGTATGCTCTGCCTTTCAAGGATTTTGAAAATTCTTTAAGGCGAACAACATGGTTTATGTTCATGTTCACCCAAGGCTTACAGGAACCGAGAAACATGTTCCCGAGCATTGCCTGTTCCGTCATACAAAGTGAAGGTTGGAGAGGTATAACCTTTTGGAAGAGGAATCCTTTGCGTAGCAGCAGGGTACAGAGGTTGGTGACGATGGACATGTGATGTCTTGTCTTTTCCAAGGTTCTCCAAGAGACACTCCAAATCTTCCCGAATAATGAAATTCGATGATTCCTTTGTTGATGGATCGTCTACAGCTTTGCGGACTTTGGTGTCATCCACTGTATTAATTGGAACTACTTCAGGATCATCATTTGAGGATGTTTCTTTTTCTTTTCCCTTTTCTTGAGTCTTCTATGACATCTTGCCAGTGAGAGTTTTGAGATAATTGCACAGCTCCTTCTGTGTTGCAGCCATGTCGGTCTGATTCTTGGCAAGAGTCTTTTGCATCTTCATGAGATCAGCTATGGTAGGTGGGCTTTCTATGATTTCCTCAGGGAAACGACCAAACAAGGGATGTGCTCCAATACCGGTCTGATGAGAGTGACGCCACCGCCATTGTTGGAAGCAGGAACGATTTCAGGAATATCATCATTAGTATCGTTGCTAGTGTTAGCATCATTTGTGTTAGGATCTGCGATCGTGCGTGACCTAAGATAAACCATTTTGTGAAAGCTTGAGATTGCAACCGAGAGATTAATCTCCCACTGTGGTCGCCAATCTGTATATGGGGAAAAACGATTTGCTGGTTTTTACGGAATCGAGGAGATGACCGTGTGGAGGAGACTCCTTGAACCGAGCAAATGCTCAACCTCACACAGATGCACTGCAAGAAGGGAGTGCTTTAAGTTCGAGAGATTAATCTTTAGGAATCCGGCCTAAACCAAGACAATGGCCGTTCTAGAATCAATTCGGTCACAAGAGAGGATGGGTTAATCTGTAGGAGGGAAGATGAGAAATGTGTGAGATCAATGGTGATCGAGATTGTAGGTGTGTTGTGTATTCTGCGTAAGAAATTTCTGAATGATTGAATTTTACTCAGTTGAGAGTGATTTCTCAGACGATGAGTTAGGGTAGACGAAAAATTGTCTGTGTGAACTTGTCGAGAAATTCTTTTCTGTTTCAATCAGGATTCAGAGACTTATTTATATTGCTGGAATTGTGAACACCTTGATCCCATGAAGTGTGACAGTTGTTGAAGTCAAAGAGTGGGGAAGTGGGAAATCGTGTCAAAACCAGTTGCTCATCGTGCGGAGACTTGGTTGATTTTCCATCCACTACTTTGCTAACTCCTTAAACTGATTGCACGACTTGCTCACATTCTCATCGTGTGCATGAACACACGTGCCGTAGACCGCCAGACCAACACCCTAGTTAATATCCCTCCATGTGACACGATTGATGTCTCGTGGTTTTAGTTAGTCAGTTGCTGACTTCATGGGACGGTGAGTCCATGTATTGCTGAGTTGAACGTGATTTGTAAATGTTCTGAGACTCACGAATTGAACGTGTCTGTTGAGACAGATGTATAATTCTCGAATAAATATTGATAGCTAAAGTGAACAAATATTGTTCATTTGATGAATCGTTGAATATTGATGGTTGAACCAATATTCCTTGATGCGAGCAAATATTGCTCAACTGAGCAAAATGTTGCTCGTTTGATGAATTATTGAATATTGGTAGTTGAACCAATATTCCTTAGTCTGAGCAAATATTGCTCGTCTGAGCGAATGTTTCTCATTTGATGAAGTATTGGTAGCAGGACCAAATAAATACTAATGGCGACCGAACCAAGTATAATTAATTAGAGTGTTGACCATGGGATCAACATAAAATTTCTTGTTCGAATCTGGAATTATAAACCTTGGATTCAAAATCCTAATTTTGTTCAATTGCTGAATTGATGATTAATTGATGATTTATTGAAAACCGTTATTTATATGAAGGAGGGGCCGGCTACATGGGATGATGAATCAACCGTGTAGCTCCCAGATACTCAAGTGAGCAAAATACCAAAGTCTCCTAAAGACCAGTTGGTGAAAAGATGATTAAATGCTGGTTTAATCATTTATTAAAATAGTGCTCGTGTGAGCGTCAGATAGTAAAACCTGATTATGAAGAGATGAGAGACCGACCAAGGAGGCATGAGACCGGCCCTTGGTGATCATGGGACCAGCTGATGGTCGTTTGAGCAAACTCCAAGTGTCTGGGAAGAGTTTGGACCCAATATGAGCAATTGAGCAAACTAGGTCAAAATTGTTAAAACACGTGGGACCGGCTCTTTGCAAGCCTCAGGGACAGCCTTGGTCGGTCAAGGAGACATGCTCGTGCCACCATAATGTCTGTGTCTCAGTCCTGAGAGTTTTGATATTTTCTGATGCGCGTTTGAGCAACATTTTGAGAAAATATGAAGGATTCAGGGTTTTGCTGAAACTGGGGAATCTTCATGAGATGATGAAAAATAATTAATAAAATGGGAAATTTCAAGGTGTGGGACCGACCACGGCTAGGGCATGACCGGCCAGTTAGCAAGCTCGGTCCCGCAACACCTTTCCAATTTTATGTATTTTCCTTGATGTGAGGGAAATATCATGAAACTGAGGAATTTCATGAAGTTAAGGAATTTCTATGAGATTATGGAAATAATAATAATAAAATAGGGAGTCATGAAGTGTGGGACCGGCTATGGCCAAGGCATGGCCTGCCGGCCAGAGAGCCCGTCCCAAGGCACTTTTCCCAATTTTATAATATTTTTCATGATTTTAGGGAAATATCATAAAATCGAGAGGTTTGTTGAAACCAAGGAATTTGTTGAAATAAGGGAGTTTCCATGAGATGAGGGAAACATAAAAAATAATAATAATAAAATAAGGGGCGTGTGGGACCGGCTAGGGCCTGGTCCCACGAGCTTCCCTAATTTCACATGATTTTCATGACTTGAGGGAAATTTCATGAATTCAAGGAATTTTCATGGGATTAGGGAAATAATAATAAAATAATAAGGAGTCATAAGGTGTGGCACCGGCGACGGCTAGGGCATGGCCGGCCGGCTAGTGAGCCCGGTCCCACGACATCTTTCCTAATTTATTATTATTTCTTTGATACGAGGAAACACCATGAGACTGGGGAGTTTCCTTGAGACGAAGGAGATTTGCTCAAATGAAGGGATTTTCATGAGATCAGGGAAAATAATAAAAATATGATAAAATATAAAATTGAGCGTGGGACTGGCCATGGCACGACCGGCCGTCCGGTGGGCCCAGTCTCCCAGCGTCTCAATTAATATTTTATTATTTATTATTTTCAACCTATTTTGCATAGGTTCATCGTTTTTTCGTGTTTTGGAATGCTCGTTTGTGCATTCAGGTGCTCGTTTGTGCATTATTGTTGAGTACACTTGCACCATTTTGGTCGGGGTTTACTCGAGAGCTGCTCAGATGCTCGTACATTGAACATTTATCACTAACCCGTGGAATTCTGCTGGGAAGAACCACGAATTGAAGTGACGGAATATTACGAAGAATCGTAGAATATTGTCAAATATTCAGTTAACAATTAGAGATAATTAATTGATGGCTCTATACTAGCAGGCATGCTGTCTAGGAGCATTAATTATCTGTGAATTGAGAAATATGAGCTTGTTGAAACGTCATATTTCTTTTATATAGTCAGGGAAAACCTTGTTACATCCTGAAGACGTTATTGCTCATACTAGCAGGTAAGCTGTCCAAGAGTCGTCCAATCTTTCGATTCTATATAGAAGTAATTACTGAAATTGCTCAGTATTCATGAGATATGCTATTGCCTCAGCTGAGAGTCTACACATCAACATATACTCTGAGAGACAGTATTCTCAGTCTGAGATTTCATGGCACGAGCTTTCATGCTTTAATGAGATACATGAGCCTCAACACTCATCTGATTGCTGGATCGGGAGCACGTATAATTGTGGTTTTACGATTTTAACCCTTGTCGAAAATCCACCATCTATACACATTATGTTTGTTTATATAATTAAAATATTACAGGTTGTGCGTAGTTCAATCAGTTGATAAATCCGACCTTGATTGTTCGATAGAACTTGATTGACACTTGGCCATTGATCTTTGGTACCGTCCAAGTTATTTCTCATATAAATCAGGCTCACGGATTTGAATATATTCGATTTGTTGATTGTATTGTGAAATAGAGATAAAGCTCTTTGATATATTTCTTGATTGAGTCTCACTTTTAAGTTGGTGCTCTCGAAATTATATTGGAGTTTAGTCCATACAGATTGTCGAACGAATTATTGGGTGTAGTTATACTCCCGCTTTTTCAACTCACTAGATGCAGAACAAGTAGAAGGGAAAGTAGCTTTGGAAGCGGTGAGGTAGACAGTAAGGAAAGGAGTAAAGCATCTGCATCTTGAAGGGGACAGTATTAATGTATTTAACAATAAATGGCAATATACAATCTGATAAGTGCACAACTAGGAGTTTAATAGTTGACACTGTTTATTTTCTTAATTCGTTAGATAGTTGGAAGTGTTCCTATGTTCCAAGATTAGGAAACAATGTTGCACATTATAGCAGCATATGCTAAGACTTTATCAGTAGTTGAAGAATGGTGTGACAAATGGCCAGCGCAACTAGCAGATCCAATTAGTACAGATGTAATCAATTACTTTCAGTAGTTTAATAAAAAAACAAATCTCCTGTTAAAAAAAAAACTTATTGATCAGTACATCCTGTCTTCTGCACTTGGTGTTCAGCAAGGTGATCCTCTCGGTTCCCTTCTGTTTTCTCTGACACTTCACCCTCTAGTGAAGTCCATTGCGTCTCGTTGTAATCTCAATTTACATGTAGGGTATCTTGATGATGGTACTATCGTCGGTGACACATTGGAGGTTTCCAAGGCATTGAGTATTATAGAATCCGAAGGACCGAATAGGGGCTTGCATCTTAATATCAAGAAAACTGAGGTCTTTTGGCCTACACTTGATCCACGCAGCCTTGAGGAGGGTGTTTTCCCCAAAGACATTGGGAGGCCTAGCAAAAGTGTCAAGCTTTTGGGGGGACCTGTGAGTTTGGGCATGAATTTCATGAGCGATATGGTTTTGGGCAGGGTGAAAAAGACTATTCAGCTAATGTCGGCTATCAAGAAACTCAAGGACCCTCAGAGTGAGATGTTACTGCTTCGTAACTTTGTCGGTGTTTCCAGATTATATTTTGATATGCGCACCACCAACCCTGTTGCTATACAACAAGCCACTAACCTCTTTGACGATCACTTACTCAAGTATTTGAGACTTCTGATCACAGGAGATGGAGCTGGTTTCGGTCCTTTGCAACAAAGATTGGATACATTACCTATAAAAGAAGGTGGCCTTGGTGTATACACTATGACAGACACTCGCACCTACTGTTATCTTGCCTCTCAGAGTCAGACTGCCTCGACGCGAAAGGTGATACTTGGTAGTTTGTTCCCAACGGATAATGGTGCTGCCTACCAGTTAGCTCTTCAGAAATTTATCCAAGTATGTAGTTTTCCTTCTACTTATTGCGTCGATGACACTGCCCCCCTCCCCCTGGACTCCCTGGCAGTCACTTATTTTGACGCAGTCAAGAAGCGAATCCCTGTCCAATTCACATTATCTGTAAGAGATTCAATGTTGTGGAAGTGTAACCAGATCAAACATGCTCAATATTATCTTTTGGTTGTTCCTATCAGTGGGATAGATCAATGCCTTGGTCCCCGTCAGTTCAGAGTTGTAGTATGCTATCGTCTTGGTATTCCTTTGTTCGTCGAAGGCGGGTTATGCTTTTGTTGCAATAAACCAATGGACATTTACGGTGATCATGCGCTTCATTGTGCTAAGGATGTTGGAATTAAGTTTTGCCATGACTTAGTTCGTGATGTAGTTACTGACATCTGTTACAAACCGAGCGTACCTGCGCGCAAAGAAGCGACTTTGGGTATTTTATCAGATGATAACAAGGATTTACATCCAGCGGATATCCTTGTGCTCAATTGGGAAAACGGTCAAGATGTGTGTATGGATGTCACAGGTGTCTCACCCTTTACTGGTGATGGAGTTCGTGCCTTCATTCCAGGCCAGGCTATCTCGAGAGCAATTTCGCGCAAACGTACTAAATATTTGTCGGAATGTGGTTCTTATGGTTATGGTTTGGGTGTCTTAGCTTTTACTACACTAGGGGAGCTTAGTGAAGATTTTATTTGTTTTTTCAAGCGTTTGAAGAATTGTTTAGTTAACAATGACGCTGGTAGTGGTTTAGGTAGTTTTATTTTCATAGGCTGGGTGTTGTTATTCAGAAAAGGGTTGGTGCCCAGCTTGTTGCTCGGCTGCCAACCAAAGGTTCTGTAAATAAAATAAAAAATAAAAGATAATAATATTATTGATTATTAAATATTTCTTTATTTATTTAACCGATAAAAAATAACATATTTCTACCTGTTTTACATATAATGATAAAAAAAATACCAATATTAATATTAATCATTTTTAGATTTTTGAAAGATCTTTTACCTTATTAATATTAACTCAAATATATTTTTTACCTGTTATTATTGGAGAAAATATCGATATTGATACTAATTATTGGATTTTTCACCGTATAATAGCTAGAAAATCTGAATTTTACCTATGATGATCTAAATTGAGATCAACATCCCTAATATATCTAAAAAATTCATCAGTAACGATTTAAAATAAAAATGTAAACCTGGTGTAATCATAGGTAATAAATTTCCATTCGCCCAAAACCAAATCTCAACGATCCAACGGTCATACATAACAAATAATAAGAGCCTTTCGTCCGGTGTGTATGAACCATCTACCCAATATACGCCACACGTTGTCCCATCAACGCCGCATATATCACCAGATTTCATCTACTGGACATGAATGATTTTTGTCCGAGCTAGTGAAAAAGCATGGTTATCCTCTCTAACCAATAGGAGGGAGGGTAAGTTGTACCAGTGCTAGTTTTATTTTGGAATGTGGGATTTTATCGAGTTTTTAGGCCGTTGATGTCATAGAATGAGATCAACATTTGGGCCGCTGGACTACTCAGTTCCACAGCCCTATACCAGCCACTTAGCCAACGGTTATGGACCATCATAGTTCATATTCAGTACCGGATCCAGCTAAACGGGTAGGACTACAGAATGTAATCTGGGTTTGAGAAGCATCTAATCCAAGTTTCATAGTTTCTGCAACTTAGCTCAAGTGGAAGAGGACGAACAACACAGATAAACCTTCGACTAAAGAAAATGAAGCTTTTTCTTCGTCCCCGCACTATTCAGAACCCCAATTTCCAATACAAAAATCTTTGCAGCATACCCAAATCTTTCTCACCAGAAAATGATGACGAAAAAGAGGAAGGATTTATAAAAATTCTCAGAGAAATCATGAAAGGAAAACAGAATTGGTCCCAATCATTCAATAATACATTCATTACCCAGAGACTAAAGCCAGTGCATGTTGAAAAAACATTGATTCTAACACTTCTTGATAATGATGGTGGTGGTGATCCAAGGTTAGCTTTAAGATTTTTTAATTTCTTAGGTTTACATAAAAAATTTGATCATTCAATAATATCATTTTGTATATTAATTCATGGATTAGTTCAATTTAATCATTATTGGCCTGCCCATTCAGTTCTTCAAACGTTACTTCTTCGCGGATTTAGCTCTAATGAAGTATTTGATTCACTAATGTATGTGTATGAAAAATACAATTTTAAATCTATTCAGGGGTTTGATCTATTGATTCAGAATTATATTCAAGATCGACGTGTATTAGATTGTGTTAAGATTATTAATCTAATGATTAAGAGAGATTTGTTTCTTGAAGTTAGAACTTTTAGTGCGGTTTTGAGTGCGTTGGTGAAGATCAAGAGATTTGATGTTGTTTTGAGTATGTTTGATGAGATGGTGAAGTTTGGGCTGAAGCCTGATGTTTATGTTTATACGGCGGTGGTCAGGAGTTTTTGTGAATTGAAGGATTTTGTTGGGGCGATGAAGATTGTTAAGGAGATGGAGAATGTTGGTGGCTTTGAATTGAGTATTGTGACTTATAATAATCTGATTCATGGGCTCTGTAAAGAGCGTAGAGTTTTAGAGGCTGTTGAGGTTAAGAACTCCTTGAGTGTTAGGAAACTGAAAGCTGATGTTGTAACGTATTGCATGCTTGTGCTTGGACTTTGTAAAATTGAAGAAATGGAAATTGCTTCGGATATGATGGATGAGATGATTGGTTTAGGGTTCGTTCCTAGTGAAGCTGTGTGTTCTGCGCTAGTTGAGTTATTAAGAAGGAAAGATAAGGACTTAGAGGCTTTCTTTATGGTTGACAAGTTGGCGAAGCTGAGATTAGCACCTACATTGTTTTCTTATAATGCTCTGATGAACTCTCTTTGCAAATGTGGGAAATTGGATGAAGCAGTGTCATTGTTCACTAAGATGAAAGAAAGGGGTCTGTATGCAAATGACGTTACATATTCAATTTTGATTGATTCGTACAGCAAGAATCGAAAAATGGATGAAGCAAGTCATCTTCTTCATAAAATGGCTGAGGAGCATATAAAGGCGACTGTTTATACTTACAATTCCTTGATAAATGGGTACTGCAAGTTAGGGAGAATGAAAGAGGCAGAGTCACTGTTTAATAAGATGAATATTCAGGGATTGGAACCAACTGTGGTAACGTATACAACATTAATAAGTGGATATTGTAGAGAAGAAGATCTGGGTAACGCATTTAGGCTTTATCGAGAGATGTCAAGTAGAAGCATCCCACCAAACACACACACATTTACTTCATTGATTGGGGGTCTTGGTCGTGCAAAAATGATGACTGAAGCGGATAATATGTTCAATGAGATGTTGGAACAGAATGTTGTCCCAAACGAAGTAACATATAATGTTCTGATTGATGGACATTGTAGGCTGGGAAACACAGTGAAAGCGTTTGAATTACTTGACGAAATGATAGAGAAGGGCCTTGTGCCAGATACATATACTTATAGACCTCTAATAAGTGGTCTTTCTTTGACAGGTGGAGTATCTGAAGCCAGAGAATTTGTGGATGACCTTCATAGAGGAAACCAAAACCTGAACATGATATGCTTTACGGAAATTCTACATGGGCTTTGCAAGGAAGGAAAGTTAAGAGATTTCTTGAATGCTTGCAAGGAGATCACAGCAAAAGGAATCGACATTGATCTTGTTAGCTTCAGTGTTACTTATTTATGGCGCCCTCAAACAACGAGATATGGTGCATCTGTCACTACTATTGAAGGAGATGTATAAACGAGGATTCAAGCCTGATCATGTGGTATACACAAGTATGATTGATTCACACTGCAAATCAGGAAACCTTGTGGAGGCCTTCAAATTTTGGGATAAGATGATGGAAGACGGGTGCACACCTAATGTTGTGACCTACACTGTTCTAATAAATGGGTTATGTAAGGCAGGGTTCGTGGAAAAGGCCGAGCTGCTGTGTAAGGAGATGTTGGCTACAGAATCCATCCCTAATCAGGTAACTTATGGTTGTTTTCTTGATAATCTCACAAAGGAAGGACATATGGAGAAAGCTTTGGAGCTGCATAAATCTATGCTTAGGGGGTGTTTAGCAAATACGGTGACTTACAATATACTTATTCGAGGATTTTGCAAATTGGGTAGAATGCGAGAGGCATCAGAACTTCTTATGGAAATGATTGATTATGGTGGTTTTCCTGATTGTATTAGTCATTCGATACTTATTTATGAGTACTGCAAGAGCGGGGAATTGCATGAAGCTTTCAAGTTATGGAATTTGATGCTAAGCATGGATATCAAGCCTGATAGGTTGGCTTATAATTTTCTGATATATGGGTGTTGTGTCAATGGGGAACTAGCCAAGGCTTTTGAATTGCGCGATGAGATGATGAGGAAAGGAGTTGCGCCAAATCCAGTCACTTACAAGTTCCTCAATCATGGAACTTGCTCAATAAATTCCTAAATTAATGGTGGATAGCTATTTTTCAGGTATATTTAGCTTCCCATTCTTAGCCATTGCCCATGGGGAAGCCATACATTTTCTGTACGTATTTACTTGTAAAGTGATTGGTTAGAAGAGACACGGTGGGTGGACCAGAGAGGATCAAAAGGTAATAGCTACGGCTCTAAGGCTTTGAGCATTGAGCGTTCTTGTAGATCTGGGTATTTCTTTGAGACCAACAAGATTAAGGATAACTGAGAATGTTTGGATACCAACCTCCTAGGCCGGGTCTGATCATGGTATGATGCTTGGGCTTCGTGTGGAAACCCGGGGAATGGTGGAGCAAGGGTAAGAGTGCTTACTGATCAGAAAGGACAATTGTGAGGTTTTGGGGGGCATCTCTGCAGGTCTTAGGATCTGCTCCAATTTCATGCGGAGTTGAATGTAGAGAACAACTAGCTGGATGTGCGGGTTTTTTCGGATTCTGCTTCTGCTTCTGCCTGCTAGTTAAGTAAATCAAAGAGGTTACCTTGGTGCATGCAGAGATGATGATGGATGTAGAACTTGAAGCTAGAAGAACAATCACAGACATCAATTTCTCTTATGTGGTGATGGATGTAAAACTTGAAGGAAATGAAATACTAGAATACAAGTTATTTTGGTCTTGGGTAGCAGATGTCTTCTTCTAAAAGAGTTTAAAATAGAATCCTATTATAAGGGATCCAAACTTTTGGTTTCGAGGGCTCATAAGATGGCAAAATTGAGCCAATCAAATAGCAATCAACAAAACCCTCATTTTTAAAAAAAAAAATACGAAAGGTGATTTATATCATTAAGAGAAAAGGTTATACTTATTCATCCCTATGGATATATTCTGCTATCCAAGCTGGGAAATTAGAAGACATTTCTAAAATTTGATAATCTAAGAGACCATGTTTTGCTAATATGAGCCACATGGTTTACATCTCTTTGCACATAGTTATATTTCCAACTGCTAAAAGAAGATAGAATCTTCAAAATCATTAAAACATCCATGACTATGTTCCTGATGTCCATTTTATTGCTTCAAAATTGCCATTAACAGTATTGATGACATTTTTGACAGTCTCCCTCAAGGTGCAAAGCTGCTACACCTTTATCTTTGGATCATAGAACAACCTCCAGAAGAGCTTTAGCTTAATCCTATTCAGCATGTAGTGCTCTATTCCTGCTGCATCTAATCTCATCTGTTGTACCTGCAAAATTTCTTAATATTAGTCAATTTCCCATATTATGTGTTGCTTCTTCATAGGATGCATCAAAGTTAAGCTTGATAAAAGGTTGAACATGTGTTTCCCAATGTAGATTAATAGGAGCATGATTATAAGTAACGGATACAGAATTTGCATTTCTTATCCTGTGTCACTCAGCATAGTCATATTTTATCAGATTAATCACATTTTGAGAGTTAGGTTGGATATTCTCAAACACTTTTTTGATCTACACTACCATACCTGCAACATTACAGATCCAAAACATTCTACAATATTCTCTTTATGCCTTCCTTGGTTATTAACCTGAAACATGCTACACGACCAATCATTAAACTGAACATTTCCCATATCACTGGTAACATTATTTATTCACACCATTCCAAACACTTTGGGAAAACGAACAATTAATAAAAAGATGTTGCATACTTTCAATTTGATTATTATAAAGAAGGAAATTAACATCAGTATTACTATGAAACCTAACTAAATTTTTACCAACAGGGAGACAATTTTGTAAAAAAACAGAATATCACCAGGGAGGTTTATTTTCCAGAATAAGTTCCAATAGATTGGTACGGTATTAACAAAACTTGTCTCTTGATTCATATCATTCGAAATAGCTTTATAAGCAGACTTGACAGTGAAAAAACCATTAGAATTAAGTTGTCACATGAGGTAATCTTGGCCATCAAAAGGGATTCTAATGTCTTGGATTTTACTAATGGTATTAGCATCAAACAAGTCATTAAGAGTCTGCAAATTTCAACGTTTAGTTTCAGAACCAATCAACTAGGATACATGAATCATATTAGAGGAAAAAAATGTGAACTTACAATGGAACTTATTGATGGAATCCATCTATCCTTTCAGATAATGATAGAGTTTCCATCACCAACTTCCCAACATGCAAATTTCTTAACTATTTGCCATTCCAAAGCCAGGTTCCATTGGCAGTTAAACTATCATTCAAAGGATCAGAATTATGAAAGTATTTCCATTTAAAAATTGTACCCATAAAGCATCTCTATAATGTAACATTTTCCATGTTAATTTAGCTAATAAAGCCATATTCATTATGCCATTTTGTTTAATGTTTAAACATCCTAAGACTCTAGGCTGAGCAATAGCTTTCCACTTTTTGAAATAAACACATTTTCCCCTTTCTGTTTGTTCCACCAAATCCTCATTTGGATAGCATCCATTTTATCAGTCAGAGTTTTGGTAAAACAGACATGTGATGTGAAGCTAAACTTCCTAACACATATTGAGTCAGAATAGTTTACCTGGAAGCTTAAGAAATTTAGGTTTCCAAGCAACAAGCCTATCACCATACCTATCAAGAAAGGGAGCATATGATTGCACTTTACTTTTTTGTAGAAGTAGAGGAACTCCAAGATACTTGTCATTCATGGCAAGTTTCTTGATATTCAGGATATTATTATTAGGAACACCGCTACTAAAAGCAATACCAGATTTAGCGTAATTGATAGACTGACCTGAAAAACAACTAAATTGTTCAATGATATTAACAATATTTCTTGCTTCTTTAGCATTGGCTATAGCAAAAATGAGACAATCATCTGCAAAGAAAAAGTGAGAAACTGCATCTACCAACAACATAAGCAGTTTGATAAGGGGTAATAGTTTTCTCTAAGATGCCTTTGATTCTAGAGGCTAAGAGATTAACATAAATAACTTTGTAAGAAGTATTATATAAGCTTATTGGTCTAAAATCTAAAGGACTCTTTGGACAACTATTCTTAGGAATCAAGGAGATAAAGTTATGATTCATTTGCTTCAAAACATGCTTTGAATGGAAAAAAAGTTTGCACCATTTTAAATAAATCATTTTCAATTGTGTCTCACACGGTTTGGTAAAAACCTGGTGGGAAACCATCTGGTTCAGGGGTGGTCCAAGGTTTCATAACGAAAACAGTTCGCTTTATCTCATCATAACTAGGCATCACAACTAAACTAGCATTATCCTCGTCAGATACACAAGGTTCTATAAAATCGATATATCTATCAGATGGAGGAGGATTGGAGGTTCTGCTCATATTTAAGAAATGATACTTAAGACAATTAGCAATGTCCTGTCTAACAAAAATGGAGCATAAATACTTATGGTTGGGTTTTCTGGGGACGAATTATTTTTCGAAAAATTTAGTATAAGGTTGAGAGTTTATATTATCCACACCGTATAATTGGTTTATGGTTGGGAAATCAATATTCCTGGTCGTATACAGTTATACAAATTTCAAAATCCCTAATTTGATCAAATCTAACCTATTTACGGATGAAAACCAACAGAACAAGGTGGGTTTTCGATTCCTACCTGATTAAAGTAATTATAGGTTGCGATTAATCATCATTGAAGAAAAGAAAAAATATAAGAGACAAGAAGAAGAGGAAGAGGAAGAGGCGAGTTGATTGTTTTGGTTTTTAATCATATTTAAGTTAGTTATTTAAAGGTAATGAGGTAGTGATAAAACTACGATTCTAAAAAAAAAAAAAATGTTGAGGATGTAAAGGTTTCACAAGACCGTGGGGCAACGTAACAGTTATATTTTAAATAATCTTGGTACGAAATGTTGAAAACTAGAACGTGTAGCATCGTTCTTCCCAAAGAACTGTCAGGCCTCAGGAGGACAAATAGTAAAATAACGATTTGAAAACTTAAATATTATTAATATCAGCAACCCCAATTAAAACCTATTTATAGTTTGAAACAAAAATCGTTCAGTTGATCTTTATGATCTAACAATGTCTAATATCAAATGTGTATAAGTTTTAGTATTTTTGAAGGAACCCACAATTGAGGGATATGAGTAAAATGAAGAACCCCTTATCTATATATTTTTTGTAATGGTTATGTGACGCCCGAACCTAATTACCTTCTTAGCTAATAGGATTACAACCTAATTGAAGCATCAAACCAAGATTACCAATTTTAAGAATCATAATTACATAAAGTGCTAATAACAAAATCCAAACTCTCTGATATTATATAAATGAAAGTTTCTCAAGTGATATGAATATATTAATGTGTTACTTTACGGATTAACAAAAATATGCATATAAAAAGATATACAATATCTCTAATTCGATAAAATCTTTAAGCTACAAAAACGAATATCTTCAAGCACACCATTTCTTCTAATTACTGAAACTGAAGGGAGAAATAGTGAGCACATCATCCCAAAGGGGTGCTCAATGAAAACAAATAAGTTTCAAGTAATCACTAACATTCTACTAAAAAATAAACAACTTAAGTGTAACAATGTAAGAAAGCAACTAACATCTTTTACACCAAGCATCGAGCACAACATAGAAATATAGTGTTTTAATAAAAGGAACAGGGATTTTGCGGTCTACAGTACAATCTTTGCGATCAAACCAGTATGGTATGGACACGAACATTTTCCCCAAATACCTCATAGATAATATTGCACTTCCCGTGCTATTTAAACATAAATTTACCACAAAAAATAAGTGGGAAATACCAATTAGTCCTAGGAATAATATATTAGAGTTAGTTTGGTCCAGTTGACCTAGTCAACTGTCTATTTGGTCCTTTTAAAAAATATATATTGTTGTTTGGTTCTAGAAATTATTGTTTGGTCCTAGGGTGGACAATACCTACGTGGGATGATGTTATCAATGATGTCACAATCCGCCAGAAATACTCTTCTTTCTCTCTCTTAATAAATATAAATAAATAAAAACTTAAATATCTTTTGAACCATACGAGAGCTTTCCAACGAGTACCATTGTCGCTATATTTCAGAGCTTTTAATTTGTACCTTATTATTTAGATATAAAATGAACTATTATAAAAATTCATTATACAAAATGAACTACTTTAATGAACTATCATGGTAGTTAGTTCCTTCTAAAAAGTGAACTCTTAGTATTAAATAACATACGAGTTCATTTTACAAAATGCACTACCATACGATTTCATTCTATGAAATGAACTGGAAGTGAACTATTATTACAAGTTCATTCTAGAATATGAACACCTATCACGGGTTCATTCTACAATATGAACTACCATTTACGAGTTCATTTTATAATATGAACTAACATAATGAATAACTATTACGAGTTCATTCTACAATATGAACTACCATTCTTAATTATAATTACGTGTTCATTTTACGACATGAATTATAAATCCTACAATATGAACTACCATTATGAGTTCATTCAAAAATAAGAATATCTATCACAAGTCCATTCTACAATATGAACTATAATAATGAACTACCATTGCGACTTCATTCTTCAAATTGAACTACAATTATGAGTTTATTCTACAAAATAAATTGCTAGTATATACGAGTTCATTCTACGAAATGAACTGCTAGAACTAGAATGAACTACCATGTTTTAAAATAGAGTTCATTCTCGGATATGAACTACTGTTATACCAACAAAAAAAATCTGAAACATAGTATAATGAGTACTCGTTGTGTAGATCTCATCGAGACCTTTTCGAATATATAAAATTTATTAATTTTCGACTTCTATTTTGAGATATATTTAATTTTTAAGATTTTATCTATTAATGTTAAGAAGATAGAGAAATTAGTAGAGAAAATAAAGAAGAGAGAAAACCAAAAAAGAGAATCACGTGAAGAAGAAAGAAAATAAGAGAGAGAAAGGGTACTTTAGATACTTTAATATTTTTGAATAAATAAGGACCAAACAGAACTCCCCTTTTGTTGATGGACCAGACTAACTTGGGACCACCTAAAAAAGGACCAAACGATTATTTCCCCATAAAATAAAGAATAATAATTTGCGCTTCTATGCTATAATAATATTTACACTTCCCATGCTGAATAAATAATATTTACACTTCCCCTGTTGAATCAACTTAGCAAGGAGCCATGGGGAATCAGTCATAGATACACTTGTGGGGATACTAGGTAACGCATATTACAACTCATACCCATCCTGTATACACAAATATTCTCATAAGAAGTAAAAGCACATCATACTCGCAATTGAAAATAAAGCTTAATGATTACAAGAAGGTTACTAGAGCCCACCTGATTTGGTGACAAATTACGCTTACTTCACGCATTCCTATCTACAAGTATTCAACCTATACAACACTCAGCAATAAACCACCATATCTATCTCAAATCTTAATTCATTAGCAATCCGTGGACTCAACAATTTAACAATTTCAATTCAAAACACCATAATTATATGAAAAGGAGGGGGTATAACAACCACACCCAAAAATTCGTTCGGCAATTTGTATGGACTAACTCCAATGTTATTCCGAGAGCACCAGCTTATAAAGCGAGCTCTATCAAAAACAATATCAAAGAGTTATATCTTTTTTTCTCAAATCAATCAACAAATCAAACATATAGAAATCTATGAGCCTGATTGATATGAGAAATACTTGGATGGTACCAAAGACCAATGCCAAGCGTCAATCAATTTATATCCAATAAACAAAGTTCGGATGTACAAATTGTTTGAACTATGCACAACCTGTGATATTTCAATTATATAAACAAATATAATGCGGAAAAGAAATAACACAACTAGAAATTTTGTTAACGAGAAAACTGCAAATGTGGAAAAACCCAGGGACATAGTCCAGATTAAACACCACTGTATTAAGCCGCTACAGACACTAGCCTACTACAAGTTAACTCCAAATTGGAATGTAGTTGAGCCTTAACCAAGTCTCACGCAGATTAAGGTACAGTCGCGTTCCTTACGCCTCTAGAACCATGCCAGATTCTGCGTACTTGATTCCCTTAGCTGATCTCACCCACAACTAAGAGTTGCTACGACCCAAAGTCGAAGACTTATAAATAAATCTGTCTCCCACGGATAAGTCTATTCTGATAGATAAATCTATCTCCCACAGACGTACCTACGAAATTTTTGTTCCGTCTTTTGATAAATCAATGTGAACGGGAACCAATTGATAATCAGGTCTTATACTCCCGAAGAGCATCCTATAAATATCAATCACCTCACAATGACTTAACTATATGGTAGTAGAAGAAGTTATTGCGGAACCACAAAGTCTGAGACAGAGAACTTTGTGATTACTTTTTATGTCTTACCTATCGAAGATAAATCTCGAGCAAATCTTAGAGAAGATAGTACCCAACACGATATAACAAGTAAGATTAGAACATGCAACTATAGAAAATAGTTGGATCTGGCTTTACGAATCCCAAATGAAGTCTTCAAGTCGTTAACCTAATATGGTTTTGGAAAAACCTAGGTTAAAGGAGAATCGAATCTGGTCGCAACTAGGACACAGGAAAGTGTCGGGATTAAGTTTTCCAATTGCTAGAGTTCTCCCTTATATAGTCTTTCAAATCAAGGTTGCTTACAATCAAAACTAAGACTGCTTAGTAACAAAGCATTCAATATTCACCGTTAGATGAAAACCTGATTTAAGATTCAAGATAAGTCTGCTTAGAATTAAAGCAATTAATCTCCCCCGTTAGATGATCATAGCTTGTTACACACAAATGAAATATGCCTTCATTTAGATATGGGTAACCGTACCTAAACGTGTATATTGAATTGAATCAATAACAGTTAACCGAAGTTAGCCATATGAACACTTTTGTATTAACCACATTCATCTAACACTTCTAGATCAAATATGAAGATCAATCAATCATGAAAGATAATCAAATGAATCCAATTGTGTTTCACATAAAGTTGTTCAATTGTTCACTATCTCATAGAAATACATATGAATAAATCGAAACAAAATTGGATCGATTCGTAATCGTATTACTTATATAAAAATCAATTCATGAATATTATGCCACAATTTGCAAAGATTGCATTCCTTAATCCATAAATGTGTTTGTTCATGAGTATGAAAAACATACTTAACCGATTTTAGAACTTGAACAACTGTGTTCGCAAACCAGGTACGCGAACAACAGCTCCGGACCTTGGCCTTGTCCAGCTGTTCGCATACTAGGTACGCAACCAGCAGTCCCAGATCCAACTCAGGTAGATATGTTCCCATACTAGGTACGCAAATAGCGTTCCCGAACCTGAATCACTACAAAACAGTTTGCATAATGGGTATGCATACCGTACTGTATCCAGACATGGTCAATTGTTCTAAACTCCCATTTCAATTGTTCAAACATCCTTAGAAGACGAAAATAGTTGTCCCGCACAAACTATTAGCTTTAAGTAATTTTCAAGTGATCGAACGATCAATATGAAACTTTCCAAGTCGACATCAAATGATTGTCTCACGCAAATCATGTAAGATGTTTCAAGGAGATTTCCACGTGATCATCTTTTGACTTAATATTTAGTTTCAAACAAATAAATTGTTTCCAACTAAACATGTCAAGAATAATGATGAACATAGTTAAAGCAAAAAGCTTCCAACACATATTTCGAGAAATAGATAAGCGAGGTACACCCAGCTCGAAATATCAAATGTGTATAATGTAAAAGTCTATATAGATATACGACTTAGTCTCACTAGAAGATAAAATATAATAGACTTCTGAGTGATAGATAAGTTTTAGTCTCCACATATCTTTTGTTGATGAAGTTCCTCCAAGCTCCCCTCATTAGATCTTCGTCTTCAATCGATGAACGCCGTGAAGTCTAAAGATCATCTACACATTATATCCTAATCCGAGACATAGCTATAAGTAGACTAGAAATCAAGATTGTAGTTTTGATCAACTAAACTTGACAAACAAGCTTGAGATAGCAACGCTTACGAGTTCGACCGAGCAGTGCTCTAACAATCTCCCCCTTTGTCAATTTTAGTGACAAAACTATCAATACATATGGATTACAAAATAAATAAACTTGTAGTATCTCATCCATCATGCTTGATTTCTTTGGTTCTTCAACATTCCTTGAATTCTACGCTACTCCAAGTACTCTAGCGATGATGAACGTGTTCAAATCAGCATCATTGTTGTTGAAGATTTGTAGCCATAACAATAAGAAACAAGTTGTTTTCTTATTGTTATACAGTGTCATAGTATTATTACACAATATCAAAGTCCAATTGCATCACAACTTTGACAATAATACTATGGTGATATGTATCACTCCCCCTAAGTCAATACTTCCATCTCACAATGAAAACGACTCCCCCTTACATAATGATCTGTAAACCATATGTATGTAGTGTGAACTACCAAATAATTCTCTCCCTTTTTGTCAATATAAATTGGCAAAGGTACGAAAACTACGAGATCATAATGAAATTCTCAAAGAGATAATTCATGACTAAAATAGAACATATCAACTTTGTTTCGATGATTTCATATAGTCAAAACTTAGTGTATTCATCAAGGAGTTTATAAAGATACAAGATAACTCCTACAATATTCCATAACCGCACTCCCCACAAAGATTTGGCAATTAAGCACAAGTTCAATTAAGAACTCTCCCCCATAAAATGTCGTTCCCGAAAGAACAACAAGAGAAACCTTACTTTTACAAGAAAATAAGGATTTATTTGGACATTAACAAACCACATGGATTTGTATCCGGTAAACTCGAATAAATTAATCACAAGAAAACCCTATAGATTAATTTAATCGGAAATGCTCAACATAAGAAAACTTACGGATCCATACAATACTTTTACATAGAAGCGGATCAGGGGAAGATCGGTACTGTGGAATATTCAAAAGTTCATTCTATATTTTAGCAATATTTGCATAAAGACATAATAGACTTAACTTTTGAGCATATATGAGATAATCATAGTTCACGGACGTAAACACAAACATACCCCATAAAATATTTTTGCAATATATAAAACCAATAAAGATTAATACTGCAAAATCATATTCCAAATAACTTAGAATTTAAATAAATAAATCTAAAAACATTGCAAGATGAAAATCGTTGGCAATAGCTATGTGTAATCACAATATTTGCTATTCCAAACCCTAGTTGTCCTTCTTAAAACATAAGAATAAATTCTCGTAAGAAGTTTCCTAGATATTAAGATTCTTGAAAAAAAATTTATCGTCCCGGAACTCCTTGTCGTCAACAGACATTGGAACATAAGGTTCGTGAAGAAAGGAGTCGATTTTAACAAACCTTCTTGACTGATGCTGAACCAGTGCCTTCTGAATTTCAAGATATCTTAGAACAATAGCCTTTATTTTCTGCATCTCCATCCTTGTTTCTTTCAACTCTTCAAGAACACCAGAAAACTTTTGAAGATTTGAGGGGTTATCCCTTGGTTTCTTCATATTACTCCTTTTTCTTTTCAAAGTTGTCGAGGAATGGGATTTCCCTTTTTCCTTCATGATTGTTAGCTTAACAATCATGTTAACATCTTTTTTATCAGAAGATATGATGCTTGGAGTCTCTATTTAAGTATGGGATTGTGAAAGAATTACACAAAACTAGCTCCACAAGCAATCTTTTGATAAAAGGAGTTTTCAGAGAAGAAAAAAAGGAATGTAGGGTTATGGAACCTATGTACAGAGTAAGTAGGATTCACGTACGAACAACACAAGTCCCTAAAAAGGGTAGAATTGTCGATTTTAACCCCTCTTTTAACAAATGAACAGATTAAAACCTTTGCACTACCGTTTGAGGCTATGAAAAGAGCAATAGAAATCCAGAAAACAACAAAACAAAATGTTCTGATCCTAAAACCCGATTGTGCACAATTCTTGTCTGTTGTAATCGGGCACATGAGACAAGATGCACTTTCAACACAGTTAGAATGTGTTGGATATGGACAATAATTGGTCCACCATGAGATTCTTGTACGAAATTTTCAAAACCTTTTTTCATAGGTCGTTTTGACGTAGTTCTTTTCTGTAGGGATCTAACTTTTTCTTTAGAAATAAACTTCTTAGGAGACGAGTTAAATTTACATACCTCAGATGGATTCGACTTCAGAACAAGTTTGAGCTTGTTTTCTAATCGATTTGCTCTCCGTTGAAGTTTGTTGACATGTCTTACTTTATGTTTGTACTTGAAGCAATTAGAGAGTTCATGACCGTTAATAATACAATAAGAACATGTCAATGTGGAGGATGGTTCAGGCACCATAGCCGAACATGCTGCTAAAAAAATGGAAGTACCTTAAACATGTGAGATAGATTAGTAGATAAGGTAAAATCCATTTTATCCTCCAAAGTGGTTGACAAAGTTTCTCCAGGAAGAATATCAAGATTGATGTACGTATTGCTACAATTTTCAAAATTAATATTTTCGCTAAGGAGTGCTACACTTGATTTTTCATCTTTATTTGAATCATAATGATCAGACATTTCAACAAGAATTGCAGCAAGGCCTTGGTTTCCAGTGTATTTTCTACGATTTGGACACTCATTAGCAAAATGACCAAAACCTTTACACTTGAAGCATTGTGGCGTATCTTCATCATCAGTGTCGACAATGTCCTTGTTTTTAGGAGGAACACGATCATGAGGTTTAACTGATGATCTGGGTTTATCTCTGGTGAACTGTTTGCTTCTCTTCAAAAGAAGATCTCTAAACGGTCTTGTGATCAGAGAGACTGAGTCTCAGATCGCTACCATCTAGATACGATTCTAAGAAACATGCCATCGTCGAAGGAAATAACCTTGAAACACTTTCCAGAAATACTCTGTTGGGAAGTTAAAGATCTTTGATCATGAGAATATATCCAAATTTGGAAAGGATATTGCTTTCGAAGCACAAAAGAATACTAAATTACTTTTTAGGAATAATCTTACCCAAAGCAAAGAATGCATTAACAATTTCAGACACTTTGTGATTAAACTCGTCAAATGAATCTTCATCATCCATGCGAAGGTTTTCCCAATCAGAATCTAGGTTTTGAAGACTAGCTTCTTTCTCAGAGGTATTCCCTTAAAATATTGTTTCTAAGATATCCCAAGCATCTTTAGACTTATTGCATGTAGTCACATGGTGCTAAAGATCTGGGGTTATGGTATGGATGATAGCATTTAAACCGTCAGAGTTTTGCTTTCCAGCTAGAATCTCGACAGGTTCATGGAATAGGCCTTGACGTGATCATGAAAGGGATATTACTGCAGGTCCCTACAATGGTAGAGACGTAGACTTTCTTATCTATGGGATAGACATATCTTTAAGCATGTCAGGTACCGCTGAATCAACCATTGCAGACGACTGTCTCACTCTAGATCTTCTTAATCAAGTTTTAAAGAGCCAAAACTGAACTGTTGCTACCATACCCCCTTCATGCATAATCAATTTCTCAAGAACTTTAAAAGTATCTTTTGACAAGGTGTTGTCCAACCTATCTGATTTATCCTCTTGGATTTTTCTCCTTCTGCTACCAGTTCGTACACTCAATCTGTACACACCCAAATGCTCACTCGAGGAGAGGTCATGCATAAGAAAGCGACTCCAAATTGCATCCATAAATGATGCATTAATGAAATGAAAAGAGCCTGCTGGGTGTCTCACTTTGGTACAAAGACTTCTAAAGACATGTAGAAGATTGCAGATAGCCATGTCTCACAGTAAGAAGAGTAAAAAACACAATATCAATCTCACTGCATTCAAGAGAAACTCTCTTATGGCCATTATACTACAGCAATACGTGTGTTGTCCTCGAATGGCATTTCCCCATCCAATGACGCAAAACTCAACGAACTGAAGAGTAAACACCCTCGTGCACTACTACCGGTAAATTTCTTAGATAACTTGGACACTCTTGAAATCTTTGTGAGGGATGATGTTGTCATCACCGCCATCAAAAACTTCCCCAAAGGAACATCTTATGGCAGAGATGTGTTCAGGATAAGACTGCCCGATATAACTTGAGTTAGCACAACGCAAGTTACCCACTTTTGAACTCAGCAACAGGGATGGAGGTAAAACGCCGCACAAAAAACAAGAAGAAGAAGAAAAGTAGACTTAGAGATAGTCGCTTCTTGTGTGTTTTGAAAACTAAATTTCGAGTCATATTTATAGGATGAGATACTTGCAAATCAAGTTAGGTTTTGGTTTTCTTCAAAAACAAGTAAAACTCGTAAAAGGAATTTCCCACAAATAAAACTCTTAAGAAAATATTTTTGGAATTAATTTCCTAAAGAAAAATTCGCCAAAAATAAATACGAGTAGAACAGGAATTTGGTGCATGGTATACGCGCATGGGCATGAGTCGAAACATGTATTTTCTGCCAGTACCTCCTAGATGTCCTAAGTGGCGCTGCAACTACAATTTATGAAGATATTGCATATCCTCCGTAACTGGTGTGGTGAATCTCTTGCTCTTAGGTAATTGTCCACCATCTTTAGGAGTGTGCATCGCTAGTGCACCTTTAACTCCCTTATAAAAACCAGATGGAGGCATTAGACCCATTGTAGTGGGTCCAATCTAGAGATGATTAGTATCCAAAATTGCGACAACTGCAGTAGGTACAACACCTAAGTGACTACCAGTTTGGTGCTGGAGTGTCGTGTGGTGGGGAAGGCATCCTACATTCAGTTAACTTACTGGAGCATAAAGATAACTGTTGGAACAATTGCCGATTTCACACCTGCAAAACAGAGATTAAGACACAAAACAAAGTGACGGCTGAGTCACGACCAGGTCGCTCTCTTTAGGACGTTTTGTGGCTCTGCCTTGAATTTTGTGCAAGCAGTTCTTTTTCGTCACAACGCCCCCAGGATAAAACAGCCGAGAAAAACTCTCTTTCGATCTCTCACGCACACAAGGAGAAATCGATCAATTTTACTCTCTCTATTCTTGCTCAGTATTTTTGGTCTCTTGATTCTCAGAAAAACAATAGTGTAAAAACTTGTATCTTCTTTCTGTTCTCAAAATTGTTTTTATAACCAGGCAGTCAATGCAGATTAATGGAGAATAAATTGGATTAATTGCTGCAATTAAAATTCCATTCGAAACAGTCAAAACACGGGCAAATAAATCATGCCATAATTAGCGCAATTAAAACATAATTAAGTGCAGTAAAAAACGGTTTGAAAAAATCTTTTAAAAACTCAAAAATACTTTCCAATTTCAAGAGACCTCCCAAGACCGACGAGGCCGAAGTCCCCGCTCCCGGACTAATGTTATATATATATATACACAATCAGTAGGGGGAGGGATTCGATCCTGAGACCTAACCCTCCAGGCCCAAAATGCTTAACCACTGGGCCAAGCTCGAATTGTTGATATAAATGTATAAAAGAATTATTTTAAAACATATATCCCAACAATCCCCCATTTATATTTTTAAAATCATTGAGCAAGATTCGTATAGTTATGTGCATAAGCAAAGATATCCTTCGATTTTGAACCTTTACATAGTATTAAATTCTCTGAACTATGTCACAGAGTGAACACATGTCTTTGAACTCTATGGAGAGAACAGAGTACTTAACATACACAAACTTATACTAAGATTAAAGTCTTAAATGCCAGCACATTACTGCCCTGTGCTTATCCCAGTTTCAATGAATGTTCTAGAGAACTGCCCATGTTCTCATAGAAAGCAGCCACACCTTCTCATTCACATATGTGAGTCTATCAAAGGTACTACTGTATCTTGGTACCCCACTCTATACAGAGCTATAGAGGATATCATGCCATGGGAAAGGTGCATGATTCTATCTCCATATCATTTGTGAATCGTTATTCCCTTTGAACCTATTTCTAGGTGGGTATCCATCACAAAATGACTCAACTTCCAGTGGGCAAAAGTCCCATGCCTTTAGAGGTATATAATACTTTTTCCCTAGCTAATCCTTTCGTCAAATAATCAGCTAAGTTCTCTTCCGACCTAACATGATCCACACGTACAACACTAGTTGTGAGAAACTCTCTAACTATGTTGTGCTTTCGATGTATTTGTCGATTCTTACGGTTATAAAAATAGTTTTGTACTTTTGTAATAGTCGCGGTACTATCATAATGGAACAAAATAGCTGGTATCAGTCTATCCCATACAGGAATTTGAGAAAGCAAGTTTCTCAACCATCCTGCTTCTTCACTAGCTGCTGCTAGTGCTATCAATTCAGACTCCATCGTAGATTGAGCCAGAATTATCTGTTTCTTTGACTTCCAAGATACAGCGCCACCAGCAATATTAAACAAGTATCCACTAGTGGCCTTGGAGTCATCTGAAAGAGAGTTCCAATCAGCATCGCAGTATCCTTCAAGGATTGCAGGAAATATTTTATAGTGTAATCCTAGGTTAACGGTCTTTTTAAGATACCGCATAACCCTCTCAACTGCATTCCAGTGTTCCGAACCAGGACAACTGGTAAACCTGCATAAAACCCCCACTGCATATGCAATGTCTGGTCTGGTACAATCAGTTGCATAACGAAGACTACCAATTATACTAGCATATTCAGATTGTCTAATGCTATCACCAGTATTCTTAAACAGTTTAACACTAGCATCAAAAGCAGTACTCACAGGTTTACAATCAAAATAGTTGTACTTCTTTAAAATCTTTTCAATATGATGAGACTGATCCAAAGAAATACCATCGTTAGTTCTAGTAATCTTAATTCCCAGAATTACACTAGCTTCACCCAAATCTTTCATTTCAAAGTTAGACTTAAGCATATTCTTAGTTTCGTCAACCACATAAAAGTTTGAACCAAAAATCAGAAAATCATCCACATATAAACAAATCATGATGCATGTATTGTTTTCAAACTTATAGTATATGCATTTGTCACTTTCATTAATTCTGAAACCATGTGAAATCATCAAATTATCGAATTTTTCATGCCATTGCTTAGGAGCTTGTTTCAAACCATACAAGGACTTATCTAACTTACACACTTTATGTTCTTGACCAGGAACAACAAAACCTTCAGGTTGTTCCATGTAAATTTCTTCTTCTAATTCACCATTTAAAAAAGTTGTTTTAAAATCCATTTGATGAACAACAAGATTATGCACAGCAGCAACATCAATCATAACACGAATATAAGTCAATCTTGTAACGGGAGAGTAAGTATCAAATAAATCTACATCTTCTCTTTGTCTAAATCCTTTAGCTACCAACCTAGCTTTGTGTTTGTCTACTGAACCATCAGGATTCAACTTCCTTTTAAGTACCCATTTACAACCTATTGCTTTGCAACCAGGGGGTAAATCTGCTAGGTGCCAAGTTCCATTAAGATTATGGGAGTTCATTTCATTATCTATGGCTTCTTGCCAAAAACCGGATTCAGGAGAATTAAGTGCCTCTTGGAGACTAGAAGGGTCTTCCTCTAGGGTATAAACTTAAAAGTCAGAACCATAATCTGTCGCAATCCTAGCCCTTTTACTGGGTTCAATTTCAGCGTCTTTAGTCTCTGCAGTTCCAGGTTCTTCTATTTTAAGTTCAGAACTTGTACTAGGTAGAGAACCCCCACTATTTTTAGATTTAAAAGGAAATCTATCTTCAAAGAAATCAGCATCACTAGATTCAATAATAACTTTATTATTTAGATCAAAAAATCTATAAGCTTTACTGTTTTGAGCATACCCAACAAAAACACATTCATAAGCTTTACTAGCTAGCTTTGATCTTTTAGGATCAGGAATACGAACATAAGCCAAACAACCCCATACTTTAAAATAAGATACATTTGGTTTTCTGTTTTTCCAAAGTTCATAGGGTGAAATTTTAGTTTTTGCATTTGTCACAAGATTCAAAACATAGCAAACAGTCAGCAAAATTTCTCCCCACTAATAAGGGGCAGCATCAGAACTCAGCAAACATGCAGTCACAAGAGTAGTAAATGTACGATTCTTTCTTTCAGCTTTTCCTTTCGTTTCAGGGTTATACGAAGCAGTTTTTTCATGTATAATTCCAGAAGATTCATAAATTTCAGTGAATGGTTTAGAATCATATTCAGTTCCTCTATCACTACGAAATCTCTTAATTTTCCTACCAAATTGATTTTGAACTTCAGCAATAAAAACCTTAAATTTTTCAATAGCTTCATTCTTATGACTTAGCAAGTAAACATGGGTATAATTAGAATAATCATCAATAAAAGTCATGACATATCTCTTTCCATTTCTAGTTAATATACCTTCATATTCACAAAAATCAGAATGCACTAACTCCAATGGTTCAAATTCTCTAATAACAAATTTATGGGAACTCTTGGTTATGTTAGCTTGACTACAAGATTCACATTTTTCAAAATCATGCATGGATAGTTTTGGAATAAGACCTTGCTTGCTCATGGTATCTACTGATCTACTGTTCACATGAAAAAGTCTAGCATGCCAAACATTAAAAGTACACACCATATAAGAAGAAGATGCATTTTTATTCATTTCAACTTTAAGCTTAAACATTCCATCAGCAGCATAATCTTTTCCTACAAACACTCTGTTTTTAGTAATTGTATAAACATCAGATCCAATAGTTTGATACAGCCCAGCCCTGTTGAGAAGATAGCCGGAAACAAGATTCTTTCTCATTTATGGAGTGTGGAGGACATCTTTCAGCATAATTGTCTTCCCAGAGGTAAACTTCAGTTCTACCGTGCCAGAACCTTTCACAGTGGTGGTATGGGAGTCTCCCAACAATACTTTCTTATCCTTGATTTCTGCATAGCTCTTAAATAGGGACATATCAAAACAATAATGGCGCGAAGCACCAATGTCTATCCACCACCCATCGGTTCCACCAACCATGTGAATCTCTGGATCAGAAACCATGGAAATTATAACGCTTTTAGCAGCATTAGCTTGTGCATTATTCTTTCCTTTGTTATTCCTGCAATCCCTAGCCACGTGGTTTGGTTTACCGCAGGTATAACAAAGGAACTCAGAATCAAAATTCTGAAATTTCCTTGATGGGTGTGGGTTCTTGTTTTGATTAGGTTTTCCTTTCCTTTGGTTTTGGTCAGGTTTCATCGGTTTTTTCTTAGGTTTCCAACTCGGTTGAGTCTAATTCTTATTATTGGAAACGATAGGAATCTCTTCCTTTCTGTCTTGTTTCCGTGCTTCCTCTTCAACCCTAAGCTTAACAATCAAACTTTCAAGAGAGAATTCCTTAGTTTTATGATGCAAAACATTACGAAAACCTTTCCAAGATGGGGGTAATTTATCAATCAATACAAATACTTGAAATTGTTCATCAGTTTTCATACCTTCCGTCATAATTTCATGAGTTGTTTTCTGAAGTTCATGAGCCTGAGCAACGACTGATTTTTCATCCACCATTTGATATCTCAGGCAGTGGCTTATAACATATTTTATATAGATGTAAGGCATCCCACACATCTTTAGCAATATCAAATGTGGAGTAATATTCATGTAGATCGTCAGACAAAGCATTCAGAATATAGTTTTTACAATCAAAGTCATCATCAATCCATTTTTCATAGGCTTTTTGTTTTTCTTCAACAGTTTGGGTCACAACAGGTTCTTCAGTTGGTTGAGGGGTTGCACTTGTTGCGGCTGGAGATGCTTTTTCTGCAGCTTTTGCATCTTGTGGATCAGCTGGTTTGATGGAGGTCACCATCATGTGCAACTTCATCAGTTTGAGGTAGAAAAATAACTTTAGCTTCCATCTTCTGAAGTGAAGTCCTTCAAACTTGAATGGCTTGTTGATATCAGCAACTGTTTTCTTTTCAGATTCCATGGCAGAAAGATTCGTCCTAAAATTGTTGGAACAATTGTCGATTTCACACCTGCAAAACAGAGATTAAGACACAAAACAAAGTGACGGCTGAGTCACGACCAGGTCGCTCTCTTTAGGACGTTTTGTGGCTCTGCCTTGAATTTTGTGCAAGCAGTTCTTTTCCGTCACAACGCTCCCAGGATAACACAGCCGAGAAAAACTCTCTTTCGATCTCTCAAGCATACAATGAGAAATCATTCACTTTCACTCTCTCTATTCTTGCTCAGTATTTTTGGTCTCTTGATTCCTAGAAAAATAATAGTGTAAAAACTTGTATCTTCTTTCTGTTCTCAAAACTGTTTTTATAACCAGGCAGTCAGTGTAGATTAATGGAGAATAAATTGGATTAATTGATGCAATTAAAATTCCATTCGAAACAATCAAAAAATGGGCAAATAAATCATGCCATAATTAGCGCAATTAAAACATAATTAAGTGCAGTAAAAAACGGTTTGAAAAAATCTTTTAAAAACAGCAAAAATACTTTCCAAATTCAAGAGACCTCTCAAGACCCCCCAAGGCCCCGCTCCCGGACTAATGTTATATATATATACACAATCAGTAGGGGGAGGGATTCGATCCTGAGACCTAACCCTCCAGGCCCAAAATGCTTAACCACTGGGCCAAGCTCGAATTGTTGATATAAATGTATAAAAAAATTATTTTAAAACATATATCCCAACAATAACGATGTCAACCTGACAATGCTGCTTGTATACTTCTTTAATGCGTTTAATTTGGTGGATAGATCCACTATCATCAACGAGGTCAGGCATAAGTGTCCACCCGTCAGTAAGTGGGTAGAATTTTGTTATTCATCTCATGCGAGACTATATTACAGAGATGCTACTCTTTTAGCTGCATTTGGAGTTCAACATGGTGACCCTCTTGGTCCCTGCTATTTGTTTTAGCCTTACACTCGCTGGTACAGAAAATTGCCACTACTTTCTCGTTGGACCTACATGCTAGGTATCTTGATGATGACACCTTGATATATTGGTGATACTCTGGAGGTTTTTAAAGCCCTCACAGTGATACATGAAGATGGTCCTTGTAGAGGCTTGAATCTCAAAATCTCAAAGACATAAATCTATTGGCCCACTACTGACTCAAAAAGCAGAAAAGTAGGAGTTTTCCCTGTCAACATTAAACAACCCGTTTATGGTGTAAAGCTTTTTGGCAGTCTAGTCGGTATTATTGAACAGTTTTGCAGTGATTTGGTTATGCATAAGGTGAAAAAGACAATAACTCTGATGACTGCAGTCAGGAAATTGAAAGACGCTCAGTCTGAATTGCTTTTACTATGCATTTGTACTAGTGTCTCTTGCTTATACTTCAATATGCGCACCACCAGACCTACTGATATTCAACGGGTACAAATATGCTTTGACAATCATTTATTTCACTACCTACAACAATTGATTAATGGTGATGGGTGCCTATAACCAATATGGCCAACGCACGTGAATACTAAGATAAATTCCACTATATTAAGTTGCTTCAGTCTCTTTGAAGATTTTAAGCACTCAACCCTTTGGATCGTCTTCCAAACAGTAAAAGACTAATCCGTTTGGTAACCACTCTTATTATATCAAGAAATCAATCAGGGATATTTAATGTTGAGTGTGACAAAAGCTTTTTTGTTTAACATAATTTAAACTCCTTTGTTGGGTTTTAGATCTTCCAAGATCTGGATTAAACAAGTTAACCAAATCAAGTCAAACATAACTACCAGATTCAGATATTGAATAGTACCACCAAATGATATCTTGTCGATCTAAATATGACCAGTCAATAATCAGTCTATCAAAATACAAACCAAATTTAATCGGATCCCAGTCGATCAAGTTTGTGCATGAAGCAAATCATGAAGATACAAAACCAATAAGAAAAATCTTATTGTCTTCAATAGTCTTTTGTACCTATACAATAACAAACTTGATTCATGAGTTATGATAGATCATGAAGAAAATGGAGTATAGTAAAAATGGATGATCACAAGTCAATGTTATACTCTTGATATAGTTCGAATGAACTTATGTCAAAAGGGAAAGCTCTTAAGAATAATCAAACTAGGTGTTAATCAAGAGAACTATTGTTAGTTAATCAAATCAATAATCGAAAACTAAAATAAAATATGATTCTAGTTTCCCACCAACAATACTAGTAGACGCTTCTTGATCCTAGAGGATTCTTTAAACTAACAGACGTAAGAGATTTCACCTAATTAGGTTACTCTCTTCCCCAAGATAGTATTACGAGAATACTATTATCCGGCTACACCAAAAACAACAAAGATGAAGTTTGTCTGGCTCGAGATGAGTTTGTAAGAAAAACAAACTTCATTATTTATAGACCAAGGTAGTTTGGACACCAAAGAATTTCCGTAACCGAAGATATTCTAAAAATATGTAATAAAAAACCTAAATTCGGTTTTATAAGTTCCAACCAATATCCAACCGTATAACGGAAAATCTTCATCGGAAACTCAATATTATCTAACACTTAACTAATATATATTTCCATATATATGTTTTAATTGTTGGTAAAACAAAACTTATTAACTTCGAAAATCTCAAAAAGATTCTCTATGATTTCGATTTGGGATCTCACCTTGAGTATTAAGGAATATCTTTGAACAATTAAGAAATAAGATCTCAGCACATGTGTTTTTTAGTCTAGAATTGGACGATGTCGACATTCCTGAAGACTGATTCTAGACAACCAGTAGTTGTGGTTTTAGCATACATCAGTTTATGTGGATATCCATATAAAACGATTATAGTAAATGAAAATGCTAGTTATTCTATATATTTTTTAGGTTAAAATCGGTGTGTGTACAAGTTGTTGGGTCTTTATATCTATATAAGGACAATCTCTTTTCCAAGCATATTTTGCCACAAACATGCAATTTTTACCCACTCCTACTTGATCCACTACTCAAATAAAACTTGCAAAATGACAAGGGAACCAGAATAAGATATAGATCTCGTGAAAATGTTCATTCTCATCTTCCACGAACGTCCGGATGATTTTTATTCAGTGTTTTTTAGAAAAGATTCAAAGAAATATATTATGAGCGGAACTACAATCCCAAAAATCGTAGATGGAGAGACTTAGCTTTTATATTCAACTACATCAAAGGAAATATGCGAGAGTTCCATAAAATTAGAAGAATGGTTACCGACAATCACCTCAAAGCATCTCGCAGGAAAAAATTAAGTAATTCAACATGTTTATCCCTTTCTCGTTGTTTGATTTTTGGATACTAAAATGTAATTTGTTTAATTTCGAGCTGAACAATCCAGTAACATGTGGCGAATACGCAACGGTGAACGACGGTTCATGCACGCGAGGGATATGAAGTGTTGAACAAACATGCTCGACGATTCATTAACAATGTATTAATGTGCGAGATCCAAGAATACACATACTAACTTATCCCGTATAATGCGCTAACTTCCTAAGATATGCAATGTGCTGATTTCTTAAACCTGTGAATGAATATTTCCTTTATCAAAGTACAACACAATCAGTATATATGTACATCCACAAATACCGATTTTAAGAAGCCGGCAATATAGTAAGTGATATCCACCTATTTTTTATGTTTTTCGTGAACGAAGAACATCAACCTAGAATCAACATATGCGTAAATAACATTCCCCCAAAACCTCTTCTTCTTCTCTACTCTTAAAGAAAAAAAAAATTAATCTTTACGTTAAACTTAATTAATCCGACCCAACCTAATTGATTTATCTAATCTAATTTATTATGCTAATTAAGTGAAGGCATAATTTTAAAAATATTTAACCAGTGTTTAAGAGGCGCACAACTTGAGTTTACTTGAAAACAATCGTATTTTATTTAAGGGGAAATAATCGTTTGGTCATTTTTTAGGTGGTCCCAAGACTATTTGGTCCAGTGGGAAAAATTGTTTCTTGTTTGGTCCATAATTATTTAAAAATATTAAATGGACAAAAATATCCTTTTGTACAGTTCCAACTTTAATTTTCGTACTCTTTTATTCCTATAATTATTTGAGTTCATGCTCTCCGATGAACTATGAACTTCCTCTTATTTTCGTATATGAGTTCATTATCTTTAATAAACTATCAGGCGATGGTCATGATTATGTAAATCTAAGTTGATTCTGTTTAATGAAACAACTTTAAAAAAGGGAAATAACATAGTTCATTTTTTAAAGTGAACACCCATTAAAACTTCCACTATTTATGACAAAAAATATAGTTCATTCTTTAAAGTGAACACCCAACAAAGCTTCCACCATTTATGACAGAAAATAGAGTTCATTCTTTCTAATGAACACACAGCAAAACAAACCAAAAATCAAACTAGAACAAAGTTCATTCTTTAAAATGAACACAACAAAACTTCCATTATTATGAACACAAATCAGAGTTTATTCTTTCAAATGAACACCTAACAAAAACCAAAATTAAAGCGTAGTTCATTCTTTCAAATGAACACCTAATCAAAGTTCATTGTTATGAACAAAGAAAAGAGTTCATTTTTTCAAATGAACACCCAATCAAACCAAACTAAATTAAGATTAAAATAGAGTTCATTATTAAAAATGAATACATAACAAAAAACAAATTTAATTTTTTCGAATGAACACATAACAAAGTTTTCATTATTATAAAGAAAAAAACAGAGTTCATTTTTCGAATGAACACCTAATCAAAAACACAGATCTACAAAAATCAAAGAACAAAAAGATGATTTACAAAGATTAAATGAAACTCTCCAGAAAATCAAATTAATCTCTATAAATCCAATCTTCATAATCAATGAAACATAGCAAAGAAGAAGAAACAAAGTTCATTATAATTAATGAACTTTATCATCTTCATCATCTTCAACAACAACAACAGATAAGAAGAAAACACAAAATCATCGTTGTCTTCATCATCTTCATCGTATTGAACAACAACAACATCAATAAAATAGTGACGAAAAATACAAAATCTTCGTCGTCTTCATCATCATCTTCAACAACAACAACAACAACATAGAAGGAAAAACCAGAAACCTTCGTCGTTCATTATCATCTTCATCGTCTTCATCAACAGCATAAAAATAAAAACGGAGAGAAGAGAGAAACTAGATCTAAAACTAAAGAAGAGAGACAAAATGAATCTGGAAATAAGATATTTTCTATTGATATTTTCTGTATATATGGTTCCAAATTAAAGAGTATTTATGTCACTATAAAAAAAAATTACATCATCCATGACGTTATCCCGCGTGAGTATTGTCCATCTCAGGACCAAACAACAATATATATTTTAAAATAGGACCAAACAAACAGTTTAATGGGTCAACCAGACCAAACTAGCTCTAATACTGTATATTATTATCAGGACTAATTGGTATTACTATTTTAGTTTATTTTATCAACTATTATCTATCATATCCCCTTGGTCACCAATTAAACGAGGGTTTAAAACTGTGGATTTCTCATAATCATAGGGTTTTGAGTGTGATATCGACCAGGACAAAGAATTTATGGGATGGATTTCTCATAATCTTAGGGTTTTATCGATCGGGACAAGAAATGTCATATATATGGGATTTATCATTTACGCAAAACCAAGAATTTGGCGTTTCTTAACACCATGCATATTGCTGGGGTGTAAAAATCTTATCCCAAATCGCATACATAGGCGCCAAAGTTCAATTTTTATCTCCCAAAATCAAAAAAAAGAAAAAAAAAAATCTCCCAAAATCCAAAATTACAAGGGAGGGAGCGGAAAATCTAAAAAAATGCAAATGTTCTGGAATCAGATCAAAACCGCCCATTAGTTTTACAATCAACTGTCTTAAATGATACAGCTCATCGATCCATGTCAAAGATGAAAAAGAAAAGAAGAGGGAAGTTGTATATTTCCCAAAATCTGAGCGCCAAATTTCAAAATCTCGATTTCATTTTCTCTTTTTATAACTTGCCCAAAATCGTTCAGTCTCTTCAGAAAATTCATCAAAACATCTCTCTCTCCCTATCTCTATCTTTCTCTATCTCTAGAAGATAAAAAATGGCAGCAGGAACTTCAGCTAAATCAAACCCTCAAAGAATCCGAAAAAGGGTTGATGCTGATGTCAATTCACTTAAACGTGCTAGAGATGGAAGTGCTTTCACTCGATGGTATAATTTTTCCCACTGTGTTTCTATATCTAGCTTAGATGTATAATATTTCTGTATTGCGATTTTAGAATTTGAAATCACAAGTTAGGGTTCAGATCTTGAAATGGAAAGTTAGGGTTACAACTTTTGTTACCGGAGCTTATTTTTGTTTTTGGTTGATTTCAGTGAAGAATGTAAGAAAGACGTTCCTGTGGTTCTTATCGATATGCATGACTGTAGTCTTGATTCTAAAATCAAGATGAATTTGGGTAAATTTTTTTCTAACTTCGATCTATTTCAGTACGAAAATTAATTTTGGGGGTTTTATCCTAATGATCATTCTATAATCTTTTCTTCAACAGATGCTCAGGTTGTTGAAAGTGCTACCGAAAAGTAAAACCACTTTTTCTCTAATTTCCCTTGTTGAGTTTCTTTCGTTTATTTTGTGAAACTAATTTTAGGGTTTATTTTGATCTAAACAAATAGGAAAAAGACTGTACCATCTGAACCAAAACCAAAGAAGACTAAGACTAAGAAAGAGCAGAAAGTTAAGGATCCTAATGCGCCCAAGCGTCCTCCCACTGCTTTCTTTGCCTTTATGTAAAACTTTTCCCCCTCCCTTGCTTTTCAATTGGTTGTTATGTATTCATAGGCTTGTTTGAGTGATTTTCTAAAATTTCAATGTAAATCTGTTTTACTGTAGGGAGGATTTCAGAAAGGAATTCAAGGAAGCAAATCCAGACAATAAGAGTGTCTCAGTGGTATAAATCAGTTTCCATATATCTTTTCAATATATTTGTATTGATGATTTTGTGATTGAATCTATTATATTGATTTGTTGTTGATAATATTTATGTGGTGAAGGTTGCCAAGGAAGGTGGTCAGAAATGGAAATCTATGTCAGACAAAGTGAGTTCATGATTCTTATTGTGTTTATCTAATTTCACAGTAATCAATGTCATGAATGAGGCTTGCTATTGGTAATTTTGGGCGTGGAAGATTAACATATTGTGAAAATTTTGGTATCAGGAGAAGAAGCCTTATGTGGAGAAATGTGCTGAGCTCAAGGCAGAGTTTCAGAAGGCTATGGAGAATTACAATGCTGAGAATGCAGACGGAGAACCTGAACAAGAACCAGAGAATGAGCAGGATGATGAGAAAGAACAAGAAGAAGAGAAAGAACAAGGGTCTGATGATATTGAAGAGTAGGCAGGTCAGAGATATATTGTTTGTGACCAAAAGGAAAAACGTGTTTGGTGTCACTGATTTTTTAAGTAGGGTAGTTTGGTTATTGCAATGGGATTTCAGTGAATAACTCTGCTTTCTCCTTTCTTTAATTTTGTAAATGCCTTGTTTTAATTTTTTTTAGTACCAGATGATATATGAAATGTCTCTCTTTACAATGGAGAATGGGTTTAAAAACATCTAGCTCATGTTGGTCTTTAACTAACAGCAAGTCTATTGTCCTCTTATTCTCTATTTCCATAGCTACATGTATCCAAAACTCTGTCAGGTGTTTTTGGAATTCAATATGGCTCTTACAGATCAAAGAGCACATCTACATCGAGAAGCAATAGAATTCTTCTAAGTTAATATAATAGGCGAGCAATACTAAGTTAAACACTAGGGTTGACGTGGTTTAAACAACAAGCTCATGAGAATTTAGTGTAGACATAGGCTTAACTACTAAAAAGCCCAGACATTGGCTGCACTGTTGTTAGACCTTGGGCAAACTTCATCAATGACTGAAGCCGCAAAATAGATGTCTATTTGGAGGATTTTGGTGCAGATAACAGTAGTGGGACTAGCTCTGGAAAGCAAATTAGATAGATGGCTAGCTTACTTCAGATATTTCAACTCTCAATCACATATTTTGGAAACACAATGTCCTTTTGGATGAATGATGAAAAGAATCGGATCTGGTTTTACTTTTAGATGTTCTTGTGAAGTTGTAGTTGACAACATTGTGAGCTTGCTTGCTTGCTCTTTCAGTTCTCAGTGTAGTACAAAACCAGTTGTTTTTTGTCCAAAGGAATTTTGTGCATTGTCTGTATGAGACAGGAAAGCTGCTTATCTAAATGGTGTAACAATTTGGGGAACCACCACTATTCCTTTTAGGGATCACAATCTACATACATTTGCACATTATTAAAATTTTCTAGCGGCTGGTCTCAGTTGTGCAACAATTTTGGAACCACCACTCTTCAGTCTTCACACAAGATATGGCTAATCAAAATTCTTCTGTATTTGTAACATCATTTTTCGTGATACACTGATAATGTATAGCAGAAAAAAACACTCATTGTGCATAAGTTTGTGCGAGCCAATGTGAGCTGAGGAAGCCTTGCCGTTAATTTTCTAACCAGTTAGACAGAACTAGACACCTCTGATTACAAAGACTTCAAAATTAAGTTCCCAGATTCCCCAGATTTCCTTTCACTGGAGGAGTCGGACCAGTCGGTTACTGATTTCATTTAACCTATATTGCCCCTGGCCTAAAAGAGTCCCTGGACAGGCTAATTAGAAAGATGATAGCTTTTTGGGGAGTTTCCGTCGTACAGTGTACAACTCTTGTTCATAGGCCTAACTTTAGACCAGTTAGAGTACATGCTAACTGGCTAACAATTAAGTAGATGCTAACTGGCTAACAATTTGCAGCTATGTTTGTTTCAAGATAAGAGACGGAGACGACCGCTCTGCCACAGGTACTTCTTATATCCACAACACACTTCCAAATATGGTCAGTTTTCCATGTAGATGAAAGGTTCTTACTGTGAAGCAGAGGCCAAGTGTCCATAGAGTTCACCAGTGTATTCTCCTCAAACCTCATTTCTGTTTTTGCTAAGATTTTGGCAATTAGCAGAGCTATCAGTAGTGTCTATAATCATTCAGAGAAGACAAAAAGAGTTGGACAGGAATGAGGATGCAGAAAGCTAGAGAAGACTTCAACATGTTCTTAATTCTTACAGCCTCACTATTGATGTTAAGAAGGCAACATTGTTCCGAGCGATTGCTATTTAAGACAAGAACCATAATCATTAATGATAGTCTGATACGCAAGACTTCTGCTACTTGACATACTAGTTAAACACTAGTTCTAAAAGAAGAAAAGGAACACACTAGCTAAACTTTCATTCATGATTTGCAAAGTGGATTTTGGTGGACAACTTCATTTAACTACTTCGACTTCCCAGATGCATTTAATAATGAGGGGTACTCAGATCTTAGCCTGTTATACTCCTTGGTCAAGGTTAAGATAGCCTCCGTATTTCCTGTCTGAACTTCATGCTTTCCCATCTCTAGACGATACTTCACCGATTCAATATCTTTCTTGAGCTCCTGAATCATTGATTCTTTCTCGATGCATCGGTTATGTAAGCCTTCCAAATTTGGCACCTTTTTAACTGGAAGGTTCTCAAGTTTAACTGTAATTCAGAATCATTAAGGAGTCATAAGAAAAAAACAACAGAAACACAAACCAAAGACTGTACTGCATGATAGGGGGAAGTGATCATATATTACTTTGAACTAATGAAGGATCCATTTCAAAATATATAAATATTCAAATCAGAGTCAGCTCTTTGACACTCTAACTAACTTTAAAACATAATTCATCTGCAGCACAACATAATTTATACAATCTTAAGAATGAACCTTTTTTGTCTTTGGACGATGAACCACTGACATTCTCCATGTTTTTTCCACCTCGATTAAATCTTCCTGTAAAAATAAAAATAGTAACGCACTGAGATTTATACTGCTTTTCATGTAAAACAACAAACAATTAAACCATGTCTAATAATGTATGTGATTCAAGAGAATTTTTTGCCGTTTTAGTTGGTTTGTATCCATTAGTACTGTAGCCTTCTCGGTTGTTCAAGTTCTTGTACTAGGATAGTTCTTTGTTTTCTTTTTTTTCTTTTTTTCTTTTCTTGTTAAGATTTGGAAATGCTACCTTTTAGCCAATAACTTACAACTTAAATGCACTGGTACTAGCTAGATACATGAGATGGGACTGCTAAGAACCATACACACAAACCTGCATATTATTTAGAAACGGAGGGAGTATGTTTTACATTTTGAAAAACACTGAGGAAAATAAAAGGAGAACATCATTCCAAGCTAAGGTGACAAAAAAATGAAAGGAAGTTAAAAAAAAAACACAACAGGATCAAAGGATGGGAGCTTGTGATATCAATAATTTAAAAATCCACAGAGGAGCTAACATACCACCAAGTGCTAAGCCTAGCTTCTTCCGCTTCTCTTTCTCTCTTAACGTTTGTACTATTTGGTGTGTATATATAACACTGAATCTGAATGTCCAATTCATGAAGTCTGTATGAAGACTCGGATTGATGTGATGGGCTGAACAAAAGCAGCTAAACTACAGTGCGATGGAAAGTACTCCATTATGGAGCACCTTCCGTTAAAAGAAAACCAACAGTCTGTGCATTTTGGTGCTCAGAAATAGTTTTTGCCAATCTGCATAAAGTTGGTGTTTGCTCTCGTCATCTCTCTACCGCATCCCTAGCTAACAGCATGTGAACCCTCCTGTCAACATTCCCAGTCAATTTATTGCACAGAGAGGAGCATCTCCATTCAAAAAAAAAAAAAAAAACACCAATACGCCAGATTCCACTTTTAGGTGTTCAGAGGTAACTTTTGCCATTTGAGTGATAAGCTGTGTTCAGTTTTCTCATCACTCACATATTCCACTTTTAGGTGTCCAGGGATGACCTGTTTTTAGTTCTGTCATCAGTCATCACTAAGCACGCCATTACTACAATGTGAAGTTGTGAACTCTCACAAGCACACAGGTTAATGATAATAAGCCTACCTCAACCTGCTCAAGTTGGCCAGAGGTTTGGCTCCCAACGTATAGATTGTGGGTTCGATTCCCGGGCTGATCGTCGTTTTGGGCACCGGCATCCGACGACTGTGTTGTACAGCGCCGACGCATTTATTTTCTGGTTTGCAAAATTATACTAGTATATCAGTAGCCTTTGCATAGTGGATCGTTCAACTCTTTACAAAATGTAACTTCCTTTCTTCTTTTTTTATTCAAAAACGGCAAAAAAAAATTTTGCTCATAAAGGGTAAATATATTGAAAAATTCGACTTCTCACCAAGTCCGTGATGAGTTGAGTAGAAAGAAAACAAAGCCTAGCTCAATTATAGTAGAGCTACAGAAAAACAAAAAAACAAAGAAAGTCAATTATCTCATGACTGCCTCCCAATTGTTTATATCCGTATTCAAGGAAATACACCAACGCACCAATTATACACCTGAGATTTCACACTATCAATGATCGAGTCCAAAGAACTATACTTTCCATTAAAAAGTGTTACGCTAGGTTCAATTCGGATCACCCACCAAATAGCAAAAGGATAAATGTCCCAAATTCTCTTTCTTATGGCATGGACACCGGAAGTCGGAAGACTTCTTCTTTCTCTATTCCCATATGGTACTTCTAACAGAATCATGAAATACCCAACTCAAATTGTAAAAGTTTAAGAAATAATGCCATACTGACCTTGTAGTCTCATAATGCAAGAAAATGTGTTGGTTTGTCTCAGCAGCTTTCTTACATAATAAGCACCCATTCACCATGATAGAATTCCTGTAAGTGTCCAATGTCAGAGCTGCATCATAACAAAGAGTCTAAACAAAGAATATAACCTTCTGCGGAATTCTAGGATTCCATACAGATTTATAGGGAAACATTAGTAATCCATCATCTTCCAGATTTTTGTAACACTCTGTCACGGAAAATTCTTTATTCCCCCTTGCCATATTCTCAAATCAGATCCACTGCTACTGTTAATAACCGACACCAGATTCAAAAGGTGAGCAACATCCTCAATTTCTTCATCTTTTAGCAGTCTACAAAATGCCACTTAACACCAACATTTCTTGTATGGTTGCATCTTGTTTTCGGCTAATCTTGTAAAGAGACGGAAATAATGATCTTGGAGATTGCCCATTTAACCAATTGTCCTTCCAGAACAAAACTCTATTCCCACTATTCACTTATAAAACAGAATTCTGTACCACACTAGAACTGCTTTTTAATATACCTGTCCATAAGCTCTTACCAACCGGCTTGTTATTCTCATTTGGAAAGAATGCTTCCGGATTTCCTCCATTATGAAACAACCTTTCTCCATAACGCCTTCTTCTTATTTCCATACCTCCATATCCACTTTGCATGAAGTGCCTTGTTCATTATCCTTAATTTACTTTTCTTTCTTTCTTTCTTTTTCTTTTCTTTTTTTCTTTTGAGAGAAAGAGAATTTTAACAAGCTTTTACTAACATAACCATAATGATTTCATACACATATGAGACATGAAAGTGCACTATAATTTTCCATCAAGGGAATGTTCATGCCTCGTGTACACCTTTCTACCAACTGGAGAAGAAGCAAAAAGAGCTACTTTTATCTATTTAGCTCCAGACTTGCAATAAAGTCTAAGTTGGTTGTTTGTAGTTTTCTTTCATACTCCCTCCAGTTCCTTCCTCGAAAAGAGTTACCATCACTTTTTTCAATTTACCCTATTTTTAAGCCAAAATAAAAAAGTGATAATAACTCTTTTCCGGGAACGGAAATAGTATGATTTAGTTTAGATCCCCCCCTTAAAAGGTAAAACAAAAGGTGTGGAAATTACCAAAATATATACCCGAGTTTTCTGTACAACTAAAAGACCACCAACTACATTAACCACAGGATACACCAAAAGACGGTATAAGAACAAGATCCTCAACAAGACATACCAAGAAGCCGAGTACCTCACTGATCTCAGTCTAATGACGAGACTGCAGCTTCATTATCGTCGCCATCATCGTCTGAATAGGCATCCAAATCACCCCTAAACTCCGCAAGATGTTCACACTTGTCTAAAAGATCACCATCAAGCCGCACACAAACGGCTCCAACAATGTCAAGATGGATCAGATTTGTGCACTTTAGTGACCAATGCATCAAGCCCTAAATCACCAAATCAACCATTACAAAGCTCGAAGCTCGAGATGGCAAAGAGCTGCCCTTGTATCAGCTATAACCATTGCTTCTCTATCATTAGCCTTTGCAGGAAGTGGTTTTTCAGACTCTCTCCAGTCTGAAAAACATAAATTACATCATCTTATTTTACTCATTACATAAGATTTTCAAAGTAACATAAATTTGCAAATAGAAGCATCCTAGGTTTAACACAGATACTCATAAAAAACCTTGTCTATTATACTTTCATATTGGCTTCAAACAATTGTTCGTCATAGATTGTAATCTAACCTTCCCTTCCCCTATGTGTTCAATATTTTTGCGGCAATGTCGCAACCACACCCTTCATCTATATAAATAATCCTCAGTTACATAATTGCACTCTATGCCTCAGTTACTAATCCTTTATGTAGTTGTTCTGCTTACCAGAAAATAAAAGGGAAGCAACTACTCAGGACAGTGCCCAGAGTCACCAAGACCACCACAATAGTAATCCATATTTAACACCACTCTGGTTCAAGGTAACACCATCACTAGAACAGACCTCACAGGAGAGAACTTTTCTAATAGGCGGAAAAGAAGAAATGACATAAAAGTTAAAACTAATCCAAAATTAACAAGAAATGATCTCATCCAAGAGTACAAATTCTGCCAGGGATGAAAGAAAAACAAATTACATTAGCTTGACATCAAAAGAGAATCATTGTGGAAACTCGTAATGATACTGCTTTCCTCATTTCTTAGAGTTGCAAGCAGAAGAGCTAACAAATAAAATGCCTCATTAGTGTATTGATATTATTCTAACCTTAACTTATGCATCAATAGCTATATTGAAAAGGGAAAGAAGAAATTGCTTCTATCAATAGTTATCTTAAAACTCATTAACCATCATAAGAACAACATAAGCAGGTCATTCTCCACGAAAAGATAACTCAGTAGAGAACAACCATTGCACAATGAGAGCCTCTCAAACCAAGCAAAAGATCGAAAAGAAAAAAGAAAAAAAAAAAGAATGATAGTTTTTACCGTTAACCTCTCAAAAGCAACATCAAACAGAAAGTCAAATGCAGAATCCAGCTAAAGGGCTATACAAGAGGACAAGTAGAGATCACTAGTAGGCCAGTAAAAGAAAAAACATTGAGCTGAATGCACAAGGCCACATTGTCCCAAAAAACACATAAGAAAATCACAAATGTTTGAAATCAACAATACTAGGCCAGTTAAAGAAAATCATTGAGCTGAATACACAAGAACACATTGTCCCACAGACAAAAGTTACAAATGTTTGAACCCAACAGTGCAGAAATCTGTATCACTGGAGGACCAATAAGTTGCTGCATGACAATTCACTAATTAGTATAATAAATTGCAACCCAGAACACCACCTCCGAGAACCTAGTGAATCTCGTCGACCTAACTTTTGTATTACCATCACTGAAAGATAAGTTCTCAAGCTCAAATACATAACCACCACACCCTTACAAAAAGTGCAGTTTTCAAGATGCTTTTTCAATTGGCATATGTAAGAAGACAATTTGTTTGGTGAAGTTCTCAAACTCTTTGACTTTGTTTTGTTCAAATGATATGACTAATGAACAATATGACTAATGAACAACTGTGGTTATATTGCACATTTATATTGAAAACGTAAGATAAATTCAAAATATTCAATACATGAAATCCAAAGGTTAGACCTGGTAAAAAACAAGCACAAGTAAGCTTACCAATTTTAGTTATCCGGAATAATAGTTAAAGAGCGCCGCAATTCAACTGAGTTGCAGTCTTAGTCTTCCTCAGAACTTCCCTCGCTACTATATTCACTACTGCTATCATCCTGGTCAATATCAAGTTGTACATGCCGAACTTGAAATGGTTCAGGACCCTTAACTGGCATTGGAGGAGCACGACATGGTTGTTGTTCCTCAACCTTACCCAGAACAATAGCATCCAATGGGGGCAACGGAACAGGATCCCCAGGTTTCCATCCAGCTGGCGGAATAATTGAAAAATCGGTTGGCAATTCCACAGGCATCCCAGGTCGCCAACCTGATGGAATAGTAAGGTGTGGGGAGAGTAAACCTTGAACAGCTGCTAAATCACCAAGTTTATTATTCTCTGCGGCCAATCTAGGAGCCTCCTCCAATGTCTCAATTGTCTTCTCATTACATTCTATCTTAGGTAATTCAATATCAAGATCAGCGAAATTATACAATTGCGAAGCACGCATTTGTTCTTCTTGTGGGGCCGGAGGAAGAGCACCACGAAGTGGAGCTTGCCCCGCCCCAAATCCAGGTGGTGCAAATGTTGTGTAACTGATTCTATGAGCACAAAACAATATATCATTCAATTTCAATGAAGTTGCAATAGTAGTAGTAGTTGAGGTCATTTCAGTATCATCAGAATTACCTTCCATTTTCGATCGTTCAGGTGGATGATAATCAGAGTAATCATCAACTAAAAGATCAAGAACACGTACAGCTTCTTTCAGTTTATTCGCAAATGCAAGAATCACCGCATCTTTTGCTTTAATCTCTCGAGCAATTTTCTGTTTTAGCATCTTGAAGCTCAGCAACTGATTCAAAGAGTTGAGTTTGAAGAGAAGTGAATAACGAGATGATTTCTTTGGGAGAAGTAGGAGTAGAATCAAGTGGAGGTGGATTTAGGGTTAGGGTTTGAGAAGCTAGGAAAGTAGGAAGTGAACCACGAAAAGAAGTGAACCATGATGCTCGATTTGGGGAAACCTGAAAGAGTTTAGAAGCAAGAGAAGCCATTTGGAGGAGAAGAGGTTGAGCTCTAGATAGAGGTGGGAGTAGAGAAAGTAAGGATGAAGAAGCTGTTGTTATTGTTGTTGTAGGCAAAGTGATTGCAGATGGGGTTTGTTGTTGTTGGAAATGGTTCTGTGAAATGAGTTTAGGTGTTGCTGGGTATGGTGAATTAGGGGGTTGGGACACCAACAGCAATTATAATTCTAATGAGGAGCGCAACAGAATTGAAAAGTCAACAAATAAATTGACTACAGCCGTTGGATCTCCTAACCTTTAATGGAAACCGTTGGATGATAGGAAACAAATTCCGTGCGACATTTTTTCGTTACTTCCCGACTATACCCCTCTTTTTTTCGTTACTTCTTCTTCTCACAGTCACAACAGAAGAAATCGATAACATCAAAGAGTTTAACTTCGTCTTCTCCCTCACCTTTTCCATTAACATGTTTCGTATCCGGCATCAACTCTATCTCGCAGAAAAGAGTTTAACTTCTTCTCCCTCACATCTTCCATGAAAATCCTAGAACTCAAATTATAGATTGCTTTCAAAAAATAAATCAATCGATCTATTTTTAATTGAAGAATGGTGGTTCAGAGATTATCTAATTAGTTTCAATTTGGTTGAATTTCATCTTCTTCGTAAGGTATGTAGTTCCAAACTCTTACTTATTTGATTTTTACTTGAAATAGGGTTTCCCCTGAACCAAACCAAGACAACAAAATAGGGGAAATTAGGGGTTTTTCTCAATCAGATTGTTTGGAATTAGGAGTTTCTCAATCAGGGAAAAATAAATAGGTAAATTTGTGTTTGGAAAGTAAGTGTATGGTTTCCAATTTGGTTTCACATGTGTAGTCTGGTATGCAATTTAGATATTAGGTGTTCGTGATTTGATTGATATGCAATCTGATTGCTATTTTAGGTTTACGTTTCCCATACCAAGTATATCATTTATGTTTCTTTGGTACTGATTTGTACGCTTAGGCACTAATTTTAGGTATGATGTACTAATCTAAATTTTATCAATAGGTTTTTAAAGAATTGTCAGTTGCTGTCAGTTTAAAGGCACTTACTATGAAGGTCATTATTTCATACACCTATCTTGGTTTGCAGTTGCAGGCTGTAGCATTACAGCTGAGGTGTATCATGTAGTAGACTGGCCACATATCTTGGTTATTAATGTTTGCACCACCAACAGTAGAGTAATGAACAATAAAGGGGGAAGATATATAAGTTCTTAAGTGTTGCTAGATAGAGGGAAGATTACTTTTTTGAACATACGTGTGTGTGTGAATGCTCAAGAGAAAATGCATTTGTAGAAAATCATACAAGGTGAATCCAAGCCAACAATCCATCTGGATACTATACTTTAGTGGAGATACTGGGTATGTGTGAAATCAAGTAAATGAGCATTTACAAGGCTGCAGATCCGAAGGTGAGTTATAAGAAATAAAAATCACCAAAAACTAAAGATTTCTTTTTAAATTTCAATAGTAAACTTCACAAATGAGAGGGGATCTTAAGAAAATAGTGAGCCCACAAATGAGGAGGGCACTTCAGAAAATAGTAAAGTTCATGACCTGGGATAAGAAATTTGCCTTTCAATTGCTTACATTTGTAGACATGGAAGCTCGAGATAGAATACTGAGTGCTTGGCTAACGGAACCTTTTGAACACTAATCTTTGTATTGATTGTGAATCATATTTGAATCTTTTTTTGAAAGTAATTTGTTGGATGTTTGTATTGAACAATTGCCCACTAGATGCCCTGAATTCTTTTTTATTCGGTATTAATGAGGATTTATTTTGGTCATGGTTTAGTATTTGCTTATGATATAGGCGTTTTGGTTCATAGGTGAGATTCATTCAATTGACAGTAGTAAGCAACGAATAGGTGATTTCGCATAGGGGTGTTCACACGAGATTGATGTTATTTGGGGCCTTAGAAACTAAAATTTAATACCAATGGGCAATTGGGCATTTGAGTTTTTTTTTCTGCGAACTCTAGCTGATGTTTGTATGGCACCAACTTCTCTTTTTTCTTCCAGAAACTTCTTCACATTCTTGAGATATAAAGTGCAACCTTTCTCAACTTATGTTCTTCTTTCACTTTCTGTAATGTTACTTATTTCTCATTATTCCTTCCTTACAGAATTTACATTTGGTTTGTTTTGAACACAATGATTGATTGAAAATAATATTTACGTGCAGGAATTGGACGGGCAAGTGTCTTTGGAGGATGATAATGATACCAAGATGAGAAGTTTGTATTAAGAAAAATTTCAATTCTTCCCAGTTATACAAATACCATGAGAGCACATACTTAACGGTGTATTGTATTATTTGATGTGCGTATGACCTCATTACAGGTGTATATAAGGCTAGATAGGCCACTTATGCAAACCCAACAGAAAAGATTGAGGGTCTTGAATTTGAAAATGCAAAATATGTACAAAAAGATTGTTATTTGCTGACGTGCAACGCATGTGCACTCTACTTGTTTTTAGTAATTAGTTTAGGGTTTATTCCTTACTTTCCAAGTTATGTTTATATATATATGCATTAGTTTGTTTTAGGGTTTTAATCATCAAAGAAAATTAATGAAACAGATTTAAGTAAGCTCTGCTTATTGTGGTGGTTGATCTCCAATCAACGGATCAAATGATTATCATGATTTGTGTTAGTATTAGGGTCTTGTGTGATTAGTATCAGGATCCTAACATTTGGTATCAGAGCCAACCACCACGATCCATGTCCGCTTCACGGAAGGGGTGACCTATAGGCTAGATTAAAATGTAGGGGCACCTATGCATGAGCGTAGTTTTCACCAACATTGAATACTGGTAGGCGAGTGGATCCGCCATAAGAGAAAGGGCTACCGTCCAGAAGTATCGATAGAGTGGGTCAACGAGGACGTTGGGTCTGGAAGCGTGGTGGGATGTTGGGACCTTAGTCCCCCACAATGGTAGGTGGGGATTATTTGGGTAGTTTATAGGTCATTGAGATCCCTCATCTAGTCAACCGGTTTTCGAGTTGAGTTCTATCCATGGGCTTATGACGGCTTGTTAAATCTAATCTGGCTCGAGATCGAAGAATTTGAGGTGATTGATTCTGCAACATTTTTTCCTATTTGGGGGGATTTGGTCGAAGGGATAGTAACGAGTTACGGTCTTTTGAATTGCTTGACGAGATGGTGAGAAAAGATGCTGACCCGAATCTGGTTTAAAATCACATGACTAAAACAACATGAAAGTCTTTGTCACCGTTCACGTAAATCACTGAAAGGAATTTAGACAAATTGGAAATCAGATGGCTTTGTCCTCCTTCCACACACGTATGCTTGGTTTCGATTAGTTTTTGGATGTTTATTTGTGCAAGATAGACGCCCATTTGTGCAAGGAAGACGCCTTAGCGGTGGCCGGTGAGTACTCAATTCCTAGAAACAAAACCACTAATCGTCTTCTTTTACAACCCTTTTTTTACCGCGTCTTTTCCGCTCTTGCTATTCTTCTTCTCTCTAGTTTTATTCTATAGCGGTCTAGATCCCGTCATATGTTAGTGAATTGGGTTTGGCAGCAACACCAGATTTTATTTTATTTTTTTGAAGGTCTGATTCGTAAAGTAATTGAACTTACATATTTGGAAAATCATAATGGGTCTTATCTCTTAGGAGCCTAAGAGGTAAAGACTGTGGACGGGTGATATCCGCATTTTTATTAGAGGCCTTTGTAGGTTATTCCACGTTTAGCTTACCTAACTTACATAGACACATGTTGGACAACGTGATTAGCAGCTTCTCTAACTTGTATGAGACTGCTTGGTTGCATGACACACGTGGCCTCTTCTTCGCTCCGGTGTCAGCTTCTTGTTGGAGGTGCAGTGAAGCACTCTACTCCGAGAGTGGTAGAATGCGAAGGCTAAGGCTATTAGCGCTTCTTGAAAGGCTACCCACAAGAGCAACCCATAATTTTTTGAGCGCAATAGTTTCGAGACTTTGTCATCCCTAGTTGGTAAACGAAGTACCCGCAGGAGGAAGTCCCCATGAAGAGAGGGTTCACTTAGTACTGAAGTTGAAGATGGCATATGCACAAGTTTTTGTGAAAGCAAGCTGATGTAGAATCGTTTCAGAGTTGAATGGATCTTAAACCTGCAGATTGAATTTTTGTCTGACCGTATTCAATATTATCACCTAAATCTAGATTTTCATGGCAACTAATACACATAGTCGCATACATGTTTACATTCATAGCAACTAAAACAGACACATGACAATTAAAGTAAATAAACTTCCCTAAGACAGACATAAAACAAGCAACACAGTTAAACATTCCTAAGACTATAACTAGGATTAAACTAATTATTTTATTAAATCAAAGCGAAAAATTCCCCCAACTTGAGAACTTTTGTGTAGACTGACATCAATTATCCTTCCCGCTTTATCCCACTGATAATAAACCGGTTTTGTCCCTCCCATTATTACGCCTCTTGCTTTTACCTTTGTACCCTTGGACTCTTTCGACTTAATTTCCATTATGCCCCAGATTTTCATCTGTCAGGAGCCATGGTTAGAAGCCGAGTGGAATCAGTTTGTCGTATCAGACCTTATGCATCGATTAATACATCGAATCAAGTCGAAGATGTTGCGATTAGTAGTTGCTCCGTAGATGTTTCAAAATCATAGTTATGCACTGATAATGTAGTCGTAAAACCAAACTGAACCGGATTCAGCCAACTCACTGATTCCCGATTGTTTTTTTCCTTTGGATCTTCTTTTTGTGGTTTACTCTTGTTATTTTGTTGTTGTCAGGATTGATGGGTTTAGTCTCTGATAAGGGATCTGATTTTTGACTCGTAGTTAGGGTTATCCATTTTTGAAACACCTAGGATGATAAATGTTATTGTGTTCTTTCTGGTTGTTTCTCTTGTTGTTTTTTGCAACTCGTGACTCAGATTTTCGGAGGGTTTGATTGAATTGAATAACATAATCACTAGTGGAGGTGTATCAGATGGTGGAAGGGGATATACCAAAGGTGGAATTCCATGAACGAAGCGGTTTTGATTGAAACCTGAGATAAGACTCGTTCTGTAGTTTTCACCATTAATTTCTCCCGCCGGGTGTAGATAGGCTTTACCAAAAGTTGCTTCCGACGTTGAAAACAATGTGCGTCAGCATAACTCTGCACCGAAGCTTCAGTTGGGGAAGAAAATTCCATGGTGATTCTAGACCGAAAATCCTTTTCTCTCAGATTTTCCGAATCAAACACACGGGTATCTTTTCTTCCTGATCAAACTTTAGAAACCAGATCTATATCAAGTTGATTTCCTTTTGTTTAAATCAAAACCCCAGATTAAATAAGTTGATTGATAGATGATTAAAGGTGAGATAGTTTTCTGGTAGCTTGAATAGAGGTTTGTTTATGACGTATCTGTTGGGATTCTCGAAGTCCCAAAGAACCCTAGTTGCAGAGCAAAACTCGAAGGAGAGAGAAAATTTTGTGTGTCTCTATGTTATTAGTGCAACATCAGAAATATATTTTGCTGATGAAAACTATTATTTTTATCTAACTGATAGTCTATTAATAAACATTTATGTTTTCAGGTAAAAGGAGATTATACGAAGAAAAAAATGAAACAAACAACAAAACCAAACTCATAGGAGCTGCAAGAAACTCGTGACAAACAACACCGTAATCGTGAACAAGGTTGTGAGAATGAATACACCGATGTCGTAAGTGTGTAGACCACTTGTATGGGAGATGTGTAATCTGAATATTAGTTTCTTTTACTTTTTTATCTTGTTATTATAGCCATTACTGTTAGTCTAATAATACTTCATTTTCTTTCCGTAAAGTCATATAAAACTATAAAAGACTTCTCTCTCTGCAAACGGCTGACCAAAAACTCTTAATGAAAATCATATTGTCTTTTTGATAATCTTTCATGGTACCAGACTTATGAGGAAGATTTCGATTCTTTCAATTCTTGATCTGCTGCTTTTGTGATTTCTTAAAATTGATACTACCAAATATTGCTGCTACCAATTTCGTCATTATTTCTCAAAATTTCTTCATGCTTTCAAGAAATCATCAACCTCTTCTTAAGTTTTTTTTTTTTAATCTCAGTTTCTTGATCAATCTTCAACAATTTTCATCAATTCATCAATCTCTAAATATTTATACTTCATCCTCATTACTACGGTTTAACCCGTGCTAGAATGACACGGGTGTTATATAAATTACGTATAATAATGTTAGATTATTTGTTGAAAATAGTTTCTAGTCAAATCCTTCCGGACTTTGAAATAGAAGCTCGAAAAATGGGGAATTTTATATGAATGTATAATAATTTTGTAAACACCAATCTATTGTCAAATTATAACGTGTTATCTGAATAATCTTATAAGTTTCTCTCTAAGTTTATCTATCAATATGAAGCCAAAATGTTATTTCCACTAAAATCTAAACATATGAAAACGAAAAATTGGTACTTGAGAAAATTTCACCTTTTTTGATGAAAAAGTTGTGAATAGATTGAAACCCGGGTGACCTTCGATAACCAAATTTTCATAATCTGACTAACAAAAAAAATACAAACACCCTAAAATTTCAACCATGAGAGTATTATAATCAATTAGTCTGAAAAGACGAGGGTACCCAGATATACCTCAAACTAATACTTTTCCACCTGTAAGTCCTTTCTCTGAAAGTGACTGTCTATGGACTGAGTCGAGACAATACAACAAATCGGTTCACACTTCGTGTGATCGTCTATGGATACGAGATCGAGACAATACAACAACGAAGTATGTTTACTTGATAAAAGGTTTGGACTTAACCAAATACAATAGGATTACTTATCAAGTAAATAGGAATTAAAGTTTGTGTAATTTACTTTAAATTATAATAACAACAATTATAATTGCGTAAAATAAAAGTAAATGACACAACAATATTTTGTTAACGAGGAAACCGCAGATGCAGAAAAACCCCGGGACCTTGTCCAGAATTGAATACTCTCAGGATTAAGCCGCTATACAAAATCAAACCAACTTCGTATAGTTGAGACCAAGCAACTAAACCTATAGTTCACCTAGTTCTGTCTGTATTCCCACGCCTCCGACCTGTAATAAGTCACGTACTTGGAACAATTCCTTTGGTTCGTATTCCAAACAGTAAAGGAACAACAAATCTGTTTGGTATCAACTCTTTTCAACCCAAGTGATGTGAGTTCGACAAAAGGCTCTTCTATTTATCTTAATAAACTCCTTTGTCAGGTTCTTAGATCTATCTTATTATCAACTACTAAAGTAATCGTTAAGATTTTCCAATCAATACTTTTAATCACAAAGAATTGTATTGATGCTGATAGACATATTTTTGAGTCTGAATTGTCCTCAATGTCTCTACTGCTAGTGCTTGATTTTGTACTTATTATGTTGTTTTTATGTTTGAGTAGGTGTTTTTGGAGAAATACACTTGTGTGGAAAAAGTTGCTCAAAAAGTGCTATTTGGACCCCTGGAGGACATTTGCTATACGGGACCCCAGATTTGGCTAAGGGGAACCCAAGGTTATGCGTAGCCCAAATTCATCCTCAGCACCCAAATTTGTCCTCGACACCTCAGTTGGGCACCTACTATTTGCACCCCCGGTTTGGTTAGAGGGAGGTCACCTTCTTTACCTTTGAATTTGGAAAATTGGCGGGAAACTTGGTGTTTTATTGGCAGAATTAGGGCTCGAGTTTTGGTGTTTTTTTCGAGGAGACTCAATGGATGAAACTGATGGCAAGCATCTGTTAGAGCATAACAGGGATAGTAGGAGTGATTTTGTCGATTAAATTTGGCTAGAACTCGAGTTGGAAGGAAACAGAGGTGTGAACTTTTCACGGGTATTTCAGGCAAGATTTTGATGGAGCTTTGGCCGGATTCAATGAGTTCTTTGGATTGGATATACCCTGTTTCGACTATACAGGGTTGGTAATCACTCCAGATTCGATAAAACAAGGTTTAATCCTTGTGTCAAGCAAAACAGGGGAATAATATTTACTCGAGGATATCACGGGATTTCTGGTAATATTTGGGAAGTTTCTTGTGGCCTGGGCGTGTTTGATACATGCTGAGATGTGTGGAAGAGTGTTTGGATGGAGGTTGACTACAACAGACGCATGGAGAAGACAAGAATGGAAAGAAAATATTCCCGAGAATATTTTCTTCACTGCCGAGTAAAAGGAGATTACTGTGAGTTATTACACATGAATTTCTTCACCTGTTGAGTATAAATAGCCTCTTGGAGTATCATAGAGGGGTGACGAGAGTTTGGGGGAGATTACAGAGCTGTGAAAGTCGAGTTGCAGAAGAATCACCATTTCTGCTGTTGTGAAGAACACCAAGAACATTAGGCGCGCAACAGCATTCGTTTCTCAACAGTGGAAACGACACACGTGCGAGGGTCGAGAATCAGCGACAGTACTCTGTTCTATCGTTCTTTTCAGTTTGTAACACTTATAACTGTTGCAAACCCGGTTTTTAATAGTTTTTCTCCATTTCATCTTTGTAAACACCCTTTGAGAAATAAAAATGAATTTTGAGTGTGTTTCCAACATGATGATGAGCTAATTCTCCCACAACCAAGGCAATGAGGAAGCTATTCACGCATGAATAATGGGTAATTATTTCATTTTCTCTGATTTTTAATTATAATTCACTCAATCACTGCTCTTGTAGAGTTTTTAAATGTTTACATAATTTTCTTAATTACTTGTGATTCAATTTGATAGATTATACTTTGTTTAATCAATTGATAGTCTATGCTTGGGGAATACAATTAATATTTGAGAATGTGTTTGATTAATTGTGAATTAAGAAATAAGGGACTTAAAAGATAATTAGAGTTTTGGATTATTTTCCATAATTTATTCATGTGTGATAGTGGAATCAGTGTCTTGGTTATTCCTAATATTCTTGAATTAAGTTTTGTTTGTTTTTAAATTTCATTAAACTAAAATCTTTGCTTTCACAAGTCTCAACGAACTTTTTACTACAACTCAATTTGAAATCACATTAACTTTTGGCGCCGCCGAGCGGACTTGTCTTTAGGCTAGATTTTTTAGATTTTTTTTTTAAGTTTTTATTTGTTTTCATTTTTATTTGTTCTTCTTTACGTTTCTGGGTTTTTGTCTTTTCCTTAGAGATTCTGGGTTTTTGTCTTTTCCTTAGAGATTTTGGAATACTTAAATATTTGGAGTAAAAGCAAAGCGAAAGGAGCGAAAGAAAAGGAGAATAAAAATTAATAAAAGAGAGAGAAAGAGAGACAATATTTTTTTTTAGAATTTCTTTTAGTTTATCTTTTTCTTTTGCACTTTATTTTTGGACTTTGGACTGTGGACTTTGGGACTTTTTTTTTTTAAACTCTACGGAAGGGTAGTTTAAATACCAATTGTTTGCAGAGAAGGACGGCGATTACGATATCCTCTCGGCCCCTCGGGTTCGTACATGACATAGGAGTCGTGGCCTGAGTCGACTTCAGCAGTTCATCCCCCGTCTGGTACGGGAGGTAAGTTTGTCGAAACACTCAAGAATCTCCTGTCAGCAAGTTACTGTATTCCTTCGTTTGCATATATGCTGAGGATTTGAAAACGGCTGCTTTAATTTCCTAGTAAATGGCAAGGACTGGACATACAAGATAAGGGTTCGGATTTCATCACCGTTCCCTTCTTGCCCGTCTCAGGAAAACGAAACCAAACGCGAACCTAAGCCTAAAATTTGACTAGAACGAGACCTATAAGGTAACGAGCTTAATAGGAAAGTCATTCGAAAAATATTGGTTACTCTTTTAAGCATGCTTCAAAGTTCATGATGGTTTCTGCGAGTTGAATACGCTGCCTTGTAACGCCGGTGAGGCCTTGGGTATCAATCCATTGAGATTCCCTCGTCTCGATTCAACTTACTTAAACTAGAGGGGTTTGCTTAAATTGTAACGAATTCCCTTTCGAAGGATTAGAAGCTGGTCTAGAAACAATCTAAGTGGAGCCATCATGCTTTTTGTTTGCTAGAAATCAGTAGGTTTGCTGTGGTGGAGTCAGCCTTGTTTGTGTTTGCATAGAACTTCCCTTCCTTTTAGAATTTCTTTCTTTATCTTTTGTTTTTCTAGTGTATGCCCAAGGTTATTAAAGAGCGGGCTTGGAAAAGAAACACTCTAGGTCGTTTGATTAGTGATAAACCTAGTAGTTCTTCTTGTGAAGGCGGGGAGCTCGAAGACTCTTCTTTTGAGAGCCCTGTTTTTGGAAACTTCAGTTTTGAGAATCTGTCTCTTCGTGAGGAAAATACCCCTAGTACTTCAGCTGTGCCAGCAATGGCAACTTTGAAAGATTACATGTTCCCAACTAGGTCCACCCGAGCTTCGTGCATTAAATTGCCAGCCACTACGGCTAATTTCGAGATAAAACCTAGTATTCTTCAGATGATCCCTATATTCTTAGGGAAAGATGATGAGAACCCTTATTTTCATATTAGGGACTTTGAGGAAATTTGTGGGACAATTAGAATAAAAGACCTTACTGATGAAGTCTTGAAACTTAAGATGTTTCCCTTTTCCTTGAGAGATAAAGCCAAGACCTGGCTGAACAACCTACCATCTGAATCCATTGAAACATGGCAGGAACTTATTGCTGCTTTCTATATGAAATTCTACCCTAAGCATAAAACTGCGTCTGTTAGGCAGAAAATTAGTGCTAGTGTGCAACAAGAGGGAGAGTCTCTTTATAGGTTTTAGAGAGATTCAATGATCTCCTATCCCAGTGTCCTCACCATGGATTTGATAAGATGAAACTCGTAGAGATTATTTATGATGGTTTAGACTATTCAACCAAAGCCATGGTTGAGTCTATGTGCGCTGGTGAGTTCACTAGTAAAAGTTGATGATGCTTTACCTTCTTAGGAGCTGTCGCTGAAAAATCCCAACAGTGGGAGTCTTGTGTTGAACCCCCCAAAAGACTCTTGGTCAATAGAAGTAGCACCAATGTGGTAGATACAAGCTTCGGGTCTGATGCTAAGTTTGCTGCTTTGTCTAGAAGGTTAGAAGCTTTGGAATTGAATCATCCTAAACATAGGTCTCTTGTTGAACCTGATGATAGGTTTAGAGCCTCTCAAGTGTCTAGTTGTGGAGTAGAACCCAATAACTCGTTTTGGGAAGGTCAGGTTAGTGAAGAGCAAGCCCATGCTGTCTATAACAATGCTAGGTTTGAGAACCGTCAGAAGTTTGACCCATACTCAGAGACTTACAACCCTGGTTGGAGAAACCATCCTAATTTTTCTTGGTCTAAGGGTCAGAATCAAGGACAGTCTAGTAATTCTCAGCCTCCCCCAGGTTTTGGTTATGCTAAGAACTCTTCAGGTCAACCCCAGTTTCAGAATGAGAAAAAGATCTCCACCTTAGAAGAAACCCTTACTATGTTAGCAAAGAACCATGAGATGTTATCAAAGAACCACTGTGGTTTTCAAGAAGAAACCAGGCAGAATTTTAAGAATAATTCCCAGTCTCTTGCTAACTTAGAACTTCAAGTCGGCCAAATAGCTAAGTTTCTTAGTGAAAGAGAAGATGGAAGGTTCCCTAGTCAAACTGATCCTAACCCTAAAGGAGAGAAATCGTACAATCATGTGAATTCTATAACAACCCTTAGGAGTGGAAAGAAAGTTGACAATAAGGTTGCCATGCCTGATAGTGAACATGCTGTAGTTCACCCTTCTGAGCCAGAAAATGAGGAGACTGATAGAGTCTCCAAAGAGACCAATGAGGGTGCTGAGCCCGGCTTTGTTCCCAGAGCCCCGTTCCCCCAGCTGCTAGTTCCAACTAAGAGGGAGTCCAACTTTAATGATATATTGGAGGTTTTTAAGCAGGTTACTATCAACCTCCCATTGTTAGATGCGATTAAGCAGATTCCCGCTTATGCCAAGTTTCTTAAGGATATGTGTACGCGAAAGCGAAAACTTAGTGTCCAGAAGAAAGCCTTCCTAGCTAGTCATGTGAGTTCTATTATTCAGAATACCACTACTCCTAAGTATAAAGACCCAGGGTCCCCTACTATTTCTTGCACAATAGGTAAATACCGTGTCGAGAAAGCTTTGCTTGACTTAGGAGCCAGTGTGAACTTACTGCCATACCATGTGTACCTTAAGCTAGGACTTGGTGAGATGAAACCTACCCAGATGACACTTCAGTTAGCTGATAGGTCCGTTAAAATTCCTCGTGGTGTGATCGAGGACGTTCTTATTGAGGTCGACAAGTTTATTTATCCAGTGGATTTTGTTATCCTAGATACCCAACCTGTCCCTGACCCAGAGAACCAAATACCAGTGATTTTAGGTCGCCCGTTTTTAGCTACATCCAATGCGATCATTAACTGTCGAAATGGTATTATGAATTTGTCTTTTGGTAATATGACTATTGAGCTGAACATTTTTAATATTAGTAAGCTACCCTCTGAACTAGATGACTCGAACATAGAAGAGGTGAACATGATAGGAACATTAGTCGAGGAGTCATTACCAAACACTTTGTTAGAAGATCCATTAGAGAAATGCCTAGCCCACTTTGGGATTGATTTTGATGATGACGATGTGATTAATGAGGTGAATGCTTTGTTAGATTCAACCCCTTTGATAGACACTAGTAATGGCTGGAAACCTAAGTTCGAACCTCTACCCGTTTCTGAGTCTACCCTAGTTCCTTCGTTAGAAAAGCCTCCTAAGTTGGACCTTAAACCATTACCAGATTCCCTGAAGTATGTGTTTTTAGGCCCATCTGAAACTTTACCTGCGATTATAGCATCCGACTTGGATAGTGATCAGGAAAGTAGGCTAGTGATGTCCTTCAGAATAACAAGGAAGCTTTAGGGTGGACCATACAGACATTAAGGGTATAAGTCCTACTGATTGTATGCATCATATCTATTTAGAGAGTGACACCAAACCTTCTAGGGAGATGCAACGTCGACTGAACCCTAATATGAAAGAAAGTAGTTCGAACCGAGGTTCTTAAGCTGTTAGATGCAGGCATTATCTACCCCATTTCAGACAGTAAGTGGGTCCCCGTTCAGGTTGTTCCCAAGAAATCCGGTATTACTGTAGTCCAGAATGATAACAATGAGTTAATCCCAACCCGGGTGACCACGGGTTGGCGTGTCTGTATTGACTATAGGAAATTGAACAAGGTCACTAGGAAGGACCACTTTCCCCTTCCCTTCATCGACCAAATGCTAGAGAGATTAGCTGGACGTAGCCATTATTGCTTTTTAGATGGATACTGCGGTTATAATCAGTTGTCATAGCCCCAGAAGACCAAGAGAAAACCACTTTTACCTGTCCCTTTGGTACCTTTGCGTATAGACGCATGCCTTTCGGGCTATGTAATGCCCCTGCGACCTTTCAGCGTTGTATGCTGAGCATATTTTCTGACATGGTAGAACGGTTCTTAGAGGTCTTTATGGATGATTTTTCAGTTTGGTTCGTCTTTCGATGAGTGCTTGCATCATTTGTCATTAGTTTTGACTAGGTGTAAGGAAAAGAATTTAGTGCTTAATTGGGAGAAATGTCACTTCATGGTTCGTTCAGGAATTGTTCTAGGGCATATCGTATCTTCGAAGGGTATAGAGGTAGATAGAGCCAAAGTTGACCTCATTAAAACTTTACAGGTCCCAAAAACCGTAAGAGATATTAGGTCATTCTTAGGGCATGCAGGTTTTTATCGTCGATTCATTAAGGATTTTAGCTTAATTTCTAGACCTCTTTGCAATTTGCTTGCAAAAGACGTTAAGTTTGTCTTTGATGATGCTTGTTTAGAGGCTTTTGAGAAGCTTAAGAATTTACTCACTACCGCCCCCATAGTCCAGGCACCCAACTGGAACCTACCCTTTGAGATCATGTGTGATGCTTCAGATTATGCTATTGGTGTTGTGCTAGGTCAGCGAGAAAATAAGTTACTTCATGTGATTTACTATGCTAGCAAAACCCTGAATGATGCCCAGTTGAACTATACCACTACGGAGAAGGAACTATTAGCTATTGTGTTTTCCTTAGACAAGTTTAGATCCTACCTCTTAGGTTCTAAGGTCATAATCTTTACTGATCATGCTGCTTTAAAGTATCTTCTTTCCAAGAAGGATACTAAACCTAGATTGATTAGATGGATCCTATTGCTGCAGGAATTTTCCTTAGACATTAGAGATAAAAAAGGTGTAGAAAATGTAGTAGCAGACCACTTGTCTAGGCTTGTTGTGGATACCCTTAATGATTCTCCTCCTGTTAGGGATAATTTTCCTGATGAACAACTGTTCTTTGTTACCCAAGCACCTTGGTATGCGAATATAGTGAATTATCTTTTTACTGGTCGAATGCCCCAACATTGGGGTAAACAAGATCGTTCTAGGTTTTTAGCCGAGGTGAAGCATTTCTTTTGGGATGATCCTTATTTGTTTAAGTATTGTCCAGACCAGATTATTAGGAGATGTATACCTGAGAGTGACCAGTCCAGTATTATTTCCTTTTGTCATGATCATGCTTGTGGGGGTCACTTTAGTGCTAAGAAGACTGCTGCTAAGATATTGCAGTGTGGATTCTATTGGCCTTCTTGTTTAAAGACTCCCATAGTCTGTGTTACTTGTGAGCGTTGCCAGAAATTAGGAACCATTTCCCGTAGGAACATGATGCCCTTGAACCCTATTTTAGTTGTTGAGGTCTTTGATGTGTGGGGTATTGACTTTATTGGTATGTTTCCTAATTCTTTTGGTAACCTTTACATCCTTGTCGCTATAGACTATGTCTCTAAGTGGATTGAGGCGGTTGCGCGTAAAACAAATGACCATAGGGTTGTGATTGAGTTCTTGAAAAATAATATACTTACACGTTTTGGTACACCGCGAGCTATAATTAGTGATGGAGGGACGCACTTTTGTAATGGACCTCTAAGGCTTTTGATGAAGAAATATGGTATTACACATAAGGTAGCTACCCCATATCATCAACAGGCTAGTGATCAGGTAGAGGTTTCCAATAGGGAGATAAAGCGTATATTAGAGAAAACAGTTAATCCTAATTGGAAAGACTGGTCGTCTAGGGTTACTGATGCCTTATGGGATTACCGTACTGCGTTTAAGACCCCCATTGGAATGTCTCCTTATTGGCTTGTGTATGGCAAGGCATGTCATTTACCTGTTGAGTTAGAACATAGAGCTTATTAGGTTGTTAAGCAGCTAAATTTTCCACTTGACAAGGCAGGAGCCCATAGAAAACTCCAACTCAATGAGTTGGAAGAGATTCATATAAATGCTTACGATAGTGCGAAGGAGTATAAGAACAAAATGAAACTTGTGCATGATAGAAATATTTTAAGGAAGTCATTTTCTCCAGGTCAAAAAGTTCTTCTGTATGATACCCGCTTGCATCTTTTCCCTGGGAAGTTACGTTCTCGGTGGACGGGTCCTTTTATTATTCGCACTGTATTTCCTCATGGAGCTGTTGAGATCGAGACACCAGATGGTAGTAGTTCTTCGAAGGTTAACGGTCAGAGATTGAAACCCTTTTTATAGCCCTTTCCTACAGGTGATGTTGAGGAGGTCCCTCTGGAGGACCTTGTTTACCCTTGATTGACCATCGAGGCTATTGTATGTTGTATATTAGTTTTTGATTTCTCTCTTCACCCAGGTACTATCTTTCCGACTTCTCTCTTTACTGGTTCCTCATGTTACTTTGCTTTTTGGTATTGCTCTTTCATTAGAAACATTGAGGACAATGTTAGATTTAAGTTTGGGGGTGGAGAAGAAACTTTTTGTTAGCTTTTAGTTGCAATAAATAAACTCCAGAGCCTAGAAATTTATGCTTATTAAGGTTGGCACTAACCAATCTAAGTGGATGAGAACATCTTGGTTGTAGGAGTTGAGGAACCAATTTGATTAGATGGAAACATCTAAAGTTCATAAAAGCACAGAGCTCAGGTGTTAGAATTAAAAAAAAAAACATGGTCGTTTCTCCATAACTCGTTGAATCCTAAGCCCTTCTGTTCTTATTTCTTAAGTAATTTGGTGGGGAACACGACTCAAGTTGTTACCATTGCCAGGTGAAATAGAGTGATTGAGATACAAAAAAAAAAAAAAAAATTGAGACCAGAGCATCAGACCAACCGGAATAAATTCAATAAAGTCGACCATTGGTGCCCTTGTATATGCCAGTTGTGTTGACCTAGAGTTAGGTTTATCGACCACTGGTTCCCTTGTATGTTCCAGCTGTGTTGATATTAGTCAGACCGGTATCTCAGTTCATTAGGATAGGATCATCTTGGCAGAGGCCTTCAGACAGATATGGGAAACACCGTTCACTTTAACCATCTATTTTTCTCTTTATCCATCTTCTTAATCTTTCCATATGATTGGTTGACTCCGGTTATGATGTCTAGAAACTATCTGAGTAGAGCTCTGTCACTTATATATGAATTATAGTATGCTGAGTGCAAACTCGTGTACAACAATTGGAATTTCGCATCAGGGTACTTCCTCCTATAGTTAATGATTGTATGCCAACCAAGGAGATTCTTTAGTGCCTTCCAAGGTTCTGCGTAGATAGCTAAGGTCTGGAGTAAAGGTTTTGTGGGTACACCTCTGGTAAACCCTCCGGAGACAACACTCCGCCGCTAGGGCCACCTAGCGGTTTAATGGCTTGGTGCACGTGCTAAGTGTAGTCATTTTATATTAGATTTGCTCGAGGACTAGCAAATAATAAGTTTGGGGGTATTTGATAGACACATTTTTGTGTCTGAATTGTCCTCAGTGTCTCTATTGCTAGTGCTTGATTTTGTACTTATTATGGTGTTTTTATGTTTGTGTAGGTGTTTTTGGAGAAACACACTTGTGTGGAAAAAGTTGCTCAAAAAGTGTTATTTGGACCCCTGGAGGACATTTGCTATACGGACCGCAGATTTGGCTAAGGGGCACCCAAGGTTATGCGTAGCCCAAATTCATCCTCAGCGCCTCAGTTTGGCACCTACTATTTGCACCCCCGATTTGGTTAGGGGGAGGTCATCTTCTTCACCTTTGAATTTGGAAAATTTGCGGGAAAACTTGGTGTTTTAATGGCAGAATTAGGGTTCGAGTTTTGGAGTTTTTCCGAGGAGACTCAATGGATGAAACTGATGGCAAGCATCTGTTAGAGCATAACAGGGATAATAGGAGTGGTTTTTTCGATTGAATTTGGCTAGAACTCGAGTTGGAAGGAAATAGAGGTGTGAATTTTTCACGGGTATTTCAGGCAAGATTTTGCTGGAGCTTTGGCCGGATTCAGTGAGTTCTTTGGATTGGATGTACCCTGTTTCGACTATACAGGGATGGTAATCACTCCAGATTCGATAAAACATGGTTTAATCCTTGTGTCAAGCAAAACAGGGGAAGAATATTTCCCGAGGATATCACGGGATTTCTGGTTATGTTTGGGAAGATTTCTTGTGGCCTGAGCGTGTTTGATACATGCTGGGATGTGTGGAAGAGTGTTTGGATGGAGGTTGACTACAACAGACGCATGGAGAAGACAAGAATGGAAAGAAAATATTCCCGAGAATATTTTCTTCACTGCCGAGTAAAAGGAGATTACTGTGAGTTATTACACATGATTTTCTTCACCTGTTGAGTATAAATAGCCTCTTGGAGTATCATAGAGGGGTGACGATAGTTTGGGGGAGATTACAGAGCTGTGAAAGTCGAGTTGCAGAAGAATCACCATTTCTGCTGCTGTGAAGAACACCAAGAACATTAGGCGCGCAACAACAGTCATTTCTCAACAGGGGAAACGACACACGTGCGAGGGTCGAGAATCAGCGACAGTACTCTGTTCTATCGTCCTTTTCAGTTTGTAACGCTTATAACTGTTGCAAACCCGGTTTTTGATAGTTTTTCTCCATTTCAAATTTGTAAACACCCTTTGAGCAATAAAAATGAATTTTGAGTGTATTTCCAACATGATGATGAGCTAATTCTCCCACAACCAAGAAAATGAGGAAGCTATTCACGCATGAATAATGGGTAATTATTTCATTTTCTCTAATTTTTAATTATAATTCACTCAATCACTGCTCTTGCAGAGTTTCTAAATGTTTACATAATTTTATTAATTACTTGTGATTCAATTTGATAGATTATACTTTGTTTAATCAATTGATAGTTTATGCTTGGGGAATACAGTTAATATTTGAGAATGTGTTTGATTAATTGTGAATTAAGAAATAAGGGACTTAAAAGATAATTAGAGTTTTGGATTATTTTCCATAATTTATTCATTTGCGATAGTGGAATCAGTGTCTTGGTTATTCCTAATAATCTTGAATTAAGTTTTTTTTTTTAAAATTTTTTATTAAATCTAAAATCTTGCTTTCACAAGTCTCAACAAACTTTTTACTACAACTCAATTTGAAATCACATTAATTTTTGGCGCCGCCGACGCGAACCTGTCTTTAAGCTAGATTTTTTAGATTTTTTTTTTTGGTTTTTATTTGTTTTTCATTTTTATTTTAGGTGTTCTTCTTCACGTTTCCGGGTTTTTGTCTTTTCCTTACAGATTTTGGAATTTGGAGCGAAAAAATTTGCCAAAGCTTTTGGTGAATACTTAAAGATTTGGAGTAAAAGCAAAGCGAAAGGAGCGAAAGAAAAGGAGAATAAAAATTAATAAAAAAGAGAGAGAGAGAGAGACAATATTTTTTTTAGAATTTCTTTTAGTTTATCTTTTTCTTTTGCACTTTATTTTTGGACTTTGGACTGTGGACTTTGGGACTTTTTTTTTAAACCCTACGGAAGGGTAGTTTAAATATCAATTGTTTGCAGAGAAGGACGGCGATTACGATATCCCCTCGGCCCCTCGGGTTCGTACATGACATAGGAGTCGTGTCCCGAGTCGACTTCAGCGGTTCATCCCCCGTCTGGTACGGGAGGTAAGTTTGTCGAAACACTCACGAATCTCCTGTCAGTGAGTTACTGTATTCCTTCGTTTGCATATATGCTGAGGATTTGAAAACGGTTGCTTTATTTTCCTAGTAAATGGCAAGGACTGGCCATACAAGATAAGGGTTCGAATTTCATCACCGTTTCCTTCTTTCCCATCTCAGGAAAACGAAACCAAACGCGAACCTAAGCCTAAAATTTGACTAGAACGAGACCTATAAGGTAACGAGCTTAATAGGAAAGTCATTCGAAAAATATTGGTTACTCTGTTAATCATGCTTCAAAGTTCATGATGGTTTCTGCGAGTTGAATACGCTTCCTTGTAACGCCGGTGAGGCCTTGGGTATCAATCCATTGAGATTCCCTCGTCTCGATTCAACTTACTTAAACTCGGATTGATTCCAGAGGGGTTTGCTTAAATTGTAACGAATTCCCTTTCGAAGGATTAGAAGTTGGTCTAGAAACAATCTAAGTGGAGCAATCATGCTTTTTGTTTGCTAGAAATCAGTAGGTTTGCTGTGGTGGAGTCAGCCTTGTTTGTGTTTGCATAGAACTTCCCTTCCTTTTAGAATTTCTTTCTTTATCTTTTGTTTTTCTAGTGTATGCCCAAGGTTACTAAAGAGCGGGCTTGGAAAAGAAACACTCTAGGTCGTTTGATTAGTGATAAACCTAGTAGTTTTTCTTGTGAAGGCGGGGAGCTCGAAGACTCTTCTTTTGAGAGCCCTGTTTTTGGAAACTTCAGTTTTGAGAATCTGTCTCTTTGTGAGGAAAATAACCCCAGTACTTCAACTGTGCCAGAAATGGCAACTTTGAAAGACTACATGTTCCCAACTAGGTCCACCCGAGCTTCGTGCATTAAATTGCCAGCCATTACGGCTAATTTCGAGATAAAACCTAGTATTCTTCAGATGATCCCTATATTCTTAGGGAAAGATGATGAGAACCCTTATTTTCATATTAAGGACTTTGAGGAAATTTGTGGGACAATTAGAATAAAAGACCTTACTGATAAAGTCTTGAAACTTAAGATGTTTCCCTTTTCCTTGAGAGATAAAGCCAAGACCTGGCTGAACAACCTACCATCTGAATCCATTGAAACATGGCAGGAACTTATTGTTGCTTTCTATAAGAAATTATACCCTAAGCATCAAACTTCGTATAGTTGAGACCAAGCAACTAAACCTATAGTTCACCTAGTTCCGTATGTATTCCCACGCCTCCGACATGTAATAAGTCACGTATTTGGAACAATTCCTTTGGTTCCTATTCCAAACAGTAAAGGAACGACAAATCTGTTTGGTATCAACTCTTTTAAACCAAGTGATGTGAGTTCGACAAAAGGCTCTTCTGTTTTTCTCAATAAACTCCTTTGTCAGGTTCTTAGACCTACCTTATTATCAACTACCAAAGTAATTGTTAAGATTTTGCAATCAATACTTTTAATCACAAAGAATTGTATTGATGCTGATCTACACAACTAATCAATCTAATCTACCATAAGGATAAACCGATTATAGTTGGATCCTCTTTTATCGAAACAAGTATTGTGCACACCAAAGATTATGAACCCAAATCAGAAATCTTCAAAGTCTTCTTTATCTTAAAATATTCTTAGATCTTCAATAAACACCTGCACACAATCAACTTGAATCTTGTGATCAATCACGCACAAAAGGAGTCTGTTAACAATGGATTATCACAAGACGTCTTTAGATCTACAAACAGTCTAAAGATCCCCATCGAAACTTTGATCTAGTTTGAGTGAATCTTATATCAGAAGAGAATATTCTAAAGCATAAACAAGGTGCAATCAAATTTCAACCGCCGTTAGTCAATCAAATCAATCGAAAACAAAATATAAGCCGCAATTATCTAGTTTCTCACCAACTGTACTAATAGAGCTTCTCAATCCCAAAGAAGTCTTTAAACTGAGCGTCCGTAAGAGATTTTGCCTAATTAGGTTACTCTCCTCTCCGAATAGGCGGCTTCATTAGTAGCATCACAACTGAGATAGTTTTGCTGTCTCTGAGGATTAGTTTGCTCGAAATGCAAACTTTGATATTTATAGACCAAGGAAGTTTGGACCCCAAGGAATTTCCAAAACCGAAAATATTCTCAAGATATGCAATATATTCCAAATTCGGTTTCAATAATTCCTGGAAATGCTTTGTCCAAATAATGACCGAGAATATTTTAGAAAATCTCCAACTAGCAAATGCGCATTACTAATTTTCATTTTCCAAAAATAAAATTAAAAACCTTAAATAAAAGATAATCAATTTATTTTATTCGATCCGGGATTTTCTTTCTTTAGATATTAAGGAATAACTTTGTGCAATTAAAGATAAGCGTTACTGCACATGTTCAAAGTATGTCGACATCTTTACTTTGTAAGTCCTCTTTGATACTTACAACCTTGAGACTGATTTGCCACACTTCCAAACAAGTTTAGAATTGGTTCATCTGACTTTCAAGAACTACGTGATTGATCAGGAACACTCAATCACTAAAAATGGGTTTCACGGTTCCACCAAAACAAGTTTCGGTTCTACCTCCATGTGAGTACTTTGCATAGTCACACTAATTACAAAAATTCGGTTGACTAGGTACTAGGATCGGTTCCCCACATATATATGGTATCTAACTTGTACTTGCTGAACATGTCCATAGGATCGGTTCCCCTTTGTCTAAAAACGTGTTGCACATGTCCATAGGATCAGTTCCCCTTTGTGCTAAAAACTTGTTGCACCTCCTACAAGGATCGATTCCCCTTTGTGATAGGTTGCACCTCTTACTAGGATCGGTTCCCCTTTACCCAGAGTCGGTCATACCAATAACACTAAATCGATCATACCATCTCAGGTGATTACTTAAGATCGATTTCACTAATAAAAGTCATACCAATACAAAAGTCAGGCCTTTGTGAATAGTTTTACCAAGAACATAAAAAATTCATGAGTGTTTATACTAATCACACATATTTGTAGTTCAAAAGATATGTAATGAATAACAATACCAATAATGCCTGGCGATTTCTCTTTCGATTCACAAAACAAGTTAATGAATTTACTTCCTTAAAACAAATGTAAATCATTGTTTCTTGGGATTAAATGTTCACCTTATACCCATACATAATCACAATAGCATTCAAACAATTATGTCGATGTCTTATCTACAAAGTTTAATGGTTAAGCAATAAACCTCGTATTGTATTCCTTAATACTATGTCTAACTAGAGTATAATCATTCATGCTTCGCAGTTCTGTTTTCAATATGCACGACTTGAAAGATACGTTAGGGAATGAAACAGTTCAAGTCAAATATCACTAACCTCAAGTGGAAGGATGATGTTTTCGTTGTAGCTCCTTACTTCTTCACTTCTTCAAGTCTTCGCAATACTTGTAATGTCTCATATCCTAATATTTTCAAGATAATATATACGAAGTTGACTCTAGTACATAATCAAGCGACTATTAAAATGAGTTTTGGCTCACTAAAATATGACAACGAAACTTGACATATCAACGCTTGGTGGGTTCAACCGAGCTATGCTCTAACAATCTCTCTCTTTGTCAATTTTAGTGACAAAACTCTTACATCATATGGATAAACAAATTACAAGAATTTATTATACATACGCTTGATTCCCGAATTCAACAACACAATAACCTGTATACATTCAATCCATAAATACCGCTGTTGACATTATAATAACAAAGCTAATACTCCCCTAAAGGTAAGATAGGTAGATTTTCAATCCACACATCTTTGTTATTCCCTTTGTAGTCCATATGACTACAAGTATCATTTGATATGCTACTCCCCATTAGTCTATGCTTTTACTCTTTCCTTAGATAAAAATTTAAGCACCAATGTCCTTTCCCTTAGTGATACAAATCAATATAAATCAATACCAGTATCACTTGTTTACTCCATATATTTCTCCCCCTTTTTTTCACAAAATGACAAAGAAACGAAAAAATAAAGGACAAACCGAAAGGATCTTACAAATCTTAATAGACTTGCAACCTATAAAGTTAAGCACGAGGGTTCCACACACCATTTTTGATAACCAATATCAAAACCGAAACTACACAATAATTTTATATTGATATGTTACCAAGAAAACAATTGCCCGAAGCAATTTTCCCTAATAGTTTAGCAAAACACAAATCAATTAAGCACCTTAGTCCCTTTGCTAAACCGATTGTTCAAAAACAACCGCTTAATTCGATAAGATCAAAATAAAGATAACTCTATTTTTCTCATCAGGTTCTAATTATCCATAAACTTAGACCTTTAAATTTTAAACAAGACAAGTACTAGGTTAGTTAACTAGCATTTCTTGTTAAGGCATTCAATTAGACTTGAACAACCGAAACCTCACTTCGATAAGTCTAACTAAGATCAGAATTAACTTAGTTTCTCTTATCCGGAATCGAATTGGACTAAACAACTCATCCCGTACACCTTTTATTTCGTTAAGCCATAAATAATTCATATAAACTAACATAAATCAACTTGCATAATTATTCACCTCAACCGGAAGCAATTGAAACAACACAGACATTAAAAGCACCGCAGTTGCACCGAAATTTTGTAAGCCTAAGATGCCATACAAACGCAAGATAACAATAGTTTTTCTTAACCGGAACCAATTGAATCACACACAACATCAATTGTACCGAAATTTTGTAAGCCTAAACAATTGATACCACACAATAAAGCAAGATAACAATAGTTTTTATTAACCGGAACCAATTGAATCACACACATACATACACACATCATGGAATAAACATCAATTGTACCGAAATTTTGTTAAGCAAAAGCAATAAATATATGAAATAAAATCAGGATTTTCTTAAACAGGAAAACAATTAACTAACAAGATTGTTACCTCAAATTTCGCATCCACTTCTCCAATATGTTTGCATCTTCTTCCAGGGAGAATTGATATCGAAATATCATTATCTTGTCATCCTGATGAAAAACAAAAGAATAACGACAACCAACCTTTACCAGAGAAAGGTTGAAAACTGATTTTAACTATTGCAAGCACAAGTTGAAAACCCCGAAACACGTATGCTTTTATGCTAAACTAAACAATTCAACATATTATGACTTTTTCACATATTGTTTCTATCAGAACCCCTCATTATCCTTTGATAAATCCTACCAACATGGTCTAGAACTTAGTCCTACTAAACCAAAAAGTCACCTAAACCATAAGGGTTCACAACATATGAGATCGAGTATTAAGGTCATGAAAACCGAAAACATACATCTCATAAATCAATTTGCAATACACCATAAATATTCAACATGAAGTAAAGTATTGCAATTACCTTAATTTTGTAGGAAATTAAATTGCGAAACCAACGCAAAAAGAATGAGGTCATTCCGAGTTCGGACGAAGAAGTTATAGGCAAAACAGTTTTACACTCCGTCGTATTGCACCTCTCACTAGGATCGGTACCCTTGTGTTACGAGTCTCACTCGGATCGGTACCCATGTGTTGATAGTGAAGGATCACAATTCTAAACTGTTTTTGGCATAACTTTTGCATACGAAGTCTGAATTCAGTGATTTTTGGCTCGTTTTAACCATAAAAGCAAGAGCTACACATGTATGATCAGTAGATATCAACATCATCAACTCAAAATTACTGTTTCTATCAAAAGCTCAAAAATAGATAGAGAAGGTATGAGTATAGAAAATAAATCTCCCTAAAGATGTTAATTAGTCATAAAATAATCGAGAGATCATGTGCTCAGTTTTTCATGTGCTTCCTCACCTTTAAAAAGATTGAGAACTAAGGTGAGCATGCACATTCTAACACAACTAGGTTGTGTTAAGTTGAGCCCTGTCTTGTTCGCACGAGTGACTAAGACAGAATCATCATTCTTGACCTCTTGCTTGGTTTGTTTTCTCTTGTTCCATCTCTTGTTTTTATTCTTTGACTTGTGATGAAGAGTATCATTATCACAACGTTCACTAGTACAAGAGATTTCAGACACGATGTCTTTCTTTAGTCTTTCAAGAAGACTTTTGTAACTATTGCTATCAACAATTAACAGCTGAGAGTCATTCTTGTGACTAACTTTTGGTCCCTTCTTGGCTATGGAGGACTTCGGGACCCATTTAGAGTTGGGATTCGCAGGAGCAGCCTTCTCTTTCATACCATTAGGATCATTGTCCTTTTGAATATTCTTCGAAACACCCTTTCTCCAATTTGGAACATCATATCTTGTCTTTGCATTTACAAAGTTATCTCTCTTTCTATATTCCGGTCTTTTATGAGATGACCTTTTCGAGCGATATGCAAAATTTGAACTATCATTATAATAATTCTTTTGCCTAAACTTAGGACAATAACGATCTGAATTCTTATGAGGAGAAAACTTAGCCAATTCGTTTGATACAAAAGAAAGTTCATCTTGCATCTTACGAACTTTGCATCCCCATTGCTAGTGTCCTTCATTGCCACAATAATAACAATGCTTAGTATAAATATACGAAGTATGAGTTTTGATGTTACCTTTTTATGGATTCTCTTGCATTGGATCTTGACGAGTTTTCTTCTTCTTCTTCTTGTATTTGTTCAACGTTGTTGCTTTCTTGACATTAGTAGAAATGCCTTCTTTGATTACTGCTGGTTGAACACTATTCTTAGGCTTGACAGACTTTTCTTCTTTACAAGAAATATGAGCATCTTTGTCATCATTGGAAGCCTCTGGTTGAGAAGAATTAGTAGCTTTAACAAATTTTACCTCTTTGTTAATATTTGAAGCATCTATTCCCTTATAGCCCAATCCCCGTGCATCACGATGATTTCTACTTGCTTCTAACATTGAGGTTAAATTGTTTGAGCTAACATTGAACTTTTTAAGGTCCAAAATTTCTTCTTCCAATGTCTTGATTTTATCAAGAACACCAGCTAGATCAGCCTTAAGATGTTTTTCTCGTGAGAGATATACACTTTCTTTCTCTTCAAAACTCTTTGGTTGAGAATTAACCCTTGCTTCAGATTCAACAAGTTTCTTTTTCGACAAAAAGAGATCTCTTCGAAGATTTTCACATTCTAATTTCTTAGAATTTAGCTCGTCAGTACGATCTTTAAGAAGAGAATCAGTAATTTGGTAACCAATATAATATCCTTGAAAAACCTTCTTCAATTTCTTGTTTTCACGACAAAGAGGAGTCATAAGACCAACGAAATCTGAAGAACTCAGTTTTTTATTTTTCAAAGGATTTAGTAGTTTAGAGTATTCTGAGATATCCTCTTCTACTTCTTGTTCAAAATCTGAGTCATCATCATCGGAAATTTCATTCATCCTTTGTTCTAGACAAATTTTCCAGTTGTCATCGGTTTCTACATCATTAACAAGATTAACTTGTCTCGTAGAATCTCTAGAGATGATTTCTTCAGATATTGAATCGTATATGCCATCATCAATTGTTAATTAAAAACTCTTGATGTCTTGCTTTACGTTAACTGAATCATTCATTATATTCAATCTTATAGGTTGGATCGCACCAAACACAGATTGTTAGATATTTTCGTGTTTGCCTGCTCTGATACCAATTGAAAACAAGAGGGTGCCCAAATATACCACAAACTAAAACATTTTCACCTATAAGTCCTTTCTCCGAAAGTGATTGTCTATGGACTGATTCGAGACAATAGAACAAATCGGTTCACACTTCGTGTGATCGTCTATGGATACGAGATCGAGACAATACAACAACGAAGTATGTTTACTTGATAAAAGGTTCGGACTTAACCAAACACAATAGGATTACTTATCAAGTAAATAGGAATTAACGTTTGTGTAATTTACTTTAAATTATAATAACAACAATTACAATTGCGGAAAATAAAAGTAAATGGCACAGCAAGATTTTGTTAACGAAGAAACCGCAAATGCAGAAAAACCCCGGGACCTTGTCCAGAATTGAATACTCTCAGGATTAAGCCGCTATACAAAATCAAACCAACTTCGTATAGTTGAGACCAATCAACTAAACATATAGTTCACCTAGTTCCGTCTGTATTCCCACGCCTCTGACCTGTAATAAGTCACGTACTTGGAATAATTCCTTTGGTTCGTATTCCAAACAGTAAAGGAACAACAAATCTGTTTGGTATAAACTTTTTTAAACCAAGTGATGTGAGTTCGACAAAAGCCTCTTCTGTTTATCTCAATAAACTCCTTTGTCAGGTTCTTAGATCTATCTTATTATCAACAACCAAAGTAATTGTTAAGATTTTGCAATCAATTCTTTTAATCACAAAAAATTGTATTGATGCTGATCTACACAGCTAATCAATCTAATCTACCATAAGGATAAATCGGTTATAGTTGGATCCTCTTTTATCGAAACAAGTATTGTGCACACCAAAGATTATGAACCCAAATCAAAAATCGTCAAAGTCTTCTTTGTCTTCAAATCTTCTTAGATCTTCAATAAACACCTGCACACAATCAACTTGAATCTTGTGATCAATCACGCACAGAAGGAGTCTGTTAACAATGGATTATCACAAGACGTCTTTAGATCTACAAACAGTCTAAAGATCCCCGTCGAAACTTTGATCTAGTTTGAGTGAATCTTATATCAGAAGAGAAGATTCTCAAGCATAAACAAAACATGTGCAATCAAAGTTCAACCACCGTTATTCAATCAAATCAATCGAAAACAAAAGATAAACCGCAATTATCTAGTTTCTCACCAACTGTACTAATAGAGCTTGTCAATCCCAAAGAATTCTTTAAACTGAGCGGCCGTAAGAGATTTCGCATAATTAGGTTACTCCCCTCTCCGAATAGTCGGCTTCCCCAGTAGCAGCACAACTGAGATAGTTTTGCTGTCTCCGAGGATTAGTTTGCTCGAAATGCAAAACTTTGATATTTATAAACCAAGGAAGTTTGGACACCATGGAATTTCTAAAGCCGAAAATATTTTCAAGATATGCAATATATTCCAAATATGGTTTCCATAATTCCTAGAAATGCTTTGTCCAAATAACGACCGAAAATCTCTTAGAAAATCTCCAACTAGCAAATGCACATTACTAATTTTCATTTTCCAAAAATAAAATTAAAAACCTTAAATAAAAGATTCTCAATTTATGTTATTCGATCCGGGATTTTCTTCCTTTAGCTATTAAGGAATAACTTTGAGCAATTAAAGATAAGCGTTACTGCACATGTTCAAAGTATGTAGGCATATTTACTTTGTAAGTCCTCTTTCATACTTACAACCTTAAAACCGATTTGCCACACTTCCAAACAAGTTTAGAGTTGGTTCATCTGACTTTCAAGAACTACATGATTGATCAAGAACACTCAATCACTAAACATGGGTTTCACGGTTCTACCAAAAGAAGTTTTGGTTCTACCTCCATGTGAGTACTTTGCATAGTCACGCTAGTTACCAAAATTCGGTTGACTAGGTACTAGGATCAGTTCCCCACATATATCTAACTTGTACTTGATGCACATGTCCATAGGATCGGTTCCCCTTTGCCTAAAAACGTGTTGCACATGTCCATGGGATCAGTTCCTCTTTCTTCTAAAAACCTACTGCACCTCATACAAGGATCGATTCCCCTTTGTGATAGGTTGCACCTCTTACTAGGATCAGTTCCCCTTTACCCAGAGTCGGTCATACTAATAACACTAAATCGATCATACCATCTCATGTAATTACTTAAGATCGGTTTCACTAATAAAAGTTATACCAATACAAAAGTCAGGCCTTTGTGGATAGTTTTACCAAGAACATTAACTAGTCATGAGCGGTTATACTAATCACACATATTGGTAGTTCAAAATATATACAATGAATAACAATACCAATAATGCCTGGCGATTTCTCTTTCGATTCACAAAACAAGTTCATGAATTTACTTCCTTAAAACAAATGTAAAACATTGTTTCATAGGATGAAATCTTCACCTTATACCCATACATAATCTCAATAGGATTCAAACGATTATGTCGATGTCTTATCTACAAAGTTTAATGGTTAAGCAATAAACCTCGTATTGTATTCCTTAATACTATGTCTAACTAGAGTATAATCATTCATGCTTCGCATTTTTGTTTTCAATATGCACGACTTGAAAGATACGTTAGGGAATGAAACAGTTCAAGTCAAATATCACTAACCTCAAGTGAAAGGATGATGTTGTCGTTGTAGCTCCTTACTTCTTCACTTCTTCAAGTCTTCGCAATACTTGTAATGTCTCATATCCTAATATTTTCAAGATAATATATACGAAGTTGACTCTAGTACATAATCAAGCGACTCTTAAAATGAGTTTTGACTCACTAAAATATGACAACCCAACTTGACATACCAACGCTCTGTGGGTTCAACCGAGCTATGCTCTAGCACAGTCTATTTTTGAAAATGTATATTTCAGTTAAATATAGAAACCTCAAAAATTCATACATGAAATAATGTAAAAAAGAAAGGATTTTCTCGAACTTTGTTACCTCGGAGTAATTTGATTGGTCAAAGATGTACGTTTTGGTGGAAGAATATTGAGAACATAGAAAGAATATTGAGCGAAAGTATATTCTTGGATTTAAGTTTTTTTTTCTCTCCTTCTATCTACCCTTCCCAATTTTATTTCTAATTTTCGTTTTCTCCAAAGTGAGGAATTAGAGTTCTCAAATCCACTCATCCTACCGGATGCGATCGAGGGAATCAATTATTCAGTTTTATGGGAAGGTAGGTTTGATATTTTTGGTTGATCAAATTTATGCGTTCTGATTTTGATTTTTGAGACGGGAAGAAGAGAATATGTAATGAATTTTTCTCAATTAAAGCGTGTATTTATGGGATTGACCGTTGTCGTGAATCTATCAATTGTGAGGAAAAATCAGAACATGTCTTTATCTTTACCAACTTACCGAAGCTTCGTTTTATAAAGCATTATAAAGAAATAGGTAGAAAAGTATACCTATCTAGGGTACAACCCTTACGTAACGATATATCTCGATAATAAGTAATTTTTTGTGTATTGATTTTGACTTGTTGATATTATTTTTTTGAAGTTGTCGTAGTAATTAAGATTCGAACTCTAAGACTTGTGAAGATTAAATTTAAAGGTTTAATGAAAATAAAAAGCAAAAGCGAGAGTTACTGGGACTAGGATTCCACCGAATCCATATCATAAGGCTCAATTATTTATTCTCAACAATTATTGCTCAACAAATAAAACAACATCAACTCTGATTTTGCCAAGGTAGATTCTCAAAATATTAGTTATAAATCGTAAGCATGGGACATCAAATATTTAAGCAAGCATGACCCATCAAATAAAATGATAACTAATTAATCAAGATCATAATTCTATTTTAATTAGTGCAAAAGTTAAATAGAGAATAAAATAAATTCACCCATGTATGAAATTCGTCTTCCTATGTCGACCCATTGTCGGGGTTTAGATTCTCATGATAAGAAAACACTCAAAAATATAATTCATAGCTCAAATGGTGTTTTTACTAAAGAAAACTAATAATACAATGAATCCGCAACGCTGTAGTGTCGTTACAGAAGTCACGGTTACAAGAGATGTTGCAAATTCAAAATAAGCGTGCCAAACTGACTGTTACGAGTACTGTTTATAAACGACAGTTCTCTGCGACGTTCAGTGGACGTCCAATGTTCTTCTTCTTCTCTGCAGCAGCAGAGAAATCTGCTCTACAACTCTCTATTCTTCACCCCTATCACTCGATATCCTTCTAAGACACACCAGGATCCTTTTTATAACTAAGCAACACCAGATCTTCCGCAATAACTTCATATCATCCTCTCTTTAATTCTCTGTATTACGGGAATATTATTTTTCCTTTTTATGCAGCATCTATGGAATAATTCCTTGTTTCTTCTTCCCTTCACGCGTTAATTGCTGCTAACACACTCCCAGCACACCGCTTACCCGTCTCAGACAGATTTAAACTCACTGCAGGGAACAAATCTCCACACAACTTTCCCAAAATAAACCCACAGAATCCCATGAATACCTCCTCTTTCTGTTTCCAATTTAACACGTAATCTTCCTTTTTTTCTCGAGAACAATTAGCTTACCAATCCTGTCTTGAAGTAGCAGGCTCGTATATAATCAAATCCCCAAAGAAATCTCAACAAAATCTTACCAAAATTATTACAGAGAAATTTCATATTTTTCATAACTGCACTTTCCCTGTTTTCTTCCATGCGTATATTACCCCTCTCTCTTTGAAACAAACCGAACTACTAACCATATTTTATCAAAACAGGTCCATACATATCCAAACCAACAAGAGAATCACGATAAAATCTCATCAAATTCATTGGAAGATAATTAAACCCGGGATATCTTTATGCTTTGACTGGGTGCAACAAACTCCCTTTGTTTTCGATTCCAAGTCACGTGTCAACCCTGTTTTGTTAAAACAAGTGAGTATCTATCCAAAACAGCAACTACATCCGGCTAAAACTCCTTAAACTTCGATCCTGCACTTCCCGGGAAAATAAGCAGCTGCGGACACCGGTTTCGCGCCAAAAAATATTTGAGTCGGGAAGAAGAGAGTTGTTGCCCCCTAACCAGAGTAGGGGTGCGAATAACATGTGGGTGCAAATAGTAAGAAGGTACCCCTTATAAATTTGGGTGCCCCTTATCCAAAACCGAGAGTCCAAATAACATGTGTCCTCCTGGGGCCTATATCAACTTCGAGCCAATTATCCAAGAGAGTTTATTCTTCCAAAAACAACTAAAACAAGTTTATTAGTGATAAAATTAGTCCCAGCCAATGTATTTGCGGGTGAAAATGTGTCGCACTTTCGTGCTCATCAAATTCCCCCACACTTACATTTTGCTAGGCCTCGAGCAAAACAGAAAATTGACCCGCTACACAGCTGGTCATATAATAAGATAAAGAGAAAGAGACCCGCTACACAGTTGGTCATATTTTTTTTATTTTTTTTAGACCCGCTACACAGCTGGTCATATAATGCAAGAAAAAAAAAAGAAAAGACACGCTACACAGCTGGTCATAACCAATTTTTTTTTAGACACGCTACACAGCTGGTCATGATTTGCAAGGAATTTCCTGAAAAAAATAAAGTAAAAAGTTAATCTCTCCCCCACACTTAAACATTACATTGTCCTCAATGTAATTGAGTCATCCAACGCTAATATTAAGATGGGAAATGCAAAAAGTAAACCAAAATAAAAATAAATAAATATACCTACTGGAATGTACAGAAATGGATCCCCAAAAATTAGAAGGCTGAAAATTTGGAGATCAACCCAAAATACAGTATTTACAAACGACAGCTTCACAATTATGCTATGAAAATATGGTGACATTGAAACTGTCTGAAATAGAGGATCACCCCCAATCCTAATTTTTACTTCACATGGAAGTGAGTATAGAACAAAATATGGGGATACTATTGGGACTGGGGAAATATCAATTGGTTCATGCACGATATCAGGAATAGGCAAGTCCTCTGGGTACTTAGATGCAAAGTAATCCAACAACACTGTAGAAGCACGCAATTCTAAACCTAAATTAGGAAACTTTAGGAACTCTAGGGGTCTAGAAACCACCTCTAAGTTTAGTGAATTATCTTGTGGGATGGATTCATTTATGGAATTAGACAAATCATCCACACAATCATCCACAGGGTCATCTATATGTTCTGTTTGGAACAGAGAGTCACTACAAGATTTATCAACATCAGCATATAATACATTCAAGAACACTTACTCTTTGTTCCAAACTAGGTGGTGTTTGTTTGTAATACTTCTCATATATCATTAAAGGTGATTCTTCACTTACCACATGTGGAGTAGAAACTCCATACCGTTGCCTACGCTTATATTCAATAAGCGTCATCTCAGATGAGGTTTCCTGATAATTTGACTTTCTATGCTTATATTCCGCCAGCGTCATTTTAGATGACGTATCCCCATAAGAAGTCATCATCCTCAAAATGTCCCTAAAAAGAAATACGAAAAGAAACACATAAAAAGGAAAAAAAAAGTCTAAAAAAAATATATAAAAAAAATTAAAAACTGTACAAAATAAAAAATAAACCTAAAAATCAATCTAAAAACAAATCCCGGCAGCGGCACCAAAATGATATTATTTTTTTGAGGTTGTCGTAGTAATTAAGATTCGAACTCTAAGACTTGTGAAGATTAAATTTAAAGGTTTAATGAAAATCAAAAGCGAGAGTTATTGGGACTAGGATTCCACCGAATTCGTATCATAGAGCTCAATTATTTATTCTTAACAATTATCGCTCAACAAATAAAACAATATCAAATCTGATTTTTCCTAGGTAGATTCTCAAAATATTAGTTATAAATCGTAAGCATGGGACATCAAACATTTAAGCAAGCATGACCCATCAAGTAAAATGATAACTAATTAATCAAAATCATAATTCTATTTTAATTAGTGCAAAAGTCAAATAGAGAATAAAATAAATTCTCTCATGTATGAAATTCGTCCTCCTCTGTCGACCCAGTGTCGGGGTTTAGCTTCTCATGATAAGAAAACACTCAAAAATATAATTCATAGCTCAAATGGTGTTTTATTAAATAAAACTAATAATCCAATGAATCAGCAACGTTGTAGTGTCGTTACAGAAGTCACCGTTACAAGAGATGTTGCAAATTCAAAATAAGCGTGCCAAACTGACTGTTACGAGTACTGTTTATAAACGACAGTTTTCTGCGACAGTCAGTGGACGTCAAATGTTCATCTTCTTCTTCTCTGCAGCAGCAAAGAAATCTGCTCTACAACTCTATATTCTTCACCCCTATCACTCGATATCCTTTTAAAACACACCAGGATCCTTTTTATAACTCACCAACACTAGATCTTCCGCAATAACTTCATATCATCCTCTCTTTAATTCTCTGTATTACGGGAATATTATTTTTCTTTTTTATACAGCAGCTAGAGAATAATTCCTTGTTTCTTCTTCCCTTCACGCGTTAATTGCTGCTAACACACTCCCAGCACACTGCTTACTCGTCTCAGACAGATTTAAACTCATTGCGGGGAACAAATCTCCACGCAACTTTCCCAAAATAAACCCACAGAATCCCATGAATACCTCCTCTTTCTGTTTCCAATTTAACACGTAATCTTCCTTGTTTTTCTCGAGAACAATTGACTTACCAATCCTGTCTTGAAGTAACATGCTCGTATATAATCAAATCCCTGTAGAAATCTCAACAAAATCTTACCAAAATTATTACAGAGAAATTTTGCATTTTTCAAAACTGCACTTTCCCTGTTTTCTTACATGCGTGTATTACCCCTCTCTCTTTGAAACAAACCGAACTACTAACCATATTTTATCAAAACAGGCCCATACATATCCAAACGAACAAGAGAATCACGATAAAATCTCATCAAATTCATTGGAAGAATAATTAAACCCGGGATATCTTCATGCTTTGACTGGGTGCAACAAACTCCCTTTGTTTTCGATTCCAAGTCACGTATCAACCCTGTTTTGTTAAAACAAGTGGGTATCTATCCAAAACAACAACCACATCCGGCTAAAACTCCTTAAACTTCGATCCTGCACTTCCCGGGAAAATAAGCAGCTGCGGACACCAGTTTCCCGCCAAAAAATATTTGAGTCGGGAAGAAGAGACTTGTTGCCCCCTATCCAGAGTAGGGGTGCGAATAGCAGGTGGGTGCAAATAGTAAGAAGGTACCCCTTATAAATTTAGGTCCCCCTTATCCAAAACCGAGAGTCCAAATAACATGTGTCCTCCAGGGACCTATATCAACTTTTGAGCCAATTCTCCACAAGAGCTTGTTCTTCCAAAAACAACTAAAACAAGTTTATTAATGATAAAATGAGTCCCAGTCAATGTATTTGTGGGTGAAAACGTGTCTCACTTTCTTGCTCATCAAATTCCCCCACACTTACATTTTGCTAGTCCTCGAGCAAAAAAGAAACTTGACCCGCTACACAGCTGGTCATATAATAAGATAAAGAGAAAGAGACCCGCTACACAGTTGGTCATATTTTTTAGACCCGCTACACAGCTGGTCATAACCAATTTATTTATTTATTTATTTATTTCAATTTTTTTAGACCCGCTACACAACTGGTCATAATATGCAAGAAAAAGGAACAGACCCGCTACACAGCTGGTCATGATTTGCAAGGAATTTCCTGAAAAAAATAAAGTAAAAAGTTCTCTCCCCCACACTTAAACACTACATTGTCCTCAATGTAATTGAGTCATCCAACGCAAATATTAAGATGGGAAATGCAAAAAGTAAACCAAAATAAAAATAAAATAAAATAAATCTACCTACTGGAATGTACGGAAATGGATCCGCAAAAATTAACATCCTGAAAATTTGGGGATCAACGCAAAATACAGTATTTACAAACGACAACTTCACAATTATGCTATGAAAATATGGTGACATTGAAACTGTCTGAAATAGAGGATCACCCCCAAACCTAGTTTTTACTTCACATGGAAGTGAGTATAGAACAAAATATGGGGATACTATTGGGAATGGGGAAATATCAATTGGTTCATGCACGATATCAGGAATAGGCAAGTCCTCTGGGTACTTAGATGCAAAGTAATCCAACAACACTTTAGAAGCACGCAATTCTAATCCTAAATTAGGAAACTTTAGGAAGTCTATGGGTCTAGAAACAACCTCTAAGTTGAGTGAATTATCTTGTGGGATGGATTCATTTATGGAATTAGGCAAATCATCCACATGGTCATCTATATGTTATGTTTGGAACAGAGAGTCACTACAAGATTCATCATCATCAACAAATAATCTTTGACATTCAAGAACTCTCAATCTTTGTTCCAAACTAGGTGGTGTGTGTTTGTAATACTTCTCATATATCATTAAAGGTGATTCTTCACTTACCACATGTGGAGTAGAAACTCCATACCGTTGCCTACGCTTATATTCAGCAAGCGTCATCTCAGATGAGGTTTCCTGATAATTTGACTTTCTATGCTTATATTTCGCCAGCGTCATTTTAGATGACGTATCCTCAGAAGAAGTCACCATCCTCAAAATGTCCCTGAAAAGAAATACAAAAAGAAACGCATAAAAATGAAAAAAAAAGTCTAAAAAATAAATAAATGAAAATACAGTACAAAATAAAAAATAAACTTAAAAATTAATCTAAAAACAAATTCCCGGCAACGGCGCCAATATGATATTATTTTTTTGAAGTTCTCGTAGTAATTAAGATTCGAACTCTAAGACTTGTGAAGATTAAATTTAAAGGTTTAATGAAAATAAAAAGCAAAAGCGAGAATTACTGGGACTAGGATTCCACCGAATTCATATCATAAGGCTCAATTATTTATTCTCAACAATTATCGCTCAACAAATAAAACAACATCAACTCTGATTTTGCCAAGGTAGATTCTCAAAATATTAGTTATAAATCGTAAGCATGGGACATCAAACATTTAAGCAAGCATGTCCCATCAAATAAAATGATAACTAATTAATCAAAATCATAATTCTATTTTAATTAGTGCAAAAGTCAAATAGAGAATAAAATAAATTCACCCATGTATGAAATTCGTCTTCCTCAGTCGACCCAGTGTCGGGGTTTAGCTTCTCATGATAAGAAAACACTCAAAAATATAATTCATAGCTCAAATGGTGTTTTTATTAAAGAAAACTAATAATACAATGAATCCGCAACGCTGTAGTGTCGTTACAGAATTCACCGTTATAAGAGATGTTGCAAATTCAAAACAAGCGTGCCAAACTGACTGTTACGAGTACTGTTTATAAACGACAGTTCTCTGCGACAGTCATTGGTCGTCCAATGTTCTTCTTCTTCTCTGCAGCAGCAGAGAAATCTGCTCTACAACTCTCTATTCTTCACTCCTATCACTCGATATCCTTCTAAGACACACCAGGATCCTTTTTATAACTCACGATACCAGATATTCCGCAATAACTTCATATCAGCCTCTCTTTAATTTTCTGTATTACGGGAATGTTATTTTTCCTTTTTATGCAGCAACTAGGGAATAATTCCTTGTTTCTTCTTCCCTTCACGCGTTAATTGCTGCTAACACACTCCCAGCACACTGCTTACCCGTCTCAGACAAATTTAAACTCACTGCAGGGAACAAATCTCCACGAAACTTTCGCAAAATAAACCCACAGAATCCCATGAATACCTCCTCTTTTTGTTTCCAAGTTAACACGTAATCTTCCTTTTTTTCTCGAGAACAATTGACTTACCAATCCTGTCTTGAAGTAACAGGCTCGTATATAATCAAATACCCGAAGAAATCTCAACAAAGTCTTACCAAAATTATTACTGAGAAATTTCGTATTTTTCAAAACTACACTTTCCCTGTTTTCTTCCATGCGTGTATTACCCCTCTCTCTTTGAAAAAAACCGAACTACTAACCATATTTTATCAAAACAGGTCCATACATATCCAAACCAACAAGAGAATCATGATAAAATCTCATCAAATTCATTGGAAGAATAATTAAACCCGGGATATCTTCATGCTTTGACTGGGTGCAACAAACTCCCTTTGTTTTTGATTCCAAGTCACGTATCAACCCTGTTTTGTTAAAACAAGTGAGTATCTATCCAAAACAACAACCACATCCGGCTAAAACTCCTTAAACTTCGATCCTGCACTTCCCGGGAAAATAAGCAGCTGCAGACACCAGTTTCCCGCCAAAAGATATTTGAGTCGGGAAGAAGAGAGCTGCTGCCCCCTAACCATAGTAGGGGTGTGAATAGCAGGTGGGTGCAAATAGTAAGAAGGTACCCCTTATAAATTGAGGTTCCCCTTATCCAAAACCGAGAGTCCAAATAACATGTGTCCTCCGGCGGCCTATATCAACTTTCGAGCCAATTCTCCACAAGAGTTTATTCTTCCAAAAACAGCTAAAACAAGTTTATTAGTGATAAATGAGTCCCAGCCAATGTATTTGTGGGTGAAAATGTATCGCACTTTCGTGCTCATCACTTGTGCAGTTTGTTTTTAGTAATTATATAATGTCACATTTTATTTTATTTTTTGATATTTCATGTATTGTAACTGAGTTTACTTTAAGACAATCAACCACAACTTCTAATTTAATGTTGCTCATTTTGTGGCGACATGTAATTAACATAGTCTATTAATACTCAACAACCGTCACCGTCACCACGAAACCATATGATACCATTTATTTGTCCATTACCCACCTCCCGGTGGCCGTATTCTAATTTTTAATCACAGACATTAAAGTTTTGGTTGAACGAACTTAGGTCGTTAATTAATTTATTCCCTATTATTTTTTAATGTTATATTCTCTTATAATACAATTGGGGTACTAAAGGTCATGTTTAAAAAAAAAAAGGGCACTAAGGGTAGTAGGGGTACCGTTTAAGTGATCCGACGGTTATGGTCATTTTTCTCTCTAAATGGTACGATATCATCTTAAAATTATGTTATTTGTTTTTATCAATCGTGCTAAAAACAACCAACTACATCTCTCACAATACAATGTTACTCGTGTTGTAAATATAAAGAACTAATATTGTCAATGACTATTAACCAACAACCACTACCGTAAAACCACTGGTAGGCTTAGAAACCTACTATAAAGTACCGCAAGCGCACGACATCTATAACGCAAACAATGGCAAATACGGATCAATCCTACGGGGAGTTGGATTAGTGAAACTAAACCTCTAAGTTTCTACAAATACTAATTTAGACGAAACGGGGTGTCGATACGACTAGAAGATGAATGATATTACTAGAGAAACAAAATTAAAACAAGTATAAAGATGAAAATGGTTTCGAATGCACCTCCTAAATGCATAAAAATCCTAGATTTGATAAACTAGTTTTCCTTTCAATCAAGGAACTATAGAAGTTCTAGCCTCAAACCACCTTGAAGATGTGATAAATCACTAGTTCAAATGGATAATTTAACCTCAACAAAATATGTTAATTCCTAGAATTACCTATCTGTTTAAAGCATATATAATCACAAATTGAGCTATATCAGTTTACATAGTGCTTGAAAACATACAAAGAATTGTTCTATAAAAATAGAGCATTGCTCGGTCGAACTCGCATGCGTTGCTATCTCAAGCATGTTTCTCAATGTTAGTGATCAAAACGATAAGTCTTGATTTCTAGTCTACTATAGCTAAGTCTCAGACTAGGATAGAAAGTGCAGTTGAGCTCAAGAACTCCATGGCGGATCATCATACAAGAAGAAGAACTACTCAAGGAACTGGTGGAACTTCATCGACAAAAAGGCATGTGGAGACTTGAACTTATCTATCACTCAAAAGTCTATATACTCTATCGCCTATCTTGAGACAAAATTCGTTTTTCTATATAGATTTTGATTATACACATTTGGTATTTCGAAATATGTATTGGTAAGCTTTCGCTTTAATCAAGTTCATCTTTACCTAGTGACGAAAGTCATGTCATGTTTCAATCACTTTGAAAATTGCTCTGACGAAAAATGGTTTGTGAATAACAACTATATAACGTCCTCTGAGAATGTTTCAATGATTTAACTGAGCGTTTAGATTATATAACCAATGATGGATATAAGCATTATCGTGGAAACACATATATGTATAAGTCCTTATTCCTTGAACCGAATTTTGTGAACTTTGTTGATCAAGAGAACCGGAACAAGAGCCGTGAACTAAGTTCGCGAACTTAGTCCGCGAACTGGCGGAAGTTCTGTACCTGAGAAAATCTGCTGGAGTTTGAGACCTCCTTCTGGGTACTTAAATCCGCGAACCCAGTCCGTGAACTTGAGTTAGGTTATAAATAAAGACGATTGTTTGTGAACTCATGTTTATATAAACTAAGGAATGCTAATTGCAAACCGTGGCTATAAAGTTCATAAACCGATTCGAGTGAATCAAATCGTTTTTTTTTTCGATTGTGTCTTGTGTAGTTACATAAGATTTCCTTGCAATTGAACAACTCTCTAACTAGTTCATTTGAGTCACTTGAACTAGTTATGGTGAAGAAGAATATGGTTGATATGAATGCTCATACGGCTAACCATTTGGTTAACTATTGTTGAACCAACAAATGTACATGTTTAGGTACGGTTACACAAACCTAGAAACGTGCATTTCATTTATGTGTAAAAATCTAAGTTTTTGATCTAACGGTTGAAAGATATTAGCTTGAATCTAATCAAGTTTTCATCTAACGGTGAATATTGAATGCTTTGTTACCAAGCTAACATTGATTGCAAACCCTGATTTGAAAGACTATATAAGGTAGAACTCTAGCAACTGGGAAACCTAATCCCCACACCTTACGCGTGATACTAGTTGTGTAATCTAGATTCGATTCTCCTTTAACCTTTAGTTTCTTCTTCTAAACCAGGTTAACGAGTTAAAGACTTCACTGGGATTGTGAAGCCAGACCGATACTACTTTCTCGTAGTTGTGTGATCTGATCTTGCATATTCTATCGTACGAGTACAATCATAAGGATTGGCTTGAGATTGATATCTCCGATAGGCAAGATATAAAAGTAGTCACAAACATCTTCGTCTCATCGTTTGTGATTCCACAATATCTTCTTCACCGCGTCGATTAAGATTATTGCGAGGTGATTGATAATACTAGGCCGTTCTTCAGGAATATAAGTATGGGTTATCAATTGGACCATGTTCACCTTGATTTATCAAAAGACGGAACAAAACTTGTAGGTATATCTGTGGGAGACAGATTTATCTATCATTATAGACTTTTCTATGTGATACAAATTTGTTTATTAAAGTCTTCGACTTTGGGTCGTAGAAACTCTTAGTTGTGGGTGAGATCGGCTAAGGGAATCAAGTGCGTAGCATCTTGCTGAAATCAGAGACGTAGGAGCATAACTGTACCTTGGATCAGTGTGAGATTGATTTGGGTTCAACTACAATCCTGTTGATGGTGGTTTTTTGAATAACGCTAAAATTGTAAAACCGTGTATTTAATGCGCTGACGCCCTGCAAGGGTATAAAGCCATTTAATAAGTGATGAGTACAAAAACCCTCTTCACTCATTGAGCAATTCAATATGTATGGAATTCATTCAGAATGGTGCAACAATCCCGAATATTCTATGAATTTTCCTAGTAGCATTATCCATTTAATGCATTCTGCACCTGGTATTTTTCCATGCTATGTTCTCAGTTGAACTCTCAATACTGACATGACATGACGATCAATGCTCAGTCTCAGCAGAGTAGAACTCCCCAAGTGCTAGTATTGGGATCTGCGCAAAAATACTCATACAGGCTACATCTCTCTGACAAAGAGATCAACGCGTTCACACACTTTTAATTAAAGTTAGCGTGATTGAACACATATTTATTCTTAAAGAAAATCTAGACTGTCAATATTAGTCTCAAAAACAATAACGGCCACACGAATTGGCCGTGCGGTTTAACAAGCATAGCTTACTCCTATTAGAACTAGGCAATCACCGGCGGGCCCACTAGTCCTCTAGTTGATCGAACTCCATGTTGCCCATTCACAAGCGTTTCAAACGCTGACCCAAACATGGGAATTTTCTCTGAGTAAAAACAAAGCTCAAACGAGCTAGACTGTTCAAAACAGTCTTAGAAGCATCACGAACGTCCAACTTTGCCAGCCTGGTTGGACGGCTTGGATCCTCCTATGAACAGTTAAGGAAGTGAAAGCATGATCATCAGTGGGCCCACTAGTGACCTAGTCGATCGACTTGCATGCGTCAAACCTATAGAGTTCTCAACCACTTACCCCAAACATGGACGTTCACGCTGCGTAAAATAGCCCAAACGAGTTGAGACTGGCAAAGACGGTCTCAAAACGCATCACGTCCGTCCAACTTAGCCGTCCTAGTTGGACGGCTTAGATTGCATCTTGAGCGATCAATGAAGTGCTGGCATGTCCACCGGCGACGCAGCTACACCCATGGTTGATCAACTTGCTCACGGCAAGCCGAGAACGTATAGAATCGTTCACCCAAAGTAGGATGAACGCGCTGCTTTAGAAACCCTAAATTATGTTTGCGGCAACACACTACTGCCGCAAATCGATCACAACCTTCTAACTTCGCCAGCCGAATTGAGTGACTTAGATTTAATTTTAGGTGACCCAGAGGATGTCAGCATGCTCGCTGGCAACCCACCTTTGTACATAGTCGATCGACCTACTCAAACCCAAACGCAACACCTCGAATCGCTTGCTCAAAAGGGAGTTGGTCGATCGGCCTCCGAACCCTAAAAATCGTGTCAACAGCATTGAACAACTGCCGCAAATCAATCATGACCATCCAACTTCGCCAGCTTAGTCGGATGGTGTAGATTTATTCTCAGAAAATTTACAAAGTGGCATTGTGAACACCGGCCATCACTCCTCCACAGGGAGTGATCGACCAGATGGTAGTTTTCCCATAAGACACTCAAACGATCACCCAAAGTGGTTGACCCGCTATCCTTTTAAGACGCTTATCTGCGACTTATTCAATCAGGATCTAAAATAATGATGCTTCATACACATCGATTAAATTGAGCTGCTTAAATGCGATGCTTCACATGCATCAAATACATACGATATTTTATGTCAGACTCATAAACAACTTAGTTGTTTCACCTAATAGCATCATGTGTTATTCTCCGCGGCAAGTCCCACGACTTGAACCATTTACTCGAGACATCAAACATGTCACAAACTGAGGGATGCTCACTGGGGTATTGGTCCTGCGGTTTACAGCGTGCGGCGTGCAACGCGCCCATTACGAGAAAGTGTTAGGAAAAGACGGACGGTCAGCAGTAATGAGAGTAGTGGGTGAAAGAGTGACCAATTTTCCCTCATAGTGGAAACATGACGATCACTACCACTTACACAACCCCACTACTCCATTACTCAATCTCCTCCACTTCCTAGGAGATCAGAGTTTTGCGCTCAATGACTTGTATAAATAGGCTTTCAGCCTATTTCAACAACAACATGAAGAACACAAGTGTTATCAACACAAGTAGCCAGAAATCATTTTCTGATATACAAGTCATAAACAACCACACCTTCATAATTCAACACTCTTATCTCAAACACATTCTCCGCTTCCCTCCCTAAGATCAACCCTTCTCCTTTACCTTGTGACCGAATTGAATCTGGAATGGTCATTTCTTGGTTTAGGCCAGAATCTTACAGATTGATTTCTCGAACCTAAAAGCATTCCCGTGCAGTGCAGTTGTTTAGGGTTTGAACTTGTTTCTCATCAACACACCCCAAATTACCAAAAACAGCAGAATCAGTTTTTACCCCATAAACAAGTCCAAACCGAAGTTAGTTTGTAGTAGGCTAGTTCTGTAGCGACTTAATACAGTATGTATTCAATATGGACTAGGTCCCGGGGTTTTTCTGCATTTGCGGTTTCCTCGTTAACAAAATTCTGGTGTGTGTGTTATTTCTATTCCGCATTACATTTTGTTATATAATTGAGATATCACAGGTTGTACGTTGTTCAATCAATTAGAATATCCGACCTTTTGGTTGTTGATTTAAATTGATTGACACTTGGATATTGGTCTTTGGTATCATTCAAGTTATCTCTCTAGTATTTGATAAAGACTCGTAGATTTCTATTTGCTTGAGTATATATCAAATCGAGAGATTGAGATATAAACTCTTTGATATACTTTTTATCTAGATTGAGTCTGACTGTCTAGTTGATTCTCTAGAAAGTATATTGGAGTTTGTCCATACAGATTGCTAAGCGAAATATTGGGTGTGTGGTTGTTGTACCCCCCGCCTTTTCAATTGGTATCAGAGCAGGCAAACACGTTCAAGACCTCAAAAGTTTGTGTTTGTGGCGATCTGACTAGATGGACAGTAAAATCTCTATGAGCGCCTCACCAGGATTAAACCACAATCTCAGGGAATGTTCTAAAACCCATGTTATTTTCAAAAGGAATATTGATAGAACTCTTAGCGACCTTTTATGGGAAAATGCAATGCGTGAAGAGTTAACTCAATTCCAAAGACAAGAAGTATGGAAGCTTGTATCTTGTCCTCCAAATGAAAAAGTAAAAATTCTTGATTAAAATTCTGTTCAAACCTTTGCATTCAATGCTGTTTCGACACAAGTGGTGATTGGTTTGATAAACCATTGATAACATACAGGATCAAATGGTATTGTAAAAAGGAGCCTTAGATGTGATATACATCTTTTGTCAGCATTTAATGCTAATTATTATGTGAAATAAAAATCTTTAAGTATCAACGGTTTGAATACGTATGATGGATGTGATGAACCCTCAGCTCATGCAACATAAATATTCTCATACTCAAGTCCTGATCCAGAATTTGAGTCTGACACAAAGATTTTTGAATTCTTGAATAGAGAGGTTCTTCAAGAAAATCTTCAATTAAAAGCTTCATTGAAGAAAATAGAATCATTAATCCAGGTGAAAACTCTTGAGATATACTGTCTCAATGATGAACTCACCAGAACCATTTCTCTAAAGGAAAAAGAGATTAACACTCTTAAGGATGATCTACAAAGATTATCTGGAAGCTCTGACAAAATTTCAGCAATGTTATTTGGTCAGAAGTCCTTTGGAAACACAAATGGTTTAGGATTTAAAGGCAAAACTGCTGGCATTGTCAACTCTATTGTTTCTATTGATCATGGAATAAAGGTTGACAGTTGTGATAAACAGAAGGAATCTCAACAAGACAAAGGATCCTTGATTTGTTTCGTTTTGTGGAAATGCAAATCATGTTCAAAGCACGTGCTGGAGATTCAGAATGAGCAATAAGAAAATCACCAAACTGCAAAAGAACATGCAAAAGATGAATCTGGATAATCAACACGGGTCTCGTAAAACCAGTGCTTCCAGAATCAGAAGAGGTAGGAAATCTGTTTATACAACAAACCTTGGTAAACCACTATGTGGTAAACAAGGGGGGCGTTTGGCTCACAACGTCTCTATTTAATACTAGAGACGTTCGCATCCTCATCTTTAACTTGAGAAAATGGGGTTTTGCGTCTTTGTGGCTCAAATATTGTATTTATTTTTTTTAAGAAAATATTCTTCTAACAATATAGATAATAGATCATTAAACTACAGAAGACTTGTTCTTCTAGGGTTTAGACGTCATAAGTCTATTTATAAAATTATTTGTAGACCTCCTCTTTCCCTAAAAAGATACAATTTCATGGCTCCTGTAACTAGAAGCACCACAAGCAGGGATGCAGTCGAAGCAACAAACGTGTATCTATGTAAAGGAATGTCTTCCTCAAAAGTGAAGAACGTGAAGGCTACAAATAGTGGAAAAGGTTCTTCCTCTAATTGGTTCTTGTCTTTTTATCAGCTTGATGATAACTTCAGAGACTTGGTGAAAGAATTCATCAACAAAAGAAACAATTTAAAATCTCAAATTGTTTCGTCTTTAGAAGAGATAACTTACTATGAACGGATGTTGTCTCTAACAAAGAACACCTTGCGTGAACTAAAAAGAGAACTTAGTGAGTTGGCAGATATTTCTGAAGACTTAGAGGAATTGAACAATCCCATAATCAATGGGTTTCTCAATAATGAGAAGGAATTCTCAGTAGTTGCTCTGAGAAAGATATACAACGACTAGTAAGTCTTCGAATGAGAATTTTATTTTCTTGTTTTATTTAGAAGAATAACTAGAGTTTGGAATAGCAACTATTGTGATTACACATAGCTATGTCCAACGTTTTCATCTTCATGTTTTTAGATTTATTGGTTTAAATTCTAAAATTGTTTGGAAGATGATTTTTGCAGTATTAATCTTTATGGTTTTATATATTGCAATTTGTTATGGGATATGTGTGTTTGCGTCCGTGAACTGTGATTGTCCCATACATTGTCAAAAGTTAAGTCCTTTATATGTCGATATGCATGTTTTGATAAAAGAAGGAATGAACTTTTGACAAATACAAAAGTTAAGCCTATTATGTCAATTTTTGATGAAAGATAGGTTAAAATCTTTTGTTTACAAGGATTATGTCTATTGTATGTCATTGTGCAAATAGTGATGGAAAATAGAATGAGTCCTTGCTTATTCCACGGTATTAGGTCGATCTTCGATCCACAATTTTTATGTATATACTGTGTTGTTCCATAAGGTGACTTATGTTGAGCACTATCGACTGAGTTGATTATTTTCTTATGATTAGCTTAGTTGTTGCTCCATGAGGTACTTTATGTCGAGCATGACCAATTAAATTGATTACTTTTTGTGGTTAATTTGGTTGTGTATTCCGATTAGATTAATTATGGGTTCCCTTGTGATTAATCTAGTTGAGTATTTTTGAGTCTCCATAAGTTCATTTATGTTGAGCATTTCCGATTAAATTAATCATAGGTTCTCTTTTAGTTCATTTAATTGTGTATTTTTGGATTAAAATTCATATTCGTTTGTGATTTGTTATGTCCAAAGAAATCCTTCTTTTCTTTTGAAATTAAGGTCGCTCATATTGTTCTTTCAGGAATGACATTTTATGGGGGAGAGTTCTTAATTGAACTTGTGCTTAATTTCCAAATCTTTGTGGGGAGTGCGGCTGTGGAATATTATAGGGGTTATCTTGTATTTTTAAACTCCTTGATGAATGAATTTAGCTTCGGCTTTATGATTGCATCTAAACAAGATGATATATGCTTACTTTTGGTCATGAAACATCTCTTTCGAAAATTTCATTAGGATCCCGTTCTTGTACCTTTGCCAATTTTATTGACAAAAATAGGGTGAATTAATATGTAGTTCACACTACAAATATATATGGTTTTCGGATCATTATGTAAGGGTGAGTGGTTTCCATGTAAGACGGAGTATTGACTAAGGGGGAGTAATACATATCACCATAGTATTGTTGTCAAAGTTGTGATACAATTGAACTTTGATGTTGTATAATAATACTATGACACTGTATAACAATGATCGAGAATTATGTTTTCTCCTTGTTATAGCTACGGATTTTCAACAACGATGATGCTGAACTTACAACCTTTGGGATCATTGGAGTACTTGGAAGTGTAACACCCCGAGTTCCGGATCAAGGTCAAACCCATATGGAGATCCGAACTCAAGGCGTTACGGGTCGGAACGAAACTTATGCCTATATTTTATTTTTCTATATTAATTTCAATCATCATAAAGAATTATTCTTATACATGAATTTAATTAATATCTACATCCATTAATAACATTCTGAACAAAATATTAAATTCAAATTACACATCAATAATAATAACAAAAAAAATTTAAATAAAACAACAAGGTCACGGCTCAATGGGCATACTTTCCCATCTTCTAAAAGATACAGAAAACAATCACGAAATAATAAACGAACATTCATGTGAACACAAACTCACAATATGAAATGACAACCACAACAACATCAGTTTACCAATAAATTCACAGTACTGATATTTTTTTTCTTTAGTATTATTTAGGTTACTTTATTTCATGATTCCACAATACTATAAAGTTGCACGAGTTTCCTCAGTTCGTGCCCTGTCAATTCTTTTATCGGGGTCATTCCGACAAGTTGCACGAGTTTCCTCAGTTCGTGCTCTGCCAATCCGCTTATCGGGGTCATTCCGACAAGTTGCACGAGTTTCCTCGGTTCGTGCCCCGCCATTCAAAAATCATTCTTACAATACTAGAAAATCATTACACATAATTATTTGACATACATGCAGTTCTCGTGAACATTTCAACAAACAAATCAGATCCAAAAAAATAAAAATAAAAAGAGCATATAGTGAGATTTTAACGCCATACACATGTAGATTCAATTCATACAAAATATACATTTCATAATGATTTCACACAATTAAAAGTTGGATGTTGAAATCATTAAAAGAATAAAGCACCCCAAGAGAATGGTTAAGTAAACCTACCTTTTTCTATCATTTACATGTCAAAATTTATACTCCAATAAACCAATAAATCAATCCATATATTTATTCCATTCCATAAAGCACTCCAAATATTGTTCTCCAAATTATTCACTTTCAATAAGAGGCAATATAAACTATATATATGAGGGAGTTTAATTCTTTTAAGGTATATAGGAAAACAAAGAAAAATGAGGATGAAGAAAGGTTGGTATTTTTCTTTCTAGATAACCAAATACATATATATATATATATATACAACATTTAAATCTATATTTAATACCATCATTTAATTATTATTATTTAATTTCGTAATTAATTTTATATTAATGTGAGATTTTTTGGCTCTCTAACTTTAGCCTACGTTTTCTATTTCAAATATAAATCCTACATTTTTAATACTCTTTATTACATGCACAACTTATTGTTAATAAATTTACCTTTCATGCATGCATATGGTATAATACCTTAACATTTTTTTTATAACTACGTTTAACAATGAAAATCATCTTAAAGGTTTACCACTAATAATAGAACACCACCATTATCATGCAATACAATTAAACAATAACAACATTCATGCACATGCGATACACTATTATAATTATTTATCTTTATATTAATATAAAACTCATGAATTAATACTAACATAATTATACATAAATACATTTATTATTTTCTTAGATATTTTTTTTTATGTTTTCATTTTCCCTTAATTGTATCTTCTTAATTAAAGTTAATTAGATGACTTTTTTTTCCACCCTGACTTTCTAGTCCAAGCAGCCCACCAAGGTTAATGAAAAATAAACAATAACTTAAGCTAACTCGGTTAAAACCCGGCCCGGAAAGGTAACTAAAAATACAGGGTATTACATTCTATCACCCTTAAAAGAAATTTCGTCCCGAAATTAAAATCATGCTTATAACCTAATACAAAAGAACATGGCAATTCAAGGCATCACACAACTAGCTATCATGCGATATCCGACAAATCAAAAAAAAAAAATCATATCCAAATCATTAAGCAACATCACCAGCAATCATAACAAACAATCATGCACATCAATTCATACGATATTCTTTTTTTAACGTCCCATGTAAGATCTAAAGCCTATAGCTCTGATACCAACTTTTAACACCCCGAGTTCCGGATCAAGGTCAAAACCCATATGGAGATCCGAACTCAAGGCGTAACGGGTCGGAACGAGACTTATGCCTATATTTTGTTTTTCTATATTAATTTCAATCGACATAAAGAATTATTCTTATACATGAATTTAATTAATTATCTACATCCATTAATAACATTCTCAACAAAATATTAAATTCAAATTACACATCAATAATAATAACAAAAAAAAAAAAAAAAACTAGGCCAACAATCCATCTAACTTCTAAGTTCCACTTCCACCATTTCATAAAATCTGCAAAAAACGTCAATTGGGGGTGAGTTGACGGCTCATTAGGCATACTTTCCCATCCTCTAAAAGATACAGAAAACAATCACGAAATAATGAACGAACATTCATGTGAACACAAACTCACAATATGAAATGACAACCACAACAACATCAGTTACCAATAAATTCACAGTACTAATATTATTTTCTTTAGTATTATTTAGGTTACTTTATTTCATGATTCCACAATACTATAATGTTGCACGAGTTTCCTCAGTTTGTGCCATGTCAATTCTCTTATCGGGGTCATTCCAACAAGTTGCACGAGTTTCCTCAGTTCGTGCCCTGCCAATCCGCTTATCGGGGTCATTCCGACAAGTTGCACGAGTTTCCTCGGTTCGTGCCGCGCCATTCAAAAATCATTCTTACAATACTAGAAATTCATTACACATAATTATTTGACATACACGCAGTTCTCGTGAACATTTCCACAAACAAATCATATCCAAAAAAATAAAAATAAAAAGAGTGAGATTTTAACCCCATGCACATGTAGATTCAATTCATACAAAATATACATTTCATAATGATTTCACACAATTAAAAATTGGATGTTGAAATCATTAAAAGAATAAAGCACCCCAAGAGAATGGTTAAGTAAACTACCTTTTTTTATCATTTACATGTCAAAATTTATACTCCCACGAAACCAATAAATCAATCCATATGTTTTTTCCATTCCATAAAGCACTCCAAATATTGTTCTCCAAAATATACACTTACAAGAAGAGGTAATATAAACTATATATATGAGGGAGTTTAATTCTTTTAAGGTATATAGGAAAACAAAGAAAAATGAGGAGAGAAATGAGGACGAAAAAAGGTTGGTATTTTTCTTTCTAGCTAACCAAGTACATATATATACACAACATTTAAATCTATATTTAATACCATCATTTAATTATTATTATATAATTTCATAATTAGTTTTATATTAATGTGTGACATTTTGGCTCTCTAACTTTAGCCTACGTTTTCTATTAAGAAATAACCCGTGCCGTAACGACACGGGCTTTGGATTGTTGCTGTTGTCTCAAAATGTAAATTTTTTGTTTTCTTTTGGTACCTTGGCCCTGTTCAAGAAGAACCATAACTTCACCGACTAAACTAAAATGAAAAACAAAAAAGAAAACCTCGTAATTGTATGATATGTTTTTGTATTTGGTACCACTTTTGCAGTTTGATCAATTAATCATATCAAACACACCAAAGTTTTCTATATTCTATTTTTCTCCCTAGATTGTAAAATAAATAGATGTTACATAAAGTGAAATATATTTTCATGGTTTTTCTTTTTCACATCTTACTACTATTACTATAATCTGATCTTAAATGAATAGTCATTTGTTTCATCATGGAATATTTGAGGTGTAAGTGAGACTGCAAATAATATTATTCAAGAAACCTTTGGATTAAGAAATTTTAGTAGCTAGTCATTCACTAAAATAGACGCAAATAGTGTCGCTGACAGTCTAGCAAAGTATATAAAGAGTGATGTAGTTTGTTTTCACATGGTCTGGGACTCCTGATTTCATTCTAAAACTTTCACAGATAGACAATTCAGACTCCTAATCCATTAGTGATTCTTTCTTATCGAAATGAAATTTGTGAATCCACTGTTTATTCTCCAATTACAATATATTCAAATAAATGCATCAGAACAAAATCACTCAATGCCCTTCAATTTTTTTCCTACCATCTCTCCCTGCAACTTGTCGTGCATAGCTTCCTGCAATCTAACATAATGATAGAAATATAAAATTCACAACCTTATATGTATGGATACTAATTGCAAATTCTGTCAAACGCAGCTGTAAATTTTGCAAACTAAGAGAGAAAAAAAAATGAAAGCTATAGCAACTGTTTTAAATAATCCAAGCGATGTACAACTTTGTGAAGGGGATGGTTTGTGCAATACCGGTCACTGAAAATATCCAGTCCTCATTGTTCATACAATGTCTAAATTATTTTCTAATCTCATGATTAAGCTAAGCTAAGCTAAAAATCTCAGTATGTATCCAATGACATGTAGAAACTTTCTCAATCTCGTTGTTATGAATTTAGTGCCATCAAAATTGAAATTTTGAGAAAACGGTAAAGGTCATCTGATTAGGTGGTGACTAAACTCTTGCTAACAAACATACAACAATTCAAATTAATTTATAGTTGGAAAAGAAGTTCTATAAGATGGTGAATGCAATTGTTGCTTATACGGGCTTTCACCATTGGTTTTTTAGTTATTTTTTTCTTCAATGATCTTTAACTTTCTCTTTTGCGCAAAAATTTTAAGTTGTTGGTATTATTAATTCTTCAATGGAAGCTAAGGATGGAAGTGGCACTGCAATAGCCAAGCTCCCTTTTGGGGTTTTTTCTCACTTGTAATGTTTCAAACCTATCCGTTAGAATCAAAGATAGCTGTTAAAAATATATAATCCGACAGGGTGCGATGTTTACTGATACTCACTAATGATTATGCGTATTAAGCATCGACATCCAGAAAATAGACTTGAATTTATAGCTTATAAAAGGAAACTCTTTATTCGGATTATCATAAGTTTCTGCAAGAAATTGGGTCTTATAATATGTGAATTTGGTTATTCAGTTCCAGCAAATCCTACTGTCCATTCTATCTAGTCACTCTAGCAGCAAAGTCAATCAGAAATTTTCAGAACCTGTATTCGCGCCATAAAAATGACTAACGATAAAAGAATTCAGCTAAAATAGAAAGAAAAAAAGTCGAAAATAATACCTGCAATGGCTTCCAACAAACGTACTACTCGACCACTGCGTGTGTATCCCAGTTACCAACTACGGCTGCGAATACCTCTATATCTGATTGCTTGACCACACCCTTGAACTCCGTTTAGGTTAATAACCAATTGCAATCTATTGAGATTCAAATTAGATCCAATTTAAAATGGTTCCCGATATAATTTAGTATTCCTCAAAATTAAATGAGTCGGTAATCAGTACATCAAAAGTTCCTTTTCTCAAGCACCAGAGTAAATCATAGCCCATACCTTGGCTTTAAAAAAAAGTGTGAGAATGACCACGTCACATGGTTTTAGGTTCAGCCGTATAAGAAATTGAACTTGAAAAATGAAGGAAAATTGAACTTGAAAAATGAAGGATCGCTATTGATGTCTTTGTAGAGATATCAAAAAACCCATAAAGAAGCGCAATGACAAATCTCGATACCGACCACAAACATAATTATCTTACCGATTTAACAATGAAAAAACAATTGCACACACAACTTTAAAAAAAGGAAAAAGAAAATTTAAACTAAAGCAGAAGAGATAGTCAAATGAATTACCTTCGTTGGATTTGTAGTATGCCTGTAGATAGTCATACAATTTAAACAACACTAACGGGGGCAAAGCAGAATAACCGAGATCGAACTAAATAAATTAGGAAGAAAACGTACATATGCTACGAAACAAAACCCAGGGCACTAACGAAGTTTATTTAAGCTAAAACATTCTGAAGACTGAAACATCTTTCAGACATTTGTACAACCATGTTTTGGGCTCAATAGAAGGGGTTTAATAATAATAACTTTTAGAACATTGCCAAAACATGAGAGCAATAAACTCACAAAGAAATTGAGTTCCAATGATGGGTTCTTCTTATTCATTTATTTACAAAGTCCGTTCGGGAACATTTGAGAGGAATCAAAACTCTATCTAACATTAATTCGAGATGGTAAACCTACTGCAATTACAATTGATAGATAAACTTACCTGTTGAGAGAGAACCAAACTTTTAATCAAAATCTCAAGACCTGCAAAATTTAAACTGAAAATCAAAAACTTTAAGGAAACGTTAACATATATTTTCAATTTCAAATAGAAAAATTAGTAATCGGTATTTTTCTGCATTTTATACCTGAATTTGTCGACCATGACGGGAAAACCCTATGCTGACAAAAGAAAGAAAAGGGAAAAGAGTTTATTTTAATCATGCTGCGTAAATAAAATTTAAGATTGCATTGATTACTCAATAGTAACACCTCTCAGATTGATAGTATTATTGACTGATACGGAATTTTGAAACGGCCGCAGCTGATTGAGAAGAAAAATGGATACGAACGTGAAAACAGTTTATGGAAAGTGTGATCGGATTGTGAGAATATGTGGAGAGATCTAAGCTGCCCTTTATAACCCAAAATGTAGATCACCGTCCATATTAATGGCTTTATCCTGACCGTCCTTTATATGTCAAAACTATAGATATTCGTGCATATTGGAAAAACACCATTGTCAAAATTATAGATATTCTGACCGTCCTTTATCCTGACCGTCCTTTGTATGTCAAAACTATAGATATCCGTTCATATGGAAAATCATCATTGTCCCTTATAATATAGACTAGGATATAACCTGTGTCGTAACGACACGGGCCTATGAGTTGTTCTGGTGTTGATTATTTTATTTTTTCTTGCGAGACTACCATGAAATGAGCGTGGGAAACTTGGGGGAGTGGTAATCTTTCTTAAACTAAGCTCAAAGCTTTGATCGATATTATTAACATTTGCGGGATCAATTTCTTGTTATATGGTGATTAGGATGTCCATATATGAATATACACTGATATTTATACATCAGGGAGTATTTTTTTCAGTGATTAAGATATCCATGTAAGTGTGTACACTGGAACTCCACACAGATTCATTTATGATAATTGAGATAACCATCCATTCATAATTATTGCAAATAATATCAACAAAATTGAAAACCTAAAGTCCCAAGCAGGAGCTCGTAGAAATTCATAGTTTGATAAAATTAAATTGTCGATTACATTCCAAATTACAAATGCAGTTCAGTCAAGTGTAATTTTTTTCTAGATTCAAAAAGTTAAATCTGAGCTGCGAACCCTTCTTTCATATCCATGAAAACTGTTATATCTATATTAATTTTTAGAACCGATGACTATTTTCAATGTATAAATGGCATGGTTATACATTAGTAATACTCAAACCCATGGTAAAAAAAATGATTAATCGGTTGGGTTAATATAATTGACGTTCAGTCATTTGATGGCCATCAAACATGTCATTTGCATAAATATGGTAATTAACATTCATCATTCCCTACAACTTTCTAGGTTTGATAGACGTTACATTGTACTATGAAGCCTCTTGTTAAAGAATGATGACTATACATTTGTGGTTTAAACTAACATATGAAAAACGCCCAGCTTACATAATAGAAAAGAAGATAAAAATGAAAAACATTGAATCCTACAACATTCCCTTGGATATTAGTAGTATGAAGCGTCCTTGAATTTTTCGTGGCGGTGAAAAACGATGCACCTGATGAAATTGCATACAACATATGCCAACTATGCTTTTACTTGTAAATTAATAATACAATCTTGTAGTCTTATTAATTAAATAGTAAAAGACTCGCATTAAATAAAATTCCAGATCCAAACAAAAGAAATTTACCCCTCTAACATATAAATCGATAAATGATACATGTATAGGAGAGTTGCTCTTTGTCGCCATATGCATTTGAGACCTAAAAGTAAATAAGAGACCCTGTCTAAATACCAATGGTACGAAAACTTGCAAATGGAACTGATATTACACCTTGACCTAAGAGTACATAAGAGACCTAAATTTCAGGCTTAACAAGATGGTTAACTATGTATAAATAATTTAATATGATCTTCTAAAATAATAACCATTCTTGGTGTCAACTGCATATAATCATTATTTGACTATGCATGAAGAATCTAGGATAAACAAATACTCAATTTGTAAACCATAAAAAGATTATAAGTACGAAGAGATGTAATTTCAAGGTTTATATGATACAAAGAATTAGAAGAATAACAAATATAATCAAGAAACTTCAATCTATTTTTTTTTTTGAAGGAAGAAAGCGGTAACCCTCTTAATTTCCTTAATATAATAGATTTGCATACATCAGATTCAAGTATATCAAAAGTGAAATCCATGAGAAAATACAAAGATTTTGTATCATAAGAACAACAGTTGACTCATAATACATCTTAAGCATCAAAAAATTGAATTTTAATCTATTTGATACCAACATGTACACGACTCTAATCCGGTTAAGAGTATGAACTCTCCAACGACAATAAAAATACAGTTAAGAAATGCCATTTACCGACCCAAATTATGAGCATAATCAATGGAATCATCATTTATTTTTACTCCATGTAAATCCTATAACTTTTGGTTGAAGAAGTCAAAGTCTTATTGGACAATTCCCTGTCCAGAGAAAATAAAAAATATTGGGTAAGAAAATTATAATTAAAAGGTATGGTATGGTAATAAAAATAAACCTAACAAAAGAATAAAAATGAATACCTAGCAATCATACATCGGATCGGTATCATTTGACTGCAAATGAAAAAAAAATTGAGATAAAAAAATAAAAAATTAACGAAAAAAATAAAAGAGAAATTAAACTGCATAAATGAGACAAAAATCAGGCGTATGGCACCATGAATCCATGGATGTTAAAAAAAAGAAGAGAAAAGCTAACAACAATTATCTCAATCAATCAAAACAAAAGTGAATAATACCTGGGGAATAAAGTTGTGCAAATGATGAACCTTGAGAAAAAAATTGATTACAAAAGGGATTAAGTTAATGGGCATTTTATTTTGAATAAAAGTAATGTTTGACATTAAATGAGAGGAATAACTCCCAAATAAATGCACATTAAGAATCTGTTGTGCATGAAGAATCTAAGATAAATAAATACTCACTTTGTAAACCATCAAAAGGTTATAAGTGTGAAGAGATATAATTTCAAGGTTTATATGATACAAAGAATTAAGGGAATAACAAATATAGTCAAGAAACTTCAATCTATTTGACACCAACATGTACACGACTCTAATCTGATTAAAAGTATGAGCTCTCCAACGACAATAACAATACAGTTAAGAAATGCCATTCACCGATCCAAATTAAGGGCATAATCAATGGAATCGTCATTTTCTTCGTCATTTATTTTCACTCCATGTAAATCCTATAATTTTTGGTTGAAGAAGTCAAAGTCTTATTGTACAATTCTCTGTCCAGGGAAAAATAAAAAATATTGTGTAAGAAAATATAAATTAAAAGGTATGGTATGGTATTAAAAATAAACTTAAGAAAAGCATAAAAATGAATATCTAGCAATCATATATCTGATCAGTATCATTTGACTGCAAATGAAAAAACAAAATCAACATAAAAAATAAACGAAAAATATAAAAGAGAAATTAAGCTGCATAAATGAACAAAAATTAGGCGTAAGGCACCATGAATCCATGGATATTAAAAAAAATTAAAGAGAAAAGCTAATAACAGTTATCTCAATCAACCAAAACAAAAGTGAAATCATACATTGGGAATAAAGTTGTGCAAGTGATGAACCTTGGGAAAAAAATTGATTATAAAAGGGATTAAGTTAATGAGTGTTTTATTTTGAATAAAAGTAAAGTTTGACATTAAATGGGAGGAATAACTCCCAAATAAATGCACATTAAAAATTCGTTGTGCATAAAGAATCTAAGATAAACGAATACTCACTTTGTAAACCATCAAAAGGTTACAAGTGTGAAGAGATATAATTTCAAGGTTTATATGATACAAAGAATTAGAAGAATAACAAATATAATCAAGAAACTTCAATCTATTTTATCCCAACATGTACATGACCATAATCCGATTAGAGTATTAACTCTCTAATGACAATAACAATACAGTTAAGAAATGCCATTTACCGACCCAAATTAAGGGCATAACAATGGAACCATCATTTTCTTCGTCATTTATTGTCACTAACATGTAAATCTTATAATTTTTTCTTGAAGAAGTTAAAGTCTTGTTGGACAATTCCCTTTCTATAGAAAAATAAAATATTGTGTAAGAAAATAAAAATTAAATGGTATCGTATGGTATTAAAAAAAAGACCTAACATAAGAATAAAAATGAATAGCAATCATATATCTGATCAGTATCATTTGACTACAAAGGAAAAAACAAAATTAAACCGCATTAATGAGACAAAAATTAGGCATGAGGCACCATGAATCCATGGATGTTAAACAAAAAATCAAAGAGAAAAACTAACAACAATTATCTCAATCAACCAAAACAAAAGTGAATCATACCTTGAGAATAGAGTTGTGCAAATGATGAACCTTGGGAAAGAAATTTGATTAAACTGCATAAATGAGACAAAAATTAGGCATGAGGCACCATGAATCCATGGATGTTAAACAAAAAATTAAAGAGAAAAACTAACAACAATTATCTCAATCAACCAAAACAAAAGTGAATCATACCTTCAAAATAGAGTTGGAAAAATGATGAACCTTGGGGAAGGAATTTGATTATAAAAGGTATTAAATTTATGGGCATTTAATTTTGAATAAAAGTAACGTTTGACATTAAATGGGAGGAATAACTCCGAAATAAATGCACATTAAATATGCCTAAAATGTTGATTAAAAATATTAAATATGTATCTCAATCTAGACCGTTCTTTATATGCCAGAAATGTAATTGAATAATTTAAATATGTGCCTCAATCTGGGCCGTCCTTTATATGTCCAAATTGTAGATGACCGTCCATTGGTGAAAACACCATTGTCCCTTATAATATAGATTTCAAATATAAATTCTACATTTTTAATACTCTTTATTACATGCACAACTTATTGTTAATAAATTTACCTTTCATGCATGCATATGATATAATACCTTAACATTTTTTTTATAACTACAGTTAACAATGAAAATCATCTTAAAGGTTTACCACTAATAATAAAACACCACCATTATCATGCAATACAATTAAAAAATAACAACATTCGTGCACATGCAATACACTATTATAATTATTTATCTTTATATAAAACCCATGAATTAATACTAACATAATTACACATAAATACATTTATCACTTTTCTTAGATATTTTTTTTTTATCTTTTCATTTTCCCTTAATTGTATCTTCTTAACTAAAGTTAATTAGATGACTTTTTTTTCCACCCTGACTTTCTATTCCAAGCAACCCACTAAGGTTAATAAAAAATAAACAATAACTCTAACTCGGTTAAAACCCAACCCGGAAAGGTAACTAAAAATACAGGGTATTACAGGAAGTAACGAAGATTTCGAGTAATGTTGAAGATTAGACATGTGGAATAGGAGCTACTTAAGTTTCTTTATCTTTTTATATTCCATATGTATTGATAGTTTTGTCACTAAAATTGACAAAGGGGGAGACCGTTAGACATTGCTCGGTCGAAGTCGCATGCGTTGCTATCTCAAGCATGTTTGTCAATGTTAATGATCATAGGTATAAGTATTGATTTCTAGTCTACTATAGCTAAGTCTCGGACTAGGATAGAAAGTGTAGTTGAGCCCAAGAACTCCATGGCGGATCATCATACAAGACGAAGAACTACTCAAGGAACTGGTGGAACTTCATCGACAAAAAGGTATGTGGAGACTTGAACTTATCTATCACTCAATAGTCTATCTACTCTATCTCCTATCTTGAGACAAAAGTCGTTTTGCTACATAGACTTTGATTATACACATTTGGTATTTCGATCCGAGTTTAACTCGCCTATCTATTTCTCGAAATATGTGTTGGTAAGCTTTCGCTTTAACCAAGTTCATCTTTACCTAGTGACGAGAGTCATGTCATATTTCAATCACTTTGAAAATTGTTCTGACGAAAAATGGTTTGTGAATAACAACTATATAACGTCCTTTGAGAATGTTTCAATGATTGAAATGAGAGTTTAGATTATATAACCAATTATGGATATAACCATTATTGCGGAAACACATATATGTATAAGTCCTTATTCTTTGAACCAAAGTTTGCGAACTTTGTTGATCAAGAGAACCGGAACAAGAGCCGTGAACTAAGTCCGCGAACTGGCGGAAGTTCTCGACCCGAGAAAATCTGCTGGAGTTTGAGAACTCCTTCCGGGAACTTAAGTCCGCGAACTTGAGTTAGGTTATATCTAAAGAAGATTGTTTGTGAACTCATGTTTATATAAACTAAGGAATGCTAATTTCAAACCGTGGCCATAAAGTTCATAAACCAATTCGAGTGAATCAAATTTTTTTTGCTTCGATTGTGTCTTGTGTAGTTACATAAGATTTTCTTGCAATTGAACAGCTCTCTAACTAGTCCATTTGAGTCACTTGAACTAGTTATGGTGAAGAAGAATATGGTTGATATGAATGCTCATATGGCTAACCATTTGGTTAACTATTGTTGAACCAACAAATGTACATGTTTGGGTACGGTTACACAAACCTAGAAACGTACATTTCATTTGTGTGTAACAAACTAAGTTTTATATCTAAAGGTTGAAAGATATTAGCTTGAATTTAATCATGTTTTCATCTGACGGTGAATATTGAATGCTTTGTTACCAAGCTAACATTGATTGCAAACCCTGATTTGAAAGAATATATAAGGGAGAACTCTAGAAACTGGGAAACCTAATCACCACATCTTACGTGTGATACTAGTTGTTTAAGCTAGAGTCGATTCTCCTTTAACCTTTGGTTTCTTATTCTAAACCAGGTTAACGACTTAAAGACTTCATTGGGATTGTGAAGCCAGGCCGATACTACTTTCTCGTAGTTGTGTGATGTGATCTTGCATATTCTATCGTACGAGTACAATCGTAAGGATTGGCTTGAGATTGATATCTCCGATAGGCAAGATATAAAAGTAGCCACAAATATCTTCGTCTCATCGTTTGTGATTCCACAATATCTTCTTTCGCCGCGTCGATTAAGATTATTGTGAGGTGATTGATAATACTAGGCTGTTCTTCGGGAATATAAGTCTGGGTTATCAATTGGTTCTTGTCCACCTTGATTTATCAAAAGACATAAAAAAACTTGTAGGTATATATGTGGGAGACAGATTTATCTATCATTATAGACTTTTCTGTGTGATACAGATTTTTTTATTAAAGTCTTCGACTTTGGGTCGTAGCAACTCTTAGTTGTGGGTGAGATCAGCTAAGGGAATCAAGTGCGTAGCATCCTGCTGGGATCAGAGACGTAGGAGCATAACTGTACCTTGGATCAGTGTGAGATTGATTGGGGTTCAACTACAGTCCAGACCGAAGTTAGTTTGTAGTATGCTAGTGTATGTAGCGGCTTAATACAATGTGTGTTCAATCTGGACTAGGTCCCGGGGTTTTTCTGCATTCGCGGTTTCCTCGTTAACAAAATTATGGTGTCTATGTTATTTCTATTCCGCATTATATTTTGTTATATAATTGAAATTTCATTGGTTGTGCGTTGTTCAATCAATTAGAATACCCGACCTTTTGGTTGTTGATTTAAATTGATTGACACTTGGATATTGGTCTTTGGTACCATCCAAGTTATTTCTCTAGTATTTGATAAAGACTCGCAGATTTCTATTTGCTTGAGTATATATAAAATCGAGATATTGAGATATAAACTCTTTGATATACTTTTTATCTAGATTGAGTATGATTGTCTCTTTGATTCTCTAGAAAGTATATTAGAGTTTGTCCATACAGATTGCTAAGTGAAATATTGCGTGTGGTTGTTGTACCCCCGCTTTTTCACTAACTACCATGGATGCATGACATCCAGGGTGAAAGTACTTTGATGTTTTTCAAATATTAAATCATGCTTTCAATAAAAGTGAAGAACAAAGTAAAATCAAACCAAAGGATTTCAATTATTTAGGGGTTTCATCTCAACCCAAAGAAGAAAACTAAAACATCAAAATAACTGAAACTAAACCTATATATTACTGCTACAACTTGCAACGGCTATTCCGGGCTTGATTTTTTTATCTACTACTCATTCTCTATTTATACAAAAGTTCTCCCAATTATCAAATCCCATTTTCAATAAAGTACAATCAGAAAATTAGGGATTTGAATATAAAACTACCACTTACAAGAAATTATGACAACCCTTTTCTTCTATTGCTTGCTGCAGTTAGACCCTTGATATCTCAACATCTTATGAGATTGATTTTGACACTCAATCTCCCACTCACTTTTCATTAACAATAAATCTAGTTGTAGCTCCAAATGAGTAGCTAAGAAGTACACGGATAATGAGAACAAATATATGAAGCTAGACTGTGTACGTACTTGAGCATGAAATGGGGAAGAGGAAATATTATTGGTCGGTGATGGTTTGGTAGACAGGGAAAAGAGGTATGGGTTTCACATGAGAGAAAAGGGAAAACATGATTGTTGGTTCTGCAAGAGAAAAGAAAAGAAAGTGGTTTCTGACCTTGGAAATGAGGATGTGTAAGGGTATGTTTGGATGCTTACTAGCGTAAGGACACCTGTATTTGGTATTAGAGATTCGGCTTGCATTTTTTAAACCGTGATGCGTGAGTACAAAATCAATTTTTATTTAGGCTCATTAATCATACAACACAATCCACACCTCATTTTCCTTACACTTCTTAGCCATCTTTTGCATTTCAACTTTCCATGATATCTCTGCAACTCTAATGTTCTTCACCTTCTCACTTTATGGACCTTCCCATATTTATCACTCCTACCAATGCAAAATACACAAAAAATATTAATATATACAACAAGTAAGATTATTGTACCTCAAGGCACAAAAAGCATAATTTGACTTGAAACGGGACATTAAAGCACTTGAGATGTGATAAAAGACAACAAAAGCATATATATATGCAGTATTAGGCAACTATCAATCACCCATCGCCATTATCTTCCACCGCTGTTAATATTATTGCCTCTACAACTCATTAATACCCGCCACCGCTTCTACTAGGCACTACTTCTTCCACCACCACCACTAATTTCTATTGATATAGTTTTTATTAAAATTATTTACTAATGGAAATATATTTCCCTTAGATTAATTGAAAGGATATTCATAATGAAAATTTAATAAATTATTCCTTATGATCAATTAATGAGACAATGATTAATAAAACACTTATAATGTTTTTAAATTGAACAAACCACAACCATTGATTTATCTTCTCCCTAGATAAATCTGGACCTCTCTTTATCTTTCCTAACTTGTCCAAACTTTGTTTTGTATTCTAGACGTTTTCCGAATATCACCAATTTTATGTCGGTTAAACTCAAAGACGACGACTCAAATTACTTGATTTGAAAAAATCAGTTTGAACCGACACTAATCACAATAGATCTTTACGATCTATTGATAGTACTATTGAAGCTCCCTCTGAAACAATGTTTTTTGATGGTGCCCTAATTCCAAATCCTTTATTCTTTCAATGACGAAAAATGAACATATTTGTTATTTCAAGCGTGAGTGCTACTTTTGATGATATGATCTTGAGAGGTGTAATTGGTTTCACTGATGATAGGCAAGTATGGTTATATCAGGAGAAGAAGTTTGTGCAGAAATTTTCATCAAAGAAGTATCTCCTTCGTAGTCAATTGCATTATTTGAAAAGAGGTAACAAATCCATTTGTACATATTTTGATAAATTAAAAACTATTACTCATTTTCTTGTTGCAACTGGTGAGAAAGTAGATGAGACTGGTATGGTTATGTATGTTCTTATGGGTTTAGGTAGAGAGTATAGGTCGTTTGTAGTTCCATCAAAAAATAGAGATACTGATTTTACTATTAGTGATGTAAAATACGGACTATTGCACCATGAGCAATTGTTAATGGCAGAGGATCTTGAATTTGTGTCTGTTCTTGAGACTTAGAACTCTGCATTCTATACCAATAATTCATCAATATCCTTATACTTCTTAACATAAGCATGCCAATAATAAGAATAAATATCAGATGACTGATTTTTGTCAGGTGTGTTGTCAATTATGTAAGAAATATGTTCATACTGCAAACAAATGTCACTTTAGGTGCATTCCAAATAAAAATTATAATTCTGGAAGTGTACAAGATTCATCTAGTACTGGTGGTGGTTCTAATACTCTTCAGAAAGCTTTTTCTTCTATCCGGGCTCATTTTGTTGTGAATACTTAAGATTCATATGTTTTTTTAATATGGTTGCCAGATTCAAGGGCAACTAGTCATGTGACTAATGATGTTCAGTTTGCATTTACTTTCAAAGATTATATCGGCTTTGAAAAAGTGATGGTTAGTGATGGTACTTTGATTCCTATTGAGAAGACTGGCAATATGATTTGAGATACTAATAGCACTTAGATTCATCTTGATGATGTTCTCTTTATTTCGTGTGTTAAGAATAATTTGTTGTCCATAGAAATTTACTAAGGATAATAAGGTTTATGTGGAATTTTTTGATAGGGGATATGATACTTGTATGTGAGAACAAGGAAAGTTTTGGCTGAAGGGAAGTTTCATAATAATTTGTATCCCATGCAAGGTTTAGATTCTTTTGTTGTTACTCCAACCACAAAAAATCTGCCAATTCTTTGCGGTATCGAAGATTAGGGTATTTTTCTTTTTCTCAGCAAAATTGCTTATACATCTTATGTTCATATTACTTTTGGTGATTCTTGTTTGTGTGCAACATGTCATATATCCAATTAGAGGAACAAATTTAGTAGATGTTTTTAATTAATCTCATAAGATTTTTCTACTGAAGCAAACTTACAAACAGAAGCTGTGAAATTAAAAATCCTTATATTACAAACAGAAGGTGTCATTTCTTAGCCAAGAGATCTGCTGCCGTGTTTCCTGATCTGTGAATGAAACTAATACCCAAAAAAGTATTGCATTTTTTAAGATCTTAGATGTTTCCTGCAAAATATGAATGCGTTGCCATTTGACTATGATGTTATCTCCTTACATATATCTTATTAGTTTATGACAGTTCACTTGAAAGTAGAAGTTCCTTTGTGTTGTCTCCTTTACCCACTTAGTTGCATTATGTAAGGCTACAACTTCTGCTTCTTCGATATGATAAGCAAAAAATTCTCCGTGGCTCTGAAAAATGGTCCTGAGAGATATGGTCAAGCGAAAAGTCAAGCGATTAGTCAACCATAGTCAACCCTAATCTTCTTGCGTTTTTTCTTCGATCATCGTTTTCATCTGTTTTATTACATAAATCAATGTTTTACTATTCTTTTATTGATTTTGTTCCTATTGGTTTTAGTTTTCTATTTTCTTTTTATGCCCTCTTTATTTTGTTCTTCTTCTATTTTGCGCTAATTTCAATTTATTTTTCTGTATGCATATCTTATTGATTTTTCTAATCAATTTGATGTCTTAATGGCAGATCAACCTATTTAATTTTCTTGTTGTCCATCATCGGTGTTGCAGCATGTCCCATCCCATCAGTTGATGTTTTTCAAGTTGGCATCTTCAAAGTTGGAAGAATTACAGTTGGATTTATACTATTGCAGTGGTGCATCAATTTCTAGCTCTCATTCTCTCTCACAGGATGGAAATTCTCTCTTATGTTCATCGGGTATTTCATAGTTATCTGATTTTAACTATTGAATACTTTAATTTTGATTTTATCCTATGTTTTCTAGCCCTTTTACCCTCTTCTTTATCTTTCTAATCAACACCTCATATCAATCGTATCATGCAACAAATGGAAGAAACTTCTATTGATGAAGAACCTATTACCACAAGGGTTGTTTCTCATTCTTCCGATGCTATCTTCACAGGTATTAGAGATTGGAGATTTAGTTTGGGTGGAACTTTATGCTCCGGGTATTATGTTATGGCAGGATGCTGAGAAAGCTTCAAAAATAAATTGGCCGCATCTGAAAAGGAATAATCAGCGGTATGTTCAAGTCAGAACTCTTGATCCAAACCTTTTTTCAATCAAATTTACTTCAGCAGATGATAAAAATGCAATCCTGTTTGGTGTTGCTTGGAATTTTTATGAGTACTTGATAGTTTTGAAAGACTGGAATCTTACAATGGATTTTAATTTATTAGATTTCTCAGTCTCTCCTTTTTGGCTTGAATATAAAAATTTGTCGCCTGAATTTGCTTAAGCTGAGGTTATTAGGTTGTTTGGTAGTATTGTTGGTGAAGTACGAGTTGTAGAACCTGATGTAATTAACCCCCTACTTCTTCAAAATACCGGACTTTAGTTCTGATTGATGTTACCGCTCCTCTTATTTCTGGTATTTATGCTGCCAATGCTGCTGGTATTACTCGTTCGGTAGGATTTTTTTATGAAAAGTAGCCTTATAGACTTTGTACTGATTATAAAGTGCCAAATCATGAAGCTAATCCTTGTGCTGATATGACTCATAGGAGAATTGAAATGGAAGAGTTAGTTCGTGGTTTTGGTTTTGTTGAACCCATTTATCCTCAGTATAGAAATGCTCAAGAAGAAGCTCAACTTTTTCTACAACACGGATCGCAAAGGAGAACTAGACTTAGACAACCTTTTGTTCAACAGCAACAGAGGCCTTATGATAGTATCGCATCTCTTTATTCTCTGCCACTGATTCTGATATTGCCTCTTCTTCGAATGCCACTCCAGTTGTTTCTAGACCTTCTTCTATTTATAGGACACCTTCTACTATAGCTAGTGAAGCTGCAAGTACAAGTGGAATTAAGAAAAGAACAAGAATTGTCACTTCTTTAGTTGTTGTTAATGATCATATGCTCTCTGGTAAAGTTTCTGATCAGGTTTCGCCAAATTCTAGAGGTTAATAATGATACTGTTTCGTCTCATAATTTTGTTGTGGAAGATCGTGGTGATGGTGTTTGGGACATTGCAGCATCTCAAGCCTTTGATGCTCAAAATCACACTGATGCTTGGCAACAGGTTGATAACTCTGTCCTTTCTGTTTTTTACATATAATTTTTATCTTTCAATTGTTTCTCTTTGTTTTCCTTTTAGTCTTTCTTCTTTCTTTTCTCTTTATTTTTGCCATGAAAATTTTCTGTTGGAACTGTCAAGGTATAGATAACCCGCATACTAGAGATTACTTGAGATTTTGCTTGACTCAATATGATCCGGATATTTTCTTTTTATTCGAAACCAAAGATCAACCTTCTAAGATGCAACTTTATCTTACCCATACCAAATATCCTAATTTTTGGTTTTATCCTGCTGTTGGTTGTTCTGGTAGTATTGTGTTAGCTTGGAAAAATGGAATTGATTTATAGATTATACTTACTACCCGTGATAGTATACATGCCATTATTCAAATTCATGATCACAATCCTGATTTTTTGTTAACTCTTATGTATGGTGTCCGCAATGAGTTGGATAATTACAATAACTTATGAATATGATTGGCTATACTGATCTTCCTTGGGTGCTACTTGGTGATTTAAATTTTACTATGAATGATAGTGAAACACATAGTTAGGCTAGTCACTCTAATCATTTCACTTATATCAGAGATTTTGTTCAACAATTAGGTCGTATTGACTTGGGTTATTCGGGTTCTGATACCACTTGGTCAAATCATTGAACGGGAGATGCTCATGTCTCTGTCCGATTAGATAGGGCATTAGTTAATAATCTCTGGATAAACAGTTACACTAATGCACATCTTCAGTATATAGTTCTCATTGCTTCTGATCATAGTCCCATTCTATTGCATACCATACATCATTCTAGCAAGCATTCCCCTTTTAAGCTTTATAAATGGTGGTTTCGACTCCCTTCTTGCATGGAAACTATATCTCAAAGCTGGCAACAACACTTTTTGGGTTCTCCTTGGTACAGTTTTTCAAGTATGCTGAAATATACTTGATGTCAACTCCAACAATGGAAAAGACTTTCTTTTGGCAATATTAAAGCTTCTATTCATTCTATTCAGTCTCAGCTTCAGGTTTGTTATGATAATAATATGGATTCTACTCATCCAGAGGTTCTTCATCTCAGCCAGTCTTTACAAACCTGGTTAATTATTCAAAAAGAATATTTTATCCAACAATCAGGTGACAAATTTTTGGAAGCAGATAAGAACACTTCTTACTTTCACTCGGTGGCTAATTATACTAAAAGGAAATCGAATATCAATGTCATTCAAGGTACTTTAGGTTTGTGGTGTGATTCAAGAATTGAAATTGAGCAGGTTTTGCTCTCTCATTTTAGTTCTATTTCAACTAATTCAAAGCCTCCAGTTAATCAGCAGATTCTTAACCTTTTTATTATGCCTTGCATTTCTGCTGATGAGAATGACAGTCTTGTTCGTTTGCCAGATGCTCAAGAAATTAAAGATGTTGTGTTTAGTATCAAACCTTGGGCGTCTCCTGGAAATGATGGGTTTCAAGCATCTTTTTATCAGAATTGTTGGGATATGATCAGCACTGAGGTAATATCTATGGTTCATCATTTTTTTTATACATAAGCATATGCTCAAGGTGATAAAGCACACTTACCAAGTTCTGATACCTAAAGTTCAATACCCTCAATCTTCTGCTGATTACAGACCTATCAGTCTTTGTAATGTAAGTTACGAAATAATTTCAAATTTTTTGGCCAATAGACTGAAACCTTTACTTTCCAAGATCATTTCGCCAACTGAAACTGCTTATGTTCAGGGTAGACACATTCAAGAACATGTCATCATTGCACATGAATTACTTCATTCTACGAAGACTAAAAAGATCAATAAAGCTCTTATTGGTATAAAATTGGATATGTCGAAAGCTTTCGACAGGGTAGAATGGGCCTTTTATTATCTATTTTTCGACAGTTAGGCTTTCATTATGATTGGATTAATCTTATCGAACAATGCATCTCAACTAATAATATTTCTTTGCTCATCAATGGAACTCCAACAAATGCTTTACTACTTTCCTCTCAGAATTTTCCCCCAAATAGCATCCTGGTTGTGAAGAAGCTGCCATGCCAGTTTAGCTAAAAAGGCTAGATTATAATTATTCAAATTCTTAAGACCCAAACCACCAAGTCTTTTAGGAATTTTAGTTTTATCCCAAAGAAATGAAACTGCGAATATTATGTTGTCTGAAGTTATTCTGCCAATAATGCCGCTGGATTTTATCCATATGTTGAATTGTATTATCCGGCAATTTAAAAAGCTGCATCTGATACATTCCCATTGAACTTAAGACTGCATTTACTTGAGTAGTTCTGCCAGCATGATTAACTATCTTACTATGGTACCCTTGTAAACGATAATTCATGTTGTCAAGAATACCCTGACAATTCTTTTGTCGAGAGCTGTGCATAAGAAGAGGAATTCCCAAATGCTTTTCACCAAGACCCATTTGTTTCATATTCAGAATACCAGAAATTCTTATTTTTTGTGCATGAGAGGTATGCTTACCAAAGAAGATAGTTGACTTATGCAAATTGATCACTTGTCCTGAAGCTTGACAAAAAGTATGAAGTAAATCTTGAAGATGATTCATCTGAGTTGCATTAGCTTGAAAGAAAAGCAAACAATCATCTGCAAAAAACAGATGATTAATAGAAGGGCAAAATTGGTTAATTATAAACGTTGAAGAAGACCTGCATCCACATTTTGTTGTAAGAGTCTCGAAAAAACTACCATTATGAACAAAAATAAGTAAGGGGACAAGTTGGTAATGGTACTACTATTAATATTTAACTGGATTCCTTCTCTGTCTACTGCAATTCAACATTGGGATGATTTGAAATTAACTAATTTTCAATGGGTTTCGCAACTAATAGACTCTACTTCAGCAGAATGGAATGTTTCACTTTTGTGACAACTATTCACTACTGATTAGGTGAATTCAATTTTTAGAATTCCTATTCAGTTAGACCAACAAGATATTCTGGTATGGTCTTATACTACTGCTGGTATTTTTACAACTTCTTCAGCTTATAAACTGCTTTGTGAACTTGATAGCACCAACAATGATACTTCTCTTCAGATGTCTTCTCAGTTTTGGCTCAAGTTTTGGAAGCTTAAAATGCCTCATAAATTTCATATTTTTTTGTGGAAAGTTCTACATAATGCAATCCCTGTTAGGGGTGATCTTTTTCGTCATTTAGCTGATGTTGATCATCTTTGTGTTCTTTGTAACGCAACTCAAGTTGAAGATATTGATCACCTGTTCCTTCAGTGTCCTTTTTCGCAGGCAATCTGAACTTATTTTTTATCACAGCAGTATTCTTCTATTTCTCAGCAATCTGCAGTTTTATCTTGGGTTCAAAATTGGCAAAATCAAGACTCTCCTATCAACATTACCAGTACATCTAAATCCATTCACCTGATAGCTTGCTGAAAATGCGGGGGTCTAACAACCACACCCAACAATTCGTTTGGAAATCTGAGAGGACTTACTCCAATACACTTTCTAGAAAATCAACTAGACAGTCAGACTCAATCTAGAGTAAAGTATATCAAAGAGCTTAATATCTCTAACTCTTAATTCAACCCGCAATCAGCAAATAGAAATCTGCGAGCCCGATTGAATATAAGAGGAGTTACTTGAACGGTACCAAAGACCAATGTTCAAGTGTCAATCAATGTAAATCAACAACCAAAGGTTGGATATTCTAATTGATTGATCTTAACGCACAACCTGTGATATTTCAATTATATAACAAAATATAATACGGAAAAGAAATAACACAGACACCATAATTTTGTTAACGAGGAAACCGCAAATGCCGAAAAACCCCGGGACCTAGTCCAGATTGAACACCACACTGTATTAAGCCGCTAAAGACTCTAGCCTACTACCAATTAACTTCGGACTGGACTGTAGTTGAACCCTAATCAATTTCACACTGATTCAAGGTATAGTTGCGTTCCTTACGTCTCTGATCCCAGCAGGATACTATGCACTTGATTCCCTCAGTTGATCTCACCCAAAAACCAAGAGTTGCTACGACCCAAAATTGAAGACTTGATAAACAAATTTGTCTCACACAGAAAAGTTTATAGATTGAATAAATCTGTCTCCCAAAGAAATACCCAAGAGTTTTTGTTATGTCTTTTGATAAATCAAGGTGAATAGGACCGATTGATAAACCAGACTTATATTCCTAAAGAATAGCCTAGTATTATCAATCACCTCACAATAATCTTAATCGACTAGCGAAACAAGATATTGTGGAATCACAAACGATGAGACGAAGATGTTTGTGATTACTTTTATGTTGCCTATTGTTTGAGGGTAAAAACTGATTCTGCTGTTTTTGGTAAATTTGGGTGTGTTGATGAGAAACGAATTCAAACCCTAAACAAATGCACTGCACGGGAGTACTTTTAGATTCGAGAGATCAATCTGTAAGACTCTAGCCTAAACCAAGAAATGTCTGTTTCAGATTCAGTTCGGTCACAAAGTGAAGGAGAAGGGTTGATCTTAAGGAGGGAAGCGAAGAAGGTGTTTAAGATCAGAATGTTGAATTATGAAGGTGTGGTTGTTTATGACTTGTATCAGAATGTGGAACTGGCTTGCAGAATGTAAGCTATCAGTTCTTGGTGTTTTCTGGATACTTGTGTTGTTGTCGAAATAGGTTGAAAACCTATTTATACAAGTCATTTGAGCGCAACCCTGATCTCGTAGGAAGTGGAGACGATTAAGTAGTGGAGTAGTAGGGTTGTGTAAAAGGTGGTGATCATCATGTGGTGACACCTTCACCCACTACTCTCATCGTTGTCAACCGTTCGTCCTTTCCTGACACGTTCTCGTAATGGACGCGTTTCACGCCACACGCTGCAAACCGCCAGACCAATACCCCAGTAAGTATCCCCCATTTTGTGACATGTTTGAAGTCTCAAGTAAGTGGGTCAAGTCGTGGGACTTGCCACAAAGAATAGCATATGGTGCTATTAGGTTAAACAACTAAGTTGTTATGAGGCCGATATAAAATATCGTATGTATTCGATGCACGTAAAGCATCGCCTTTAAGCAGCTAAAAATAATCGATGTGCATGAAGCATCGTTGTTTTAGAGCTCGATTGAATAAGTCACGGATTGGGCGTCTTAAAAGAGGTAGCATGGCCGACCACCTTTGGGTGATCGTTTGGTAGCTCTAGGGACAAGTTATTGCCTGGTCGATAGCTCCCATTGAAGGAGGATGGCCAGTGATCGCAATGCTACTTTGTTGATTTTCTGAAATCAAATCTACGTCATCCAACTAGGCTAGCAAAGTTGGATGGACGAGATGATTTGCGGCAGTTGAACATTGCGGTTGATGTAATTTAGGGTTTAGGGGCCGTGCGACCATCCCTGTTTTGGATAGTCGAATCAAAACGCTGAGTGCTGATTCGAACAGACCGATTAGCCATGTGCAAAGACGAACCACCGGTGTGCATGCTAACATCTCTTGGGCCATCTACAGTTAGATCTAATCCGCTGAAATCGGATGGCGAAGATGGGTGGTCGTGATTGATTTGCGACAGTAATATGTTGCTGCAAACACCAATTAGGGTTTCAAAGCAGCCGCTTCCACCCTAATTCAATCGAACGATTTGGTGTGCCATTGACTTCCCATGAGCAAGTCGATTGTTCGGGGATAATATTGGGTCGGTGGTGAACACATTGGCACCTCCTTGATCGTCTGAAACGCGATCTAAACCGTCCGACCAGGCTGGCGAAGTTGGACGGATGTGATGATTTGCGGAAACAATATACTGCCGCAACCCAAAATTAGGGTTTTAAAACGGCCACGCCCATCCTAGTTCGATCGAACGACTTGATGCATTATGGACTTGCCGCGGGTAGGTCGGTCGACCAAGGGAGGAGTTGGGCCTCCAATGAACACATTGGTACTTCTTCGATCGTTCGAGATGCGATCTAGGTCGTCCAACTAGGATGGATAAGTTGGACAGATGCAATGGATTTTTGAGACCGTTTTTGCCGGTCTCAACTCGTTTGAACTTGTTTTGCCAACAGCGCGATCAGCCACATTGGGGTTAATCGTTCGAAGCACTGCGGGTGTACTAGGTGGAATCCGTTCGGCCAGGGCATTAGTAGGCCCGTCGGTGGTCACCATGATGATCGTCTAGTTCTGCCAGGAGTAGTCTAGGCTTGCTGAATCGCGCGGCCAAATTGTGTGGCCGTGATCATTTTTGAGACTGATATTAACAGTCTAGGTTTTCCCTAAGGAATTTAAGCGTGTTCGATCGAGCAAACTTAAAAGTGCGTCGATACAAAATTCTCTTTGTCAGAGAGTGATGCAGCCTGTGTGAGTACTTCCATGCAGATCCCAATACTGACACTTCGGGATAATCATGCTACTCTGCTGAGAGTGAACATTTAATCGTCATGTCATGTCAATATTGAGAGTTCGGCTGGAAACATAGCATAGGAAAATACAAGGCAAGTCATGCATTAGAGAATAATGCTGGTGGAAGATAAAATTCACAGAATATTTTGGGATTTCTGTTGCACGCACCATTCTGAGTAAATTTCATATACACAGATATATTGAATTGCTCAATACATATGTGAGCGAAGAGGCTTAAGCACTCATTGCTTTTAAATGGCTTTTGTTCCTTTGCAGGATGACAGCGCATTAAATACAGGGTTTACGATTTTAGCTCTTGAACTAAATACCACCATCAACATTAAGTCCTCTGCTTAGTACGTAACAGTGACATTGTTGCGGGGTAGGCACTAGATGGTGACAAATAAAGGTAAAACTTATGAGACAAAGTTAGATGTTATCACAAGAGATAGGTCGGCCTGTCCTTGGAACATGTCACGTTCAAGAGGCGTCCAGGTAAGCGCTCCCCTAGCATGATGTCGGTTGGCCCCAGGTAGATTAGGCATCCAGTTGGTTGGGATCTCAAACTGCATTCCAAGTCCCTTGTACATCTGAGTATCGTTCGAGAGCGTGTCCAAGCTTTCCTAGCTTCGGTTAGCATGGAGGAAAAGTCAAGGTGCGATGAAGCATCTCAGCTAACAAGTGTTAGGTATTAAAGGTTTGTTGTCCGGCTAAAGTGAAGAAGGGTGGAGCATAACATGAACCCCTGGATAAACATGAATACCCTTTTCATGATGACGTTATAATCCTCGACTCTGATGTGGACGAGCCCTATCATGAGGAATATCCTTAAAAGGCTGCTGAAGCAATTTCTGAAAAAGATGTTGAAGCAACTCGAGAGGATGTTGAAGCGGCTTCCGGAGAGGACTCCAGTGAAGGCGTCATTGGCCCTGGCGTTGATGACACTTCTTTGATGTTTAGTAGTCTTTTTTTATGCGGCTGGAGCCAGGGCTTGATCGAATAATAATCCCTCATTCATGCTGCTTTTATGATTTTATATTTCCAGTTGGATGAATGAATGAAATCTCCCGGCTAAGAAATCCAAATTCTTAGAAAGATCTCGCAATATCTTGAAACTTTAGACGTAGCGCTCCTCGGTAAGGTTAGATTAGAGTCTGTATACATGATTTTGCAATCTGAGCTCTCCCATTCTTTTGTTTGATATTCCCCTTGCAGACTACACACTTCTTGAAGATTTGTGGCCTGCCGGCTAGGTATGTAGAAAGATGGACGCTGTGCTGCGAATCTTTAAAGACTTCGTCCCAAGCGACATCTTTTGAACCGTCTTCTGAATCTTGGATGGTTTTATGGAATGGGATGCGATGAGCAGTCCCCAGTTACACTTCAAATTCGATGGCGTGGCTGGATATGTGAAAATATCTCCGATTTGTATTTTTGGAGTCTTTGATGCACATGTACATCTTCATGTTGAGAAATTTCTGCGGCTCGTAAAGCTTCAACAATGATGATGCTGATATTAGAAATAAACCGGTTGAGGGACGTGAAGGCATCCTATGCCGGCAGTCCCCAGGTGTAATTATCCCGAGCTTATTTTCTCTTGAAAGACGTACTTCCAGGTGTATGAACCAGAATTCGAGTACAAATTCATATTCTAACAATTCAAAGATAGTCCAATCATGCATAAAAAAATCTGTGAATAGTAAAAAAATATATGGACCATGAACATACCATTTTGGGCACTAAAACCATGTGGACTGATGCGTTTCGCCAATGGATAACATCAACAGTCACCATGAAAGAATCAAACCTCTAATGATTGATGTGGTTCCTTGAAAAGGCAATTGAATTGCTTCACCTGGATTCAAAAAACAACACTAATGTCAACTCATAAAAGGTTAATATTTTAAACTTGGCAAGTAATAAGCACAACACCCTATGTAAGACTAAGAGCATAGATATTAGTTCATTGGTATCACATGATAATTATTGATACAAATAGAAATAATATGTCTAATCAATTATCTGCATGTCTTAATCAATTTACATTAAACAACAAACTGAAGCTTCCGAACTCAAGTTTAAGTTAGCAGCAAAGAGCAAACTGTGGGACAACAATGCCATCAGATGATGGTCAACAATTCAATTTAGCTGCCAAAATATAGCCTTTAATAGAATACCTCCTTCAATAGAATGGATAAACTTTAACAATTCAAAAAATCACGATTGGGAGGAGAGACTAACTGAGTCTGAGATCTAGATGGTAAAGTATAATTTTTTTGTAAAGAAACCTAAAAACAAAATTCGATTAATAGAATTTACCTAAAATTTTAACCTTAGAATGACTGAATCATATGGTATTTCTTCTGCCACAATTAAATAAAAATCATTAGCCAAACAACCCAAGATCTAGCTAGCTTCAATGAATTTATAGCATACAGTGGAGAACCTGCAAGCCTGAAGACTATGAATTGAGAAGTATCATTATTGACAGCAAAGCAACAAAAACTCTTGTATCCAGAGCAAATGGGAACAAAAAATATGAACCTCGAAATCCAAAATAAATCAGAAATTAAATCACACGAAGCAAAACGAAGTTGCAACCATCTCCAAGCTCAAAGCAGTCCAGACATACGATAAAAATTTGGTCGGCAAAAACACAATATACAAAACAGTTTCAGTAAGAATACATGTATTATTCTAAGATATATGGATAATCAATTAATCATTAAGCGTCAAGCGAATATCAATAAGCTAGTAATAGAGTGCAAATGATTAAACCACCTATAGCGATCATACACAGTCATATTATGATTGGTCAGTAGAGAAACATGTAGCATGTGGGTAACAAAAGCGATTCTGGAACATGAAGATGGTGTACTTCGCATGTTTTCTGTTCTTTTTCACTTCAATCAAAGAGTGGAACGACAATCATTGTTCCTAATAAGAGAATCAAACTATTACCTGGATCGGCTCTATCAACAGAAATAGTGAAGTTACAAAAGAAAGCATGCTTGCACCATCGATAGATCCTCTAAGTACCACCACTGAACTAACATAAATATCAACATCCCAATATATACCCCTTATAAAATCTGAAGAATGAATGCATTTAATTTTTTTGTTTTCAACTGTTCAAACAGATCTAAAACGGACATTGAAAAAAACAACGACAAAAAGACCTGAAAATTAGTGCTGAACTACTACTTTTTTTTTTTTTTGCTGAATCACATTTTTTCATTTATTGACCAACAAAAGATTACAAAAGTTACTATATTTCTCAAATACAGAAGCTAAAGGAAAAAAGCAAAAAGGATGACTAAAATCAGATAATTCTAGTAACTAATTCAAGTCCCTATTTTGAAATGAGCTAGTATCTGGAGTTCATGATCATTATTCCACCTGGTACCTTTCATTCTTACAATGTTGTCTTGCACTGTCTTCATGATTCTGTTTCTGAAGCTATGCATATGAGCATTACCTCCCTCAAAGAAGATTTTGTTCCTTTGAAACCATAGATCCTTCACAGTGGTACAGGCTGTAGTAATCCACACTTCTTTAATGATAGGACTTTGTTTTTTTGCTGCAAAGAAGATATCAGAGAAGGAGAGTGGCCTTGAGAATTTAAAGATGTGGCATATCCAATTCCGAATCTGTATACTGAAATTACAGCTCCACAGAGTATGTTCCATATAGTCATGTTCTGATTTGCAAACACAACATCTGGATGGCATTTTATACCCCTGTTTTCTTTTTATATCATCATCAACATAAATTCCCTGTAACAGCTTCCAAATATTACTTGCAATATTTGGATGTAAAGAATATCTCCATATATGAGAAGACCAAGTTACTTTTATGTTCCTTGAATCTTAACTTATCCACTGCCATTATTGTATGAAATTTTCCACTGCTATGCAAATACCACACTATTGAATCAGCTCCACTATTACTATTAGGCATTTTGTCAGTTTGCAAATGTTGTTGCAGTTAAGTAAGGATATGCCATTCATTATCAATAATCAAATCTTGAACTTTTAACTGCATACTATTATGAACAAAATCTGTATAACCTACTTCATGAATTAAAGGAGATGATCCATACCATGTATCAAACCACACTGAAATGTCATTACCATTGCCAACACACCATGTAATGTCTTCTTGTAATGCAGTCCAAGCCCATTGTAATCCTGCTCTTACTGAAGATAACTTCCATCCTGAGAACCAGATTCCATACTTATTTTTGAATTTAGTTGTAAAGAAAAGTTCCTATTCATCTGAAGAAGAAATCAATTTCCACATCATTTTCATAAGCAAAGCTCTATTAATAATTTCTAGTCTTCTAATTCTCAGGCCACCTTCATCATATGGAACACAAACTTTCTTCCAAGATGGAGTTTTATACTTTCTCACATCACCATCCCCTGACTATAAGAAGTTTGTTATTAATCTTTCACAAATTTTAATGATGGAAGATGGCCATTTGTAGATTGCCATATTATATAAAGGGTAACTGCACAAGACTGATTTAATGAGCACTAGTCTATCATGAAATGATGATAACTTCCCTTTTCAAGATGCAAGTTTGTTTTGAAGCATTACCACTATTGGCCAAACCATTTCAGTAGTAACTCTACCTGGAGCTAGTATGATGCCAAGATATTTATCAAGAAAACAAGAGATGTCCATACCAACCATTTTGCTAATCTGCTGCTTTCTGATTGAAGAAGTTCCATCCATGAAACATTTGCTTTTAGTTTTGTTAATCAATTGACCAGAGCTGTTTTGATAATCTTCAAGCATCTTGAAAAGACAATCCAGATTCTTCTTAGCTCCATTGCAGAACAAGAAAACATCATCAACAAAGAAGAGATGTGTTGGATAAATTCCATTTCTGACTTCCATTGGGGTTATCTTTCCTGCATTTACCAATTTTGTAATATTTCTACTCAACACATCTTCCATCAAGATAAACAAGATAGGGGAAAGTGGATCACCCTGTTTGAGTCCCCTATGCATTGAGAAGAAGCCACATGGTCCACCATTGACCATTACTGACAGTTTAGCAGATTTAAACATGGTTAAAAGCCAATCACACCAAGTTGAATAGAATCCATATTTATTCAGAACTTTAAAAAGGAAATCCAGCTTACTGAGTCATAAGCTTGAGATATATCTAGTTTAAAAGCCACATTACCTCCTCTTCTTTTTTTCCTCATTTCATTCACCATTTCTGAAGCTAGAAGTACTTGATCTTGAATGCTACTTCCCTTGATATAGGCAGCCTGTTGTGGAGATATTAATTTCACCATAAGTCTATTCATTCTTGCAGTAATGAGCTTTGTGAATATTTTGAACAATACATTGCTTAATCCAATTGGCCTGAACTGACTTGCTTTTTTTGCTCCTACACATTTAGGTATAAGAGTTAAAAAATTTGAATTCAGTCCTTTAGGTATGAATTCCCTTCTCCAGCAAAATTGTATTGCTTCCTTTAAGTCCATTTGAATGATTTCCCAACAATTTTTGTAAAAGGCTCCTGAAAAACCATCTGGACCAGGTGCACTATCTTGATCCATTTCGAACACAATTTGTTTAATTTCCTCAATAGTTGGAATGGAGTCTAACATAGCTTGATCTTCAGTTGTAATAACAGATGGAATGACATCAAGTAATTCTTCAGTAATATTAACATCTTGAGCTTCAAATTTTTGTTGAAAATGTTGAACTAAAGAATCTGCAATTTTTAATTGATCACAGATAATATTTCCATTGCTATCTTCTAATTCACTGATCATATTTCTTGCTTGTCTAATCTTCATTTTAGCATGGAAGTATCCAGTATTTGTTGATCCTTCAGTAACCCACTTTTCCCTGGATTTAAGTCTCATAAGAGTGTTGGCTTGTGCTTCTCTACTAGCATGTTCATTCTGAGCTTCAACCAATTTAGCCATAACACTTTCATCAAAAGGATTTTTGTTAGATAACTCCATTGCACTTTGAACTTTTTCTTCAGCTTCCTTAATTTTTGTATGAACATTACCAAAAACACTCTAATTCCATTCATTTAAGAATTTTTTTAATCTTTTAAGTTTCTGCATAAATATAAAAGAAGGATCTCCAATTATAGGTTCTGACCAAACTTTCTTTACTTTTGACAAAAATGATGGATGTTCAATCCATATTTTCTGAAATCTCCAAGGAATACTTTTTGGTTTAGGTATGCTAGCACAACCTCCCAACAAAGGTGCATGATCTGATACAATTCTTAATCCAACTTTATAACCCAAATCTCCATATTTTTGTAACCATAAGGAATTGAAAACAACTCTATCTAAAGTGCATAAGATTCTTTCGTTTCCTTGTTGACAGTTAGACCAAGAGAATTGTTGACCTGTCTTAGGTGCTTTTAGTAATTCACATGGATTAAGACAATGAGTAAAGTCTAACATTGAATTTCTATTTGGAGCTTTACCTCCAAATTTTTCCTCAGGTGAAGCAATTGCATTAAAATCACCTAACACAATCCATGGCTTCTTAAATTCACTAATAATTTCGATTTCTGACCATAAAAACGTCCTTTGATTTTTTTTGACATGAGCATGAACACCAGATACTAATACATCACCAATGATAATTGTTATCATTTGACTTGATATTGAAATAACTTGAGGAGTTGCTAAAGAAGTATTCCAAAATAACCATAAGTTACTTTTTGTTGATGAAGTGGAATTATGAATCACCATGCTTTGCATTCCAGGAAGATTCATCTTACTACAAAATGAAGCACTACAAAAACAATTGGTTCTGCAATCCAAATAAGGGATGGACTAAATTGATTAACCACAAACCTTAATTTATCCTGGGCCATAAGTATCATCAGGCCCCGGAAATTCTAATATATTATCTTCATTTAGGTGGTTGAGGATTTTTGGTTCCTCCTTTAGCCTGATTTTTTCTAAAATTGTACTTATTATTGGCAGCAACTGGATTACCACCTTTTACTGCACCTGGTGAATTTTGAGAAGTAGAAGGAGAAGAGTTAATAACCTTATTTTCAACCACTTTAGACCATGAAGTAACCTTGATAGTCTCATCTGAGACCTTCCCTGTTTTACCATCTATATATTTGACTGAATTGTCTCGTATAACATTATCTTTCAGAACCTCTAATACTTTGGGAGTTTCTAGAATATCAGCTTCCACTTCATCTACTGTATGTTCAAGAATATTTTCTTCTTGTACACATTCAATTGGACTAAATCTTCATGTATTACCAATTTTGTTAACTTGAGCAATTTGAACAGTTGGAGTAACATGAATAATATGTGTAACAGAATCTTCAGTTTCACATTCTGATCTGTCACAGATATCAAAAGGTTTCTTCAAAGGTGCAGTTCCAAATTTATTATTTGTTGGAGATGAATTAGGCTGCTGATTTGATGAAGAAGTATCCTTAATTTGTTGAGGAGTATGAGGAGTATTAAGATCTTCTAAATTCTTTGTAGCACTCTTGGCTTTTTCCACTCTACATTCTGTGATAAAATGTCCTACCATTCTGCAAGTGCTGCAATATTTTGGACAGTCCGGAATGGAGACTTCTTGAAAGAAACCACCATATTTAGTTCCTATCCATACTTTGTTAGGTATTGTAAAAGCAAAATCAACTTCAACCAGGACATTTGCACGGTACCCAACATCACATTTGGTTGTTGCTGTATCAATTTTGATTGGAGTACCAATCTCCTTACATATCTTAAAGAGAATTGATTCACTCCAGAATTCAAGTCCTAAACCTGGAAATCTTACCCAAACAAACGCCTTAGATGTTCTTTGACTAACATGTCAGAAATTATAAACCCAATTGCTTACTTGCAATACTTGATCTGTAACTTCTCATGTTTGAGATTTGATGTAATTACGATCTGTAGCATTATCCAGTTTAATTGTAAAGAAACCTCTTCCTAATGGTATTAGTTTACATTCTCCAACTAATTTCCATTGATTTCTAAGGATTATAGCAACATTTATGAATTTGATTTTCTATAAATTTAATCTACCAATGAGAGAAAATCTTCATGGATCTAAACTTTTCTCAAATAAGTCATTTGGTAGTTCAATCGAAGGAATTTTCATTCCTTCCACTGAAGGTGACTTTGCAAACCCAGTTGATGTTTTAGAACCTGTATTCATTATGAAACACCTGAATTAATACCAATTAATCCCAGAAAACATGATGATTGATGTATGGATTCAACAATTCACCTGAGATTTAATGTTGATTGCGCTGAAAACGAGAAGAACGAAGAAATTTTTTCTCCGAGTTGAGCTCCGATTCAATCGCCGATACGCAGAGCTCGACCAAGTTAACTTTGAAATACCATATGTTGATTGCGCTGAACTACTACAACAACAACATTTTCAAAAAGAGACAGTACCCCACTTCTATTTAATACCGAGAAACATACCTCATTCAATTATGTAGACAACTTGGCCCAGCAAGATGTGTATTTTTTGATATTTCCGAAAGCCGTTAGCCGAGATAACCAATGACACTGAAAATACACGGAATGACCTGCACATTTATAAAGCACCTTTAAGTTACTCACATTAGTATACAGATATCCAAATCAAGTAATATTACTATTAAAAACGCAGTACAAACAATCTTACCAAGGCCGAAATGAACGACAAAAATGGACTAACTTATAAAGCACCTTTAAGTTACCCACATTAGTTACATATATCTAAATCAAGTAAATTTACTATTCAAAACACGGTACAAATAATCTTACCAAGGCCGAAAAGAATGACAAAATTGGACTAACTTTCAGCATTTGAGTTGCCATTTCTTCTATCTGCAGCCCACTCAGCGCCATTGTCTATTTAGAAAACTAAAAATTCATTACAAAGTAAGAACACAATACACAAAAGATCATTAATTTTATATATTCAAATAAAATTGAGTTTCTATAGATAAATCACCAAAAAAGACTCTCATTGAGGAGAGCATATACAGAATCAACAATATCCGAAGAAATGAACTAAAAATTAATCGAGAATTTTTAGAATTTCCTAACTTTAATCAAGTAGCATCAATTTTACTAAAAATCTCGGGGAATTTCCCAACTTTAGGAAGAACTTTAGAAAAACAATATACCCGATAAAAATACATATCCAACACCTTAATAATTGATTTCCATTCTATAAATTAAGAATTGGATATAATGAACATACTGTCACATAATACACATACCAACACTTTCATAGCTCTTAACCCAGATGGTTATTTAAGAATTGGATATAATGAACATACTCTCACATAATATACATACCAACACTTGCATAGCTCTACATGATAGGATGTGGTAGTACATATCCAACACTGGGAGGAAAAATCGGAATGCACTAAAAGACACCATTGCAGTGAAAAGGGAAGAAATTTATGTATTGAAACCTTATCTAATGTAGGTCACTTAATTTAATTGCACATATTCAAGTTCAGGTTTTTTATAGAGGCAAATTAGAATCATATGTGCAGCGTTGTTGTATCCATTTCAGAAAATATTTCAGGTGTTAGCTAAGAAAACAACCATATTGTTCTGTTTTGATGGAAGATTAGGTTATACCAAACTCTATATTGATAATGAATCGATGAGAAATCCACTTAATAAATCAATTCACAACATTGTTCACAAAATTGGCTTCTGAGAGAGTCATTGTCTCTCTCCTTACATTTTCCACATCTTAATAGCTTTTTTCAGATAGAGAAGAGAATTGAAAAGTAATAGAATCATAAAATAAGAGAATCAAAATTAAGTTTGATGTTAACCTTATAAATTTATCTATTGCTATGATTAGCCTTACTTTGGTTGTGCAACCCGTGTTGGCCTACAACCGGAATGGTGTACGTTGTTGCTGTTCCTGGTGATGCACATAACTGGCCAACTTTGCCTGCATAATGAAAAGCAGAAAATTAGTATTTCTCTGGCATTGGCATACCTCTGATTCCATCAGTATGCTGCATTTCCAAAAACAAAGATTTGGCATAAAGTTAAGATTTCAATCTTCATTATCATAATTGGAACCCGATTACACCTGTTTAGATCGAATTCAAACTTAATAAACCTAACAGATACAAAATTCTAGGGTTTTGACATGTTCACCTCCTCCTCCTTCTTTCCTTTTGATTCAACCTTGCCACCCAAATTACCTGCAACAAAAAATATAATCTATTATTTAAAACCAACCAAATCAAAAAGAATAATTCACATAAAATTCAATAAAAATTAGCGGAAATAAACCCCTCAAGAGAGCCGTGATATTACCGAAAAGGCATAAACCCCTGGGGGAAAAAAAGTCGATAACAATTGCATACCTTTATATGTGAATCCTAGACAAACCTAATTTACTAACGTTAGTCCATAGGAAACTCAAAATTTGGGAATGAGAAGATTTAGAAGCAGTACCGCTAACCTATTTGAGACAGTCAACATCACATCTTCCCCATCAATAAAAGTTGAGGATTTTAACCTAAAAAATTCAAAATCCCAATTACCAACTTCTCAAATTATATCATCAAACTAATTTAGAGATAAGATAGTTGATGGCTTCATGCAATCCCACTTGATTTGATATTAGCGAAAGAAAGGGTTCCAAAAGAAAGCCCCGATGGCTGCTCCTCCAATAATATTGATGGTTATCACAATTTCTTTCAAGCAAAGAACCATTAACCCTTCTTTTTGATTCAGCATCAACCCCTGCGGTGAATAAGATGAAACAATCGAAACTAAAAAAACAAAAGAACTACTTCTTTCTGGGTTTAGAGTTCGTAGAGAAGAGAACTGAGAGTAAAGTAAGAGCGAACTGAATTCAGACAGGGAAACAGTGGATATTAGGGTTGAAGAAAAAAAAAAGATAGCCGAAATTTGTTGACCCACATCCATAAGAGAGAATACGCGTAACTGTACTGAAAATTTGTGGTCGTCGAGTCCAAAAACTCCATCCGGATACAAGTGACCGCAGGATGAGCCTCCTGGATAAATCCTATCCGTTTAATGACTTTTTGATCATGGAGTCAAATACCACCGTTTTTTATAACAATGATGACAATGATCCATGCTTGTAGTTTTTTTTCAATGGGAAAAGGCAATATATTATTCCCTCCGTCCCACCATTAAGTGACCTATTTGATTTTAGATTTTGTCCCACTAATAAGTGACTTATATCACTAAATAAGGAGATATTTCTAAAATTATCCTTTTAATTAATTATAAAAAATATGCATAATTTGATAGGCATGTTTATACGTTACGTAGGTTTTTAAAATGTTTTTCAATGGTATGAAGTTTAGGAACATCCGTGGAGTAGATTGAGAGATAAATCATTTCTAAATTTTACTAGTAATTATCCATAAGGGTATAATTGTAAAAAATGCTTAAAAGTACTCTTTTTCTTGCTTGCCTTAAAAATTGTGCAAATTTAAACTAGGTCACTTAATAGTGGGACGGAGGGAGTAATTAAGAAATAAAGTGCATTACATGTACATGAACATCTCTGTCAAATATATTGGAATTAACATTTGACTTGGATGTTCTAATTTGTAACTGTGAGGACTTGAGGCTGTGAGGACTTGAGGATCAATTTCTTCCGCCTAGCTTCTTTTGCAATGTAGTCTGTAACAGAATTGTATTTCCTGTTTATATATTTCACCTGAGCTTGGGGAAGCTTTCTAGAGTTGAGATAGTCTTCTGAATGGTATTATCTGCGCTCCACGGAGAAGAATTGCATGCCTTGTTGATAGTCTCTGCCAGTAATTTGCAATCAGTAGCTAGAGTAACCGTAGATAAAAAATTTTCACTTAACCAAGTGGAAGCTTTAAGTAAGACTTGGATATCCATGCTTGTAGTTGGCCTGTCCAGGTTAGCAAGATCCGACGATGGTTTCCTACGAACAAAGACAACACAAACATGCCAGAATTTCAAACCTCACTATTCTCCAGTGTTAGATTATCTATGTGTTAAATAATTGAGACTAATTAATCTCTAATTCTCTATTAAAATTTCTAGCTAAAACATAACTGATTTCAATCTACAATTTTTTTACTTCTTATTTATACACACACAGAACAAGAAGCAAGCAATTAACATGCTGAAAAAATAAATCAATCAATTCAAAAATAGTTTTAGTTCTTGATTGTTTTTATTGATTAAGATTTGTCTCACAAACCCAACCAAGTTATAGACTATTCTAGTTCACTATATTGCACTGGCTATTATCTATTGTTTCCCATATAAGATCTAATAGTGAGTTCTGATACCAACATTATAGCGCCCCCTAAGCTAGCAGCTTGACTAATTCAAGAGATTAACTATAAAATGAGGCACTGACGATTTAAAACATCTATTTAAAACACTAAGAATGAAGTTCTAAACAAAGATTAATCCGAATCTAAACCCTCTCTGAAATAAATACAATAACTCCTCTCAAGTGATACATTCAGTAGTGAGTTGGTTTACAAATAGAATATAAACACAAAAAAAAAAAACATAGCGGAAGCTAACTAACGAAACCAACTCCTCGAAGCTTTCATCGCTACGTACACATCTTGATCTGTCTCTGAAACTGAAAGTGGGAATTGAGTGAGCACATCATCCCGAAGGGTGCCCAGTAGAAATAACAACTAACTTTCGAGTAATCACTATAATGATTTAAAGACAATGCAAGTTTTGCTAAAAACGATCAAACACGTAAAAATAGATTAAGCATGTTAAAATAATAAGTTATACTGAAATATAAAGTTCTACCAACCAATAAACCGGCACACATTCACAACATAAATAATAGTTGAGCGACGTCTTCCTTCTGAGTAGCAAGGCATGACTATTGCGGATTCTTCAATGATCATTAAATCCCCCCTGAGGTTTTCCGGCCTCGAAGTCATACACGATATGTACCTTACCAGTACCTCATTCTACGCACACTCTACATATCAAGTCATTCTCTCTAAACACCAAAACATAATATAATAGCTTTTGAAAGTAATTTAAAAGAACAGTAAACACACATGCATACAGAATAGTCACCTCTATGAAAAAGTATTCCATAGGCTGCTTTTACGCCTCCTATGGTAATATTGGACACCTCAGTAACCACTTAAGGATACCCTCCTGGCCTATTTAATATTGGATGCTTTTACGCCCCTACACAAGTGCTTGAAAACTAGGTATAAAGTGTGGTGAAGAAACTCATTCTATACACCAATCAAAAGGAAACTCTCTTCATTTCATGCTAACAGAAAGTAAAGATTGCAATCACTTTCCAGTCAATGGAAAGAAACACATTTTGAAGATAAGTAATTACTCCCAAAACACAGATTTTAGTTGTTCTAAAGATCCAAGCTCATCCCAAAATGTAAAAGAAAACTAGTGTGTATTACACATAAATAATACATGCATACACATATCCTATAGTAACAAAGATATGCATGAATTTCACAATGTAAATAGATTTATAAAACAATAATGAATACAAGAGAGTTCGTTATCAATTCCCACCTCTTTTGATGACAAGCCTCGCCTACCTCGAGATGTTCAATCCACTTGATCATCCTTTAAATCGTTCGTTGTTAATACAGATTAACTTTTAATCACACAAGCACTTTAAAGATTAGCCAAAAGGCTCATAACACAAACTCATACAAATCTCTAGTCAAGGACTAAGTGAACTATCTAATTGATCTAACCCCATTTATGGTTCTATACCTTTTCATCATCTATCTTTAGCACATTTAAAGATTTACTTATTCAATTAGGTTGGTTCTATAGTCCATTAGATATGTCTTATAATTATCTAAAACTCTGTAGAAGGAACCAAAGGTTAATTTAGACTATAAGGGTCCAAAACATCAAACTAAGAATACATGGCACTAATCCCAAGTCCACTAGACTCGGGCCCGTTACACAAGTGTTGACCCAATAGGGTCAACTAACGGTCACTGATGGTCAAATGGTTTAAGTAACAGTCAACGTCCAGGGTAAATGGTCAAGGTCAAGTCAACTGATTCAACTCATGTCAATATCGATTCAACTCAGTCAGATAAACTGAGTTAGCTAAACAAACTGAGTCATCTAAACTGACTGGGATGATTAACAGGTCTAAGTCTCAAGAACATAACCAACTTGATTCTATTCAAAACATTAATTCATTCAAAAACATAATTTTATAACTCAAAAAGAATTTAACGTAAACTATACAAAACTAACTCTATAATCTAGCAATACATTTTAAGTACTCACATATCTCTAATCACTGAACCAATACGTCTGCAATTCTAACTTCATCTAATCTAAGCTTAACCTCAGCTTCCTCATCATCCTATTCCATCTTCATTTGTACCACCAACGACATCACAAATACCTATATAACTTTATAACCAATAGTCTCATCACCACCAGATTCAACAACAACATCATAGTCGCAACTCAACGCAGCACCACACTCTCAGACTTCGCCTATAATCTAACTCCATAAATCGTGACATGTAATCGATTCCATAGCCAGACATTCGACACATCTTCTCAAGCAACACTTCATATTCAGTTCAGCTTCAATTCATCTCATTTCAACATTTCTACCTGCAATTTCATTTCATTACAGCTACTATCTTCTTTATCAGCATCAACAGCTACATCCCAACACAACTAACCAGAACAACATCACCACAACCAAATCCAGACTAACCCAGACTCTTACATACACATAAAGATACTTACCTAATTCCCTAACTCATTCATCTAAAAACATTTTCTCCATAACAATCCCATTAAGCTCAAACTCCAGTCACTTCCGATATCAGTTCTTCATGTCCCCTTCCAGTTCAATAACACTACCACAGCCTTAAGCCAAGACCATCACCATACTAAATCAACCTCATCACTACCAGTGATTCAATCTCCATCTCCACCAGCAACATCAACATCTTTATAATCAACTAATGATTCTAACATAGGAACCTTAATTCCTAATTGGGGAAGAACAACAAAAACCCTAATTCTTTTATGAAATCAAATTAAACTTCATACAACCCTTTCTAGCATAATTAACAACAAATCCCCAAAACAAACTCAATTTCTTAAAGAAAAACATTTAAAACAAAAACCCCAAATTCAATCTTCGAATTACCTTTCTCTGTGAATTACGGGTACAGTAAGATTCAACACCGTTATCTTCAGATATTCCTTGATCTCTACTCAACCCTCACGATCTCATACTTAAATTTCATCTATCAATACTTTTAGAATCGCCAGAGGCGAGAACAGAAGAAGAAAGAAAGAAGGAGAAGAAGAAGAAGAAAGAAAAAGAATAAGAGAGAATGAGTTTCTCTCGACACGTTTTAGGATAAAACCAAATAGAAATTATCAAGGCGCCCACGAAACGGATAAGGGTAGCCCAGGTCGGTTTGTCTTCAAAAGACTATTTTTCCCTTCATACAAATCTGATGTTTTCTTCTTCATCTGGTATCCAATTGACACGTTCGAGTAGTCCACTTCACATAACTTTTCGAGACCTATTCATGGTACTAATTTCGTATCTAGATCGTTGTTAGATTAATTTCTATTAATTAATATTCGCCTCTAATTAATCGAGTCATTATCTGCTTAATCGTCTCTTGACTAGTCTAATAGGGTTGACGAGCTTGAGGGTCCTTACAGTAATAAAGCATTCAAGATTCACCGTTAGATGAAAAACCTGATTCAACCAAGCTAATATTTTCTAACCGTTAGATCGAACTTAGCTTGTTACACATAAATAAAATGTACCCTTATTTAGGTTTATGTAACCGTACCTAAACGTGTAAACCATGTTGGTTCACAAATAGTTAACCGAGGTTAGCCATATGATTACTCTTATATGAACCTTATCCATCTTAACCATAACTAGTTCAAATGAGTCAAATGAAACTAGTTAAAGAGTTGTTTAATTGTTATACTCTCATAGAATTATACAAGAACACAATTGAAGCAAAATCGGTTTGATTCACTCGAATAAATCATGAACATTATATCCACGGTTTGCAAAGATTGCATTCCTTATTATATAAATGTTTATGTTCAAGTTTAAAACCGATTTTAGAACTTTAACCTTCAAGTATGCAAACAGGTACGCATACTTGAAATACCCGGACTAAGATTGAGTTACGCCAGTACGCAAACGGGTACGCGAACTTCAAATCCCATTAGAAATTCTTGGAAATGAACCTGTACGCTAGTACGCAAACGGGTACGCATACTTAGGTTCCCGGATTTCTCAAACCAACAGGTAAGCAAACGGGTGCGCATACTATGGTTCCCGGGCATACAAGAGTGCACAACATGACGTATCAAATAATGGTTAAATGTTCTAAACTCTTATTTCAATCATTGAAACTTTCTTAGAGGATGACAATATCCGTTTTCACACAATATTAGCATCAAAGCAATTTTCAAGTTATTGAAATAATCATAACGAAACATTCCAAGACAACACCAAATGATTGTATCACACAAACCATGTAAGATGTTACTCGGCAATTTTCACATGATATAAGATGAACTTGATCGAAGCGAAAGCTTGCCAAATGTATATATAGAAAACTATATCGTAATACGACTTATGTCTCAATATAGGAGATAGAGTAGGAATAGACTTTCCAAGTGATAGATGAGTTTAAGTCTCCACATGCCTCTTGCCGATGAAGTTCCGCGTGCTCCCCTTAGTAGTTCTTCGTCTTCAAATGATGAACACCATGAAAACTAAGCTCAACTACACAATCTATGTCCTAGTCCGAGACATTGCTAGAAATCAAGACTTGTAGTTTTGATCGCTAACATTGACAAACATGCTTGAGATAGCAACGCATGCGAGTTCGACCGAGCAGTGCTCTAACAATCTCCCCCTTTGTCAATTTTAGTGAAAAACCTATCAATACATATGGTTTACAAAATAAATAAAAATTTGTAGCTTCTCATCCAAATGCTTGATCTCCTTGGCATCTTCAACACGACTCGAAAACTTCGTTACTTCCAAGTAATCCATGATTCTAAACGTTTTCAACTCAGCATCATAGTTTCTGAAGATCCGTAGCAATAACAATGAGAAAACAAATGCTCTCAATCATTGTTATACAGTGTCATAGTATTATTACACACCATCAAAGTTCAATTGTATCACAACTTTGACAACAATACTTTGGTGATATGTATCACTCCCCCTTAGTCAATACTTCATCTCAACATGAAAACCACCCCCACCCCTCCTTACATAATGGTCCGTAAACCATATGTATCTGTAGTATGAAACTACACATTAATTCTCCTCATTTTTGTCAATATAAATTGGCAAAGGTATGAAAACTAGTGGGATCCTCACGAAATTTTCATAGAGATACTTCATGAACAAAAGAGAATAGCATACCAACTTATTTAGGTGCAATCATAAAACCGAAGCTAAATGCATTCATCAAAGAGTTTATAAAGATACAAGATAAACCTTATAATATTCCACAGTCGTACTCCACACAAAGATTTGGCAATTAAGCACAAGTTGAAAAAGAACTCTCCCCCATAAGATGTCATTCCCAAAAGAACAACAAAGGCGACCTTGCTTTTACAAGAAAAGAAGGATTTCATTGGACATAACCAAACCACATGAAAACATGAATTTGTATCCAGAAATCCCAATTGAATCAACCACAAAAATGATCAACTCAATTGGTCATGCTCGACATGAGAAAACTTACAAAGCAACATAGTATGTGCACAAAAATGTGGATCACCGACCAATACTACGGAATACACAAGGATTCATTCTATTTTCCATCACTGTTTGCACAATGACATAGAATAAACATAATAATCCTTGTAAACAAAAGTTTTATCCTTTCTTCCATCAAATAATGACATAAAAGGCTTTAACTTTTGTAAGTCAAAAGTTCATTCTATCTTTTATCAATACTTTCATACGGACATAATAGAGATAACTTTTGAACAAGTATGGGACAGTCACAGGTTCACAGACGTAAAAAACATATCCCATAACAATTTGCAATATATAAAATCATAAAGATTAAAATTGCAAAAATCATCTTCCAAAAGCTTATAATTTAAATAAATAAATCTAAAATCATGAAGATGAAAACGTTGGACATAGCTATGTGTACTCGCAATAATGGCTATTCCAAACCCTAGTTATTCTTCTAAAAACACAAGAAATAAACTCTCATAAGAAGATTTATTAGATATTGAGACCTCTGAAGAATTCTTTATTGTCCCTGAACTCCTTGTCATCAACAGCCATAGGAACATAAAGATGTCAATTCCAACAAACCTTCTAGGTTGAAGATGTCGAACCAGGGCCTTCTGAATTTCAAGAGTTCTCAAAACAAAAGCCTTTATTTGCTGAATATCCTTCCTTGTTTCATTCAACTCTTCAAGAACACCAGAAAACTTCTGAGAATTTGAAGGAATAACTTTTGGCTTCCTCACATTCCTTCTTTTTCTCTTCAAAGTTGGAGGTAACAGAGATTTCTCTTTTTCCTTCATGATTGATGGCTTAACAATCATATTAACATCTATTTCATCAGAACACATGATGCTTGGAGTATCCATACATCTATGGGTTTGTGAGAGGAAGTCACAATTTAAACTCAACAGGCAGTCTTAAGATGAAAAGAGTTTCAGAGAAGGAAAAAGAATGTAGGGTTACGGAACCTTTAACCACACAGGTTCACGCACGCATAATCACAACCCTAAAGAGAGTAAAATTATCGAGAATAACCCTCTTTTTATTGATTAAACAGGAAGTCCCTTCCAATATGAAAGAATTCAAAATTCTCAAAACACACAGCAAATATAAGAAAAACAAAACAAAAAAAAATCTTAAAGCCTGAGGTGTGCACAATCGTGTCTCTTTTAATCAGGCATATGAGACAAGATGCACAAACACAATTTATGTTGCGGTGAACAACAATTTGTCTACCATAACCTTTTTGAAAGAAATTCATAAAACCCTGTCTATCAAAGTGTTTAGACCATACTATTTTCTCTAGTGGTCTTGACCTATCTTTGGAAACCAACTTCTTTGAAGAGGATAAAATCTTACATACCTCAGCGGTTTTTTGAACAAGTTTAAGCTTGTTTGCTAGAAATTTTCTCTTCGTTGAAGTTTATTGACATATCTCATCTTGTGTTTGTACTTGAAACACTTTGAAAGTTCGTGACCTTTGAGTGAACAATAAGAGAATGTCAATGGATAAGATAATTCAGACATCCGAGATGTGCAAGCTGCTAGACACAAAGTGGAACCTGAAAAATCAGACAGAGAGTTTCCAACAGAAAGGTTAATTTTTTCTTCCAAATTGGTTGAGTCTTCTTCTGGAAGAATATCGAGATTGATGTATTTATTGCTACAATTATCAAAATCAATATCTTCACCAAGAATTGCAACACTTGATCTTTCGTCTTCATTAGAATCATAGTGATCAGACATTTCATCAAGAGTTGCAGCAAGACCTTTGTTCCCAGTGTATTTTCTACGGTTTGGACACTCATTTGCAAAATGACCAAAACCTTTACACTTAAAGAATTGTGGCATATCCTCGTCATCATCCTCGTCAACATCCCTGTTTTTAGGAGGAATGTGATTGTGAGGTCTAACTGGTGACCTAGGTTTGTCTCTCGTAAAATGTTTACTTCTCTTTAATAAGAGATCTCTAAAATGTCTTGTGATCAAAGAGACTGACTTGTCAAGATCTTCATCTGATGAATCAGCCTCATAAAGATCATCCTCAGAGACATAAACACTTTACTTTTGTCAAGTAATTTAGTGTTTTTTTGTGCCTTGAAGGCAACATCCTTTCCGATTTTGGATGTATGCTCATGATCAAAGATCTTTAGCTTTACAACCAGCGTGTTTCTGGAGAGAGCATCGAGGTTATTTCCTTCAACGATGGCATGCTTCTTAGAATCGTATCTAGATGGCAGCGATCTGAGAATTTTCATCACAATGTCCTTTTCAGGAATAGTCTTACCCAATGCAAATGATGTATTAACAATTTCAGACACTTTGTGATTAAACTCATCAAATGAATCTTCATCTTCCATACGAAGGTTTTCCCAATCGTAATTAAGGTTTTGAAGCCTAGATTCCTTTTCACTGGTATTCCCTTCGAATACGGTTTCTAAGATATCCCAAACATCTTTAGACCGAGTCCACTAGTCACATGGTGCTGAAGATCTGGGGTAATGGCATGTATGATGGCATTCAAACCGTCAGAGTTTTGCTTTACAGCAAGAATCTATGCAGAGTCATATGCACCAATATCCTTAGGAACTGTTGTATTCCCTATTGCCACAACGGGAGCATGATAGCCATTAACTACGTAAAACCATGATTGAAAATCACGCGCTTGAAGAAAGGCACGCATTCCACCACAAGTAATTTGAGCCATCGAAGACTGGTGGTACGTTTATAGAGATAACACCTCTTTTCATATCAGATGGCTACAAACACAGACTTATGAGGTCTTTAATGTGTTTGCCTGCTCTGATACCAATTGAAAATGCGGGGGTCTAACAACCACACCCAACAATTCGTTTGGCAATCTGAGAGGACTTACTCCAATACACTTTATAGAGAATCAACTAGACAGTCAGACTCAATCTAGAGTAAAGTATATCAAAGAGCTTAATATCTCTAACACTTAATTCAATCTCAATCAACAAATAGAAATCTGCGAGCCCGATTGAATATAAGAGGAGTTACTTGAACGGTACCAAAGACCAATGTTGAAGTGTTAGTCAATGTAAATCAACAACCAAAGGTTGTATATTCTAAATGATTGAACTTAACGCACAACCTGTAATATTTCAATTACATAAAAAAATATAATGCGGAAAAGAAATAACACAGACACCAGAATTTTGTTAACGAGGAAACCTAAAATGCAGAAAAACCCTGGGACCTAGTCCAGATTGAACGCCACACTGTATTAAGCCGCTACAGACTCTAGCATACTACCAATTAACTTCGGATTGGACTGTCATTGAACCCTAATCAATCTCACACTGACTCAAGGTACAGTTGCGTTCCTTACGTCTCTGATCCCGGCAGGATACTACGCACTTGATTCCCTCGGTTGATCTCACCCACAACTAAGAATTGCTATGACCCAAAGTCGAAGACTTGATAAACAAATTTGTCTCACGCAGAAAAGTCTATAGATTAAATAAATATGTCTCCCACATAAATACCCAAGAGTTTTTGTTCCGTATTTCGATAAATCAAGGTGAACATGAACCAATTGATAAACCGGACTTATATTCCCGAAGAACAGCCTAGTATTATCAATCACCTCACAATAATCTTAATCGACTAGCGAAACAAGATATTGTGGAATCACAAACGAAGAGACGAAGATGTTTGTGATTACTTTTATCTTGCCTATCGGAGAAATTAATCTCAAGTCAATTATTTCAATTGTACTTCATATGATAGAATAGGGAAAGATCAGAACACGTAACTACAAAGAAAATAGTTGGGTCTGGCTTCACAATCCCAATGAAGTCTTTGAAGTCGTTAACCTACAGGGTCTCGATAGAAACCTAAGGTTAAAGGAGAATCGACTCTAGTTATGTAAATAGTAACACACATGAGGTGTGGGGATTAGGTTTCCCAGTTTCTAGAGTTCTCCTTTATATAGTTTTCAAATCAGGGTTTTCCATCCAAGTTACCTTGGTAACAAAGTATTCAATATTCACCGTTAGATGGAAAACCTGATTCAACCAATCTAATATTTTTCAACCGTTAGATCGAACTTAGCTTTTTACACACAAATGAATTATACCCTCATTTAGGTTTATGTAACCGTACCTAAACATGTACACCATGTTGGTTCACAAATAGTTAACCGATGTTAGCCATATGATTACTCTCATATCAACCTTATTCATCTTAATCATAACTAGTTCAAATGAGTCAAATGAAACTAGTTACAGAGTTGTTCAATTGATATATTCTCATAGAATTATACAAGAACACAATTGAAGCAAAATCGGTTTGATTCACTCGAATAAATCATGAACATTATAGCCACGATTTGCAAAGATTGCATTCCTTATTATATAATTGTTTATGTTCATATTTAAAACCGATTTTAGAATTTTAACCTTCAAGTATGCAAACGGGTACCCATACTTGAAATACCCGGACTAAGATTGAGTTACGCCAGTACGAAAACGGGAACGCGAACTTCAATCCCATCAGAAATTCTCGAACATGAACCTGTACGCCAGTACGCAAACTGGTACGCATATTTATGTTCCCGGATTTCTCAAACCAATAGGTGCGCAAACGGGTGCGTATACTATGGTTCCCGGACATGGATTACATATATACAAGAGTGCACAACATGACATATCCAATAATGGTTAAGTGTTCTAAACTCTTATTTCAATCATTGAAACTTTCTTAGAGGATGACAATAGTCGTTTTCACACACTATTAGCATGAAAGAAATTTTCAAGTTATTGAAATAATCATAACGAAACATTCCAAGACAACACCAAATGATTGTATCACACAAACCATGTAAGATGTTACTCGGAAATTTTCACATGATATAAGATGAACTTGGTCGAAGCGAAAGCTTGCCAACATATATTTCGAGAAATATGTAAGCGATTTAAACTCAGCTCGAAATCTCAAATGTGTATATAGAAAACTATATCATAATACGACTTATGTCTCAATATAGGAGATAGAGTAGAAATAGACTTTCCAAGTGATAGATGAGTTTAAGTCTCCATATACCTTTTGTCGATGAAGTTCCACAAGCTCCCCTTAGTAGTTCTTCGTCTTCAAATGATGAACGCCGTGAAAACTAAACTCAAATACACAATCTATGTCCTAGTCCGAGACATCTATAAATAGGCAAGAAATCAAGACTTATAGTTTTGATCACTAACATTGACAAACATGCTTGAGATAGCAACGCATGCGAGTTCGACCGAGCAGTGCTCTAACACTTGCATCATGCATTCCATTTGGAAACATAGATGTAGGATCATTTTTGGTGGTATTAGACCTAATTTAGACACTATCATCTGTCAGGTTAATTCCTATATGCATTATCATCATTTAAGCATTGACTCTGATAATGTTAATAGGTCTGTTAGAGTTAGAAATTCTGCACATAAAATCTGTATTCCTCCTCCTCAGAATGTGTTGAAAATCAATATTGATTCTTCTTTTAGTACTCATACTTTACTTGCTGGAATTGATATAATAGTAAGAAATCATGCAGGAGAATATGTGGTTGGAAAAAGACTTATGAAAAGAGCTATTCATGTTCACCAGGCGGAAGCATGGGCTTTGCTAGAAGCTATGCATATGGAGAATACTTACGGTTGGTCTGAGGTTATCTTTGAAACTGATAATGTTAATATTAGTTCTTATGTAAAGAATCACTCTACTCTTCCTCCCTGGCAGAGTGTTCCTATACTTGAGAAATGTGTAAACATATGTAACATTAATGCAGTTTGGTCTTGTGTCTTTGTTTATGGAGAATGTAACAAAGCAGTTGATGCTCTAGCTAAAGCTGCTGGAAAAAATAATTCGTGTGGGGAATGGTGGTCTCACTCTCATCCACCTGAGTTGTTAATTTCTCACATAACTAGTGATGTAACTTCTGTTCCTGTGTAATAAAATGTTGGTTGTTCTGTTAAAAAAAAAACTTCTCTACTTCTTATGAATTTGTAGCATCGCTTAGTGTTGTTGTAGCACAGCTGCAAGTACCTATCACCTATGTCATTCATCACAAGGAGACCAAAGCCACAGTTAGACTCTATCCAAGATGCATCAAAATTTAGCATTACACAAGTTAATGGTAATTTGGTCCATTTCTGATTTTTCTTTCTGTTATTTTGCATAATCCTAGTAACCTAGATGTTGTTCCTATGTATGGATTTAGGTGTTCTATCTCACAAAGAAACTTCAAAACAACTAAGGTAACTTTCAAGCTAGTTCCAGATTTGTCAATAAAGCGTTACATCTTTCTTTCCGTATTGGACCACATTTAATTGTTGTTATTTGAAGAAATCCAAATAGCATAGTTGCCCTTAAAAGATTAAAAGCATTACTAGATTTGCATATGGTAGGGGTAGGAAACGAGCACCAAATAGACTTAGCAAAACAATACTCAAAGAAGAGATGTTTTATAGTTTTTGGTTCCCTGTTGGGAAAAGATCCGATGACATGGTTAGAATGGCATTTGATTAACATTTTGGCGTCATTTTTCATATGACAATGAATTCTAAGTTAATATTCTTATCACATATTCGTCTTATAAAGATCTACCTCCCAACAAAAAATGAGCGTCATCTGAGAAACGGAACCGCACCATCTATAAGTTCTAATTTCAACAGTTAATTTTCAACGATTGAAATTGGAAAGGTAGATGGAGGCTTATACGTCCGGATTAGCGTTTATTTTTGTAGGAAGGTAGATCTTTATAAAAGGAATATGCTATACAGAAATTAGCTTCAAATTCATTGATGCCATTCTAACCATGTCACTGGATTACTGATTACACCAATTTTTTATATTCTTTGCGATAAATTTTTTATATTCTTTGCGATAAGTTCAGACTCCAAAATTGGTTTCAAATTTCTTATCATCCCAAGTGATTTATTCAGTCAAGCATAATTAACCAGACCTTATGATTCAGGATCGTTTTCCCTTCGCTTCTCAGAGTTTCATGCAGAAAGTTCCCAACTAATAGGCTCTACCATTGACCAGGTTATGCATCAAACAGTGCAAGAGGGAAAGGAAAAATCATATACTCTCCCCAGAAAACTCAAACCTCATTAGAGGAGCAACGAGTGGAATCCATTACAATGAAACGACAGATAGTATCTTAGTACACAACAACCATTTGTCACAGCTAAAATAGATTAAGAGATTCTCAAACCAAGAAAACGATTAAAAAAGGGGGGCTCAACATTCATTCCCAAGTTGTCATGAAACAACTGAAGGTACTGTCAAACACCCCCAAATAACTGTTACATTTATAGCTCGTCAAATGAGACTACATGCAACCCCCATCACATATATGTTTTTCACAAATAACAATCACACGATATACTTGAATCACTGATTAAATTCTGGTAAAAAGATGACAGACTGCAGAGAAAAAAACTTGAATAACAAGCCAATATTATATCTGGATCCAGGTTTACAGTCTCACAAACTATAAACATATCACTTAGGTATAAGTAGAATTTTATGGAGTAAATCTCCAATCCAAGGACGCTGTTGATGAAACAACTCAAGTGCAACGGCTTTTGATGACATCGAGATCCATCTCGGTTGGGTCAGTCGCCTGTAACTCTACCTGGATACCGTCTAATTCTCTCTTGAAGCTGTCCTTTGTGCTGGCATAAATCATCTTGTTTCTGACCCTTGATGTATCAGGAGACCTTCACTCATTGAAGAACAAGATTATTATATAACGGATTCATCCAGGGTATAAAACTATACAAGAAAACAAGTTAACCATCATAACGTAAGAAGTATTACCAAGCAATGAAGAAAATCCTGCTTTTCTGGCAATTCTCAGCAGTTACGAAGTCAAAATCGAAAACACAGTAACGACATTCATTATCAGGAAGTGATGCAGTGAAATCCTCGTAGGTTTTTTCTGTTTCACCAAGCTTCTCAACAACAACCTGCTTAAGTTTCTCTTCAATCTTGAAAACTATGAAACGGTATGTCCTCTTTGCCTTCAATTCAAGAAACCTTAGCTTGCAATCATCGTGCACTTTAAATCCAGATGATGCATTTGCCTATGAATTCAGTCGAAATTTTACAATTTTCAAATGATTTTCCAATATAGTAATACATGTTATGTAAACAACCAGGTATATCAAAACTTAAGAAACCAAAATAAGCAAACATATTCTAAATAAATACACTAAATTAATACCGACTTATAGTTGATATACAAAAAAAAAAAAAAAAACTAGCTCAAATAGTCCAAGAACCAAAACAGACACCCAAACAAAAAGATGCTGAAGCCCCACAATTGAAAATGCCTGGAAATGCATGCAAATTGTAATACCTATAGATTATAAGCTATTTTATAAGCTATTTTACACAGATCGCACAAATACAAAAACCCAAATTTTATAGCAACGAAAGAGAATCAATAACAACATCACTGATAAGCTTTTCAAGTCTATAACTACAGATATCATCCTTGAATAAACCCAACCCACGGCTATTACCAAATAATCTAAACATTTTCCGTTCTCTAATCAACACATCAACTACTCCTAAAACGTTTCAATCGCCAGTAGGTAATCCTATATGAAGCTCAATAAACCAAACAGATCATTAAATACATCCAACCAATTCACAGATCAAGAAATCAAACAACCCAGAATTAGATCTATACTACCAAACTGTAACTAGTAGATCTAGCCCAGCAAATCCCTCCAATTTCAGTACGAATCAACCAAGATAAACAATTATAACAGTAAAGAAGAATAGACTGAAAACATGAAAACCCTAAAGAGAAATAAATAAAAAAGGAGACTTAAAAGTAAGAATCTCACCATTTTTTTTGGTGGGGGTGTTAGAATTGATCAGAGAAGAGCAATCGAAGGAGATAAAGAGGAGTAAATCTAGGGCACAAAAAATAGTAGTGTGAGAAGAGAGAGAGAGAGAGAGAGAGAAAGAAAGAAGGGGAAAAGATATAGGTTGTATTGGAAAGAGACACTCCGATGAGAAAGGGCTTGTAGCGAAACTGTACTAGTCTTTCAGTATTCGGTGGCTTTTTGTTCGTTTAAAAAATATCATACATGAACACCGCGAAAGGATATGATCGCCAATGGGTCATGCACACGTTATGTATTAGCTGGTAAAGTGTTTATACATATAGTCACAGCAAATGTTTTTGTTGAGTCGGCTTCGAGTCTTGATTTCTTTTTGGGGAATGAAGTACTTAAATATCTAAATTTATATTATTATTTACGTAAACTGCCATAGATTACTTTATCGGCCAGAGTCCCAGGGCTGCCGGAAGACTCCTCTCTCTTTGAAGATGGAAGAATAGCTCCTACCTGAAACTTTCTTTGAATTTTGTTCTAGCTAAATTTTTCACCGTCTAAGGAGTATTTTGTGTCTAGACAGCAAGTTGTTCGTTGTCAACAATGTCAAGGAAGGTTTGCTGGCCACCTAAGGTTTATGTTGTCTTAGGCCAAGCACTATGGTGTCCCATTTTTCTACCCTATCCCTCAAATGTAGGGAAAAATTCGATTTGTCAATCACTATGGTTTCCCGTATCCCTATTTGAGTAGGAATATCTCTTCCCTACTTGGAAAAGTGGATCATATCTGATCCTCCTTGAGTTTCCGTGTAAATTTCCGCTTTACGGAAACTCAGTACTCGTTTGGCAGTTGATATGGATACTAAGTTTTGTGGGATTTTACACGGAAACTGAGTTTTCGTTTCCGTAAATTTATTTGTTTGACCTTTTTTCTTTTACACCTCTCTCACACCCGATCCTAACCATCCATCATTCATAACGGCTCTATCTTCTCCACCGTCGGATCGCAACGGTCATTTTTTCAAAATCCTCTCAAAAATCCTTTATAAGTACAACCTTTATTCAAATCACTCCAAATCCTCTTCTTACAAATTGTTTTCTTTACTAAAATCTCTCAAATTATCTTCTTTAAGAGTTTTAAAAAAAAAAATCATCAATGTCGGAGACTCGAAGGGAAAAAAGGAAACATAGAGCGAGATTTAGTAATTTGGAAGATTCTCACATTGTTACCATGTATTGTGCTCTAGATGAAAGTAGTTTTGAAGATAAGAATAATTTTTATAAAACCGTTTTTCAAAAAATTGTGGAAGCTTGTGGTGGGAATCCACACGAGCGTACTGTAAAAAGCGTTCGTAATAGGTTTAGCGTAATCAAGAATGAAGTAGATAACTTTTCTGAATGTGTTGCAAGAGCCGTTGCAACTAATCCGGGCTTGGACTCTAATAACCGGGTATGTTATCTTAATATGTTCATTATAGTTTTTGTATATGTTGTTTGTAAATAATTTTATTTATGCGTATCTTATTTATGGTTTGTTTACGTTGATGTAGATGATAATGGCGAGAAGCAATTATATTGAAACACACAAAAAATCCCTTTCTCGAGATGTTGAGTATGAGAATCTTAAAGATGTTCCAAATGTACAAGTAGGTGTAGTTGAAGATATGGATCAAGATTCTAATCCTATGTCATCTCAATATCATGGAAATTTCTCAAATATGTTCAATACTCAAACCCTATCTTCTCAGAATCCATATACAAGCCAATTCGTCGAAACTCCATTTGCAAATCAATTTTCAAACGCTTATAATGTCCCTTGCGGTATCCCTTTTCCAGCAGGATATACCCCAAATACAATACCCGGAACGTCATCAGGTGGATTTACAGAAGATAAACACAGTCCAGAGCTTCGAAAAAAGCCTTAGTTAATAAATTGGGCTCCGGACCTACCACACCCGCTACACTATCATCGCAGGACTCCCTGTAGTAGGGTAAAAACTGATTCTGCTGAAAATGGTAATTTGGGTGTGTTGATGAGAAACGAATCTAAACCTTAAACAAATGTACTGCATAGGAGTACTTTAGATTTGAGAGATCAATCTGTACAATTCCAGCCTAAACCAAGAAATGGCCGTTCCAGTCTTGCTTTGGTCACAAAATGAAGGAGAAGGGTTGATCTTAGGGAGGGAAACAAAGAAGGTGTTGAGATCAGAATGATGAACTCTATAAGGTGTAGTTGTTTTATGACTTGTATCAGAATGTAGAACCCGCTTACAGAATGTAAGCTGTAAGTTCTTGGTGTTTTCTGAATACTTGCGATAATGAACTGTTTTTTGTTGAAATAGATTGAAAATCTATTTATACGAGTCATAGTCGAACGCACCCTGATCTTATAGAAAATAGAAGTGGTTGAGTAAAGGAGAAGTGGGGATCTTGTAAAATGATGAAAACCGTGTTCCTACTATGAGGGGAAGACCGGTCGGTTTTACACCCACTACTTCATTACTGCCACTAACTGCCCTCATTTCCTGACTGAAAAAGCGGGGGGTCTAACAACACCACCCAATATTTCGTTTAGCAATCTGTATGGACTAACTCCAATATATTTTGCTAGAGAATCAACTAGACAGTCAGACTCAATCTAGATTAAAGTATATCGAGGAGTTATATCTCTCTCTTGATTTGATATTTACTCAAGCTAATAGCAATCAACGAGTCTTTATCAAATACAAGGAATAACTTGGATGGTACCAAAGACCAATATCCAAGGATCAATCAATATCAATCAACAACCAAAGGTTGGATTTCCAATTGATTGATTCAAACGCATAACCTGTATTATTTCAATTATATAAACAAATATAATACGAAAATAGAAATAACACAGACACCAGAAATTTTGTTAACGAGGAAACCGCAAATGCAGAAAAACCCCGGGACCTAGTCCAGATTGAACACACACTTTATTAAGCCGCTACAGACACTAGCCTACTCCAAGCTAACTTCGGACGGGACTGTAGTTGAACCCCAATCGATCTCCCACTTATCCGAGGTACAGTTGCACCCCTACACCTCTGATCCCAGCAGGATACTACACACTTGATTCCCTTAGCTGATCTCACCCACAACTAAGAGTTGCTACGACCCAAAATTATAGGCTTTAACAATAAAAAAATCTGTCTCCCACAGAAAAGTCTATAAAAGGATAAATAGGATAAATCTGTCTCCCACAGAAAAACCCTAAAGTTTTTGTTTCGTCTTTTGATATATAATCAAGCTGAACAGAAACCAATTGATAATCCGGTCTTATATTCCCGAAGAACAGCCTAGGTTAATCAATCACCTCACAACAATCTTAATCGTATGGTAGCGAAACAAGACGTCATGGAATCACAAACGATGAGACGAAGATATTTGTGATTACTTTTATATCTTGCCTATCGAAGAACTCTCACGATCTCAAGCTAATCAATCTGATTGTACTCGTATGATAGAAGATGCAAGATCAGATCACACAACTACGATAAAAGTAGTATCGGTCTGGCTTCACAATCCCAATGAAGTCTTCAAGTCGTTAACCCGGTTTGAGAAAAGAAAACCAGAGGGTTAAAGGAGAATCGACTCTAGCTTACAAACTAGTATCACACGAACGTATGGGGATTAGTTTGTAGAGTTGCTAGATGTCCCCTTATATAGCCTTTCAAATCAGGGTTTCACCTTGCTCACAAAGCAAACGCTATCCAACGTTAGATGAAAACCTGATTTAGATTCAAGCTAATATATCTCAACCGTTAGATCGAAATCTTAGCTTTTCATACACAAATGAACTGCACACTTATAGGTTTGTAAACCGTTCCCAAACGTGTGCATTGTTGTTTCAATAATAGTCAATCAAAAGGTTAGCCATTTGATCATTTCATATCAACCATTTTCTTCTTCACCATAACTAGTTCAAATGACTCACATGAACTAGTTAGAGAGTTGTTCAATTGCAAGGAAATCTCATGTACTACACAAGACACAATTGAAGCAAAGATGATTCGATTCACAGGAATCGGTTCATGAACTTTATAGCCACGGTTTGCAAAAGCATTCCTTAGTCTTTGTGAGTTAAGTTCAGAAATCATCTTTAGATATATAACCTATACAAGTTCGCAGACTAGGTTCGCGGACTTGAAGTACTGGAAAGAGTTTTCAAACTCCATCAGAAATTCTCGGGTTCGAAAGCTTCGCTGGTTCGCGGACTGGGTTCACGGACTTGGCTCACGCAACACAGTTTGATAACTCAGCAGAAATTCTCGGGTTTGAGAACTTCGGCAGTTCGCGGACTGAGTTCGTGGACTTGGCTACTAGCCGATTTCCAGCATGGGACTTATGCACATATGTGTTTCCACAACATACTTATGTCCACTATGGTTATGTAATCTAAACTCTCATTCCAATCATTGGAACATTCTTAGAGGACGTTATACAGTTGTTACACTATTTCTCGTCAAAGCAATTTTCAAGATGATCGAAACATACATGACTTGCCTCACTAGGTCAAGAAAAACATGATCGAAGCGAAACGCTTACCAACACATATTTCGAGATATAGATAAGAGAGATATACTCGGTTCGAAATACCAAATGTGTATAATCTAAGTATATATATATAGTATACGACTTTTGTCTCAAGAAGTAGGAGATAGAATAGATAGACTTTTGAGTGACAGATAAGTTCAAGTCTTCACATACCTTTTTGTCGAGAAGTTCCACCGGTTCCTTGAGTAATTCTTCTACTTGTATGATGAATCGCTATGAAGTCTTTGAGCTCAACTACACTTACTATCCTAGTCCGAGATTGATAGACACATTTTTGTGTCTACGTTGTCCTTAATTTCATGTATTTTTGGTACTCGATTTTTTGTACTTATTATGGTATTTTATGTGTTTTTAGGTATTTTTGGAAATAAACATTCTTGGAAAAATCGGCTCGAAAAGTCGTCTAAAGCACCAGAAGGAACGTGTTATTTAGAATCTCACTTGTGGATAAGGGATGCCCAAATGATAAGGGGTACCCAAAGGATATTTGCACCCAATCAGCTGATCAGAGACACCCCTCCTGACATCTGCTATTCGCACCCCAAGATCGGATAGGGGGCACCCATCTTCTTCTTCACGGGAAAGATATTTGGCGGGAAAAGAAATCTCAACTGTGTGAGATTCTGGTCATGATATTATGGGGATATTTGTGTCTTTAAGACATGATTATCTTCTTACCATGATAGTAAGATTTTGTACGTGTCTTGAATGGAAGGAAATCGTATACTTTTGGATATTTTCGAAAACAGGGAAGGAATTATTCACGAAATTAATTGAAGATATTCTCTCCATTATTTGGCTCAATTAAATGAGAAGATTTGGATATACCATACAACTCAGAAGACGTGTGAAAATGGAGAGGAAATATTCCCGTGAAATACTTTCATTAACTGCAAAGATCTTTTGGAGTAATTGAGATGATTGTCGACCTAAGATTGGCTTCACAGTATAAATAAGAGTGTCTTGGGATGAGTGATGGAGAGTTTGGGGATCGTTTAGAGCAAACCCGGTTTAATCATTATTTTCTCCCATTTCATCACTTGTAAACACTTTTGAGCAATGAAAAATTATTCTGAGTGTGTTTCCAATATGCGGAGCTAAACCCAATCCTTGGGGCTATGGAGGAAGCCGTTGTTTCGGTAAAAGTGATATATTTTATTATTAATTACAACAACTCTATTATGATTTTTGCATTGAAAAAAATTGTTTATATGATTTTGATTAGTTAGGTGTATTTTCTCTTGATAGAATATGCTTGCTTTAGGGTTTTGATATTCTATGCTTGGATTAACATCTATTCTTTTGGAAATCTACATGTCTAGGCAATACTATTAGAATCAATTTGAATGTTGAGTTGCATAATTATTGTTTTATTAAATCACTAATATCAACCAATGGTGGAATCCTAGCCCTATTCTCTCCATAATTTTCACAACATCTTTTTAATTTAGTTCGCTATTTTTATTTATTAAAAAAAATCTAAAAATCCGCTTTCACAAGTCTTGAACGAATCATATACTACAACAACTTTGAAAACACATCAAATTTTTGGCGCCGCCGACGCGGACTTGTCTTTAGGCTAGAGTTTTTAGATTTTTTTTTAGGTTTTTATTTTTATCTTCTCTTACGTTTTTGGGTTTTTGTCTTTTTCTTTCAGATTTTGGAATTTGGAGCGAAAGAAAATTTTGCCAAAGCTTTTGGTGAATACTTAAAGACTGGAGTAAAAGGCAAAGCGAAAGGAGCGAAAGAAGAAGATTTTTTTTTTATAAAAAAAGAGAAAAAAAAAGAGACATTTTTATTTTTGTAGATTTTTTTTTTTAGACTTTCTTTTCTTTTGCACTTTATATTTTGGACTTTGGACTTTAAATTTTGGGACATTATTTTTAAACCCTACGGAAGGGTAGTTTAAATATAAACTGTTTGCAGAGAAGGACGGTGATTACGATATCACCTCGGCCCCTCGGGTTCGTACATGACATAGGAGTCGTGGCCCGAGTCGACTACAAAGGTTCATCCCCCGTCTGGTACGGGAGGTAAGTTTGTCGAAACACTCGCGAATCCCCTGTCAGCGAGTTACTGTCTTCCTTCGTATGCATATATGTTGAGGACTTGAAAACGGCTGCTTTAATTTCCTAGTAAAGGGCAAGGACTGGCCATACAAGATAAGGGTTCGGATTTCATCACCGTTCTCTTCTTGCCCGCCTTAGGAAAACGACACCAAACGCGAACCTAAGCCTAAAATTTTGACTAGAACGAGACCGATAGGGTAACGAGCTTAACAGGAAAGTCATTCGAAAAATATTGGTTACTCTTTTAAGCATACTTCGAAGTTCTTGACGGTTTCTGTAAGTTGAATGCGTGACTGCCGCCTTGTAATACCGGTGAGGCCTTGGGTATCAAAGCTCCACCGAGCTTCCCTCGCCTCTATTCAACTTACTTTAACTCGGATTGATTCCAGAGGGGTTTGCTTAAATTGTAACGAATTCCCGTTCGAAGGATTAGAAGCTGGTCTAGAAACAATCTAAGTGGAGCCATCATGCTTTTTGTTTGCTAGAAATCAGTAGGTTTGTGTGGTGGAGTCAGCCTTGTTTGTGTTTGCATAGAACATCCCTTCCTTTTAGGACTTTTCTTTTTGATTTTGTTTTTCTAGTGTATGCCCGAAGTTTTTAAACGGGCTTGGAAAAGAAACACTCTAGGTCGTTTGATTAGTGAAAACCTAGTAGTTCTTCTTGTGAAGGCGGGGAGCTCGAAGACTCTTCTTTTGAGAGCCCCGTTTTTGGAAACTTCAGTTTTGAGAATCTGTCTCTTGTGAGGAAAGTACCCCTAGTACTCCTAGTCCTTTGGTAGTGCCAGAAATGGCAACTTTGAAAGCTTTGCTAAACCCAACTAGGACCTCTCGTCCGTCTTGTATCAAGTTAGCTGAAACCGAGGCAAATTATGAACTGAAACCTGGGACTTTACAGATGCTCCCAATGTTTTTAGGGAAGGAGAATGAGAACCCCTATTTTCATGTTAGGGAATTTGAGGAAGTTTGTAGTACTCTGAAAATTAAAAACCTAAGTGATGATGCGTTGAAACTTAGGTTATTCCCCTTTTCCTTAAAAGATAAAGCCAAATCTTGGCTGTATAGTTTGGACTCTGAGTCAATTGAAACCTATGACCAACTTACTTCTGCCTTTATACATAAGTTTTTCCCAAGGCATAAAACATCGTCTATTAGGACACAAATATGTACTTTTGCCCAACAAGAGGGAGAATCTTTATATAGGTACTTAGAAAGGTTCAATGACTTGATATCTCAATGTCCTCATCATGGTTTGGAGAAGGTTAGGTTAGTTCAGATCCTCTACGAGGGTTTAGATTATTCAACAACAACCATGGTTGAGTCCTTATGCACAGGTGGGTTTGAGAATAAAACTGTTGATGAAGCGATGACATTTTTGAATGAAATCGCCGATAAGACCCAACAATGGGAAAATAGTAGGGAACCCCAGAAAACAATTCTTCTAAGTAGAGGAAATGTTAATAGGGTAGAAGGATCTTATGAGTCAGATGCCAAAATAGCAGCTATAGCCAAAAGGTTAGAAGCCTTAGAATTAGGTCATTCTAGTGGTAGTAGTGGAAGAAATGAGCCTTTTTGGGAAGGCCATGCTGTTGAAGAGCAAGCCAATGCTCTTTATAACAACACTAGGTTTGATAACCAACAGAAGTTTGACCCATATTCAGAAACCTATAACCCTGGCTGGAGAAACCATCCAAACCTTTCTTGGTCCAAGGGCCAGAATCAAGGTCAGTCTAGTAATGCTCAGGTTCCCCCAGGTTTTGGCTATACTAAGAATCCTTCAGCTCCGGCACAGTTTCAGAACCCTTCGATAAGAAGATTATGAGTTTAGAAGAGTCTCTTGCTTTGTTAACTCGTAACACTGTGCAGTTTCAGCAATCTGTTGCTCAAGGTTTAGAAGAAAATAAGAGAATAGGTCAGGCTAACTCTCAGGCTATTTCCGAGTTGAAAACCCAGGTTAGTCAGATAAATGAGACATTGAGAGAAAAAGGAAAGTTTCCTAGTCAACCACAACCCAACCCTAGGGGAGTCCATCAAATATCTTTAGCTGGTGAGAAATCATCAAACCATGTGAACTCGATAACAACCCTTAGGAGTGGTAAAACGGTAGACAATAAGGTAGCCATGCCTAGTGGACATACTGTAGTTCCACCTTCTACTTCCCAAGAGGAGCCCGTAGACGAGGAAACTGAAACAGTCTCTAAGGATTCCCAAGAAATTCCTGATAGGTCTACCTTTGTGCCTAGAGCCCCATATCCACATTTGTTAGCCCCAACAAAGAAGGAGTCGACTTTCAGCGAGATAATGGAAACATTTAAGCAGGTGAACATCAACATTCCGCTATTAGAAGCAATTAGGCAGATCCCTGCTTATGCCAAGTTCCTTAAATATCTTTGTAAACGAAAGCGTAAGCTTAATGTCCATAAGAAAGCTTTTTTAGCTGGTCAGGTAAGTTCCATTCTTCTGAACCAAACACCCCTAAGTATAAGGATCCTGGATGCCCCACCATATGTTGTGCGATTGGTAATCACATGGTCTATAAAGATTTACTTGACTTAGGAGCTAGTGTTAACTTACTCCCGTATCATGTATACACCCAGCTAGGTCTTGGTAAGTTGAAACCGACTAAAATGACACTAAAATTAGCTGATAGGTCTGTCAAAGTCCCTCGTGGTGTCATAGAGGATGTGCTGATTGAGGTTTATAAGTTTATTTATCCTGTGGATTTCGTTGTTCTAGATACCCAGCCTGTTCATGACCCAAGTCGTCAAATCCCAGTGATTTTAGGTCGCCCATTTTTATCCACAGCTAACACTGTCATCAACTGTAGGACTGGTCTTATGAACATATCCTTTGGTAATATGACCACTGAACTAAATGTCTTTAATGTTACTAGACAACCTTCTGATAACGATGATTTAGAAGAAGTGAATATGATTAGCACTTTAGTTCAGGATTTGGTTCAGGATAATTGGATTGACACTTTAGTGGTAAATTCTTTAGATGATTTTGAGGAAACCATTCTCTTAGATCAGATATGTGATCAATCTTTAGAAGAAGCTCTTGAGTATTCTAAAGATTCTATGGACCCAGAAATTCAGGAAATAGTTTTAGTTTTTTCTGAGAATAATAATGACCCTAAGTTTGGGGGTAGAGAACTAGAAGAATCTCTTGAGTATTTTAAGGACTCTGAAGATCCGGAAATTCAAGAAATAGTTAGAGGTTTATCTGTGAACCCTAAGTTCGGGTGTAGTGATGGTTCTTGTGATTGTATCGTATCCCTAATTAGAGTCCCTAACTTGGGACTCGAGCCTTGTACATCTGAGATATTACTTGAGTCTTTTCAAACTCCGCAACCCGATCCTCCTGATACTATCCAAGAGGTAACCCAGGTATTAGAGACCCGTTTTTCGGATGAATCTATTTATCGAGACACACATATGAAGTTCAATTACGCGCCGCGGATAAACCCAGTTGTCTTGACAGAAACCTTAGATGAGGACGTGCTCCTTCTTTTCATTTTTATGAATCAGTGCAGTTTTCTCATACTGGTGTCAGCTCTATTTGGTCTTATGGACCCACAATTGTTTCTACTGATATATGACTTTGGAAGGTGACAATCCTTTTTGAGGTATTTGATGTCTATCTAAAGACTTTAAATTTAGCATTTCCTGGGAGGTACTCATGCTTACGGTAATATCCTTCCTTATTTCTTTTTCCATCCATCAAGTGGTAAACGTTTCTTATTGTTCATGCTTTTAATTTCATCTTTTGAACATTGAGGACAATGTTAGATTTAAGTTTGGGGGTGGGGAAGAAATTTTTTGTTAGCTCTTAGCTACAACAAATAAACTCCAGAGCCTAGAAATTTATGCTTATTAAGGTTGGCACTAACCAATCTAAGTGGATGGGAACATCTTGGTTGTAGGAGTTGAGGAACCAATCTGATTAGATGGAAACATCTAAAGAGTCTATTCATAAAAGCATAGAGCTCAGGTGTTAGAATTAAAAAAACATGGTAGTTTCGCCATATCTCGTTGAATCCTAATCCTTCTGTTTTTATTTTTTAAGTGATTTGGTGGGGCACACGATTCAAGTTGTTACCTTTTCTAAGGTATAAATAGAGTGATTGAGATACCAAATATATATATATATATATATATATATGAAAAAAAATGAAAAAAGAAAAGAAAAAAGAGAGACCAGACCATTAGACCAACCGGAATAAATTCAATAAAGTCAACCACTGGTGCCCTTGTATATGCCAGTTATGTTGACCTAGAGTTAGGTTTATCGACCACTGGTCCCCTTGTTTATGCCAGATGTGTAGATATTAGTCAGATCGGTATCTTATTCCATTAGGATAGGTTCACCTTGGCAGAGGCCTTCAGATAGATATGGGAAACACCATTCACTTTTAACCATCTCTTTATCCATCTTCTTAATCTTTCCATGTGATTGGTTTACTCCGGTTATGATGTACAGAAACTATCTGAGTAGAGCTCTGTCACTTATATATGAATTTTAGTATGCTGAGTGCAAACTCGTGTACAACAATTGGAATTTCGCATCAGGGTACTTCCTCCTATAGTCAATGATTGTATGTCGACCAAGGAGATTCTTTAGTTCCTTCCAAGGTTCTGCGTAGATAGCTAGGGTTTGGAGTAAAGATTTTGTGGGTACACCTCTGGTAAACCCTCCGGAGACAACACTCCGCCACTAGGGCAATCTAGCGGTTTAACGGCTTGCTGCACGTGCTAAGTGTAGTCATTTTTATTTTCTAGATTTTTCTTGAGGACTAGCAAATAATAAGTTTGGGGGTATTTAATAGACACCTTTTTGTGTCTACGTTGTCCTTAATTACATGTATTGTTGGTACTCGATTTTTTGTACTTATTATGGTATTTTATGTGTTTTTAGGTATTTTTGGAAATAAACATTCTTGGAAAAATCGGCTCGAAAAGTCGTCTAAAGCACCGGAAGGAACGTGTTATTCAGACTCTCACTTGTGGATAAGGGACGCCCAAATGATAAGGGGTACCCAAAGGATATTTGCACCCAAGCAGCTGATCAGAGACATCCCTCCTGGCATCTGCTATTCGCACCCCAGGACCGGATAGGGGGCACCCATCTTCTTCTTCACAGGAAAGATATTTGGCGGGAAAAGAAATCTCAACTGTGTGAGATTCTGGTCATGATATTATGGGGATATTTATGTCTTTAAGACATGATTATCTTCTTACCATGATAGTAAGATTTTGTACGTGTCTTGAATGGAAGGAAATCGTATACTTTTGGATATTTTCGAAAACAGGGAAGGAATTATTCACGGAATTAATTGAAGATATTCTCTTCATTATTTGGATCAATTAAATGAGAAGATTTGGATATACCATACAACTCAGAAGACGTGTGAAAATGGAGAGGAAATATTCCCGTGAAATACTTTCATTAACTGCAAAGATCTTTTGGAGTAATTGAGATGATTGTCGACCTAAGATTGGCTTCACAGTATAAATAAGAGTGTCTTGGGGATGAGTGATTAGGGAGAGTTTGGGGATCGTTTAGAGAAAACCCGGTTTAATCATTATTTTCTCCCGTTTCATCACTTGTAAACACTTTTGAGCAATGAAAAATTATTCTGAGTGTATTTCCAATATGCGGAGCTAAACCTAATCCTTGGGGCTATGGAGGAAGCCGTTGTTTCGGTAAAAGTGATATATTTCTATTCATTAATTACAACAACTCTATTATGATTTTTGCATTGAACTAAAAATTGTTTATATGATTTTGATTAGTTAGGTGTATTTTCTCTTGATAGAATATGCTTGCTTTAGGGTTTTGATATTCTATGCTTGGATTAACATCTATTCTTTTGGAAATCTACATGTCTAGGCAATACTATTAGAATCAATTTGAATGTTGAGTTGCATAATTATTGTTTTATTAAATCACTAATATCAACAAATGGTGGAATCCTAACCCTATTCTCTCCATAATTTTCACAACATCTTTTTAATTTAGTTCGCTATTTTTATTTATTAAAAAAAATCTAAAAATCCGCTTTCACAAGTATAATATGCACACGAGTGATTTCCCCAAAATAAAATAGTATATATAATAACGAAACGGGGAAGAAGCCCTACCAGGTAATATTATAACAGGGAAGAATCCACCCTACTATATATTATGTATATACTATTGAAACGGGGAAGAAGACGCCCTACTAATATATACACAGAGTACCCTACTAATATATTGAAATGGGGAAGAAGCCGCCCTACTATGTAATATTAAAACGGGGAAGAAGCCGACATACTTAACTTAGAAAGGAGCCGTGGGGAATCACAGACACTCCTTGCGGGGAAATCATACAACGCATATTACACGCACATCAAGACACATACAAGCATTTACATAGATAGTAAAACACACAACTATGGCAAAAGTAATAAAGACTCATCATGCTCACAATATAAATAACGTTTAATGATTACAAGAAGGTTACAGAGTTCCCACCTGATTTGATGACAAGCCATGCCTACCTCGAGATCCACGATCCAGTGGTTCATCCTTTGAATCGGTCATTGTTAATAAAAGAATAAATGTTAATCACACAAGGACTCAAAGAGTTTATACAAAAGGATCACACAAATTCCATAACATAATTTCATACAATTCTCTAGTTATAGACTAAGTGACAACTAATGGTTCTAGTTCTATTAATAGTTCCATAACCTCGTATTAAGTGTTCTGAGCACAAATTAATATCTACTTATCCGAATAAGGTCTAATTAGGTGTCATCGGAAATCCCTTGAAAAACCCTACAACTTTGTAGAAGGAATCGAAAGCTAATTCGGATCACAAGTGGTCCAAAAACTCGAATTAAGGTTTATATCACTAAGCCAAAGCCCATTGGGCCTGACCCGTGTCCGGCCCACTAACCCGTTTCACGACCCGAAACCAAAACCCGGTCCACGACCCACATGAGTCTGGCTCATACCGAGTCAGATGAGTCGACTGAGTCAGAAGCTGACTCGGTCATCTTCTTCACTAGTTCTCTGAAATATTCCAAGTGTTGCACACAAAACTCAGCGTAAGGGGTCAACTTCCAAGGCCTATATATTACTAATTACAAATCTAAATTCAACAGGCTACGGCTCTGTAGAATCAAGGACTCATGATCTACAACATTTGCGTACTGAAACATTTCTATATCTCAATTAACCTATCCTACTAAGCTCAAACATATCAACCCTTGCGACTGAATACACATAATTACCGTTTCAACGGGTTATTTTCTAACCCCTATAAATCACTCTATTCTTAACCAAACTGAACAAACTTTGTATCTACAGAACCACAAGACAAAGGACCACAATTAACGTTTGTAGAAATACTTCCAATTCACTCATTAAGGTACCTAAAAAATTGTAAACATATAGGGAAGTGAAACACAAAACTTCACATAAAATCATGGATTTCCAAAGTTATGAACTTAATTAATTCTAGCATGTACTCAATATCTAAAAGCTACCCAATCATCAAAAACATACTAGGAATGTATTTAAAGGTTACCTTCATTAGTTGTGTAAGTTTCCATCATCATCATCATCATCATCATCATCACCCCTTCTCATCAAGATCATCATAACCAACATAAACTTTATCTTCTTTCCCATCATCCATATCCTCTCTACTTTTCTATTTCCTTTCCGACTACTCCTTCATGGTTTCTATAACTACTCAAACTATAAACTCTTAATCAACATCATCATCTTTCCATTCGTCTTACAATTCTCATATCATGATCTCCTTTATCTCCATACCCATAACTAGTTTCCTAACTCTCAATCCATCACTCTCTACCATTACTATATAACTAAAACTCTCAAATTCCCTCTCTCTTTCCGAGTAGCTCTCTGTCTACGTCTCTTCTATTCCTATCTTCAAAACCTTATGAAACAAGACAACAAATATGAAGAGATAACTCTTCGTCAAATTAATTTTACCAAATCAAATTCCATTTCAAAAGTTATACTATTCAATAACTAGAATACCACTAAGGGGTAACTACTTACTATACAAAGGTCCACTCAATAAAGAGGTCTGGTCAAATCTGGTGACGTCAAAGGTTCCGATCACCGGTCAAGTCGTTGGTCAATGGTCAAGTTGTCGGTCAATGTGACTAATTTCCAATCCGATTTCCATGTGCGATATCTTCTTCGTTCGGTATCCGATTTGCGCGTTCTTGTAGTCCATTTTGCATAAATTTTCGAGATCTATCTAGTGATACTAGTTTCGTATCTACACCATTGTTAGATTAATTTATATTAATTAAAGTTCGTGTTAATCTAATCGAATCATTAGCGACTAAAACGTCTCTTGACCGTTCTAATAGCATTGACGTGCTTTCCAATCCTTACATCATCCTCTCTTTAAGAACAAAAAACAACAACAAGAGCAACCTTTACTAGAGAAAGATTGAATCAGTTTTAACTAATGCGTGCCAATAGCAAAATTTGAAAACCCGAAACACATATGTTTATGCTAAACACAACTCATGTAAACACAAATTGATTCAACACATTGTGACTTTTTACATATGAGTTTCAATCGGAACACCTTATGATCCTTTGATAAAGCCTACCAACATGGGCTACAACTTAATCCCGCTAAATCAAAAGCCACACAAACCATAAGGGTTCACATCATATGAGATCGAATATTAAGGTTATGAAAACCGAAATCAGACATCCCATAAACCGAAACCCACATAGAAAAAATATAGACATTCAAGCACCGACTATGTAGTCGAAAACTATCACAAGAAAAATTATAAAATAATAATTTTATTCATAAATAATGATATTTTTATTCACAAATAAACCTTACACAATAATCGAAATAAATCAAACACTGATGTCTATTTTTCTTCTGACACAAGATATATTATTCTTCATTTGTCAGCTGCTTAACAGATTCTTGTTCGGAGTCTTGGTCTTTTTCGCCTTTTAAAAACTCATCATTGTTCTCTAAGATTCCTTTAAGAGTTTCTGGATCATTTCGGGCGGCAAAGGCTAACTATTTTTGAATACAGTTTAATTGTCTTCCAAGGCGTAAAACATGAAACAAAAAATCTTCATTGTTATAGATTTGAGTAGTTGAAACAATAGTTCCTCTTTCTTTTCGAGTTTTACTCATTTGCTTGATAATTTTCCCTAAGAGACAGTTTTAGTGACTTTCTCATCTCCAAAATTATTCCTCATTGTGTGTTCACACAAGATGGTGAAGAGACAGGGATATCCAAGATTTCTCTGGGACGCCGTGGCATTTATGGATTCGAAAATCTTGATCATTTGATTAATAATCATATACTCATGGTATTTCTTGTGATCGGTCACACCAATAACTAGGATCGGTTACACCAATTACCAGGATCAATTACACCAATTACTAGGACTGGTTACACCAATTACAAGGATCGATTATACAACTCTTTTGTGATCGGTCACACTAATTACTAGGATCGGTCACGCCAATTATAAATATCGATCATACCATCTCAGGTGATTACTTAGGATCGGTTACACTAATTAATCAAAACTAGTCATACCAAATCATAAGTCAGGTATTGTGATTAGTTATACCAAGATACATAAAAAGTTACGATCGGTTCTACCATCTCACACATATTGGTAATCCAAAGATATGCAATGAATAACAATACTAATAAGCCTAGCTATTTCCCTTTCAATTCATAAAACAAGTTCATGAATGTACTTCCATTAAACAAATGCAAAACATTGTTCCTAGTATGAAATATTCACCTTTACCCATTCACATAATCACAATAACATTCATAAGATTATGTCGACGTCATATCTACGAAGTTCAAAATGTTAGAACATTGCTCGGTCGAACTTGCATGCGTTGTATCTCAAGCATGTTTGTCAATGTTGTGATCAAAACTATAAGCCTTGATTTCTAGACTATTTATAGATGTCTCGGAGTAGGACATAGATAGTATAGTTGAGCTTAGATTTCTCGACGTTCATCTCTTGAAGACAAAGAACTACTAAGGGGAGCTTGTGGAACTTCTTCGACAAAAGGTATGTGGAGACTTGAACTCATCTATCACTTGGAAAGTCTATTTCTACTATCTCCTATATTGAGACATAAGTCGTGTCACGATATAGTTTTCTCTATACACATTTGAGATTTTGAGCTGAGTATATCTCGCTTACATATTTCTCGAAATATGTGTTGGTAAGCTTTCGCTTCGACCAAGTTCATCTTATATCATGAGAAAATTTCCGAGTAACATCTTACATGGTTTTGTGATACAATCATTTGATGTAGGTTTGGAATGTTTCGATAATGATTATTTCAATATCTTGAAAATTGCTTTGATGCTAATAGTATGTGAAAACGGCTATTGTCATTATAGAAGAATGTTTCAATGATTGAAAGAAAGAGTTGATGATGTAACCATCTTTGGATATAATCATATATAATGTGTTCGCACATTAGTGTATAAATCCATAAACCGGAAGCCAAGAGTATGCATATGTGTGTATACGAAATTGGTGAAAGAGATAGGTTAAGTATGCGTACCCGTACGCATACTGGAGGAAGTTCTCGAACTGAGAATTTCTGTTGAGTTTGGTTTTTGACAAACTCTTAACTAGTCACCTTAAGTACGCGTACCCGTACGCATACTGGCGGAAGTTTTCGAACCGAAAATTTCTGCTGAGTTTGGAAACTTTACAAACTAAAAAATCTGGTTGCTTAAGTACGCATACCCGTACGCATACTTAAGCTGGCTACTTTGTTAAATCCGTCATTTCATGGACTTAAATATTTAAATCATAAGGAATGCAATCTTTGCAAACCGTGGCTATAATTTCCATGATTGATTCAAGTAAATCAAACCGATTTGGTTTCAGTTGTGTTTTCTAAACAATTGAACAACTCTTTAACTAGTTTCATTTGAGTCATTTGAACTAGTTATGGTTAAGATGAATAAGGCTGATATGAGAGTAATCATATGGCTAACCTCGGTTAACTATTTGTAAACCAACTTGGTGTACACGTTTAGGTACGGTTACATAAACCTAAATAAGGGTACATTTCATTTGTGTCTAACAAGCTAAGTTCAATCTAACGGTTGAAAGATATTAGCTTGGTTGAATCCGGTTTTTCATCTAACGGTGATTATTGAATGCATTGTTACCAGGGTAACTTAGATTGCAAACCATGATTCGAAAACTATATAAAGGAGAACTCTAGCAAATGGGAAAAATAATCCCCACAACTCTTGTGTGTTACTAGTTGCATAACTAGAGTCGATTCTCCTTTAACCTTAGGTTTCTTCTCGAGACCCTGTATGTTAACGACTTAAAGACCTCATTGGGATTGTGAAGCCAGACCCAACTATTATCTTTGTAGTTGCGTGATCCGATCTTGCTGTTTCTATCGTGTTGAGTGCAATTGAAATAATTGGGTCGAGAATTTATATCTCTGATGGGCAAGATAGAAAAGTAATCACAAACAAACTTCGTCTCATCGTTTGTGATTCCACAATAACTTGTTTCGGTAGTCGATTAAGTTTATTGTGAGGTGATTGATAATATTAGGTTGTTCTTCGGGAATATAAGTATGGTTTATCAATTGGTTCCTCTTCACCTTGATTTATCAAAAGACGGAACAAAAACTCTTGGGTATTTCTGTGGGAGACAGATTTATTCAAGGGTTATTTGGTTTTTGGTACTCAGTTTTTGACCAAAACTTGGGTTTGGTCTAACATTTGTCCAGCCTTTGCATTTGGTCTAAAGACCAACGTTGACCGGCGTTGACTCAGTTAAATATTGACTTCAGTTTAATAATTATTAAAAAAGTTAAATAAAATCCAATTCATATTCTAATTTACTGTTATATCCTTTCACTTTTGTCAATTCTAGAGAACCTACAGCCTAATCCTCTGCTCCATTCAAAGCAACAGCAATGACAACAACAACTCTAATTTCATTCACAAATGCAATTCTGTTTTAACTCCACCATATTTTCCTGCAATTTCGATTCGACCACAGACCCACAAATCCATTATGTATTCCATTCTTTCCATAACTCATGAGAACTCTAGACAAACCCCTCAATCAACATAAATAACATCAAACCCTTGTAAATCTACATGAGAACTATGGAAGCGTCACATACAATAAATGTTCTTCATGACATCATTCCCATCACCAGAAATTACAGCTGCAACATCCAATTTCCTAACTCCATTGTTCTACACCACAGGAAACAACTTCATCTCATGCAATTGCTTTAACTTAAGCTGCATCACCCTCAAGAGCTCAACCCCAACACAGCTTTGTATGAACCTCCTAAGCATTCATCTAAAGCAACAAAACCCATAAACCACTCCTTGATTCAGTTCAAGACCACCATTCGTACCTGTAACTTCCAATTTCTTCTCGTTAACAATAAATTTCTTCCAACATCATCTGGTATTGCACCTTCTTCACAAAACTAGCACCACCAACACATTACAGCTGCACCTGACTATTGCATAACCACCTCCACTTCCCTGAATATACCCTAAATGATGTAGCTTCTACCACCAACATCACTTCCAACTTCTTATTTATTTTCTGCACCGCCATTCATTCCACCAGAACAACAAACTACTGAAGCAAATTCATTTCTTGCACTCCATTCCTGTAATTGCAACTCTCTCTTCTTTCTTATATCCTTAAAAAACATGACTGCAAATTCATTTATTGCACTCCATTCCTGCAATTGCATCTATTTTTTTATATCGGTTTTGAAGAAATGAGAGAATTTTATTAATTTGCTTTAATTAAAAAAAACTTGATAACTGAGGTGTGAAAGAAAGCGAAAAGATGCCTGGCTAGCCGTGCTATGATGCGGCGAGGTGTGAGGCGACGGTCAGGCGTAATATGCCTTGAGTCACTTTCCGTTGATGACTGCTTCCAGTTTTCCTCCATCTTCTTTAAAGATCTTGTAGTACCCACTGTTGTATGCCTTCGTGACTATATAAGGCCCTTCCCATTTTGGGGAGAATTTTGGTGCGGACACGTCTTGCTGGATGTGTTTGGCAGTCTTTAGTACCAAATCTCCTACTTGAAAAACCAGAGGTTTCACGACTTTGTTATATGCTTTGGGAACTCTATTTCTGTACGCTTGCACGTGTTCTTCCACTCTGGATCTTCTGGAATCCACAGTGTCCAACTCTGCTACCCTGGCGTTCAATGCTTCAGCTTCATTCCATTGAACTCCGCTTGCTTCGGCAATCCTAGCTGATGGGATTTTTATTTCTGCTGGGGGGATGGCGTCTGCGCCGTAGACGAGGGAATAGGGAGAGGCACCAGTGGAACTTCTTGGTGATGTCCGGTACGCCCAAAGTGCCATTGGAAATTGTTCGTGCCATGTATGAGGATTATCGTGCATTGTCCGACTGAGGATTCAGATCAAAGTCTTGTTAGTGCTTTCGGCCTGTCCGTTTCCTTGGGGATAGTATACGGTGGAGAAAAGTTGCTTAATTCCATATTCTTCAAGTGATTCCCGTACTTGCTTGTTGTTGAAAGGAGTGCCGTTATCGGCGATGATATGTTTAGGCACGCCAAATCGGCAGATGATGTACTCCTTAATGAACGCCGCGATTGTGGCTCCAGTAGTTCCTCGTAAAGGGATGGCTTCGACCCATTTGGTGAAATACTCAGTTGCGGTTATTATGTATTCGTGATGTTTCGACGACGGTGGGTGGATCTTCCCAATGATATCGAGTCCCCAGCTATAAAAGGGCCGCAGACTGCTTATTGAGTGTAAAGGAGTCGACGGTACATGGATAAGGTTTCCGTGGATTTGACATTTTTTTGCATTTCTGAACAAAGACAGCTGCATCATCCTCCATGGTTGACCAATAGTATTTCTCGTGTATCTTCTTGGGCGAGGAGAGATCCGACGGCAGTGTCACTAAAAGCAGTGTAGAGGCACAACGGTCTTCCTTGTATGGGAGACTTCATGATGGCTGGGGAAGACAATATTTGCTGAATCTTCCGAAATGCCTCCTGTTGTATCGTGGTCCAGACAAATATTGCTCCTTTCTTTAGCAAAGGGGTAAACGAAGCAACAAGTTGAGCCAATCCTGGTATGAAGCGGCGAATGTAGTTTATTTTACCCATGAAACTCTGGAGTGGTTACACAGTTCGCGGGGGTGGCATCGTGAGGATGGCTTGGGTTTTGACCGGGTCGACTTTAATTCCCTCGGCGGTTACCTGGAAACCTAGGAACTTTCCCGAAGAGACACCAAAAGCACACTTCAATGGGTTCATCTTCAGTTTGTACTCGCGACACCTTTCAAACACCTGCCGCAGAATCTCCGTATGGGCCATCCGAGTTTTTGATTTAACCATTATGTCATCTACATAGTCTTCGATTTGCTTGTGCATCATGTCGTGGAAAATAGTAGCATGGCGCGTTGGTAGGGGGCGCCAGCATTTTTCAAACCGAAGGGCATCACAGTATAGTAAAAGTTTCCGAGAGGAGTTCGAAAAGTCGTCTTACTTACGTTGTGTTCGTACATCTTTATTTGATTGTAGCCACTGTACCCGTCCATGAAAGAGAACATATCGTGTCCACTGGTGGCGTCTACCAGCATGTCGATGTTAGGAAGCAGAAAATCATCTTTAGGGCAACATTTGTTTAGATCCCTAAAATCGACACATCACCTGATTTGGCCATTCTTTTTTTTACCGGAACTACGTTGGCCAACCAAGTAGGATGGTGAATGGGTTTGATGAAACCAGCGGCCAGCAGCTTTTGAATCTCCATCTTGATCTGTTCTTCCACATCGTGCCTGAACTGTATCGGCGGTTGTTTGACCGGTTTGGATCTGGGTATTATGTGTAGATGGTGAGTGACCAGCTTCTCGTCTAAGCCAGGAATTTCCTCGTATGTCCATGCAAATATGTCTTGATATTCTCTGAGAAGGTCTACCAGCTTTGCGCGTTCGTCGACGCATAGAGTCGAGCTGATTGAGATGGGTCGCGGAGATTCCTCGCTCCCGACGTTGACAACTTCAAGTTCATCCGTGGTAGAGTTGGTCCCGTCCTGTAGCTGTCGCGGTGCCTCCGACACTTCCTCTTGTGACCGGTTGCTGTCATTGCATTCTACTAGGCGGAGAGACTGGGTGGTAGTCTCTCATGTTAATTTCTAACAACGGCACTGATATACGGTTTTCCCTTTTTCATCATGATCATGATAAAATCCCGCTCTCGTTTGGTATGTGAGCGCCAAACTTTGGGTTGAAAGGGGGAGACTGGCGCGCTTCCCATCTGAAGAGATGATGTGTGACCGGGTTTATCCATGAAACGACTCAAACCTATCGCTTTCTTCAATCGATGCCCACTTCGGTAGTGGAGTGTGGTGATTCTTGCCTTTCGGGCCCCACGAGTTCTTCCTTGGTTCAAACATCTCCATGCCACAGATCGGCGCATAGGGGGATAATGACGCGGAGATGCGGATGACTTCTCCATTTAGCATGGTTTTCAGGCACTGGTGATACGTCGAAGTAATGATTCTGTTGTCGTGGAAAACCGACCTTCCCAGTATCATATGGTAATCTGGATCTTTCTCGATTACTTCAAACTTCACCTTTGACTGGACTGGTCCTACTGATAAATTCAAGTTTATGTATCCGTACGTGCTGGTTTGGTTTACTTCGAAATCTGTCATCGTAGTAGATTGTCGCACGACTTCACTTGGCCGCACCTTGGCTGTTCTGAGCGTTCTAAGAGTAATGACATTGGAGGACGCTCCTGTTTTGATAAGGGCCCTCTTGAACTCCACATCCTTGATACGAGCTGTGACGTGTAAGGCCCGGTTATGTCCTTCTTCTGCCATCATGTATTCGTCGGTGAACGTGACATTGTTGACGGACATCTCCGGTATTTTTGAAGTTTCCAAGCATGAAGGAACCAGAGATGCATTTAATGCTATTTGATTGATGGTGGTAAACGCCTCCATTCGTTAATCTTTTGAAAGGTGTAGGAGTTCACATAAACTTTCCACCAACGAGGCCGCCTCGTGGCCTACTGGTTTCCGGTTGGTGATGAGGCTGTTGACCTGGGAGGGATCATCCAGGACGTCAGTACCCAGTCCCGGAGCTTCCGGGGAATATGAGTCACTCAACTCCGATGTTAAGATGATAAGGAAGTTAAGTATGCTGTTAATCACCTCCTTCATCATATCCATGTTCCTGGTGTGGATCTCCTGAACCCGTGCCAAATCGTCGAGCCTTGGAACTTCTCTGTCGGTTGCGTTGTTAGCTGTCGTGTTGGGAGAGGAAAAATTTCCATTCGCCTGAGTGAGATTTGGGTCTTGGATTCAGCCCTAAAACCGACCATCTTTCGGAGTTAGAGGCGAAAGGCGAAATTCAGAAATAGATATTGTAACCGAGAGACTAATCTCCCACTGTGGTCGCCAATTGTTTGAGGGTGAAAACGGTTTCTGCTGATTTCGGTAAATTCATGTATGGGTGAGAAACGAGTCTAAACCCGAAACAATGTACTGCACGGAAGTACTTTAGAATCGAGAGATCAATCTGTACAAATCCGGCCTAAACCAAGAAATGTCCGTTCCAGACTTGCTTCGATTACAAAGTGAAGGAGAAGGGTTGGTCTTGGGGAGGGAAGCGAAGAGAGTGTTGAGACCAAAATAATTAATTTTGGAAAAGTGGTTTTTTTACGACTTGTATCAGAAAGTGAAACGCTAGCAATATGGAAAGCTAACAAGTGATTTCTGAGTGTTGTATTCTCCTGACCCAAACTTGTCTTTTGGTGGAAATAGGTGAGACCTATTTATACAAGTCGCAACAAAACGTACCCTGGCCTCGTAAGAAGTGGAAACGATTGAGTAATGGAAGAGAATGGTAACGGGTAACGCCTGGAATTGATGTTTCCATAATGAAGGATACGTTTCACCATTATTTCCTGTCATTACTAACCAACCGCCTTACTCTTATGACACTTTCTTGTAACGGGCGTATTGCACGCTGCATGCTGTAAACCGCCAGACCAATACCCCGATGAGCATCCCCCAGTTTGTGACATGTCTTGATGTCTCGAGTGTTTTCTTGGAAAACGTGTAGCATGTTGCTATTGTTTGGCAAGTTAAAATTGAATGACTTGCCGGTTCGGTGGCAACCTTCGACGGCCGAGATTTTGCATCTTGAGAGGAAGGGCAGCCATTAATTGTGGCTACCTTCCGTTGGTAGCCATTGTCGTGGCCACGATGCTGGCATGGCTTGCGCATGCTCTTGGCGTGGCCATCTAAGATGCGGTGAACAAAGAGTTGGCAGCGTAGCCAAAGGGTTGCCACAAGTCGTGTGGTTTGGCGGCAAGCTTGTACGAATGAGATCTGTGTCTCAGGAGGAGGGGTAGCCGTTGATTTTTGCAACCCTCCATTTGACAGCCAGCGACATGGAGGCATGGCTCGTGCATGCTGTTGGCGCTGCCAAAATAGAGTTTGACGCAAACCGCGGAATTTTGGCATCGCAGCCAAGAGGTTGCCACAAATCGTTTGGTTTGGTGGAAAGCTTGTACGGCTGAGATTTGCATCTCATAAGGAGGGGTATCCGTTGATTGTGGCAACCCTCCGTTTGGCAGCCAGCGGCCTGGAGGCATGGACAGCATGGCTCGTGCATGCTCTTGGCGTGGCCCCAATTAGGGTTTGGCACAAACTGCGGAGTTTTGGCATCGCAGCCAAGAGGTTGCCATGCATTTGGTGGCGAACTTCTACGGCTGAGATCCGCATCTCAGGAGGAGGGGTAGCCGTTGATTGTTGCAACCCTCCGTTTAGCAGCCAGCGACATGGAGGCATCGCCGGCATGACTTTGGCATGTTTTAGGCGCGACCAAATTAGGGTTTTGGTATAAACCGCGGGATTCGGTATTAGGCCTGAAGTTGCCACGCGTTTGGTGGCGAACTTGTACGACTGAGATTTTCATCTTAGAGGGAAGGGTAGCCGTTGGTTGTTGCAACCCTCCGTTTGGCAGCCAGAGGCTTGGCCGGCATGGCTTTGGCATGTTTTAGGCGCGACCAAATTAGGGTTTTGGCATAAACCGTGGAATTTGGCATTGGGACAGAAGTTGCCACGCGTTTGGTGGCAAACTTGTACGGCTGAGATTTGCATCTTAGAGGGAAGGGTAACCGTTGGTTGTTGCAATCCTCCGTTTGGCAGCCAGCGGCATGGAGGCATGGCCGACATGGCTTTGGCATGTTTTAAGCGCGGTCAAATTAGGGTTTTGGAATAAACCGTGGAATTTGGCATTGGGCCAGAAGTTGCCACGCGTTTGGTGGCGAACTTGTACGGCTGAGATTTTCATCTCAGGAGGAGGGGTAGCCGTTGATTGTTGTAACCCTCCGTTTGGCAGCCAGCGGCATGAAGGCATGGCCGGCATGGCAGGGGCATGTTTTAGGCGCGGCCAAATTAAGGTTTTGGAATAAACCGTGGAATTTGGTATTGGGCCAGAAGTTGCCACGCGTTTGGTGGCGAATTTGTACGGCTGAAATTTGCATCTCATAAGGAAGGGTAGCCGTTGATTGTTGCAACCCTCCGTTTGGCAGCCAGCGGCATGGAGGCATGGCTTTGGCATGCCGTTGGCACGGCGGTGCGGCTGGTGTGGTTGGGCCTTTGGCGCGTGAGGTGTGGATGGCATGGTTTGCATGCCGTTGGCACGGTGGTGCGGCTGGTATGGTTGGCATGCCTTTGGCGCGGAGGTGTGGCTGACATGGTTGGCATGCCGTTGGCATGGTGCGGCTGGCATGGTGCGTCTGGCATGGTTAGCATGCCTTTGGCGCGGAGATGTGGCTGGCATGCTGTTGGCACGGTGCGACTGGCATGGTTGGCATTCCTTTGGCGCGGAGATGTGGCTGGCATGGTTGGTATGCCGTCGGCACGGTGGTGCGGCTGGCATGGTCGGCATGCCTTTGGCGCGGAGATATGGCTGGCATGGTTGGCATGCCGTTGGCACGATGGTGCGGCGGGCATGGTTGGCATGCCTTTGGCACGGAGGTGTGGCTGGCATGGTTGGCATGCCGTTGGCACGGTGGTGTGGCTGGCATTGTTGGCATGCCTTTGACGCGGAGATGTGGCTGGCATGCCGTTGGCACGATGGTGTGGCTGGCATGGTTGGCATGCCTTTGGCGCGGAGGTGTGGCTGGCGTGGTTGGCATGCCGTTGGCGCGGTGGTGTGGATGGCATGCCGTTGGCACGGTTGGCTAGCATGCGTGGATGGCATGTGCGGAGATGATGCTAGTCAGTACTGAGGGTTCTGTTGTGGAATATAACATATATGTAAAAAAAGGTACCATGATAAATTTCTCGTAGACGTATTGAAAGGCTTAATAAATGTGCTAGTGGAGACATTAGTACTCAAGCTCCGTTTCCTTACAGAGTGACGTCACGTCAGACTAAGGTTTTACAATTTTAACCCTAAGCTAAAAACCACCATCAACAGGTGAGTATGAAGGAAAAATGGAGGAGTGATGAAGCATATCAGCAGACAAGTGTCAGGGCTGAAAGATTTGCTGCTTGTCAAAAACGTCGACGGGTTGAGCATGAGGAACTTTTGGATGAAGATGGACTTCTGGATAAACATGAATACCCTATTCATAATGGCGTCATAATTCTCAACTCTGATATGGACGAACCCTATTATGGGGAATACCCTCAAAGGCTGTTGAAACAGTTTCTGAAAAGGATGTTGAAGCAGCTTCCGAAAAGAATGTAGGAGCGGCTTCTGAAGAAAATGTTGAAGCAGCTTCCAAAGAGGATGGGGGAGCAGCTTCCGAAGAAGATGTTGAAGCAGCTTCCAAAGAGGATAGAGGAGCGGCTTCTGAAGAAGATGTTGAACCAGTTTCTGAAGAGGACTCCGGTGAAGATGACATTAATCCTGGTGTTAATGTTGATAACTTGATTTTCCGTTTTGTGATTTCTTTTGCATATGAGCATCTTTTTCGTAGTTTGCAGATGCTCCTTCAATATTTAGTAGTTTTGCTTCATAATACTGGAGCCAGGACTTCTTCGAATAATAATTCTTCACTCATGTTGCTTTCATGATTTTTATATTTCCAGTTGGATGAATGGATGAGACCTCCACGATTAAGGAATCTGAATTTCTCGAAAGATCTTATAATATTTTGAAATTTTAGATGTAGCACTCTTTGGTAGGGTTACGGTAGAATCTCCACACGCAATATTCATTCTTCGAATGTCATGATTAGTATCTTGATTTCGCAATTCAAGCCCTTCCCAATTTATTGAGGCGAGGTAGCAGACAGAAGATGACACATAAGTGGCGATGGTCGACAAGACTGAGAGAACTGTGCTTTCTTTTCATGAGAAGGGATATCGCTTCCACAATGATATTTAATACATGTAACCCTAGAAACATCAACTCTAAAGTAGAGAATACAACAATAATGGTTAAGGATTCAGCCGCGAACCTGTAACTTTCCGTTTGATATTCAGATCACGTGTTATTTGGAGATTTTAGCGTGCCAGCTAAGTATATGCGGAAGCATGGACGCATTGCCACAACCAAGAAATCCAAGAGCCGTGTTTTGTGAGCTAAACGGGTAAAGGGAGCCTTATCTTCAATTGATGATATGTGTAACGTAACTGGACACATCGTTTATGAAGAAGTAGTTGTACCATGGGAATATCATCGGGGTATTTGCATTAATTTTGGATTCAACACTTCCTAGTTCCGTGAAGGGATTCCAAAATCCGAAAGTTGCAGACTGAAATGGATGAATCTCCTTCCACGGATCTCATTAGTCAGAAAGAGGCGGAGGTCGAGAAATTTTCTCACGAATTTGAAGTTGAAACAAGCTTCTCTTCAGGATATGAAAGATGCTTTCTCTAAGAAGAATGCGCTGCTACTGGACGATCTCCCTTGAATATTTTATCCTTTCTTTCTTCTTTACATATTCTCCTCTTTGGTATTTCTTGAAAGATAGGAGACGCTTCCTTCACAGTTTGATTTTCTGGTTTTGAACTAGTAGGTAATTGTCTTGTAAGGATTTTGAGTTCGTTTGAGATTTTGTTTTGAAATGATTCATGAGTAATTTTCTGAAAGGAATTTATACTTTGAATAACTGATAAATTGAAATCCTAATTATGAATGCAACCCAGTGCAATCATTTTGGAGGAATTACAAATATTGCATGAAAAGGGGAAATGCTAGAGAAAATACTGAAGGAAATGTTAGAGGACAAGGCGACATGATATCTTAGGTATTGAAAGGTTTGATCCACCTGGCGTGTATTACTATTCCTTCTAGCTTGTCAGCATTGATGAGCTTGCAATAGCCTCCCAAGATAATTTCTACTACTAGGTACGGATTGTCTTTTCCTTCTGGGAAATTAGGCAGAGCAGGTTGAGTAGTAATCCTTACTACCATATCTCCAACTTGAAAGGGATTTAAGTGTTGTATAGATACTTGACTCTTAGAATCATTATCCTTGACTGAGACAACTTCTAAACACTTGATAAAATATTTGAAAGGACTAGCATCCCACTCACATCGCTTAGTGAAAGCTGGGTTAATAGTTGGATCAAGTCCCCAGATCTTGACGGAATGAGAAGTGAGTGGTTGTAGTAAGGGTTTTTCAACAAGACTTGTGTTCGGAACCTGCGAACAAATTCTGCTGCACTCCCTCTAGGTAGATGTATCACGTTTGCGAGTTGTCGATACGGAAACAAATAATCTCCAGGGTTGTACGGCTTGTTGGAGACCCTCTCAGGTGTAGACACTATCAAAGGACATACTCCTAGTTTCGCTTTGTTGCTATGTATCCATGAGTGCCCCAGAACCATATCATAATTTGGGTATTCTTTAACAATATGAAACTTGGCGTATGTTAGGGCGTCTCCTACCTTGATTTCGAGATTGATGTACCCATAAGAACTTTTGGGTTCTCCTTCTGAGTTTTTGATCACTAGTTGGGCAGTAAACAACTTCTTGGCTTTGAAATCCCTGCAGCTCTCAGAGTCTTGATGGTGATATTGTGGAAGTCAGAGGTCACATCGATCGACGTGCTATCGAACTCGACACCTTTCAGGTGATCAGTGGTTAGGAGTCCCCAGTTACATTTACTAGCCATACCTTCCAGGAGAGGTTGGGTTTTGGGAGCATCTTCTCCGACTAAAAACAACCGCTTGCCTGATACAACATGGTTGAGGGATGCAAATATATCTTGGCACTGCGCTTTAGAGAAATAGAGAATCTCAGACACATGTTCCATCATATACTGTACAATTTTGTGGATAGAGTCCCCAGAAAGCATGCATCTTCTGAGAGGAATAGGATCCCTGTGAACTTCCTCAGTGCATAGTTGAAGTTCTCCTGCGTCCACCTTCTCTTTGAAAATGCGCTTCAATTTTTTGCAGTCACTGGTTGGGTGATTGACGAACCTATGGTAACGACAATACTTGGGATCTGTCATTTTTCTCTCAATTGGTGGACGTCTGATAGGAGGTAGCTTGATGGCATCATCTTGAATCCATGCTTCTAGGAGTTCGATTACCTCTTCAATTGGAAATGGGAAGTTTGGAGCAGCTTCTCCCGTTTGCTGCTGCGCATGAGTCTTGGTCACAACTTTCTGAGGTTGAGTTGTATCTTTCGCTGGTGCCGCACGTTTGGGTTGTTGTTTGGTAGTTGGAGCTTTACTCGTTCCTCCTTCACTCACCACGCTTACAGAGGGTTGAGTATTGTATTGTTTGTTGATGAGACGTTTAATTCCTCGATTCTCACGTACGTCTTAATTCCTGGAAGGTCTGGTTCGTTCTAGCAAGGCTGGTGCTGTCGTAGTTGAGGGTTTAACATCCTCATGAAGTTCAGAAAATGTCTGGAAGCGTAGGTTCTCTAGTAAAGCACAATAGACAGGCACCATGTTGTTAATACATAACTCTACCAATTATTGTTCAGTCACATTTGGATCATGACAATCTAGTGCCTGAATTCTGAATATCTTGACGTAATCATTTGGATGCTCATTGTTTCGCTGAAACATCCTTCCCAAGTATGATAAAGTGATTTTCTCAAACACAAAGAAATATTTCTTGTAGAAAGCGGTAACCATTTCACACCAATTGGTTATGCTGTTTGGTGCAATGTTGTTGTACCAGGTGTATGCTCTCCGAGTGAGTGATTTTGAGAATTCTTTCAGACGAAGGACGTGGTTGTATTCATGCTCTCCTAGTGATTCCAAAAAATGAGAGATGTGTTCACAAGCCTTACCAGTACCATAATAAAGGGAAAACTGAGGAGAGGAATATCCTCTTGAAAGAGGAACTCTTTGCACATCAGGAGGGTAAGGAGGTTCGTGCTGATGAAATCGTTCCAGGTCTTCACGCATGACGAAATTGGATTGTTGATTTCTCTCTGACGGACGTTCAGGAGCAATACGAGCTTCCACATCTATAAAGATACTCCCCGTTGAAGCGCTTGCACCAGGAGTCATGAAAGCATTCCTCGTATGCTCTATTTGGGGTTGACGTGGCTCCGGTGGTAACCTTTCTGTTAGTGTTTTGAGAAAAATGAGTACCTCTTTCTGTGTTCTGGCCATGTCTGTCTGAGCTTTGGTAAGAACTTCTTGTCTCTCTATTAAATCGACTATGGTAATGAGAGGTTGATTTCCTCGGGCTCCTCCAGCCTCCCGTCATGACGGAGGAGTGGTAGTAGCTCTGGTGGTGATTGGAGATGTTACGCTCGAAGAAACGTTAGGAAGAGTAGCGAAGGCTCTGGATCTGGTGACAGGAGGTGTTACGCCAGAGGGAATGTTTCTGGTGCCGTTGGTGTTGGTGGTAGAGGATGTAATTCCATGAGATGTATTGACGGTGCTAGCAGGCGGTACATTGGTGTCAGCAGCAGGAATATTGGCGTCAGGAGTGTTGTCAGCGCCAGTAGCATCAGGATTATTTATTGATCCAGACCTAAGATCCACCATTTTGAAATTGAGAAATTGATTTTGCAACCGAGTGATTAATCTCCCACTGTGGTCGCCAATTTGTAGTAGGGTAAAAATTGATTCTGCTGAAAATGGTAATTTGGGTGTGTCGATGAGAAAAGAATCTAAACCCTAAACAAATGTACTGCACATGACTATTTTAGATTCGAGAGATCAATCTGTACAATTCTGGACTAAACCAAGAAATGGACGTTCCAGTCTTGCTTCGGTCACAAAATGAAGTAGAAGGGTTGATCTTAAGGAGGGAAGCAGAGAAGGTGTTGAGATCAGAATGATGAACTCTGTAAGGTGTAGTTTTTTTATGACTTGTATCAGAATGTATAACCCGCTTACAGAATGTAAGCTGTAAGTTCTTGGTGTTTTCTGAATTCTTGCGATAATGAAATGTTTTTTGTTGAAATAGATTATACGAGTCATAGTCGAACACACCCTGATCTCATAGGAAATAGAAGTAGTTGAGTAAAGGAGAAGTGGGGATCGTGTAAAATGATGAAAAATCACGTTCCTACTATGAGGGGAAGATTGGTCGGTTTTACACCCACTACTTCATTACTTCCACTAAATGTCCTCCTTTCCTGACACTTTCTCATAATGGGCGTGTTGCACGCCGCACGTTGTAAACTGTCAGACCAATACTCTGATGAACATTCTCCAGTTTGTGACATGTTTGATGTCTCGAGTATTTTGTAGAAAATATGTAGCAAGTTACATGAGGAATGAAACAAATCCCACGTGGTAGTTGCTGAGCGAGTCTTGCTTGCAAGACCTAAATATTTCAACCAATCACACGAAAGCTAGGCATCGGGCAGTCGTATGTGACAAGTCAAGTCGTGAGACTTGCCGTAAAAAATAGTATACAATGCTCTTAGGTTAAACAATTAAGTTATTTATGAAACCGATATTCATAAAATATCGCTTGTATTCGACGCTCGTAAAGCATCGCTTTTAAGCAAGCAGCTCAAAATAATAGATATTCATGAAGCATCGTTGTTCAGAGCCTGCCTTAGTTGGTCATTCACGATCTTAAAACAAGCATGACCGGCCATCTTTGGGCAGCTGCCAGAACCCTTCCGTGTAGGTTAGAGATGAGGTGACCAGTCATCATAAGAGAAGAATGGCTAGTAGTCGTTATGACATCTCATTGGTCGGCCCAAATTAGATCTAAGTCGGTTAAATCAACTATCCAAGTTTGATGCTTGAGATGATTTGCGGCAATTATTGATTGTCGTTGAATTTATTTAAGACTTTTGTAGGCCGCGTGACTATCCTACTTTGGCTAATGATTCGGAGCGCAGCGCATAGGCTACAAGCGATGTGACTGGTTGAAGTCAAAGATGGGCCGCCAGTGAACATAACAGTACCCTATTGGTCATTCGATCTTGAATCTAGGATGATCAATCCGGCTAGCCAAGTTGGATGGCCGTGATTAATTTAAGACTTCCATGGGAGGTAATGACCTAATTAAGACCCTTTTCAGGCCGCTCGACTAGCCTACCTTGGCTAGAAATTGCGAATGCCTCCCGCGGGTTAGGAGAATCCTGACTGGCTGAAATAATAGAGGGACCGTCGTTGATCATTGTGAAGCTTGTTTGGTCGCGCCGGAGAAGGCCAAGCTCGTTAAGTTGGCCGACTAAGTTGGACTGAAGAGATCAGTTTGCGACTGATCTGAACGGCAAAAATCTATTTTCTTAGGGAAATTAAGTGCGTCGACCAGCTAACTTCCACCTTTAATTAAAAGTATAGGTTGCGTCTTTGGAGCGATTTGATTGGTCGATGGGAAAGAGGGGCCGACAGACAGCAATACGGGGCGTGGCCGGTCGGTGATGGGAGGCGCCAGCTAGGGTAAGCCGGCCAGCCAAGTAATGCGGTCGCGCACCTTTTGTTGTTTCCTTTATTTGCCGCAGTTTCCTTTATTTCTTGTTTTCCAAATTTTGGTAGGATTATGCTCCTACTAGTTCCATGATGGATCAATTTCCTAGTTTGCCTAGGTTTAGTCTCGACCAATAGGGATCGAGATATTGCGCAGACCGCAAAAAACCTAATTTTTTGTAAATTGATAAAATTAGGTTAGAAAAATTAAATTTTGCGAGCTGACACAAAATTAATCAATTTTGGTGAATTTTGCGCGTTGATACAAAATCATTAATTTTTTTTATCTCGGAGATCAGTGCAGCTTGCGTGCCTCTGATTGAGTACTTTCATGCGCATCTTGAAAAAGCGGGGGTCTGACAACCACACCCAATATTTTATCTTAGCAATTTGTATGGACAAACTCCAACATACTTTCTAGAGAATCAACTAGACAGTCAGACTCAATCTAGATAAAAAGTATATCAAAGAGTTTATATCTCTATCTCTCGATTTAAATCTTACTCAAGAAAACTGTGAGTCTCAATTTAAATACAAGAGAGATAAACTTGGATGGTACCAAAGACCAATATCCAAGTATCAATCAATTTAAATCAACAACCAAAAGGTCGGATATTCTAATTGATTGATTCTAACGCACAAGCTGTGATATTTCAATTATAAAGATAAACAATATAATGCGGAATATAAATAACACATACACCAGAATTTTATTAACGAGGAAACCGCAAATGCATAAAAACCCCGGGACCTAGTCCAGATTGAACACACACTGTATTAAGCCGCTACATGCACTAGCCTACTACAAACTAACTTCGGTCTGGACTGTAGTTGAACCCAAATTAATCTCACACTGATCCAAGGTACATTTATGCTCCTTACGTCTCTGATCCCAGCAGGATACTACGCACTTGATTCCCTTCGCTGATCTCACCCACAACTAAGAGTTGCTTCAACCCAAAATCGAAGACTTTAATAAACAAATTCGTATCACACAAAAAAATCTATTGTAATAGATAAATCCATCTCCCACGAATATACCTATGAGTTTTGTTCCGTCTTTTGATAAAATCGAGGTAAACAGGAACCAATCGATAACCCGGATTTATATTCCGGAAGAACAGCCTCGAATTATCAATCACCTCACAATAAACTTAATCGACTAGCGAAACAAGTTATTGTAGAATAAGAAACGATGAGACGAAGATGTTTGTGATTAATTTTTATCTTGCCTACCGGAGATAGAAATCTCTAGCCAATTATTTCAATTGTACTCGTACGATAGAATCAACAAGATCAGATCACACAACTATAAGAAAGTAGTATCGGTTTGGCTTCACAATCCCAATGAAGTCTTTAAGTCGTTAACCCGGTTTGAGAAAAGAAAACCAGAGGTTAAAGGAGAATCGACTCTAGCTACAACTAGTATCACACGTAAGATGTGGGGATTAGGTTTCCCAGTTGCCAGAGTTCTCCCTTATATAGTCTTTCAAATCAAGGTTTGCAATCAATGTTAGCTTAGTAACAAAGCATTCAATATTCACCGTTAGATGAAAACATGATTAAATTCAAGATAATATTTATCAACCGTTAGATCGAAAACATAGCTTGTCATACACAAATGAAATGCACGTTTCTAGGCTCGTGTAACCGTACCCAAACTTGTACATTAGTTGGTTCAAAAATAGTTAACCAAATGGTTATCCATATGATCACTTTCATATCAATCATATTCTTCTTCACCATAACTAGTTCAAATGACTCAAATGAACTAGTTAGAGTGTTGTTCAATTGCTTAAATCTTATGTAACTTCACAAGACACAGTCGAAGCAAAAACGATTTGATTCACTCGAATCGGTTCATGAACTTTATACCACGGTTTGCAAAAGCATCCCTTAATCAATATAAAGATAAGTTCAAGAACAATCGTTTTTAGACATAACATACTCAAGTTCGCGGATTTAAGTTCCCAGAAGGAGTTCACAAACTCTAGCAGAAATTCTCGGGTTTGAGAACTTCGCCAGTTCGTGGACTGAGCTTGTTGAGTGAGTTTTCAAACTCCAGCAGATATTCTTGGATGAGAACCTCCGCCAGTTCACGGACTGAGTTCGCAAACTTTGCAAACAATTCCGGTTCTCTTGATCAACAAAGTTCGCAAACTTTGGTTCAAGGAATAAGACTTATACATATATGTGTTTCCACAATAATGCTTATATCCATCAATGGTTATATAATCTAAACTCTCATTTCAATCATTGAAACATTCTCAAAGGACGTCATATAGTTGTTATTCACAAACCATTTTTCGTCAGAGCAATTCTCAAAGTGATTGAAACATATCATGACTTTCGTCACTAGGTAAAGATGAACTTGGTTAAAGTGAAAGCTTACCAACACATATTTCGAGAAATAGATAGGCGAGATAAACTCGGCTCGAAATATCAAATGTGAATAATCTAAGTCTATATAGAAAAACGACTTTTGTCTCAAGATAGGAGATAAAGTAGATAGACTTTTGAGTGATAGATAAGTTCAAGTCTTCATATACCTTTTAGTTGATGAAGATCCACCGTTTCCTTGAGTAGTCCTTCGTCTTGTATGATGATTTCCATGGAGTTCTTAAGCTCAATTACACTTTCTATCCTAGTCCGAGACCTTAGCTATACTAGACTAGAAATCAAGACTTTATAGTTTTGATCACTAACATTGACAAACATGCTTGAGATAGCAACACATGCGAGTTCGACCGAGCAGTACTCTAACAATCTCCCCCTTTGTCAATTTTAGTGGCAAAATTATTAATACATATGAAATACAAAAAAGATAAATACATTTTTGAAGCTCCTATTCCACATGCCTAATCTTCAGCATTACTCGAAATCTTCGTCACTTCCAAGTACTCCAATGATCCCAAAGGTTGTAAGTTTAGCATCATCTTGTTGAAAATTCGTAGCTATAACAATGAGAAAACAGAGTTCTCGATCATTGTTATACAGTGACATAGTATCATTACATAATATCAAAGTTCAATTGTATCACAACTTTGACAACAATACTATGGTGATATGTATCATTCCCCCTTAGTGAATACTCCATCTCACATGGAAACCACTCCCCCTTACATAATGATCCGAAAACCATATGTATTTGTAGTGTGAACTACATATTAATTCTCCCCCTTTTTTTCAATAAAATTGGCAAAGGTACAAGAACGGGATCCTAATGAAATTTCCGAAAGAGACATTTCATGACTAAAAGAAAGTATATATCAACTTGTTCTTTAGATGCAATCATAAAGCAGAAGCTAAATGCATTCATCAAGGAGTTTAAAGATACAAGATAACCTCTATAATATTCCACAACCGCACTCCCCACAAAGATATGACAATTAAGCACAAGTTCAAAAGAACTCTCCCCCATAAAATGTCAAGAGAACAACAAGAGCGACCTTAATTTCAAGAGAAAAGAAGGATTTCTTTGGACATAACAAATCACATACAAGTATGAATTTGAATCCAAAAACACTCAATTAAATTAACCACAGGAGAACCCATGATTTATTTAATCGGAATACACAATCAAACTAATCACAAAAGTAATCAATTTAATTGATCATGCTCGACATAAGAAAACTTATGGAGACTCAAAAAACTCAATTAGATTAATCACAAGAGAACCCATAATTAATCTAATCGAAATACACACTAGACTGATCACAAAAGTAATCAATTTAATTGGTCATACTCAACATAAGAAAATCTATGGAGCAATGACTAAATTAATCATAAGAAAACAATCAACCCAGTCAAAAATGCTCAAACATGAGAAAAACTTATGGAGCCATAACTAAATAACCAAACAAGATGATTAATTTAGTTGATTATGCTCGACATAAAGTACCTTACGGAACAACAACAAAGCTAATCATGGAAATAATCAACTTGGTCGTTTAGTGCTCAACTAGGACACATTACGGAGCCTCACAATAATACATTAAAGATTATGGATCAGGGAAGATCAATACTGCAGAATACACAAGGATTTATTCTATTTTCCATCACTATTTGCATAACGACATACAATAGACATAATCCTTGTAAACAAAAGATTTTAACCTATCTTCCATAAATAATTGACATAATAGGCTTAACTTTTGTATTTGTCAAAAGTCTCATTCATTCTTTTATCAATACATGCATATCGACATACGAAAGACTTTACTTTTGACAAGGTATTGGACAATCAAGTTCACGGACGTAAACACACATATCCCATAACAATATTGCAATATTTGAAACCATATAGATTAATACTGCAAAAATAATCTTCCAAACAAATTTAGAATTTAAACCAATAAATCTAAAAATATGAAGATGAAAACGTTGAACATAGCTATATGTAATCACAATAATGGCTATTCCAAACTCTAGTTATTCTTCTAAGCAAAACAAGAATAGAAGATATACTAGGCAATTATATCTTTGAGAAATTCATTGTCGTTCCCGAACTCCTTGTCGTCAACAACCATTGGAACATAGGGTTCGTGGAGGAAGGAGTCAATACCAACAAACCCTCTAGGCTGATGATGTCGAACCAGGGCCTTTTGAATTTCCAAAGATCTAAACACGCAAGCCTTTATTTGATGAATCTCCTTTCGCATCTCCTTCATCTCTTCGAGAACATCAGAAAACTTCTGAGAATTTGAAGGAACGACTCTTGGCTTCCTCACATTCCTTCTTTTTCTTTTCAAGGTAGGAGGCAATGGAGATTTTTCTTTTTCCTTCATGAGTGATGACTTAGCAATCATATTAACATCTTTTCCATCTAAAGACATCATCCTTGGAGTATCCATAAGAGTATGGGTTTGTGAGAGGAAATCACAATTTCAGCTCAACAAGTAGTCTTGAGATAAAAAGAGGTTTGAAGGAAGGAAAAAGGAATATAGGGTTTCGAGACCTTTAACAGGTTCGTACACGTTCAACTCTCAACCCTATAAAGAGTAGAATTGACGATGATAACCTTCTCTTTTGGTTGATAGACAGGAAAGAGCAAAAAGCTACAAAGAAAAGAAAAAAAAACTTCTCCTAAAGCCTGAGAGGTTCAAAATCATTGTATCTTTTGATCAGGCACATGAAACAAGATTTTCATCAACAACACAATTAAATCGCGTTGTGGTGAACAACAACTTGTCCACCATTTTCTTCTTGAGAGGAATCCTCAGACTTCTGTCTATCAAACTGACTCTACCATACTCTCTTCTCTAATGGTCTTGGTTTGTCCTTGGAAACTAACTTCTTAGATGAAGATAAAATCTTACATACCTCAACAGTCTTTTGGGAAAGTTTAAGCTTGTTTGCTAATCGATTTGCTATTCGTTGAAGTTTGTTGACGTTCCTCAATTGGTGTTTGTACTTGTAACACTTTTGATAGTTCATGACTCTTTTGAGAACAAAATGAACACATAAATCTTGAATATTTAGGCATCATAGATGTGTACGCAGCTAGACACATAGAGGAACCTGAAACATTACAAACAGAGTTTCCAAAGAATGGGTCAAATTCTTCTTCAAGATTGGTTGAGATTTCTTCTAAAAGAATATCGAAATTGATGTATGTATTGCTACAGTTATCAAAATCAATATTTTCACCGAGAAGTGCATCACTTGATTTCTCGTCTTCATTAGACTCATAGCTGTCAGAAATTTCATCAAGAGTTGTAGCAAGACCTTTGTTCCCAGTGTATTTTCTACGATTTGGACACTCGTTTGCAAAATGACCAAATCCTTTACACTTAAAGCACTGAGGCATATCCTCGTCATCAGTTTCATCCGTTTCCCTGTTTTTAGGAGGAATACGATTATGAGGTTTAACTGATTCTTTAGGCTTATCTTTGGAGAACCGTTTACTTCTCTTCAACAGAAGATCCCTAAACTGTCTTGTGATCATCGAGACTGACTTGTAAAGATCTTCATCTGATGAATCTGTCTCAGAGTGATCATCTTCAGAGATGTACACTTTTTTACTTTTATCACGTAATTTAGTGTCCTTTAATGCTTTGAACGCAACATCCTTAGATTTGGATGAATGTTCGTGATCAAAGATCCTAAGCTTTCCAACCAGCGTATTTCTGGAGAGATTATCTAGGTTATTTCCCTCAATGATGGCATGCTTCTTAAACTCGTATCTAGATGGAAGCGATCTGAGAATTTTCATCACAATGTCCTCTTCAGGAATAGTCTTACCCAATGCAAAAGATGCATTAACAATTTCAGACACTTTGTGATTAAACTCATCAAATGTTTCTTCATCTTCCATACGAAGGTTTTCCCAAACGGAATTAAGGTTTTGAAGCCTAGCTTCCTTTTCACTGGTGTTACCTTCGAATACGGTTTCTAAGATATCCCAAGCTTCTTTAGACTTAGTGCAATTCGACACATGCTGCTGAAGATTTGAGGTAATGGCATGTATAATGGCATTCAAACCGTCGGAATTTTACTTTGCAGCAAGTATCTCGGCAGGACTGTATTCACCAATGTTCTTGGGAACGTTTTCATTACCAACTGCCATAATGGGAGCGTCATAGCCATTAATAACATATACCCATGATTGAAAATCACGTGCTTGAAGAAAAGCTCGCATAGCAATTTTCCACTATAAGTAATTAGAGCCATCGAAGACTGGTGGTACGTTAATTGAAATAACACCTCTGTCCATAGAGTCAGATCGCTACAAACACAAACTTGTAAGGTCTTGAACGTGTTTGCCTGCTCTGATACCAATTAAAAAAGATCTAACAACCACACCCAATATTTCTCTTAGCAATCTGTATGTACAAACTCCAATATACTTTCTAGAGAATCAATTAGACAGTCAGACTCAATCCAGATAAAAAGAATATCAAAGAGTTTATATCTCTATCTCTCGAGTTAAATCTTACTCAAGCAAACTGTGAGTCTCAATTTAAATACAAGAGATAAACTTGGATGGTACCAAAGACCAAGATCCAAGTATCAATCAATTTAAATCAACAACCAAAAGGTCGGATATTCTAATTGATTGATTCTAACGCACAACCTGTGATATTTCAATTATAAAGATAAACAATATAATGATGAATAGAAATAACACAGACACCAGAATTTTGTTAACAAGGAAACTGCAAATGCAGAAAAACCCCTGGACCTAGTCCAGATTGAACACACACTGTATTAAACCGCTACAAACACTAGCCTACTACAAACTAACTTCGGTCTGGACTGTAGTTGAACCAAAATTAATCTCACACTGATCCAAGGTACAGTTATGCTCCTTATGTCTCTGATCCCAGCAGGATACTACGCACGTGATTCCCTTAGCTGATCTCACCCACAACTAAGAGTTGCTTCAACCCAAAATCGAAGACTTTAATAAGCAAATCTTTATCACACAAAAAAGTCTATTGTAATAGATAAATCCGTCTTCCACGAATATACCTATGAGTTTTTTTCCGTCTTTTGATAAAATCGAGGTGAACAGGAACCAATCGATAACCCGGACTTATATTCCCGAAGAACAGCCTAGAATTATCAATCACCTCACAATAAACTTAATCGACTAGCGAAACAAGTTATTGCGGAATCACAAACGATGAGATGAAGATGTTTGTGATTACTTTTTATCTTACCTACCGCAGATAGAAATCTCAAGCCAATTATTTCAATTGTACTCGTACGATATAAATAGCAAGATCAGATCACACAACTACAAGAAAGTAGTATCGGTCTGGCTTCACAATCCCAATGAAGTCGTTAAGTCGTTAACCCGGTTTGACAAAAGAAAATCAGAGGTTAAAGGAGAGACGACTCTAGATACAACTAGTATCACACGTAAGGTGTGGGGAGTAGGTTTCCCATTTGCCAGAGTTCTCCCTTATATAGTCTTTCAAATCAGGGTTTGCAATCAATGTTAGCTTAGGAACAAAGCATTCAATATTCACCGTTAGATGAAAACCTGATTAGATTCAAGCTAATATTTATCAACCGTTAGATCGAAAACATAGCTTGTTATACACAAATGAAATGCACGTTTCTAGGCTCGTGTAACCGTACCCAAACTTGTACATTAGTTGGTTCAACAATAGTTAACCAAATGGTTAGCCACATGATCACTTTCGTATGAACCATATTCTTCTTCACCATAACTAGTTCAAATGACTCAAATGAACCAGTTAGAGAGTTGTTCAATTGGTTAGATCTTATGTAACTTCACAAGACACAATCGAAGCAAAAACGATTTGATTCACTCGAATTGGTTCATGAACTTTATAGCGACGGTTTGCAAAAGCATCCCTTAATCAATATAAAGATGAGTTCAAGAACAATCGTTTTTAGACATAACCTACTGAAGTTCGCGGACTGGGTTCGCGGACTTAAGTTCCCGAAAGGAGTTCACAAACTCTAGCAGAAATTCTCGGGTTCGAGAACTTCGCCAGTTCGCGGAATGAGCTTGCTGAGTGAGTTTTCAAACACCAGCAGATATTCTTGGATGAGAACTTCCGCCAGTTCGCGGACTGAGTTCGCAAACTGTGCAAACAATTCTGGTTCTCTTGATCAACAAAGTTCGCAAACTTTGTTTCAAGGAATAGGACTTATACATATATGTGTTTCCACAATAATGCTTATATCCATCAATGGTTATATAATCTAAACTCTCATTTCAATCATTGAAACATTCTCAAAGGACGTTATATAGTTGTTATTCACAAACCATTTTTCGTCAGAGCAATTCTCAAAGTGATTGAAACACATCATGACTTTCGTCACTAGGTAAAGATGAACTTGGTTAAAGCGAAAGCTTACCGATACATATTTTGAGAAATATATAGGCGAGATAAACTTGTCTCGAAATATCAAATGTGTATAATCTAAGTCTATATAGTAAAACGACTTTTGTCTCAATATAGGAGATAGAGTAGATAGACTTTTGAGTGATAGATAAGTTCAACTCTCCACATACCTTTTAGTTGATGAAGATCCACCGGTTCCTTGAGTAGTCCTTAGTCTTGTATGATGATTGCCATGGAGTTCTTGAGCTTAACTACACTTTCTATCCTAGTCCGAGACCTTAGTTATAGTAGACTAGAAATCAAGACTTTATAGTTTTGATCACTAACATTGACAAACATGCTTGATATAGCAACGCATGCGAGTTCGACCGAGCAATGATCCAACACATCTTAATCCTGACACTTCGGGAAACTCATGCTGCTCAGCTAGAACGAACATTGGTTGTTATATCATGTCAATATTAAGAGTTCAACTGGGAACATAGCATAGGGAAAATACTCAGCAAACCATGCATTAGTGAATAATGCAGGTGGGAGATTAATAAAATTTATAGAATATCTAGGATTTTTGTAACCAAAACTATTCCAAGTAAATTTCATATATAAGTATATTGAATTTCTCAATACATATGTAAGCAAAGAGGCGTAGGCACTCATCACTTTTAAATGGCCTTATTTCTTTGCAGAATGATAACACATTAAATATAGGGTTTTACGAATTTAGCCATGAACTAAAAACCACCATCAACACTCCCAAATGAGCGACGCTGGTAGTAAACTTGTTGATTATCTAAAAGAGTGTCGAATGACAGTCGCACCTCGTCAGCAACAACAAAACCAAATTATGGAAAGGTTGCTAGATACAACACAACAACAAATTGAACATAATCGAGAGAGAGAAGAAAGACAAATAATGCAAATGGATCTCCAATCGCTGGCTCCAAATGCAAAAAAATACTTTGAATTAAAACATAATGCCATATTGGCCAAGCATTTGGAGAGGCAACAACATAATCAGATCCATTTTTAATTGAAAGTTTGTTTTACTTTTAAGTTATTGAGTTTAGAATTTTATTTTTGAGTTTCATTGTTTTCTTTTAAAGTAATGTCGTGTTTCAGTTCCGGTAATGTAGTTTCCTTTTTCTCAGTAATATTAATTTTTATATTTCTAGTTACGATAATTTGAATTTTATTTTCTCCTACCAACGACTCTTTTGTAATGACTATGTTATCGGCTACTTTTTAACGGCTAAATTCTAACGGTTACTTTCAATGCATATTATAAATTGTCATAATCCTCAACACAAACAATTCAAAACATGACACTTAGTATCCTCTGTATGTCCTATTATTTTTGTTTCTGAAGATAACACAGTAATGGTTGGGTATACCGTAGAAGAAGATGTTGCAATCACCACAACGTTTGTAAATGATGCTTCTCTGCCTATTGAAGATGTTCAAGAACTCTCCGCCCATGAAAAATGGACGCTGGTGTTCGTCGGCTTTGTACAAGCGTTTGGAAATTTTAATAACCAAACCAGACGGCAAGTTCAACAACGGATTTCTCAAATTCAAATAGCGGTTCGAAAGTACATTGACATTCAAAGAAGGATTCATGGTTACGCCCCACAACACATGACAATTGCGATTACTAAATAGTTATGATATTTGAAATGTTATTTCCAAATAAACACTAATCTATTGTTTTATGTTTGTTTTATGTAGGAGGAAGTTTCCAAATTTGTGTTTCGACTAGATACTCGTACATAATTTACATGTTATGAGTGCTACTTAATCTTTAAGGCTAACATTCCTGAATACAATCCAGAAATGAATGTTGGTGATCCTCCAGAAGACGGACCCAACAATTAGTATATGCATGTGTTGTTTAAGATTTTGTGGGTACATCTTCTGTAAACCCTCACGAGACTATAACTCGTCCACTAGGGTCACCTAGGGGTTTAAAGGTTTGTTGCACATGCTAAGTGCAACCGTTATTACTACGACAAGTAACCTAGGTTCTTATTCAAAAATTGTAATGTACTTTATAACGACTACTTTCAAACGACTATATCTCAACAACTACTTTATAACGACTACTTTTGACGGATATCGTATTGCTTTACTCAATCTAAACCAATTGAATCACACGCACACACACACAACAATATGATATGTTTCTCCCCCTTAGTAAATGCTTTCGTTAGATATAACGTTTAATCATAATTGTCCTTTCTTTAGTGATTTCAAATCACTTGTTTACTCCATATATTTCTCCCCCTTTTTGTCATAAAATGACAAAGGTTCGATCAAATAAAGATCAAACCGAAAGGATCTAACAAATCTAAAAGACTTATATACATCATATAAGAGTTAAGCACGAAGGTTTCACATACCACTTTAGATAACTAATGTTAAAACCGAAACTACAAGTAATTTAGTTTTAATATGTTATCAAGGAAAACTATTGCCCGGAGCAATTTTCCCTAATAGTTTAACAAATTGACTAAGAAACTTAGTTCCCTTGTTAAATATATGCAATATAAGCAGGTTTTTCTAAACAGGAAACGATTAACTAACAAATTCGTTACCTCAGATTCCACATCCTCTTCTCCCCATAAAGATATATCATTAAGCGCAAGTTCAAGATAGAACTCTCCCCCAGTATGTTGTCATCTGTGACGACCCAAAACATAAACCTGCTTAGCTAATAGGATTACAACCTAATTGAAGAATCAATTCTAGATCGACGATTTAAGAAAATCATAATTATATAATGTGAACTAAACCAACTTGAACCCAGCGCTCTGATATTTATAAGTGAAGACTCTCATAAGGTATTAATATATTAATATGTTTTTTTACAATAAATAAAGAATATACATATACAAAAGATACAGAAATGTAACACGGTTCGGTAACACTTTAAACTACGAAAATGGATATCTTAACGTGCACCATTTCTTCTGGTAACTGAAACTGAAGTGGAACGAGTGAGCACATCATACCAAAAGGGTGCTCAATGAAAACGTATAACTCTCAAGTAATCAATAACATGCTTCACAGTTCTAAAAGAATATAAATTGAAAGAAACAAGAAGGGACTAATCATTCGGCTATTTATGCATCATGAAGCAAGTGTCGCTCTAACATCGCCAAACTCATTGGAAAAAACGACGCTAGAGCAACCCTAATCAATAGTAATAACATCGTCCACACAGAGTGCCCAAACAAACCATGATTCAGAATATTACTATCAGATCAGAAAGTTAGACAAACAAGTATAATATGCACACGAGTGATTTCCCCAAATTAAAATAGTATATATAATAACGAAACGGGGAAGACGCCCTACTAGGTAATATTATAACGGGGAAGAAGCCACCCTACTATGTATTATGTATATACTATCGAAACGGGGAAGAAGCCGCCCTACTAATATATACACAGAGTGCTCTACTAATATATTGAAACGGGGAAGAAGCCGCCCTACTATGTAATATTAAAACGGGGAAGAAGCCGACATACTTAACTTATAAAGGAGCCGTGGGGAATCACAGACACTCCTTACGGGGAAATCATACGACGCATATTACACGCACATCAAGACACATACAAGCATTTACATAGATAGTAAAACACACAACTATGCCAAAAGTAATAAATACTCATCATGCTCGCAATATAAATAATGCTTAATGATTACAAGAAGGTTACAGAGTTCCCACCTGATTTGATGACAAGCCATGCCTACCTCGAGATCCACGATCCAGTGGTTCATCCTTTGAATCGGTCGTTGTTAATAAAAGAATAAGTGTTAATCACACAAGGAATCAAAGAGTTTAGCCAAAAGTCTCACACAAATCCCATAACATAATTTCATACAATTCTCTAGTTATAGACTAAGTGACATAACTAATGGTTCTAGTTCTATTAATAGTTCCATAACCTCGTATTAAGTGTTCTGAGCATAAATTAATATCTACTTATCCGAATAAGGTATGATTGGGTGTCATCGGAAATCCCTTGAAAAACCCTATAACTTTGTGGAAGGAATCGAAAGCTAATTCGGATCACAAGTGGTCCAAAAACTCGAATTAAGGTTTCTATCACTAAGCCAAAGCCCATGGGGTCTGACCCGTGTCCGTCCCAATAACCCGTTTCACGACCCGAAACCAAAACCCGGTCCATGACCCACATGAATCTGACTCATACTGAGTCAGATGAGTCGACTGAGTCAGAAGCTGACTCGGTCATCTTCTTCACTAGTTCTCTGAAATATTCCAAGTGTTGCACACAAACTCAGCGTAAGGGGTCAACTTCCAAGGCCTATATATTACTCATTACAAATCTAAATTCAACAGGCTACGACTCTGTAGAATCAAGGACTCATGATCTATAACATTTGCGTACTGAAACATTTCTATATCTCACTTTAACCTATCCTACTAAGCTCAAACATATCAACCCTTGCGACTGAATACACAGAATTACCGTTTCAACGGGCTATTTTCTAACCCCTATAAATCACTCGATTCTCAACCAAACTGAAAAAACTTTGTATCTACAGAACCACAAGACAAAGGACTACAATTAACGTTTGTAGAGATACTTCCAATTCACTCATTAAGGTACCTAAACAATTGTAAACATATAGGGAAGTGAAACACTAAACTTCACATAAAATCATGGATTTCCAAAGTTATGAACTTAATTAATTCTAGCATGTACCCAATATCTAAAAGCTACCCAATCATCAAAAACATACTAGGAATGTATTTAAAGGTTACCTTCATTAGTTGTGTAAGTTTCCATCATCATCATCATCACCCCTTCTCATCAAGATCATCATAACCAACATAAACTTTATCTTCTTTCCCATCATCCATATCCTCTCTACTTTTCTATTTCCTTTCCGACTACTCCTTCATGGTTTCTATTACTACTCAAACTATAAACTCTTAATCAACATCATCATCTTTCCATTCATCTTACAATTCTCATATCATGATCTCCTTTATCTCCATACCCATAACTAGTTTCCTAACTCTCAACCCATCACTCCCTACCATTACTATATAACTAAAACTCTCAAATTCCCTCTCTCTTTCCGAGTAGCTCTCTGTCTACGTCTCTTCTATTCCTATCTTCAAAACCTTATGAAACAAGACAACAAATATGAAGAGATAACTCTTCATAAAATTAATTTTACCAAATCAAATTCCATTTCAAAAGTTATATTATTCAATAACTAGAATACCACTAAGGGGTAACTATTTACTATACAAAGGTCCACTCAATAAAGAGGTCTGGTCAAATCTGGTGACGTCAAAGGTTTCGGTCACCAAGTCGTTGGTCAATGGTCAAGTTATCGGTCAAGGTGACTAATTTCCAATCCGATTTTCATGTGCGATATCTTCTTCGTTCGGTATCCGATTTGCGCGTTCTTGTAGTCCATTTTGCATAAATTTTCGAGATCTATCTAGTGATACTAGTTTCGTATCTACACCGTTGTTAGGTTAATTTATATTAATTAAAGTTCGTGTTAATCTAATCGAATCATTAGCGACTAAAACGTCTCTTGACCGTTCTAATAGCGTTGACGTGCTTTCCAATCCTTGCATCATCTTCTCGTAAGAACAAAAAACAACAACAAGAGCAACCTTTACCAGAGAAAGATTGAATCAGTTTTAACTAATGCGTTCCAATAGCAAAATTTGAAAACCCGAAACACATATGTTTATGCTAAACACAACTCATGTAAACACAAATTGATTCAACAAATTGTGACTTTTTACATATGAGTTTCAATCGGAACACCTTATGATCCTTTGATAAAGCCTACCAACATGGGTTAGAAATTAATCCCTCTAAATCAAAAAGCCACACAAACCATAAGGATTCACATCATATGAGATCGAATATTAAGGTTATGAAAACCGAAATCAGACATACCATAAACCGAAAACACATAGCAAAAATATAGACATTCAAGCACCGGCTATGTAGTCGAAAACTATGACAAAAAAAAATTATAAAATAATAATTTTATTCTTTTATTCACAAATAAACCTTACACAATAATCGAAACAAATCAAAAACTGATGTCTATTTTTCTTCTGACACAAGATATATTATTCTTCATTTGTCAGCTGCTCAACAAATTCTTGTTCAGAGTCTTGGTCTTTTTCGCCTTTTAAAAACTCATCATTGTTCTCTAAGATTCTTTTAAGAGTTTCTGGATCATTTCGAGTGTCAAAGGATAAATATTTTTGAATACAGTTTAATTGTCTTCCAAGGCGTAAAATATGAAACAAAAGATCTTCATTGTTATAGATTTGAGTAGTTGAAACAATAGTTCCTCTTTCTTTTCGAGTTTTACTCATTTGCTTGATAATTTTCCCTGAGAGACAGTTTTAGTGACTTTCTCATCTCAAAAATTATTCCTCATTGTGTGTTCACACAAGATGGTGAAGAGACAGGGATATCCAAGATTTCTCTGGGACGCCGTGGCATTTATGGATTCGAAAATCTTGATCATTTGATTAATAATCATATACTCATGGTATTTCTTGTGATCGGTCACACCAGTCACTAGGATCAGTTACACCAATTACCAGGATAAATTACACTAATTACTAGGACTGGTTACACCAATTACAAGGATCGATTACACAACTCTTTTGTGATCGGTCACACTAATGACTAGGATCGGTCACGCCAATTATAAATATCGATCATACCATCTCAGGTGATTACTTAGGAGATCGGTTACACTAATTAATCAAAACTAGTCATACCAAATCATAAGTCAGGTATTGTGATTAGTTATACCAAGATACATAACAAGTTACGATCGGTTCTACCATCTCACACATATTGGTAATCCAAAGATACGCAATGAATAACAATACTAATAAGCCTAGCTATTTCCCTTTCAATTCATAAAACAAGTTCATGAATGTACTTCCTTTAAACAAATGCAAAACATTGTTTCCTAGGATGAAATCTTCACCTTTACCCATTCACATAATCACAATAACATTCATAATATTATGTCGACGTCATATCTACGAAGTTCAAAATATTAGAGCATTGCTCGGTCGAACTCGCATGCGTTGCTATCTCAAGCATGTTTGTCAATGTTAGTGATCAAAACTATAAGCCTTGATTTCTAGACTATTTATAGATGTCTCGGAGTAGGACATAGATAGTGTAGTGAGCTTAGATCTCTCGACGTTCATCTCTTGAAGACGAAGAACTACTAAGGGGAGCTTGTGGAACTTCTTCGATAAAAGGTATGTGGAGACTTGAACTCATCTATCACTTGGAAAGTCTATTTCTACTATCTCCTATATTGAGACATAAGTCGTGTCACGATATAGTTTTCTCTATATACATTTGAGATTTTGAGCTGAGTATATCTCGCTTACATATTTCTCGAAATATGTGTTAGTAAGCTTTCGCTTCGACCAAGTTCATCTTATATCATGAGAAAATTTCCGAGTAACATCTTACATGGTTTTGTGATACAATCATTTGATGTAGGTTTAGAATGTTTCGATAATAATTATTTTAGTATCTTGAAAATTGCTTTGATGCTAATATTGTGTGAAAACGGCTATTGTCATTATAGAAGAATGTTTCAATAATTGAAAGAAAGAGTTGATGATGTAACCATCTTTGGATATAATCATATATAGTGTGTTCGCACATTAGTGTATAAATCCATAAACCGGAAGCCAAGAGTATGCATATGTGTGTATACGAAATTGGTGAAGGATATAGGTTAAGTATGCGTACCCGTACGCATACTGGAGGAAGTTATCGAACCGAGAATTTCTGTTTAATAATTATTAAAAAAGTTAAATAAAATCCAATTCATATTCTAATTTACTGTTATACCCTTTCACTTTTTTCAATTCTAGAGAACCTACAGCCTAATCCCCTGCTCCATTCAAAGCAACAACAATGACAACAACAACTCTAATTTCATTCACAGATGCAATTCTGTTTTAACTCCACCATATGTTCCTGCAATTTCGATTCGACCACAGACCCACAAATCCATTATGTATTATATTCTTTCCATAACTCACAAGAACTCTAGCCAAACCCCTCAATCAACATAAATAACATCAAACCCTTGTAAATCTACATGAGAACTATGGAAGCGTCACATACAATAAATGTTCTTCATGACATCATTCCCATCACCAGAAATTACAGCTGCAACATCCAATTTCCTAACTCCATTGTTCTACACCACATGTAACAACTTCATCTCCTGCAATTTCTTTAACTTCAGCTGCATCACCCTCAAGAGCTCAACCCCAACACAGCTTGGTCTGAACCTCCTAAGCATTCATCTAAAGCAACAAAACCCATAAACCACTCCTTGCTTCAGTTCAAGACCACCATTCTTACCTGTAACTTCCAATTTCTTCCCGTTAATAATAAATTTCTTCCAACATCATCTGGTATTGCACCTGCTTCACAAAACTAGCACCACCAACACATTACAGCTGCACCTGACTATTGCATAACCACCTCCACTTCCCTGAATACACCCTAAGTGATGTAGCTTCTACCACCAACATCACTTCCAACTTCTTATTTATTTTCTGCACCGCCATTCATTCCACCAGAACAACAAACTACTGAAGCAAATTCATTTATTGCACTCCATTTCTGCAATTGCAACCCTCTCTTCTTTCTTATATCCTTAAAAAACATGACTGCAAATTCATTTATTGCACTCCATTCCTGCAATTGCATCTATTTTTTTTATATCGATTTTGAAGAAATGAGAGAATTTTATTAATTTGCTTTAATTAAAAGAAACTTGATAACTGAGGTGTGAAGGAAAGCGAAAAGATGCCTTGCTAGCCGTGCTATGATGCGGCGAGGTGTGAGGCGACGGTCAGGCGTAGTATGCCTTGAGTCACTTTCCGTTGATGACTGCTTCCAGTTTTCCTCCATCTTCTTTAAAGATCTTGTAGTACCCACTGTTGTATGCCTTCGTGACTATATAAGGCCCTTCCCATTTTGGGGAGAATTTTGGTGCGGACACGTCTTGCTGGATGTGTTTGGCAGTCTTCAGTACCAAATCTCCTACTTGAAAAACCAGAGGTTTCACGACTTTGTTATATGCTCTGGGAACTCTATTTCTGTATGCTTGCGCGTGTTCTTCCACTCTGGATCTTCTGGAATCCACAGTGTCCAACTCTGCTACCCTGGCGTTCAATGCTTCAGCTTCATTCCATTGAACTCCGCTTGCTTCGGCAATCCTAGCTGATGGGAGTAGGGAGAGGATCCAGTGGAACTTCTTGGTGATGTCCGGTACGCCCAAAGTGCCATTGGCAATTGTTAGTGCAATGTATGAGGATTATCGTGCATTGTCCGACTGAGGATTCGGATCAAAGTCTTGTTAGTGCTTTCGGCCTGTCCGTTTCCTTGGGGATAGTATACGGTGGAGAAAACTTGCTTAATTCCATATTCTTCAAGTGATTCCCGTACTTGCTTGTTGGTGAAAGGAGTGCCGTTTTCGGTGATGATATGTTTAGGCACGCCAAATCGGCAGATGATGTACTCCTTAATGAACGCCGTGATTGTGGCTCCAGTAGTTCCTCGTAAAGGGATGGATTCGACCCATTTGGTGAAATACTCGGTTGCGGTTATTATGTATTCATGTTGTTTCGACGACGGTGGGTGGATCTTCCCAATGATTTCGAGTCCCCAGCTATAAAAGGGTCACAGACTGCTTATTGAGTGTAGAGGAGTCGACGGTACATGGATAAGGTTTCCGTGGATTTGACAGTTTTTTGCATTTCTGAACAAAGACAGCTGCATCATCCTCCATGGTTGGCCAATAGTATTTCCCGTGTATCTGAAGAAATAACTTCTGTTTTCCTTGGTGTTCGCCTTCGTGCATTTCTTTCAGCATGATCGGGATTTCTGCCCCGTTCAAACTTCCTAGCAAACTTCCTCCAAAGCTTTTACGATATAAGACCCTTTCATGGAATATGAATCTCCTGGACCTTTGTTTTATCTTGTCTGCGTTCTTCTTGTTGGTAGGGAGTACGCCGTCGCGGAGGTAACTGATGTATGGATCCTTCCAGTCCCCAGCGTGGCCAATATTGAAGACTTCCAATTGATGCGGCGACGCTTGACAATTGGAACAGGTTCTTTGAAGCAACCGAGATTGAGCCTCCATTTCTGGCCAGTAGTAGCTAAGGCGTTGCAAACGGCGATAGAGTGTTACCGCTAGTGTTAGCCCGCAAATTTGACCATGGACGCGGTTGAGTTGTTGTTGCGCCTCTTCCTCTCCGAGGCATCTTGACAAGGAACCGTTTGGGTTCCGATGGTACAACACTCCTCGGAGCATGAAGAAATTTTGTAAAGTTTTGAGACTGACCTTTCCCTGGGAAAGCGAGCTGTTAAGATCTTGGATAATCGGTGTTCTCCAGTCGCCAGCTTCAGCCTCCTCGGGTTGCGAAAGCCATGTTGAAGCGACGGTTCGTCTCTTTACTATCAGGGTTTCCTCAAAACCTTCGAATTACAGTTTCGATGCTAGTGTGGCTAGACAATCAGCATGTTTGTTGCCGCTGCGGCCAACATGCGTTATTATCGCGTCGGCGAAGTAATTTGGTAGCTTTTGTGCCACGGATCTATACCGGGCCAATGTTACTTCCTTCAGTGCGTATACTCCATTCACCTGTAATCACCTCTTATTTACATACGCGTGGCTCCAGCTTGTTTATCCAATGACAGTCCGATGAGAAAGGCTTCATATTCTGCTGAATTGTTGGTGCAAGGGAAGTCCAGCTTGAAGGAGTGCAAGAAGACTTCACCAGCCGGGGATACTAGAACCACACCTGCTCCTCCGGTACCATTTTTAGGGGTTGCGGAGCCGTCAAAAAATAGTATCCACATTTCTTCTTTGATAAAAGAGATTTCCAGAAAATCTCTAGGGAGGTCCTCGTGTAGTGTTATGGTATTCTCTCCCGTGAACGCTGCTAGCAAATCCGCAACTGCTTGCCCTTTGATAGCTCTTGGGGAAGTGCATGTTATGTCAAATTCTGACATTTGGAGGAGCCATTTGTCTGGCCTCCCTATCAGGGCCGGTTTTGAGAGGCGAAACTTCACAGGATCGGACTTAGATATCAACACCACTTTGTTGGAGAGCAGGTAATGTCTGAATTTCTGGACGGAGTGAATCAAGGCCAAGCACGCCTTTTCTGCTTTGGGATATCTGAGTTCGGCATCTCTTAAAGTTCGATTGAAGTAGTATATGGGATTTTCAATCCCTTCGTCATCTTCTTGGGCGAGGAGAGCTCCGACGGCAGTGTCACTAAAAGCAGTGTAGAGGCACACCGGTCTTCCTTGTATGGGAGACTTCATGATGGATGGGGAAGATAATATTTGCTGAATATTCCGAAATGCCTCATGTTGTAGCGTGGTCCAGACAAAGCTTGCTCCTTTCTTTAGCAAAGGGGTAAACGAAGCAACAAGTTGAGCCAATCCTGGTATGAAGCGGCGAATGTAGTTTATTTTACCCATGAAACTCTGGAGTGCTTTCACAGTTCGCGGGGGTGGCATCGTGAGGATGGCTTGGGTTTTGACCGGGTCGACTTTAATTCCCTAGGCGGTTACCTGGAAACCTAGGAACTTTCCCGAAGAGACACCAAAAGCACACTTTAATGGGTTTATCTTCATTTTGTACTCGCGACACCTTTCAAACACCTGCCGCAGAATCTCCGTATGGGCCATCCGAGTTTTTGATTTAACCATTATGTCATCTACATAGTCTTCGATTTGCTTGTGCATCATGTCGTGGAAAATAGTAGTCATGGCGCGTTGGTAGGGTAGCATTTTTCAAACCGAAGGGCATCACAGTATAGTAAAAGTTTCCGAGAGGAGTTCGAAAAGTCGTCTTACTTGCGTTGTGTTCGTACATCTTTATTTGATTGTAGCCACTGTACCCATCCATGAAAGAGAACATATCGTGTCCACTGGTGGCGTCTACCAGCATGTCGATGTTAGGAAGCGGAAAATCATCTTTAGGGCAACATTTGTTTAGATCCCTAAAATTGACACATCACCTGATTTGGCCATTCTTTTTTTTACCGGAACTACGTTGGCCAACCAAGTAGGATGGTGAATGGGTTTGATGAAACCAGCGGCCAACAGCTTTTGAATCTCCATCTTGATCTGTTCTTCCACATCGTGCCTGAACTGTCTCGGCGATTGTTTGACCGGTTTGGATCCGGGTATTATGTGTAGATGGTGAGTGACCAGCTTCTCGTCTAAGCCAGGAATTTCCTCGTATGTCCATGCGAATATGTCTTGATATTCTTTGAGAAGGTCTACCAGCTTTACGCGTTCGTCGGCGCACAGAGTCGAGATGATTGAGATGGGTCGCGGAGATTCCTCGCTCCCGTCCTGTAGCTGTCGCGGTGCATCCGTCACTTCCTTTTTTGACCGGTTGTTGTCATTGCATTCTACTGGGCGGAGAGACTGGGTGGTAGTATCTCCTGTTAATTTCTAACAACGGCACTGATATACGGTTTTCCATTTTTCATCATGACTCATGATAAAAGCCCGCTCTCGTTTGGTATGGGAGCGAGCCAAACTTTGGCTTGAAAGGGGGAGACTGGCGCGCTTCCCATCTGAAGAGATGATGTGAGACCGGGTTTCTCCATGAAACGACTCAAACCTATCGCTTTCTTCAATCGACCCCCACTTTGGTAGTGGAGTATGGTGAGTCTTGCCTGTCGGGCCCCGCGAACTCTTCCTTGGTTCAAACATCTCCATGCCACAGATCGACGCACAGGGGGATAATGACGCGGAGATGCGGATGACTTCTCCATTTAGCATGGTTTTCAGGCACTGGTGATACGTCGAAGGAATGATTATGTTGTCGTGGACCAACGACCTTCCCAGTATCATATGGTAATCTGGATCTTTCTCGATTACTTCAAACTTCACTTTTGACTGGACTGGTCCTACTGACAAATTCAAGTTTATGTATCCGTACGTGCTGGTTTGGTTTACTTCGAAATCTGTCATCGTAGTAGATTGTCGCACGACTTCACTTGGCCGCACCTTGGCTGTTCTGAGCGTTCTAAGAGTAATGACATTGGAGGACACTCCTGTGTCGATAAGGGCCCTCTTGAACTCCACATCCTTGATACGAGCTGTGACGTGTAAGGCCCGGTTAGGTCCTTCTTATGCCATCATGTCTTCGTCGGTGAACGTGACATTGTTGACGGACATCTCAGGTATTTTTGAAGTTTCCAAGCATGAAGGAACCAGAGATGCATTTAATGCTATTTGATTGATGGTGGTAAACGCCTCCATTCGTTAATATTTTGAAAGGTGTAGGAGTTCACATAAACTTTCCAACAACGAGGCCGCCTCCTGGTTTCCGGTTGGTGATGAGGCTGTTGACCTGGGAGGGATCATCCGGGACGTCAGTCCCCAGTCCCGGAGCTTCCGGGGCATAGGAGTCACTCAACTCCGATGTTAAGATGATAAGGAAGTTAAGTATGTTGCTAATCGCCTCCTTCATCATATCCATGTTCCTGGTGTGGATCTCCTGAACCCGTGCCAAATCGTCGAGCCTTGGAACTTCTCCGTCGGTTGCGTTGTTAGCTGTCGTGTTGGGAGAGGAAAATTTTCCATTCGCCTGAGTGAGATTTGGGTCTTGGATTCATCCCTAAAACCGACCATCTTTCGGAGTTAGAGGCGAAAGGCGAAATTCAGAAATAGATATTGTAACCGAGAGACTAATCTCCCACTGTGGTCGCCAATTGTTTGAGGGTGAAAACGGTTTCTGCTGATTTCGATAAATTCATGTATGGGTGAGAAACGAGTATAAACTCGAACAATGTACTGCACGGGAGTACTTTAGAATCGAGAGATCAATCTGTACAAATCCGGTCTAAACCAAGAAATGGCCGTTCCAGACTTGCTTCGATCACAAAGTGAAGGAGAAGGGTTGGTCTTGGGGAGGGAAGCGAAGAGAGTGTTAAGACCAGAATAGTTAATTTTGGAAAAGTGTTTTTTTTACGACTTGTATCAGATAGTGAAACGCTAGCAATATGGAAAGCGATTTCTGAGTGTTGTATTCTCCTGACCCAAACTTGTCGTTTGGTGGAAATAGGTGAAACCTATTTATACAAGTCGCAACAAAACGTACCCTGGCCTCGTAAGAAGTGGAAACAGTTGAGTAATGGAAGAGAATGATAACGGGTAACGCCTGGAATTGAAGTTTCCATAATGAAGGATACGTTTCACCATTATTTCCTGTCATTACTAACCGCCTTACTCTTATGACACTTTCTTGTGACGGGCGTATTGCACGCTGCATGCTGTAAACCGCCAGACAAATACCCTGATGAGCATCCCCCAGTTTGTGACATGTCTTGATGTCTCGAGTGTTTTCTTGGAAAACGTGTAGCATGTTGCTATTGTTTGGCAAGTTAAAATTGAATGACTTGCCGGTTCGGTGGCAACCTTCAACGACCGAGATTTTGCATCTTGAGAGGAAGGGCAACAATTAATTGTGGCTACCTTCCGTTGGTAGCCATTGCCGTAGCCACGGTGCTGGCATGGCTTGCGCATTCTCTTGGCGTGGCCAATTAGGATGCCGTGAACAAAGAGTTGGCAGCGTACCCAAAGGGTTGCCACAAGTCGTGTGGTTTGGGAGCAAGCTTGTACGGCTGAGATCTGTGTCTCAGGAGGAGGGTTAGCCGTTGATTTTTGCAACCCTCCATTTGACATCCAGCGACATGGAGGTATGGCTCGTGCATGCTTTTGGCGCGGCCAAATTAGAGTTTGACGCAAACCGCGGAATTTTGGCATCGCAGGCAAGAGGTTGCCACAAATCGTTTGCTTTGGTGGAAAGCTTGTACGACTGAGATTTGCATCTCATAAGGAGGGGTAGCCGTTGATTGTGGCAACCCTCCGTTTGGCAGCCAGCGGCCTGGAGGCATGGCCAGCATGGCTCGTGCATGCTCTTGGCGTGGCCCAAATTAGGGTTTGGCACAAACTGCGGAGTTTTGGCATCGCAGCCAAGAGGTTGCCATGCGTTTGGTGGCGAACTTGTACGGCTGAGATATGCATCTCAGGAGGAGGGGTAGCCGTTGATTGTTTCAACCCTCTGTTTAGCAGCCAGCGGCATGGAGGCATCGCCGGCATGGCTTTGGCATGTTTTAGGCGCGACCAAATTAGGGTTTTGGTATAAACTGCGGAATTCGGTATTAGGCCAGAAGTTGCCACGCGTTTGGTGGCGAACTTGTACGGCTGAGATTTGCATCTTAGAGGGATGGGTAGCCGTTGGTTGTTGCAACCCTCCGTTTGGCAGCCAGAGGCATGGCCGGCATGGCTTTGGCATGTTTTAGGCGCGACCAAATTAGGGTTTTGTCATAAACCGTGGAATTTGGCATTGGGACAGAAGTTGCCACGCGTTTTGTGGCAAACTTGTACGGCTGAGATTTGCATCTTAGAGGGAAGGGTAACCGTTGGTTGTTGCAACACTCTGTTTGGCAGCCAGCGGCATGGCTTTGGCATGTTTTAAGCGCGGCCAAATTAGGGTTTTGGAATAAACCGTGGAATTTGGCATTGGGCCAGAAGTTGCCAGGCGTTTGGTGGCGAACTTGTACGTTTGAGATTTTCATCTCAGGAGGAGGGGTAGCCGTTGATTGTTGTAACCCTCCGTTTGGCAGCCACCGGCATGGAGGCATGGCCGGCATGGAAGGGGCATGTTTTAGGCGCGGCCAAATTAAGGTTTTGGCATAAACCGTGGAATTTGGCATTGGGCCAGAAGTTGCCACGCGTTTGGTGGCGAATTTGTACGGTTGACTGCATCTCATAGGGAAGGGTAGCCGTTAATTGTTGCAACCCTCTGTTTGGTAGCCAGCGGCATGGAGGCATGGCCGGCATGGCTTTGGCATTCCGTTGGCACGGCGGTGCGGCTGGCGTGGTTGGGCATTTGGCGCGTGAGGTGTGGCTGGCATGGTTTGCATGCCGTTGGCACGGTGGTGCGGTTGGTATGGTTGGCATGCCTTTGGCGCGGAGGTGTGGCTGGCATGGTTAGCATGCCTTTGGCGCGGAGATGTGGCTGGCATGCCGTTGGCACGGTGCGGCTGGCATGGTTGGCATTCCTTTGGCGCGGAGATGTGGTTGGCATGGTTGGCATGCCGTTGGCACGGTGGTGCGGCTGGCATGGTTGGCATGCCTTTGGCGCGGAGGTTTGGCTGGCATGTCGTTGGCACGGTGGTGTGGCTGGCATTGTTGGCATGCCTTTGGCGCGGAGATGTGGCTGGCATGCCGTTGGCATGGTGGTGTGGCTGGCATGGTTGGCATGCCTTTGGCGCGGAGGTGTGGCTGACATGGTTGGCATGACGTTGGCGCGGTGGTGTGGATGGCATGCCGTTGGCACGGTTGTCTAGCATGCATGGCTGGCATGTGCGGAGATGATGTTAGTCAGTACTGAGGGTTCTGTTGTGGAATATAACATATATGTAAAAAAAAGGTACCCTGGTAAATTTCTCGTAGACGTATTGAAAGGCTTAATAAATGTGCTAGTGGAGACATTAGTGCTCAAGCTCCGTTTCCTTACAGAGTGACGTCACGTCAGACTAAGGTTTTACGATTTTAACCCTAAGCTAAAAACCACCATCAACAGGTGAATATGAAGGAAAAATGGAGGCGTGATGAAGCATATCAGCAGACAAGTGTCAGGGCTGAAAGATTTGCTGCTTGTCAAAAACGTCGACGGGTTGAGCATGAGGAAATTTTGGATGAAGATGGACTTCTGGATAAACATGAATACCCTATTCATAACAGCGTCATAATTCTCGACTCTGATATGGACGAACCCTATTATGGGGATTACCCTCAAAGGCTGTTGAAATAGTTTCTGAAAAGGATGTTGAAGCAGCTTCCGAAAGGAATGTAAGAGCGACTTCTGAAGAAAATGTTGAAGCAGCTTCCAAAGAGGATGGGGGAGCAGCTTTCGAAGAAATTGTTGAAGCAGCTTCCAAAGAGGATAGAGGAGCGACTTCTGAAGAAGATGTTGAAGCAGTTTCTGAAGAGGACTCCGGTGAAGATGACATTAATCCTGGTGTTAATGCTGATAATTAGATTTTCCGTTTTGTGATTTCTTTTGAATATGAACATCTTTTTCGTAGTTTGCAGATGCTCCTTCAATATTTAGTAGTTTTGCTTCATATGGATGGAGCCAGGGATTCTTCGGATAATAATTCTTCACTCATGTTGCTTTCATGATTTTTATATTTCCAGTTGGATGAATGGATGAGACCTCCATGATTAAGGAATCCGAATTTCTCGAAAGATCTTATAATATTTTGAAATTTTAGATGTAGCACTCTTTGGTAGGGTTACGGTAGAATCTCCACACGCAATATTCATTCTTCGAATGTCATGATTGTATCTTGATTTCGCAATTCAAACGCTTCCCAATTTATTGAGGCGAGGTCGCAGACAGAAGATGACACATAAGTGGCGATGGTCGACAAGACTGAGAGAACTGTGCTTTATTTTCATGAGAAGGGATATCGCTTCCGCAATGATATTTAATACATGTAACCCTAGTAACATCAACTCTAAAGTAGAGAATACAACAATAATGGTTAAGGATTCAGCCGCGAACCTGTAACTCTCCGTTTGATATTCCCCTTGCAGATCACGTGTTATTTGGAGATTTTAGCGTGCATGGACGCATTGCCACAACCAAGAAATCCAAGAGCCGTGTTTTGTTAGCTAAACGGGTAAAGGAAGCCTTATCTTCAATTGATGATATGTGTAACGTGACTGGACACATCGTTTCTGAAGAAGTAGTTGTATCATGGGAATATCATCGGGGTATTTGCATTAATTTCGGATTCAACACTTCCTAGTTCTGTGAAGGGATTCCAAAATCCGAAAGTTGCAGACTAAAATGGATGAAGATCCTTCCACGGATCTCATTAGTCATAAAGAGGCGGAGGTCGAGAAATTGTCTCAGGAATTTGAAGTTGAAACAAGCTTCTCTTCAGGATATGAAAGATGCTTTCTCTAAGAAGAATGCGCTGCTACTGGACGATCTCCCTTGAATATTTATCCTTTCTTTCTTCTTTACATATTCTCCTCTTTGGTATTTCTTGAAAGATAGGAGACGCTTCCTTCACAGTTTGATTTTCTGGTTTTGAACTAGTAGGTAATTGTCTTGTAAGGATTTTGAGTTTGTTTGAGATTTTATTTTGAAATGATTCTTGAGTAATTTTCTGAAAGGAATTGATACTGTGAATAACTGACAAAATTGAAATCCTAATTATGAATGCAACCCAGTGCAATCATTTTGGAGGAATTACAAATATTGCATGAAAAGAAGAAATGCTAGAGAAAATACTGAAGAAAATGTTAGAGGATAAGGCGACATAATATCTTAGGTATTGAAAGGTTTGATCCACCTGGCGTGTATTACTATGCCTTCTAGCTTGTCAGCATTGATGAGCTTGCAATAGCCTCCCAAGATAATTTCTACTACTAGGTACGTATTGTCTTTTCCTTCTGGGAAATTAGGCATAGTAAGTTGAGTAGTAATCCTTACTACCATATCTCCAACTTGAAAGGGATTTAAGTGTTGTATAGATACTTGACTCTTAGAATCATTGTGCTTGACTGAGACAACTTCTAAACACTTGATAAAATATTTGAAAGGACTAGCATCCCACTCACATCGCTTAGTGACAGCTGGGTTGATAGTTGGATCAAGTCCCCAGGTATTGACGGAATGAGAAGTGACTGGTTGTAGTAAGGGTTTTTCAACAAGACTTGTGTTCGGAACCTGCGAACAAATGCTGCTGCACTTCCTAGGTAGATGTATCACGTTTGCGAGTTGTCGGTACGGCAGCAAATAATCTACAGGGTTGTACGGCTTGTTGGAGACCCTCTCAGGTATAGACACTATCAAAGGACATAATCCTAGTTTCGCTTTGTTTCTATGTATCCATGAGCGCCCCAGAACCGTATCATAATTTGGGTATTCCTTAACAATATGAAACTTGGCGTATGTTAGGGCGTCTCCTACCTTGATTTCGAGATTGATGTACCCATAAGAACTTTTGGGTTCTCCTTCTGAGTTTTTGATCACTAGTTGGGCAGTAAACAACTTCTTGGCTTTGAAATCCCTGCAGCTCTCAGAGTCTTGATGGTGACATTGTGGAAGTCAGAGGCCACATCGATCGACGTGCTATCGAACTCGACACCTTTCAGGTGAGCAGTGGTTAGGAGTCCCCAGTTACATTTACTAGCCATACATTCCAGGAGAGGTTGGGATTTGGGAGCAGCTTCTCCGACTAAAAACAACCGCTTGCCTGATACAACATGGTTGAGGGCTGCAAATATATCTTGGCACTGCGCTTTAGAGAAATAGAGAATCTCAGACACATGTTCCATCATATACTGTACAATTTTGTGGATAGAGTCCCCAGAAAGCATGCATCTTCTGAGAGGAATAGGATCCCTGTGAACTTCCTCAGTGCATAGTTGAAGTTCTCCTGCGTCCACCTTCTCTTTGAAAATGCGCTTCAATTTTTTGCAGTCACTGGTTGGGTGATTGACGAACCTATGGTAACGACAATACTTGGGATCTGTCATTTTTATCTCAATTGGTGGACGTCTGATAGGAGGTAGCTTGATGGCATCATCTTGAATCCATGCTTCTAGGAGTTCGATTACCTCTTCAATTGGAAATGGGAAGTTTGGAGCAGCTTCTCCCGTTTGCTGCTGCGCATGAGTCTTGGTCACAACTTTCTGAGGTTGAGTTGTATCTTGCGCTGGTGCCGCACGTTTGGGTTGTTGTTTGGTAGTTGGAGCTTTACTCGTTCCTCCTTCACTCACCACGCTTACAGAGGGTTGAGTATTGTATTGTTTGTTGATGAGACGTTTAATTCCTCGATTCTCACGTACGTCTTAATTCCTGGAAGGTCTGGTTCGTTCTAGCAAGGCTGGTGCTGTCGTAGTTGAGGGTTTAACATCCTCATGAAGTTCAGAAAATGTCTGGAAGCGTAGGTTCTCTAGTAAAGCACAATAGACAGGCACCATGCTGTTAATACATAACTCTACCAATTATTGTTCAGTCACATTTGGATCATGACAATCTAGTGCCTGAATTCTAAATATCTTGACGTAATCATTTGGATGCTCATTGTTTCGCTGAAACATCCTTCCCAAGTATGATAAAGTGATTTTCTCAAACACAAAGAAATATTTCTTGTAGAAAGCGTTAACCATTTCACACCAATTGGTTATGCTGTTTGGTGCAATGTTGTTGTACCAGGTGTATGCTCTCCGAGTGAGTGATTTTGAGAATTCTTTCAGACGAAGGACGTGGTTGTATTCATGCTCTCCTAGTGATTCCAGAAAATGAGAGATGTGTTCACGAGCCTTACCAGTACCATCATAAAGGGAAAACTGAGGAGAGGAATATCCTCTTGGAAGAGGAACTCTTTGCACATCAGGAGGGTAAGGAGGTTGGTGCTGATGAAATCGTTCCAGGTCTTCACGCATGACGAAATTGGATTGTTGATTTCTCTCTGACGGACGTTCAAGAACAATACGAGCTTCCTCATCTATAAAGATACTCCCCGTTGAAGCGCTTGCACCAGGAGTCATGAAAGAATTCCTCGTATGCTCTATTTGGGGTTGACGTGGCTCCGGTGGTAACCTTTCTGTTAGTGTTTTGAGAAAAATGAGTACCTCTTTCTGTGTTCTGGCCATGTATGTCTGAGCTTTGGTAAGAACTTCTTGTCTCTCCATTAAATCGACTATGGTAATGGGAGGTTGATTTCCTCGGGCTCCTCCAGCCTCCCGTCATGACGGAGGAGTGGTAGTAGCTCTGGTGGTGATTGGGATGTTACGATCGAAGAAACGTTAGGAAGAGTAGCGAAGGCTCTGGATCTGGTGACAGGAGGCGTTACCCCAGAGGGAATGTTTCTGGCGCCGCCGGTGTTGGTGGTAGAGGATGTAATTCCATGAGATGTATTGACGGTGCTGGCAGGCGGTACATTGGTGTCAGCAGCAGGAATATTGGCGTCAGGAGTGTTGTCAGCGCCAGTAGCATCAGGATTAGTTATTGATCCAGACCTAAGATCCACCATTTTGAAATTGAGAAATTGATTTTGCAACCGAGTGATTAATCTCCCACTGTGATCACCAATTTGTAGTAGGGTTATAAACTGATTCTGCTGAAAATGGTAATTTGGGTGTGTCGATGAGAAACGAATCTAAACCCTAAAAAAATGTACTGCACATGATTACTTTAGATTCGAGAGATCAATATGTATAATTCTGGACTAAACCAAGAAATGGACGTTCCAGTCTTGCTTCGGTCACAAAATGAAGGAGAAGGGTTGATCTTAAGGAGGGAAGCAGAGAAGGTCTTGAGATCAGAATGATGAACTCTATAAGGTGTAGTTGTTTTATGACTTGTATCAGAATGTAGAACCCGCTTACAGAATGTAAGCTGTAAGTTCTTGGTGTTTTCTGAGTACTTGCGATAATGAACTGTTTTTTGTTGAAATAGATTATACGAGTCATAGTCGAACACACCCTGATCTCATAGGAAATAGAAGTAGTTGAGTAAAGGAGAAGTGGGGATCGTGTAAAATGATGAAAACCACGTTCCTACTATGAGGGGAAGACTGGTCAGTTTTACACCCACTACTTCATTACTTCCACTAACTGTCCTCCTTTCCTGACACTTTCTCATAATGGGCGTGTTGCACGCCGCACGTTGTAAACTGGCAGACCAATACTCTGATGAACATTCCCTAGTTTGTGACATGTTTGATGTCTCGAGTATTTTGTAGAAAATATGTAGCAAGTTACATGAGGAATGGAACAAATCCCACATGGTAGTTGCTGAGCGAGTCTTGCTTGCAAGACCTAAATATTTCAACCAATCACACGAAAGCTAGGCGTCGGGCAGTCGTATGTGACAAGTCAAGTCGTGAGACTTGCCGTAAAAAATAGTATACAATGCTCTTAGGTTAAATAATTAAGTTATTTATGAAATCGATATTCATAAAATATCGCTTGTATTCGACGCTCGTAAAGCATCGCTTTTAAGCAAGCAGCTCAAAATAATAGATATTCATGAAGCATCGTTGTTCAGAGCCTCCTTAGTTGGTCATTCACGGTCTTAAAACAAGCATGACCGACCATCTTTGGGAAGCTTCCAGAACCCTTCCGTGTAGGTTAGAGATGAGGTGACCGGTCATCATAGGAGAAGAATGGCTAGTAGTCGTTATGACATCTCATTGGTCGGCCCAAATTAGATCTAAGTCGGTTAAATCAGCTAGCCAAGTTTGATGGTTGAGATGATTTGCGGCAATTATTGATTGTCGTTGAATTTATTTAAGACTTTTGTAGGCCATGACTAGCCTACTTTGGCTAATGATTCGGAGCGCAGCGCATAGGCTACAAGCGATGTGACTGGTTGAAGTCAAAGATGGGCCGCCAGTGAACATAACAGTACCCCATTGGTCATTCGATCTTGAATCTAGGATGATCAATCCGGCTAACCAAGTTGGATGGCCGTGATTAATTTAAGACTTCCATGGGAGGTAATGATCTAATTAAGACCCTTTTCAGGCCGCTCGACTAGCCTACCTTGGCTAGCAATTGCGAATGCCTCCCGCAGGCTAGGAGAATCCTGATTGGCTGAAATAATAGAGGGACCGTCGTTGATCATTGTGAAGCTTGTTTGGTCGCGCCGGGAGAAGGCCAAGCTCGTTAAGTTGTCCGGCTAAGTTGGACTGAAGAGATCAGTTTGCGACTGATCTGAACGGCCAAAATCTATTTTCTTAGGGAATTTAAGTGCGTCGACCAGCTAACTTCCACCTTTAATTAAAATTATAGGTTGCATCTTTGGAGCGATTTGATTGGTCGATAGGAAAGAAGGGCCGGCAGACAGCAATATGGGGCGTGGCCGGTCGGTGATGGGAGACGCCAGCTAGGGCAAGCCGACCGGCCAAGTAATGTGGTCGCGCACCTTTTGTTGCTTCCTTTATTTGCTGCAATTTCCTTTATTTATTGTTTTCCAACTTTTGGTTGGATTATGCTCCTACTAGTTCCATGATGGATCAATTTCCTAGTTTTCCTAGGTTTAGTCTCGACCAATAGGGATCGAGATATTGCGCAGACCGCAAAAAACCTAATTTTTTGTAAATTGATAAAATTAGGTTAGAAAAATTAAATTTTGCTAGCTAACACAAAATTATTCAATTTTGGTGAATTTTGCTCGTTGATACAAAATCATTAATTTTTTTTTATCTCGGAGATCAGTGCAGCTTGCGTGCCTCTCATTGAGTATTTTCATGCACATCTTGAAAAAGCGGGGGTCTGACAACCACACCCAATATTTTATCTTAAAAATTTGTATGGACAAACTCCAACATACTTTCTAGAGAATCAACTAGACAGTTAGACTCAATCTAGATAAAAAGTATATCAAAGAGTTTATATCTCTATCTCTCGATTTTAATCTTACTCAAGAAAACTGTGAGTCTCAATTTAAATACAAGAGAGATAAACTTGGATGGTACCAAAGACAAATATCCAAGTATCAATCAATTTAAATCATTAACCAAAAGGTCGGATATTCTAATTGATTGATTCTAACGCACAACCTGTGATATTTCAATTATAAAGATAAACAATATAATGCGGAATAGAAATAACACATACACCAGAATTTTATTAACGAGGAAACAGCAAATGCAGAAAACCCCGCGACCTAGTCCAGATTAAACACACACTGTATTAAGCCGCTACAGGCACTAGCCTACTACAAACTAACTTCGGTATGGACTGTAGTTGAACCTAAATTAATCTCACACTGATCCAAGGTACAGTTATGCTCCTTACGTCTCTGATCCCAGCAGGATACTACGCACTTGATTCCCTTCGCTGATCTCACCCACAACTTAGAGTTGCTTCAACCCAAAATCGAAGACTTTAATAAACAAATTTGTATCACACAAAAAAGTCTATTGTAATAGATAAATCCGTCCACGAATATACCTTTGAGTTTTGTTCCGTATTTTGATAAAATCGAGGTAAACAGGAACCAATCGGTAACCCGGACTTATATTCCCGAAGAACAGCCTCGAATTATCAATCACCTCACAATAAACTTAATCGACTAGCGAAACAAGTTATTGTAGAATCACAAACGATGAGACGAAGATGTTTGTGATTAATTTTTATCTTGCCTACCGGAGATAGAAATCTCTAGCCAATTATTTCAAAAGTACTCGTACGATAGAATCAACAAGATCAGATCACACAACTACAAGAAAGTAGTATCGGTCTGGCTTCACAATCCCAATGAAGTCTTTAAGTCGTTAACCCGGTTTGAGAAAAGAAAACCAGAGGTTAAAGGAGAATCGACTCTATCTACAACTAGTATCACACGTAAGATGTGGGGATTAGGTTTCCCAGTTGCCAGAGTTCTCCCTTATATAGTCTTTCAAATCAGGGTTTGCAATCAATGTTAGCTTAGTAACAAAGCATTCAATATTCACCGTTAGATGAAAACCTGATTAGATTCAAGATAATATTTATCAACCGTTAGATCGAAAACATAGCTTGTCATACACAAATGAAATGCACGTTTCTAGGCTCGTGTAACCGTACCCAAACTTGTACATTAGTTGGTTCAACAATAGTTAACCAAATGGTTATCCATATGATCACTTTCATATCAACCATATTCTTCTTCTTCACCATAACTAGTTCAAATGACTCAAATGAACTAGTTAGAGTGTTGTTCAATTGCTTAGATCTTATCTAACTTCACAAGACACAATCGAAGCAAAAACTATTTGATTCACTCGAATCGGTTCATGAACTTTATATCCACGGTGTGCAAAAGCATCCCTTAATCAATATAAAGATAAGTTCAAGAACAATCGTTTTTAGACATAACCTACTCAAGTTCGCGGATTTAAGTTCCCAGAAGGAGTTCAAAAACTCTAGCAGAAATTCTCGGGTTTAAGATCTTCGCCAGTTCGTGGACTGAGCTTGTTGAGTGAGGTTTCAAACTCCAGCAGATATTCTCGGATGAGAACTTCCGCCAGTTCACGGACTGAGTTCGCAAACTGTGCAAACAATTTCGGTTCTCTTGATCAACAAAGTTCGCAAACTTTTGTTCAAGGAATAGGACTTATACATATATGTCTTTCCACAACAATGATTATATCCATCAATGGTTATATAATCTAAACTCTCATTTCAATCATTGAAACATTCTCAGAGGACGTTATATAGTTTTTATTCACAAACCATTTATCGTTAGAGCAATTCTCAAAGTGATTGAAACATATCATGACTTTCGTCACTAGGTAAAGATGAACTTGGTTAGAGTGAAAGCTTACCAACACATATTTCGAGAAATAGATAGGCGAGATAAACTCGGCTCGAAATATCAAATGTGTATAATCTAAGTCTATATAGAAAAACGACTTTTGTCTCAAGATATGAGATAAAGTAGATAGACTTTTGAGTGATAGATAAGTTCAAGTCTCCATATACCTTTTAGTTGATGAAGATCCACCGGTTCCTTGAATAGTCCTTCGTCTTGTATGATGATTTCCATGGAGTTCTTAAGCTCAACTACACTTTTTATCCTAGTCCGAGACCTTATCTATACTAGACTAGAAATCAAGACTTTATAGTTTTGATCACTAACATTGAGAAACATGCTTGAGATAGCAACGCATGCGAGTTCGACCGAGCAATGCTCTAACAATCTCCCCCTTTGTCAATTTTAGTGGCAAAATTATTAATACATATGGAATACAAAAAAGATAAATACATTTTTGAAGCTCCTATTCCACATGCCTAATCTTCAACATTACTCGAAATCTTCGTCACTTCCAAGTACTCCAATGATCCCAAAGGTTGTAAGTTTAGCATCATCGTTGTTGAAAATTCGTAGCTATAACAATGAGAAAACAGAGTTCTCGATCATTGTTATACAGTGACATAGTATCATTACATAATATCAAAGTTCAATTGTATCACAACTTTAACAACAATACTTTGGTGATATGTATCATTCCCCCTTAGTCAATACTCCATCCCACATGGAAACCACTCCCCCTTACATAATGATCCGAAAACCATATGTATTTGTAGTGTGAACTACATATTAATTCTCCCCCTTTTTTTCAATAAAATTGGCAAAGGTACAAGAACGGGATCCTAATGAAATTTCCGAAAGAGACATTTCATGACTAAAAGAAAGTATATATCAACTTGTTCTTTAGATGCAATCATAAAGCAGAAGCTAAATGCATTCATCAAGGAGTTTAAAGATACAAGATAACCCCTATAATATTCCACAACCGCACTCCCCACAAAGATATGGCAATTAAGCACAAGTTCAAAAGAACTCTCCCCCATAAAATGTCATTCCCGAAAGAACAACAAGAGCGACCTTAATTTCAAGAGAAAAGAAGGATTTCTTTGGACATAACAAATCACATACAAGTATGAATTTGAATCCAAAAATACTCAATTAAATTAACCACAGGAGAACCCATGGTTTATTTAATCGGAATACACAATCAAACTAATCACAAAAGTAATCAATTTAATTGATCATGCTCGACATAATAAAACTTATGGAGACTCAAAAAAAACTCAAGTAGATTAATCACAAGAGAACCCATAATTAATCTAATCGAAATACAACACTAAACTGATCACAAAAGTAATCAATTTAATTGGACATACTCAGCATAAGAAAATCTATGGAGCAATGACTAAATTAATCATAAGAAAACAATCAACCCAGTCAAAAATGCTCAAACATGAGAAAAACTTATGGAGCCATAACTAAATAACCTAACAAGATGATTAATTAGTTGATTATGCTCGACATAAAGTACCTTACGGAACAACAACAAAGCTAATCATGGAAATAATCAACTTGGTCGTTTAGTGCTCAACTAGGACACATTACGGATCCTCACAGTAATACATTAAAAATTATGGATCAGGGAAGATCAATACTGCAGAATACACAAGGATTTATTCTATTTTCCATCACTATTTGCATAACGAAATACAATAGACATAATCCTTGTAAACAAAAGAATTTAACCTATCTTCCATAAATAATTGACATAATAGGCTTAACTTTTGTATTTGTCAAAAGTCTCATTCATTCTTTTATCAATACATGCATATCGACATAGGAAAGACTTTACTTTTGACAAGGTATGGGACAATCAAGTTCACGGACGTAAACACACATATCCCATAACAATATTGCAATATTTGAAACCATAAAGATTAATACTGCAAAAATCATCTTCCAAACAAATTTAGAATTTAAACCAATAAATCTAAAAACATGAAGATGAAAACGTTGGACATAGCTATGTGTAATCACAATAATGGCTATTCCAAACTCTAGTTATTCTTCTAAGCAAAACAAGAAAAGAAGATATACTAGGCAATTATATCTTTGAGAAATTCATTGTCTTTCCCGAATTCCTTGTCGTCAACAACCATTGGAACATAGGGTTCGTGGAGGAAGGAGTCAATACCAACAAACCCTCTAGGATGATGATGTCGAACCAGGGCCTTTTGAATTTCCAAAGATCTAAACACGCAAGCCTTTATTTGATGAATCTCCTTTCGCATCTCCTTCATCTCTTCGAGAACATCAGAAAACTTCTGAGAATTTGAAGAAACGACTCTTGGCTTCCTCACATTCCTTCTTTTTCTTTTCAAGGTAGGAGGCAATGGCGATTTTTCTTTTTCCTTCATGAGTGATGACTTAGCAATCATATTAACATCTTTTCCATCTAAAGACATCATCTTGGAGTATCCATAAGAGTATGGGTTTGTGAGAGGAAATCACAATTTCAGCTCAACAAGTAGTCTTGAGATAAAAATAGGTTTAAAGGAAGGAAAAAGAAATGTAGGTTTTCGATACCTTTAATAGGTTCGTACACGTTCAACTCTCAACCCTATAAAGAGTAGAATTGACGATGATAACCTTCTCTTTTTGTTGATAGACAGGAAAGAGAAAAAAGCTACAAAGAAAAGAAAAACAAAACTTCTCCTAAAGCCTGAGAGGTACAAAATCATTGTTTCTTTTGATCAGGCACATGAGACATGATTTTCATCAACAACACAATTAAATTGCATTGTGGTGAACAACAACTTGTCCACCATTTTCCTCTTGAGAGGAATCCTCAGACTTCTGTCTATCAAACTGACTCGACCATACTCTCTTCTCTAATGGTCTTGGTTTGTCCTTGGAAACTAACTTCTTAGACGAAGATAAAATCTTACATACCTCAGCAGTCTTCTGGGAAAGTTTAAGCTTGTTTTCTAATCGATTTGCTATTCATTGAAGTTTGTTGACGTGCCTCAATTGGTGTTTGTACTTGTAACACTTTTGATAGTTCATGACTCTTTTGAGAACAAAATGGACACATAAATCTTGAATATTCAGGCATCGGAGATGTGCACGCAGCTAGACACATAGAGGAACATGAAACATTACAAACAGAGTTTCCAAAAATGGGTCAAATTCTTCTTCAAGATTGGTTGAGCTTTCTTCTGAAAGAATATCGAAATTGATGTATGTATTGCTACAGTTATCAAAATCAATATTTTCACCGAGAAGTGCATCACTTGATTTCTCGTCTTCATTAGACTCATAGCTGTCAGAAATTTCATCAAGAGTTGTAGCAAGACCTTTGTTCCCAGTGTATTTTCTACGATTTGGACACTCGTTTGCAAAATGACCAAATCCTTTACACTTAAAGCACTGAGGCATATCCTCGTCATCAGTTTCATCCGTTTCCCTGTTTTTAGGAGGAATACAATTATGAGGTTTAACTGATGCTTTAGGCTTATCTTTGGAGAACCGTTTACTTCTCTTCAACAGAAGATCCCTAAACTGTCTTGTGATCATCGAGACTGACTTGTAAAGATCTTCATCTGATGAATCTGTCTTCAGAGTGATCATCTTCAGAGATGTACACTTTTTTACTTTTATCACGTAATTTAGTGTCCTTTAGTGCTTTGAACGCAACATCCTTAGATTTGGATGAATGTTCGTGATCAAAGATCCTAAGCTTTCCAACCAGCGTATTTCTGGAGAGATTATCTAGGTTATTTCCCTCAACGATGGCATGGTTCTTAGACTCGTATCTAGATGGCAGCGATCTGAGAATTTTCATCACAATGTCCTTTTCAGGAATAGTCTTACCCAATGCAAAAGATGCATTAACAATTTCAGACACTTTGTGATTAAACTCATCAAATGTTTCTTCATCTTCCATACGAAGGTTTTCCCAAACGGAGTTAAGGTTTTGAAGCCTAGCTTCATTTTCACTGGTATTACCTTCGAATACGGTTTCTAAGATATCCCAAGCTTCTTTAGACTTAGTGCAATTCGACACATGCTGCTGAAGATTTGAGGTAATGGCATGTATGATGGCATTCAATCCGTTAGAATTTTACTTTGCAGCAAGTATCTCGGCAGGACTGTATTCACCAATGTCCTTGGGAACGTTTTCATTACCAACTGCCATAATGGGAGCGTCATAGCCTTTAACAACATATACCCATGATTGAAAATCACGTGCTTGAAGAAAAGCTCGCATAGCAATTTTCCACTATAAGTAATTAGAGCCATCGAAGAATGGTGGTACGTTAATTGAGATAGCGCCTCTGTCCATAGAGTCAGATCGCTACAAACACAGACTTGTAAGGTCTTGAACGTGTTTGCCTGCTCTGATACCAATTGAAAAAGATCTAACAACCACAGCCAATATTTCTCTTAGCAATCTGTGTGGACAAACTCCAATATACTTTCTAGAGAATCAATTAGACAGTCAGACTCAATCCAGATAAAAAGAATATCAAAGAGTTTATATATCTATCTCTCGAGTTAAATCTTACTCAAGCAAACTGCGAGTCTCAATTTAAATACAAGAGAGATAAACTTGGATGGTACCAAAGACCAACATCCAAGTATCAATCAATTTAAATCAATAACCAAAACGTCGGATTTTCTAATTGATTGATTCTAACGCAAAACCTGTGATATTTCAATTATAAAGATAAACAATATAATGATGAATAGAAATAACACAGACACCAGAATTTTGTTAACGAGGAAACTGCAAATGCAGAAAAATCCCTGGATCTAGTCCAGATTGAACACACACTGTATTAAGCCGCTACAGACACTAGCCTACTACAAACTAACTTCGGTCTGGACTGTAGTTGAACCCAAATTAATCTCACACTGATCCAAGGTACAATCATTCTCCTTATGTCTCTAATCCCAGCAGGATACTACGCACTTGATTCCCTTAGCTGATCTCACCCACAACTAAGAGTTGCTTCAACCCAAAATCGAAGACTTTAATAAACAAATCTGTATCACACAAAAAATTCTATTGTAATAGATAAATCCGTCTCCCACGAATATACCTATGAGTTTTGTTCCGTCTTTTGATAAAATCGAGGTGAACAGGAACCAATCGATAACCCAGACTTATATTCCCGAAGAACAACCTAGAATTATCAATCACCTCACAATAAACTTAATCGACTAGCGAAACAAGTTATTTCGGAATCACAAACGATGAGATGAAGATGTTTGTGATTACTTTTTATCTTACCTACCGGAGATAGAAATCTCAATCCAATTATTTCAATTGTACTCGTACGATATAAATAGCAAGATCAGATCACACAACTACAAGAAAGTAGTATCGGTCTGGCTTCACAATCCCAATGAAGTCGTTAAGTCGTTAACCCGGTTTGAGAAAAAAGAAAACCAGAGGTTAAAGGAGAACCGACTCTAGCTATAACTAGTATCACACGTAAGGTGTGGGGATTAGGTTTCCCAGTTGCCAGAGTTCTCCCTTATATAGTCTTTCAAATCAGGGTTTGCAATCAATGTTAGCTTAGTAACAAAGCATTCAATATTCACCGTTAGATGAAAACCTGATTAGATTCAAGCTAATACTTATCAACCGTTAGATCGAAAACATAGCTTGTCATACAAAAATGAAATGCACGTTTCTAGGCTCGTGTAACCGTACCCAAACTTGTACATTAGTTGGTTCAACAATAGTTAACCAAATGGTTAGACATATGATCACTTTCGTATCAACCATATTCTTCTTCACCATAACTAGTTCAAATGACTCAAATGAACCAGTTAGAGAGTTTTTCAATTGGTTAGATCTTATGTAACTTCACAAGACACAATCGAAGCAAAAACGATTTGATTCACTCGAATCGGTTCATGAACTTTATAGCCACGGTTTGCAAAAGCATCCCTTAATCAATATAAAGATGAGTTCAGGAACAATATTTTTTAGACATAACCTACTCAAGTTTGCGGATTGGGTTCGCGGACTTAAGTTCCCGAAAGGATCTCACAAACTCTAGCAGAAATTCTCGGGTTCGAGAATTTCGCCAGTTCGCGGACTGAGCTTGCTGAGTGAGTTTTCAAACACCAGCAGATATTCTCGGATGAGAAACCAAATTATTTTTGTTTCTGAAGATAACACAGTAATGGTTGGGTATACCGTAGAAGAAGATGTTGCAATCACCACAGCGTTTGTAAATGATGCTTCTCTGCCTATTGAAGATGTTCAAGAACTCTCCGCCCATGAAAAATGGACGCTGGTGTTCGTCGGCTTTGTACAAGCGTTTGGAAATTTTAATAACCAAACCATACGACAAGTTCAGCAACGGATTTCTCAAATTCAAATAGCGGTTCGAAAGTACATTGACATTCAAAGAAGGATTCATGGTTACGCCCCACAACACATGACAATTGCGATTACTAAACAGTTATGATATTTAAAATGTTATTTCCAAATAAACACTAATCTATTGTTTTATGTAGGAGGAAGTTGCCAAATTTGTGTTTCGACTAGATACTCGTACATAAATTACATGTTATGAGTGCTACTTAATATTTAAGGATAACATTCCTGAATACAATCCGGAAATGAATGTTGGTGATCCTCCAGAAGACGGACCCAACAATTAGTATATGCATGTGTTGTTTAAGATTTTGTGGGTACATCTTCTGTAAACCCTCACAAGACTATAACTCGTCCACTAGGGTCACCTAGGGGTTTAAAGGCTTGTTGCACATGCTAAGTGCAACCGTGATTACTACGACAAGTAACCTAGGTTCTTATTCAAAAATTGTAATGTACTTTATAACGACTACTTTCAAACGACTATATCTCAACAACTACTTTATAACGGCTACTTTTGACGGATATCATATTGCTTTACTCAATCTAAACCAATTAAATCACACGCAGACACACACACCAATATGATATGTTTCTCCCCCTTAGTAAATGCTTTCGTTACATATAACGTTTAATCATAATTGTCCTTTCTTTAGTGATTGCAAATCACTTGTTTACTCCATATATTTCTCCCCCCTTCTGTCATAAAATGACAAAGGTTCGATCAAATAAAGATCAAACCGAAAGGATCTAACAAATCTAAAAGACTTATATACATCATATAATAGTTAAGCACGAAGGTTTCACATACCACTTTAGATAACCAATGTTAAAACCGAAACTACAAGTAATTTAGTTTTAATATGTTATCAAGGAAAACTATTTCCCGAAGAAATTTTCCCTAATAGTTTAACAAATTGACTAAGAAACTTAGTTCGCTTGTTAAATATATGCAATATAAGCAGGTTTTTCTAAACAGGAAAACGATTAACTAACAAATTGGTTACCTCAGATTCCACATCCTCTTCTCCACATAAAGATATATCATTAAGCGCAAGTTCAAGATAGAACTCTCCCCCAATATGTTGTCATCTGTGACGACCCAAAACATAAACCTTCTTAGCTAATAGGATTACAACCTAATTGAAGAATCAATTCTAGATCGACGATTTAAGAAAATCATAATTATATAATGTGAACTAAAACCAACTTGAACCCAGCACTCTGATATTTATAAGTGAAGACTCTCATAAGGTATTAATATATTAGTATGTTTTTTTACAATAAATAAAGAATACACATATACCAAAGATACAGAAATGTAACACGGTTCGGACACACCCTTTAAACTACGAAAATGGATATCTTCACGTGTACCATTTCTTCTGGTAACTGAAACTGAAGTGGAACGAGTGAGCACATCATACCAAAAGGGTGCTCAATGAAAACATATAACTCTCAAGTAATCACTAACATGCTTCATAGTTCTAAAACAATATAAATTGAAAGAAACAAGAAGGGACTAATCATTCGACTATTTATGCATCATGAAGCAAGTGTCGCTCTAACATCGCCAAACTCATTGGAGAAAACGACGCTAGAGCAACCCTAATCAATAATAATAACATCGTCCACACAGAGTGCCCAAACAAACCATGATTCAGAATATTACCATCAGATCAGAAAGTTAGACAAACAAGTATAATATGCACACGAGTGATTTACCCAAATTAAAATAGTATATATAATAACGAAACGGGGAAGAAGCCCTACTAGGTAATATTATAACGGGGAAGAAGCCACCCTACTATATATTATGTATATACTATCGAAACGGGGAAGAAGCCGCCCTACTAATATATACACAAAGTTCCCTACTAATATATTGAAACGGGGAAGAAGCCGCCCTACTATGTAATATTAAAACGGGGAAGAAGCCGACATACTTAACTTAGAAAGGAGCCGTGGGGAATCACAGACACTCCTTGCGGGGAAATCATACAATGCATATTACACGCACATCAAGACACATACAAGCATTTACATAGATAGTAAAACACACAACTATGCCAAAAGTAATAAAGACTCATCATGCTCGCAATATAAATAATACTTAATGATTACAAGAAGGTTACAGAGTTCCCACCTGATTTAATGATAAGCCATGCCTACCTCGAGATCCACGATCCAGTGGTTCATCCTTTGAATCGGTCGTTATTAATAAAAGAATAAATGTTAATCACACAAGGACTCAAAGAGTTTATCCAAAAGGCTCACACAAATCCCATAACATAATTTCATACAATTCTCTAGTTATAGACTAAGTGCTAAAAAGGCTTTCTTATGGACATTAAGCTTACGCTTTCGAGTACAAAGATCCTTAAAGAACTTGGAATAAGCAGGCATTTGCCTGATTGCTTCTAGTAATGGAATGTTAATGTTTACTTGTTTAAATATTTCCATTATTTCGTTGAAAGTTGATTCCCTCTTGGTTGGAGCTAACAACTGTGGATATGGGGACCTAGGAACAAAGTGAGACCTATCGGGGACCACATTGGACTCTTTAGAGACTTTATCAGTCTCTTCAACTATGGGCTCTTCTTCAGAAGTAGAGGGTGGAACTACATTATTTCCATTATCAGGTATGACTACCTTATTGTCCACCACTTTACCACTTCTAAGGGTTTTTATAGAGTTCACATTGTCAGAGCATTGCTCGGTCGAACTCGCATGCGTTGCTATCTCAAGCATGTTTGTCAAGTTTAGTTGTCAAAACTATATGTCTTGATTTCAAGACTACTTATATCTAAGTCTCGGCTTAAGACATATTAGTGTAGTTGAGCTCCAGACTCCATGGCGATCATCTTACGAAGACGAAGAACTACTCGAGGAACCAGTGGAACTTCATCCGACTAAAAGGTATGTGGAGACTTGAACTTATCTATCACTCAAAAGTCTATCTCTCTATCTCCTACTCTTGAGACAAAGTCGTATAAGTATGATAGTATTCATACATACACATTTGCTATTTCGAGCCGAGTTTACTCGCCTATCTTTTTCTCGAAATACGTGTTGGTAAGCTTTCGATTTAACCACTTTTCATCTTTATCCGTGACGAATGTCAAGATGACGTTTCAATCATGAAAATAGCTTTGATGACGATAGTCGTGAATAACGATTGTTATAACATTATAGAAGAATGTTTCAATGATTGAAATGTAGAGTTGAGATTGTATAAATCCATGTGCCGGAAACCAATTGTGTGCACTTGTGCATGCGATATTGGTAAAGGAGATAGGTTGGGTACGCGTACCCGTACGCATACTGGCGGAAGTTTTCCAACCAATAATTTCTGCTGGAGTTTGTAGTTTACAAACTAGACCAGTCACCTTAGGTACGCGTACTCACAGAAGTTTTCGAACCGAATATTTTTGTTGAGTTTTCAAACTCAAATCTGGTAGCTAAGGTACACATACCTGTACGCATACCCAAGCTGGTTATTTCTCAAATCGGAAGTTCATGAACTTAAAAACAATAAATCAATAAGGAATGCAATTTTTGCAAACCATGGCTATATTGTTCATGAATTGATTCAAGTGAATCAAACCGATTTTGTTTCAATTGTGTCTATGAATAAAGACCTAAGCAATTGAACAACTCTATCAACTAGTTCTTATGAGTCATTTGAACTAGTTATTAGAAATATGAATATGGTTGATATGAAAGTACTCATATGGCTAACCTCGGTTAACTATTTGTGAACCAACCAAGTGTACACGTTTAGGTACGGTTACTCAAACCTAAATGAAACACATTTCATTTGTGTATGACAAGCTAAGTTTCAGTCTAACGGTTGAAAGATATTAGCTTGGAGAAATCAGGTTTTTCATCTAACGGTGAATATTGATTGCTTTGTTACCAAGGTAACTTAGATTGCAAACCCTGATTTGAAAACTATATAAAGGAGACGCATAGCAACTGGAAAAACTAATCCCCACACCTCTTGTGTGATACTAGTTAGTTTGCTAGAGTCGATTCTCCTTTAACCTTAGGTTTCTTCCCGAGACCCTGTAGGTTAACGATTGAAAGACTTCATTGGGATTGTGAAGCCAGATGAAACTACTTCTCTTGTAGTTGAGCGATATGATCTTACCATTTTCTAGCCTACGAGTTCAATTGAATAATTAGCTTGAGGTTATATCTCTGATAGGGAAAGATAAAAAGAAATCACAAACATCTTCGTCTCATCGTTTGTAATTCCACAACATCTTGTTTTGCTACCATGCGATTAAGATTGTTGTGAGGTGATTGATAATACTAGGATGTTCTTCGGGAATATAAGTTCGGATTATCAATTAGTTCCTGTGCACCTTGATTTATAAAAAGACGGAACAAAAACTCTTAGGTCTATCTGTGGGAGACATATTTACCTCTCATAGACTTTTCTTTGTGATACAGATTTGTTTATTGAAGTCTTCGACTTTGGGTCGTAACAACTCTTAGTTGTGAGTGAGATCAGCTAAGGGAATCAAGTGCGTAGTATCCTGCTGGGATCAGAGACGTAAGGAGCGCAACTGTACCTTGAACCAGTGTGAGATTGATTAGGGTTCAACTATAGTCCAGACTGAAGTTAGTTTGTAGTAGGCTAGTGCATGTAGCGGCTTAATACAGTGCGGTGTTCAATCTGGACTAGGCCCCGGGGTTTTTCTGCATTGGTGGTTTCCTCGTTAACAAGATTTCTGGTGTCTGTGTTATTTCTATTCCACATAATATTTTGTTATATAATTGAAATATCACAGGTTGTGCGTTAAGATCAATCAATTAGAATATCCAACCTTTGGTTGTTGATTTAAATTGATTGACACTTGGATATTGGTCTTTGGTACCATCCAAGTTATTATCCTTGTATTTGATAAAGACTGGCAAATTTCTTTTTGCTTGAGTAAAGATCAAATCAAGTGAGAGAGATATTAACTCCTCGATATACTTTTCTCTATATTGAGTCTGATTGTCTAGTTGATTCTCTAGAAAGTATATTGGAGTTAGTCCATACAGATTGCTAATCGAAATATTGGGTGTGGTTGTTAGACCCCCGCTTTTTCACACATGATCGAACTCTTTCTCTCTAGAGGATAGTTCATGAATTCCTCTGGGATTGGGTAGTGGTTGATTGGGGGACTTTCCCTTTTTTCTTTCGCTTAAAAACTCTACAATTATACTAACTTGATTTTTTAGCTCCGAAATAGCCTGAGAGTTTTTCTGTAAACCTTTCTCAACCGTTTGCTTAAACTCTGCACTGTTATGAGATAAGATGGTGAGAGACTCTTCTAAGCTCATGATTTTTTTATCCGACAGGTTCTGATACTGATCTGGCCCTGAATGGTTCTTAGTATACCCAAAACCAGAGAGAGTCTGAGAACTACTAGGCTGACCTTGACTCTGGCCCTTATACCAAGAAAATTAGGGTGGTTCCTCCAACCAGGGTTATAGGTATCTGAATATGGATCAAATCTCTGACGGTTTTCAAACCTAGAGTTGTTATAAAGAGCATGGGCTTGCTCTTCGTATCTATCATGGTGTAACCTTTGATTCATTTCTAAGGCCTCTAGACGCCTAAGAATATCAGACCCATAATGAACTCTATCGATCCTATGGATATGATTTCTAGGTATTTCTGGTTCTCTCATTGAGGCCCATTGCCTAGTTTTCTCAGCTAACTCAATGAACTCGTCAAAACAAGCATCTGGATCTTGATGGGTGAATTCTCCACCACTAATTGTTTCTACCTGCATACGAGTTTCACTATCAAGGCCCTCCTATAAAATTTGGGCCAAGTTGGCTTTTTCAAAGCCGTGATGTGGGCACTGGTATAACAATTCATTAAACCTTTCTACGTAATCAGGAATTTTTTCACCTAATTTCTGCTTTAAGGTTTGGATAGACTGCCGAACAGAAGCAGTCTTATGGTGTGGGTAGAATTTCTTAACAAATACCTCTACAAGACCATCCCAGGTGGTAATTGTTTTAGAATGGATAGAATGATACCACTCTTTGGCTTTCTCATCGAGAGAGAAGTGAAACAAACGTAACTTAAGCACATCTTTGGAGACATTCAGATAGTTCATTGTGTCGCAAATCATTTCAAAGTCTCTTATGTGGGTATACGGGTTCTCATTCTATAACCCCCTAAAAGTACGAAACATGCCAATAGTCTCAGGTCTAATATCAAATTGGACCGTAGAAGCTGGTATAACTACACTTGGGTCACGCATTACTCTAGACGGGTCCAAACGATCCCTAAGGGTTTTTACCGGGACCTCATTATCATTTTCATTAACCATATCGGAAAAAATAGAAGTACCACCTAAATCTGTGTAACGGGTTGGACTCAAATAAAAAGGTCGTTAACCTCAAGTCTATCTCCTACACGTTTCCAACATCGCATACACAGACTAAGAATACTAGAAAGAAATTGTGCACATGCAAATGCTAGGGTTCACTAATTCAGGTAAGCTTGGGTTACCTTTAGCAATATATACCTACAATCAAAGACTGATCAACAGTACGTGGCTAAGGCTTGTGGTGTTCGGATGATAACACCCAGAGGGTTCACCGTACTAAACCACGTGTTTTCTTAGAATCAGTGCCAGACGAATAATGCGATTTGTGTGTGCACGTGTTTTTTGAAATAAAATATTTACAAATAAAGAAATAAAATAATTATGTACAAATAATAAAAAAACTATAAAATAATAATAATAATATTACCTTATTTAAAAAAACGAAATCTCGAGTACGCTACTTACCTCTTTGGTAGGAAAATCCACAATACATGCAAAATATAACATGAACAACAAAGACAATAACTATACCCAAAGTAAAATCAAATAAAATCAAACAAAAACTAAAACTAAAACTAAAACTAACACATCAATGGTTTCCCGGCTTCCAACCATTGATGTGTAAATATTCTTGTGTTTTCTAATATAAGCCTTCGGTGGTGTCCTTTTTTTTAAACTAAATAAAAATCTAAAACCTAACCTAAAGGAAAGTCCGTGTCAGCGGTGCCAAAAACTGATGTAGTTTTTACATTGATAAGTAGAGGGATTCGTTTCTCGGACTTGGGAAGATATTGATTTTAGACTTAATGAAAGAAAATGTTAAACTAGCAAAAATATGCAAAAGAAGGTAACAAGAGTAAGAGTTTACTGGGACTTAGAATTTAACTATTACTCATACTCATGTGGTTCAGAAATTAATCCTAGGATGATTATGGCTTATATAATAAAATTTATTAACTCTTAATATTTGACAAGATAGACTTTTGAAAGCAATGACTGTAAATCTAAAGCATAGGGAATCAAATAATTTAAGCTAAGCATGACCCATCAATTGAAATAACAATCATTGAATAAAAATCATAAAACAATTAATATACAATGCAAAAAGTAAATACGAATTAATTCAAGTTACCACATAGATGAAATCCAGCTTCCTCCTTTGTCCCAGTGATGGGGTTTAGCTCATCACGATAAAAACACACTCAAAACAATATTTCATAGCTCTAAAAGGTGTTTTTATTGAAGAAATTGTATAAGACAGAGATTAGCAGCGCTGCAATGATGTTACAGACGTCACTGTTACAAGCCGGGTGTTGCAATTAAATCTAACTGTTACAAAAGTACTATCGCAGACACTGTTCAAGAGCGACAGTTCTTTTGTGTCTGTTCTTCGTTTCTTCAGAACGACACTTCTATGATGTCGTCTGCAACTTCTCCTTCTTCTTCTCTGCTGCTTCTAGAGAATCGCTCTGCAGCGATTTGTTTGATGCTCTGCACCACCCCTAACTCTCGATAGCCGTCTCTGACCCTAAAGAAACTCTTTTATACCCAACTGCACCGTAATAACTCCCAAACTCTCTTGCATTAATCCGAGAATATTTTATTTTATTGGGAATAAAACTCTGCCATATTTATACGATTCTTTCCATTTTTTATATCCTTCACGAGTCTGTTGTGTCTCAGCACACTCCATATACGGTTCATACACGTTTAATCTTCACTACAACGCACGAAACTACAACAAATCTTGTGTTTATCTTCTCCGTGAATACACGTCCCCTGTTTTCCTCCCATCGACGATCCAGCCCAAGTTAATCGAATCAGAAGGACTTACCAGTCCTGTTTAGATCAAACAGGTCCATCCCAATTAATTTCATCGATTTAATATTACCCAAACTCTTTCATGATCTTAACAGAGAATATCACAAATAACTCCATCCCCTGCTTTCTTCAACCCACGAAGCTAACCAATTCTAGTTGGTTCGAACAACCTTATCAACTCTGTTAGGACCAAAGGAAGATACCCAAACAATTGCAGCCGTTTAATCTCCCTAAAACATCTTCAAATCACGAAGCCTAATTCTGGTTCTTCAAAACCCATTTTCCCGTCGGAATTGAAATTCAAATTGGAAGAGATGACCTCCCCCTTATCCTTGACTGGTCTCCCTTTAGCAACTAGGGTGCAAATAGTAAATTCTCGGGTGTAGATAGTAAATTTCTTGGGTGCTTTTATCAATTCCTCTCGAGTGTGCAAATAGTACTTTTTGAGCCAATTTCTCCACAAGAGCTTATTTCTCCATAAACACCTACAAACACACAAAATAGTAAAATTAGTACAAAATCGAGCACTAACAATACACACAATTGAGATCAAAATTGACGCATAAATGCGTCTATCATGGGGATTAGGTTTCCCAATTGCTAGATTTCTCCCTTATATAATCTTCAAATCAGGGTTTGATAACTTTGTAACAAAGCAATCAATATTCACCATTAGATGAAACCTGATTTAAGATTCAAGCTAATATATTTCCACCGTTAGATGGTGTTAGCTTGTTACAAACAAATGAAATATAATTTCATTTAGATATGGGTAACCGTACCTAAACATGTATATTGAGTTGGCTCAATAACAATTAACCGAAGTTAGCCACATGAACAATTTTGTGTTAACCATGTTCATATTAACACTTCTAGATCAAATGATAATCAAATGAATCTAATTGTGTTGATCATAGATTTGTTCAATTGTTTATATTCTCATGGAAGTATATAAGACACAATTTAAGTAAAACCGAACTGATTCGAAAGAATCAGTTCATGAACATTTTATCCATGGTTTGCAAAGATTGCATTCCTTAACATATAAATTTATTTTTTCATGAGTATGAAAACATACTTAGCCGATTTTAGAACTTAACCACATAAGTTTGCAAAACGGGTACGCAAACTTAAGTTTCGGACTTAATCCTTTCCGACAGTTCACAAACGGATATGCATACTATCGTTCCGGACCAAACTCAGGTGAATAAGTTTGCAAACGGGTACGCAAACTTAGTTCCCGGACTTTCACAGTTAAAACCGTTCGCATACGGGTATGCATACTTGGTTCCCGGACCTGAATTACTTTTACAATAGTTTGCATAAGGGTATGCATACTGTTTTATATCCAGACAATGATTAATTGTTTTAAACTCCCATTTTAATCATTGAAACATTCTTAGAAGACGAAAATAGTTGTCTCACACAAATATTAGCTTATAAGCAATTTTCAAGTAATAGAATGATCAACACGAAACATTCCGAGTCCACATCAAATGAGTGTCTCACACAAATCATGTAAGATGTTACCAGGTGATTTTCACACGATCATCTTTTGACTTTCGTCAATAATAATGATGAACGTAGTTAAAAAAAAAAAGCTTTCCAACACATATTTCGAGAAAGATATAAGCGAGTTAAATGAGTTAATAGACTTCTGAGTGATAGATGAGTTCAAGTATCCACATACCTTTTATTGATGAAGTTCCACAAGCTCCATTTAGTAGTTCTTCGTCTTCAATCGATGAACGCCGTGAAGTCTAAGGCTCAACTACACATTTTATCCTAATCTGATACATAGCTATAAATAGACTAGAAATCAAGACTTATAGTTTTGACAACTGAACTTGACAAATAAGCTTGAGATAACAACGCTTGCGAGTTCGACCGAGCAGTGCTCTAACATTAGGGAATTAGACTACGAAGTATAACGCTCATCTTTTGAACTTCGTAGATATGACATCGACATATGTATATACTGTAATGATTATGTGAATGGGTAATGGTGAATATTTCATCCTAGGAAACAATGTTTTACATTTTTTTTAAAGGAAGTACATTCATGAACTTGTTTCGTGAATCGAAAGGGAAATTATTAGGCTTATTGGTTCGGCTATTCGTTGCAAATCTTTGGATGACCAATATGTGTGAGATGGTAGAACTGATCTTAACCTTGGTCATGTATCTTAGTATAAGTACTAATCACAATGTCTGAGTTATGATTTGGTATGACTGGTTTTTATCAATTGGTGTAACCGATCCTAAGTAATCACCATGTGATGGTATGATCGATCTTTGTAATTGGTGGGACCGATCCTAGTAATTAGTATGACCAATCACAAGTATTGTGTAATCGATCATTGTAATTGGTAATCGGTCCTGGTAACTGGTGTAACCGGTCCCGGTAACTGGCGTGACCGATCACAAGCAATACCATGGGAATATGGAACTGATCCTGGTTACTGATGTAACCGGTCCTGGTAACTTGTGTGGACGATCACAAGTATTTCCATATTAAGGTATAACCGACCCTAGTGATTGGTAGAACCGATTGAACCCATGTATGTGATTTGATATTTGATCAATCACATAGTTATCTTGGAATACAGGTCAACCAATTCTAAACTTGTTTGGAAGTGTGGTATAACTGATTCCAAGAATGTAAATCCATGTGAATATGAATAAGGATTTACAATGAAGAGATGTCAACATACTTTGAGCACGTACAATAACTCTTATCATTTATTGTTCAAAGATATTCCTTGGTACCCAAGGAGATCCATAAATTAAGAATCTTTTAATTAAGGTTTTTGATTTGATATGATTTAATTACCACTAATTAAATGCATATCTCTAGAGAATAGAAATAAGTAATGTGCATTTACTGATTGGAGATTTTCTATTGAGAGATTTCGGAAATATTGGACAAGCATTTATTGGAATTAGGAAAACCGAATTTCGCCATTCATTGCATGTTTTGAGAATATATTTCGGTTTTGGAAATTCCTTGATGTTCAAACGTCCTTGGTGTATAAATACCTAAGTTTTCATTTCTACCAAACTATCCTAAGAGCCAGGAAAACTTCATTTCTTGTTGTTTCTGTTGTAGCCATCTATTCAAGAGGAAAGTATCCTAATTAGGTGAAATCTCTTACGACCTCTCATTTAAAGACTTCTGTGGGATCAAGAAGCTCTACGAGTACCGTTGGTGGGAAACTAGATGATTGCAGTGTTATTAATTTTCGATTGATTTGATTGACTAACGGTTGTTGAAACTTTGATTGCACCTAGTTTATTTATTCTTGAGAATCTTCTCTTGTGATATAAGATTCACTCAAGCTAGATCAAAGTATCGACAGGATCTTTAGAACTGTTGTTAGATCTAAGGACATCTTGTGATAATCTATTGTTAACAGACTCCGTTTTGTGTGTGATTGATCACAAGAAATTCAAGTGGTGTTGTGCAAGTTACTATTGAAGATTGAAGAAGATTTCTTATTGGTTTCGTATCTTTGTGTGGGCATAAACTTTGATCGGCTGGGATCCAACTAGAATCGGATTTATTCGATTGATTAGTTGCATGAGATCAGCATCGCTTTATAGTTTCTCTTTGAGATCTGATAAGTGCTTTATTTACAAGTTTAGAATGTCAACTCCATGCTTGTTTTAGCTATATTACTTGCATATTATCTTGTATTATGATTGTTTTATAGTTTATGTCTTATATTAGGTGAATCATACGAAAAGAAGTGGAAATAGCTACAAAAGTGTAGTGTACAAGTGGAGAAGGGCCAAAGACCAAATGGAACTCGTTCAAATACATAATTTCTTTCCACCATGTTGAAGAGAACGAAAAGACGAAGCCAACGGCGAAACAATGAGGTCAATCCGACACCGTAAGAAGAAGTTACGAGCAAATTGCGATGTTAAGATGGCGATTTATAAAGGCACCTGCTTTTTAACTCAGGGCACCACTACCATTATCTTCTTTATTCTCGGTCACGACCAGTCAGGGAGTTCAGTTTTGTGTTTGTGTCTGTTAACCAAGGGGACTCACAGCGGATAGCCGGATCAAGGAGCTTGGGTGGAGGATCAGTTGAGAAGTTTATAAGGACGATAAAGAAATGATGGAGTCTGTTGGTATGGCAGTAACGATGGTGATAGCCGAGAATCAGGAAGTGGATATATCGGCCATGGAGTTAATGGTGATAGCTGCTGGTGCTGTCGATAGAATAAAAATGAGTTGCTGCCAATTCCGAAAGATGCTGGTACGAGTTGGCTAGGGAGAATATGGAGAATCTCGGATGAGATAGAGGTTGATGTTTGAAATGCGGTTGGAAGAGAAGCTCAAGAATGGAAGATGATATTACTGCCGGTTTTGGAGTTTGATGCCATTTATCGGAATTTGATGATGGAGCTGGATAAGGAAGAACTCGATGGAGATTGGCAGTGAATATGGAGATGATGATCATGTGACGATCATAAATGGAGTTGAACTCGAGTACGTATGTGGTGGTAGTGACGGCTTGTATGACATGTTGTCATTGATGGAGTTGAGCAGTGATGATCGGTGATTGTTGGAAGCTTGCTGCTATATATCGATTAAATTTAATGGTGGTTATCGGTTGATGGCTGGTTCAGTTATGGAGTAACGAGCTATACAAGGAAGTTTGGCAGTGAAGTCTGATCGAGGAGCAACAGAGAATTAAAGTATTCACGAGCCTGGAATGCCGTTAATAATGGTTATCATTGTGATGGTTGGTTGCAACGGGTACGAGTCTGTATTTGTTTCGGAAACTGGTACGTCCAAGAAGTCAGTGAGCAATGGGTTTGGAGCTGTGAAGTTGGTAAGGAACCGTGGAAGTATTGATTGAGTAGTTGCTGTTTCCGGAGAATGGTGCAGTCAAGTTGGGTGAAGAGATAGAGAGAAGTTCCGGCAAGCCAGGACTTTGGTTGTGCTTTGGAGGGAAGTGAGGACTTGTCCAAACCGAATATGGATCCTTATCAAATAAGGAATTCTCGTTGGAGTTACGTTGGAATTAGGTTTTGTACAAACCTATATAAAGGCTCGAGATAGCTGATCTTCATACCGGACACTTCTAGGAAGACAAAAATACTTTTATGGAGAGAAAAGTGAAGAAAGATCTTATTCCATATTCTAGGGTTTTCCTCTTTAGGGGGAAACTAAGCTATTTTCTTCTTCTATATAATTTTTATGGGTTTTAGTAAATTCATGTGTAACTAAATTCTATTGATTAAAGATGAATTCAATGTTCTAGCGTGAAGCTTTGTTACTTATACAAGTTTGTTTGGAGTTTTTATCATCATCATTTGTTTTTATAATATTTAGGGTTTATGAGTAATTATTAGATTGGTTTGGGATGCATACTAGATTGATCTATTGATTGTTCTAAAGCTAGCGGAAGTTGGGGGATAAGTAATCGTTTCTTGACTCTCTACACAAGTAGAAATCGCGAGACCTTGCGGAGGGATTTTGTGGAGCAATTGCGAGTGAAGGCAACATCAGCTAGTGGACCTTAATCTAAGAGTTTAACTACTGGGATCAACTTAAATTCACAAAGCTTAAAGGGTTCCATTGGGTTACACCTTGAGTGATCTACTACTTGGTGGTTCGGTTAGATAAAATCTGGTAGTCGAGAACTTTCGTATCCAGTGATAAAAGGAGTTTTGGGGATACCACTGATCTAGCTGTTATTCTACGGTTGGTGATGAATGATTCTAACAAAAGATAGATAATTATATTAACTCAGTTATCGCTTGGTAACAACGAAGGATTCCTTGATCATCTCTTTCCTTTCTTATTTTCTTTTTATTTACTTTAATCCATAATCCAGTCCCTCTTTGTCTTTTATTTCATTTTTTTGATTCAAATAACTTATCAATTACACAACTCTCTGTGGGAAAGATCCTTACTACTGCTACACTGCTAGTTAATTAGTGAGAAAAATATTAATTAATTTGTTGTGGTTACGACACGCATCAAATTTTGGCGCCACTGCCGGGGAGCGGTTGTTAATTGATTTGTTATTCGTTTTAGCTTATTTTTGAATTCTTGTGAGTCGTCATGTTTCCTTATGGAAATAACATGTATGGATCACAAGATTACACATACAACAGTGGTAATCAATATGGTTTTCAATCTCATTCATATGACAACCACCAACCATCTTATGGGTATAATCAAAACCAATCTTTTGGCTATGATCAATATCCCACAGAACCTTATGGATGTTCTCATACATGTCAACCACCTTATGGCGGGCATGTAAGTGAACAATCATGAGGATGGAATGATAGTTATGTTTCTGATCAATTGTTTTCTAGTAATGTGCAGACAAAGAATTTGGAATATACTCCTCTTCATCGTGTTTTTCCTTCACTCTTTCCAAAAGAGGGGATACAATTTAGAAACTCTATTAATGGTGGAAGGTGTATTAATGTCAGAAAAATTTTTAAGCAACACGAGCAGCTAGAAAAAGTCGGTGCATCACAAAAGACTCTTGATGAAATTAACAAGGCCATGGACATGGAATTTGAACGTCGTTTCACTGTTGACGATTTTGAAGAGGATTCTGATGCCGATGACGAGATTGTTGAAGAGATAAAGATTGAGAATGAAACCAAATTGATTAAAGTCGTGGAAGACCCAATTGAACTTTCCAAGGATTATAATGATGCTGAGATTTCAGTTGAAGCAGAAATTAAAAGTTTGATAGAGGACCACGATATACTTGAGGTAAATAATTCACTGTTAATTAAGAAAGATGAGGATCCGATAAAAGGTTTGTCTAATCCTTTGCATAATTCTATATTTATTGATCTTTTCCATCCAATTGAAGTAGTTCTCCAAAGAGTTGTTAACCCAGCTTTTAGGAAAATACCTCACTTAGGATTGGAATCGTGTGCTTCAAAAGTTTTAACATATTATTTTGATTCTAAGTATCCACCACTTGATGTGTTTGATTCTAGCATTGTGCAGGTTCACCGAGAGGAACCCGAAAAAGTTCTAGAATTTTATATTCTCTATCCATTTCCGAGTGTAGAAAGAACTAAGTGTGGGGCCAACTTCAATAAAGTGATAGATTCAATATTTATTTCTTGTGCTAACGTTTGTGTGAAGTTGTTACTAGAATTGCAGATTGTTGTATGGATGGACTACCAAATTTTCAGATTGTTGGTTTATGGACGATAACTAAAGTTTCGGGCTGACGACTTTAAACCAAGCGCTACATGGGAGGAAACCCATAGGTTTTGTATTTCTTATCCTTTTACTTTTTATTTTCTTTTTCTTTCGTTTATTTATTTTTCTTGTTCAATATCATGTTAGGATTTCCCACCTTAACTTTTCTAGGACGATTCAATTACATTGAGGAAAATGTAAGGTTTAAGTGTGTGGGAGTGGTTAAGCATATATTAAAAAAAAATGCATAAAACCTCCAACTTGTAGAGATTTTAGAGTCACTAGTATACTTTTAGCTATGTTTACATATGGAATTCTCGGCTGAAATAATGGAACTTAGAAGTGCTACAGAATACTAAAAATTAGGTGTTATTAATCTTTGCGAGAAGTCATTTACTGTTTGTGGCTCAACTTAACCATGCCGGTGGTAAATGAAGTGCAGAAAGATATTTAGTCAAAGAGTTGTTGATCAATCATTAGTGCAGACTACCTGTATTTATATCATGTGAGGCACCGACCATAAATTCTTTGTAGCTGACTAAAAAGCTTTATTTTGAGTGTGTGTCACCGTACGTTAATTCCTGGTAGAATGGTGATCTACCCCACTTCACACCAATTTCAACATTATTTTTGATATCTTAAGTGCTAATTTTGTCGATCATGAGGGTGACGTCTATGGATGAAAGCCTCCTTCTTGTAGTTCGATTTGCAGTTAGCACCATTCTCTCTATAACAACGAGTCCATAGAAACACCATCATCATCAACAAGTGGAGCATCACAAGTTCGAAGGAAATTTTAAGACGTTCAAGGTTTAAAAGCAATGGAGCAAGAAAAGAGCAAATTTCATATTCAAGTAAAGCAACATACAATGAGCAGATTTTTGCATATACATTGAAGACTTACAATACAATGAGCATAATTATAAATACAAATTTAAGACTTATTTACAAGAGCAAAGAAAATCAAAAGGTGAGAGTTATTGAAGTTTATGATTTCGAGACAATACAAGTTGTGAAGAATCAAGCAATAAAGTACTTTTCCCACGGCCATGGTTTGTTTTATTTTCACTTTGTTTTGTATTTTATTTCTCTTGTCTTCATAAAAATAATATGAAAAAAAACATATATATATATATATATATATATATATATATATATATATATATATATATATATATCAAACAAAATAAAACAAAACAAAACAAAATAAACGAGACAAGAGAAATTTTATTTTTTTTGTATTTATTTAATAAGCCGTGGGAAGGAAAAATATATGAGGAAGTTTCAAGCGACAAGGATTTAAGGTAAAGAGTTACAAATTATCAAGGATCTACGAAGTTCAAGAGTTTATCATCAAAAGTTGAAGCCGAAGACCAAGACCAAGAAGATGAAGACGAGGAGCGAAGACGTTTCTATTGGATGTTGTGAGAGTGATGTTATCATCATTGCGATCGGATGTGAAGGTGAGTAAGTAATCTCATCCTCGATAATAGTGGTTGATTTCCTTTCTTAGAGATCATCATAAAATATTTTTACTTCCAACGATTTTGTGGGGTCTCTAGAAATTATTCGGAAGGTTTCCTTCCCACCATTCAATGTGTCGCAGGATTTCTCTCTTAATTCCTACATGCACACATGTGAGAACCATAAAAGTGCGTCTTTTGAGTGCAATTTCATAAAACCCTTTTGGTGAGGCAGAAGTCAAGGCAAAATGCTTATTGGTCGCTCTCAAACCTGAAATCTTTCATTATGGCATAGGTCGACCGGTCACACTTTCTTCGATTAATCGCACTTTATATTTGAATTTTCTCTTATACTTCTGATTTCTTGACACTAGATTGAGAATCTTTATGTCTTCCTAGCTCTTTGGATGCTTGCGACGCTGGAACGCTTTGAAGTTGGAGTAGGTATTCTGGGTATATCTCTAGTAAGCCCTCACGAGACTATAACTCGTCCACTAGGGACACCTAGGGGTTTAAAGGCTTGTTATACATGCTAAGTGTAACCGTATTCTTGACGAAAAGGAGTTGTATGTTAGGTAGTTTGCTCGAGGACTAGAAAAAGCCAAGTGCGGGGGAATCTTATAAGTGCTTTATTTACATGTTTAGAGTGTCAGCTCCATGCTTGTTTTAGCTATATTTCTGGCATATTATCTTGTATTATGATTGTTTTCTAGTTTATGTCTTACATTAGGTGAATCATCCGAAAAGAAGTGGAAATAGCTACAAACGTGTAGTGTACAAGTGGAGAAGGGCCAAAGGCCAAATGGAACTCACTCAAATACAGAATTTCTTCCCATCATGTTGAAGAGAACGAAAATACGAAGCCAAGAATGAGGTCAATCCGACACCATATGAAGAAGTTAGGAGCAAAATACGATGATCCGACACCATATGAAGAAGTTAGGAGCAAAATACGATGTTAAGATGGCGATTTTTAAAGGAACCTGTTTATTTACTCAGGGCTAACCAAGGGGACTCACAGCGGATAGCCGGATAAAGGAGCTTGGGTGGAGGATCAGTTGAGAAGTTTATAAGGACGATGAAGAAATGATGGAGTCTGTTGGGATGGCAGTAACGATGGTGATAGCCGAGAATCAGGAAGTGATGATATATCGACCATGGAGTTAATGGTGATGGCTGCTGGTGCTGTCGATAGAATAAAGATGAGTTGCTGCCAATTCCGAAAGATGCTGGTACGAGTTGGCTAGGGAGAATATGGAGAAGCTCGGATGAGATAGAGGTAGATGTTTGAAATGCAGTTGGCAGAGAAGCTCAAGAATGGAAGATGCTATTACTGCCGGTTTTGGAGTTTGCTGCCATTTATCGGAATTTGATGATGGAGCTGGATAAGGAAGAACTCGATGGAGATTGGCAGTGAATATGGAGATGATGATCATGTGACGATTAAAAATGGAGTTGAACTCGAGTACGTATGTGGTGGTAGTGACGGCTTGATGACATGCTGTCAATGATGGAGTTGAGCAGTGATGATCAGTGATTGTTGGCAGCTTGCTGCTATATATCGATTAAGCTTAATGGTGGTTATCGATTGATGGCTGGTTCAGTTATGGAGTAACGAGCTATACAAGGAAGTTTGGCAGTGAAGTCTGATCGAGGAGCACCAGAGAATTAAAGAAGTCACGAGTCTGGAATGCCGTTAATAATGGTTACTATTGTGATGGTTGGTTGCAACGGGTACGAGTCTGTATTTGTTTCGGAAACTGGTACGTCCAAGAAGTCAGTGAGCAATGGGTTTGGAGCTGTGAAGTTGGTAAGGAACAGTGGAAGTATTAATTGAGTAGTTGTTGTTTCCGGAGAATGGTGTAGTCAAGTTGGGTGAAGAGATAGAGAGAAGTTCCGGCTAGCCAGTACTTTGGTTGTGCTTTGGCGAGAAGTGTGGACTTGTCCAAACCGAATATGTATCCTTATCAAATAAGGAATTTTCGTTGGAGTTACATTGGAGTTAGGTTTTGTACAAACCAATATAAAGGCTCGAGATAGCTGATCTTCAAACCGGACACTTCTAGGAAGACAAAAATACTTTTACGGAGAGAAAAAAGAAGAAAGGTCTTATTCCATATTCTACTAGGGTTTTCCCCTTTAGGGGAAACCAAGCTATTTTGGAAAATTTCTTGTTTGGTCCTAGGTCTATATAGTTATTTATAGTAGGGTCCAACCGGATCTTTTTTTTATCCGGAGGTCCAAAATTAATTAAAACATGAAAATATCCATAATACCCATTACTACTAAACGTGTGTGTCTACACTGCTTACAAATTTGAGTACATATCTGGTACACTGCTTATAAATGTGAGTACATATCTGCTACACTACGTACAAATCTAAGTATGTATCTGCCTCACTGCTTACATATAGAGTATGTATCCGTTGGACATATTGAACCTGTAAATGTGACCAGAATATAACAATATTAAAACACATCAACAAAACTAGCATCTATTTCAGTATTTCGCATACGTACTCATGGATCAAACCAAAATAAAGTGGCAAAACTATGAATAAAACAGAATTAAAAGAAGTTTTTATCAGTACAACATATACGTACCGCGGATTCATAAACTAAAAACTCAATTACATGTCAAGAAGTGATGAATCCATGAATATAACCGAATCAAAGCACATACTTCAGTATTTCACATACGAACTCATGGATCAAACCAAAAAAAGTGGCAAAACTCTGAATAAAACAGAATCAGAAGAAGTTTCAACCAGTACAACATATATGTACTCCTGGATCAAACCAAAAAAATAAGAGAAAACTTATAGATTCATAGTAAATAAAAAAAGAAAACGGTACGTCAGATATGTATTGATGGTTAATACAAAAAAGAAAACTGAAAATCAAACCAAAAACCATAAAAATATCAGATCTACTAATGAAATAAACATAAAACATGATTTTTTTATTTAGATCTGAACTTGTTTCATTAAAATCCACCAATATATCATATACGTACCGATGATTAATACACAAAAGCAACTCAAAAGCATATAAAAAAAACCAAAATGGAACTAAAATCAGCTGCATGTGAAAACCAAGTAATGAATCTATAAAAAACTGAATCGAAACACTTTTTTTTTCCAGTATTCCATATATATACTTCTAGATCGAAGAATATCCAAAACTACAAAAATAACAAAATTAAAGCATAATTTTTCAGTACACCATATATGTACTGCTGATTCATAATCTAAAATTTAGCTGCATGTGAAAAACAAGTAGCGAATCTATGAAAAAATAGAATCGAAACACTTTAATTTGAGTATTCTGTATATGTACTTCTGGATCAAACAAAAAAAATCTCCAAAACTATAAAAAAAAAAAAATTAGAGCAGTATATTTCAGTACACCAAATATGTATTGTTGATTCATAGTCTAAAAATCAGCAGCACGTGAAAACTAGAGAACATCATGAAATCGAACTACCAAAACTGGAAAAAGAAAGTGAAAACATCATGAAATCAATCAGATCTTCATGATTCAGTTGAGAATTAATCAAAAACAAAGAAGAACTGGAGAAAAGATTACATAACATACCTGTAAAACCACGAAACATCTTCACAAACCCTAGGTCTAAACTTCATAAGCGGCTGCAGCAGAGAAGAGGAGAGCGAGCGAGAGAGAGAAAGAAAACGGATCTGAGAAGAAAATTGAGAAAATGTGGCTTTTATTTCTGTTATATTTATAGTGAAGGCCATTTTGGGAATTATTAAAATGCATGTAATAGGTTACACACGTGTGTAGGACCTGGGCTTAAAAAAATTGGTCCATTTTTATGTTTTCTTTTAATTATGGACCTCCGGTTACTGGGCTTTAATGGGTGGACCTGCCACTAACTAAGAACACTATAATAGTACCTATTGGTAATTCCTACATTTTCTTCTTCTTCTATAATTTTTATGGGTTTTAGTAAATTCATGTGTAACTAAATTCTATTGATTAAAGATGAATTCAATGTTTTAGCGTGAAGCTTTGTTAGTTATACAATTTTGTTTGGAGTTTTTATCATCATCGTTTGTTTTCACAATATTTAGGGTTTATGACTAATTATTAGATTGGTTTGAAATGCATACTAGATTGATCTATTGATTGTTATAAACCTAGTGGAAGTTGGGGGATAAGTAATCGTTTCTTGACTCTCTACACAAGTAGAAATCGCGAGACCTTGCGGAGGGATTATGTGGAGCAATTGCGTGTGAAGGAAACATCAGCAAGTGGACCTTGATCTAAGAGTTTAACTACATGGATCAACCTAAATTCACAAATCTTAAAGCGTTCGATTGGGTTACACCTTGAGTGATCTATTACTTGGTGGTTCGGTTGGATAAAATATGGTAGTCGAGAACTTCCATATCCAGTGATAAAAGGAGTTTTGGGGATAACACTGATCTAGCTGTTATTCTATGGTTGGTGATGAATGATTCTAACGAAAGATAGATAAGTATACTAACTCAGTTATCGCTTGGTAACGGCGAAAGATTCCTTGATCATCTCTTTCATTTCTTATTTTATTTTTATTTACTTTAATCCATAATCCAATCCCACTTTGTCTTTTATTTTATTTTGTTGATTCAAATAACCAATCAATTACACAGCTCTCTGTGGGAACGATCCTTACTACCGCTATATTACTAGTTAATTAGTGAGAAAAATATTAATTAATTTGTTGTGGTTACGACATGCATCAAGTTTTGACGCCGCTGCCGGGGAACGGTTGTTAATTAATTTGTTATTCGTTTTAGCTTATTTTTGAATTCTTGTGAGTTGTCATGTTTCCTTACGGAAATAACATGTATGGAGCACAATATTACACATACAACAGTGGTAATTTCAATATGGTTTTCAATCTCATTCATATGACAACTACCATTCATCCTATGAGTATAATCAAAACCAATCTTTTGGCTACGATCAATATCCCACAGAACCTTATGGATATTCTCATACATGTCAACAACCTTATGACGGGCATGTAAGTGAACAATCACGAGTATGGAAGGATAGTTATGCTTATGATCAATTGTTTTCTAGTAATGTGCATACAAATAATTTGGAATATACTCCTCTTCATCGTGCTTTTCCTTCACTCTTTCCAAAAGAGGAGATACAGTCTAGAAACTCTATTAATGGTCGAAAGCGTATTAATGCCAGAAAATTTTTTAAGCAACACAAGCAACTAGAAAAAGGTGGTGCATCACAAAAGACTCTTGATCAAATTAACAAGGCCATAGACACGGAATTTGAACGTCGTTTCACTATGGGCGATTTTGAAGAGGATTCTTATGCCGATGACGTGATTGTTGAAGAAATAAAGATTGAGAATGAAACCAAATTGACTAAAGTCTGGAAGACCCATCGAAATCGGAAGCACAGGGATACTGAAGGAACTAAGTGAACTAGGGGTAGTTGCTTGGTCTCAACTATACGAAGTTGGTGTATATTTTGCATAGCGGCTTAATTCTGAGAGTATTCAATTATGGACTAGGTCCCGGGGATTTTCAGCATTTGCAGTTTTCTCGTTAACAAAATCTTGTTGTGTGATTTACTTTTGTTTTCTGAAATTATATTGATTGATATAATTTAAAGTAAATTGCACTTTACGTTAACTCCGATATACTTGATAGAGATCCTATTATCAAGTACCACACTTTGGTATTCGTATTGTCTCGATATCATATCCATAGACAATATGAAAATACTAGGGTACCCATATATACGTCAAACTAAAACTTTTCCACCTATAAGTCCTTTTTCCGAAAGTGATTGTCTATGGACTGAATCGAGATAATACAACAAATCGGTTCACACTTCGTGTGATCGTCTATGGATACAAGATCGAGACAATAGAATAACGAAGTATGTTCACTTGATAAAAGTTTCGGACTTAACCAAACACAATAGGATTACTTATCAAGTAAATAGGAATTAGCGTTTGTGTAATTTACATTAAATTATAATAACAACAATTATAATTGCGAAAAATAAAAGTAAATGACACAGCAAGATTTTGTTAACGAGGAAACCGCAAATGCAGAAAAATCCCAGGACCTTATCCAGAATTGAATAATCTCGAGATTAAGCCGTTATACAAAATCAAACCAACTTCGTATAGTTGAGACCAAGCAACTAAACCTATAGTTCACCTAGTTCCATTTGTATTCCCACGCCACTGACATGTAATAAGTCACGTACTTGGAACAATTCCTTTGGTTCGTATTCCAAACAGTAAAGGAACAACAAATCTGTTTAATATCAACTCTTTTCAACCAAGTGATGTGAGTTCGACAAAAGGCTCTTCTGTTTATCTCAATAAACTCCATTTTCAGGTTCTTAGATCTATCTTATTATCAACTACCAAAGTAATTTTTAAGATTTTGCAATCAATACTTTTAATCATAAATAATTGTATTGATGTCGATCTACATAACTAATCAATCTAATCTACCACAAGGATAAACCGATTATAGTTGGATCCTCTTTTACCGAAACAAGTATTGTTCACACTAAAGATTATGAACCCAAATCATAAATCTTCAAAGTCTTCTTTGTCATCAAATCTTCTTAGAACTTCAATAAACACTTGTACACAATCAACATGAATATCTTGTGATCAATCACGCACAGAACGGAGTCTGTTAACAATGGACTATCACAAGACGTCTTTAGATCTACAAACAGTCTAAAGATCCCTGTCGAAACTTCGATCTAGTTTGAGTGAATTTTATATCAGAAAAGAAGATTCTCAAGCATAAACAAACTAGGTGCAATCAAAGTTCAACCACCGTTAGTCAATCAAATCAATCGAAAACAAAAGATAAACCGCAATTATCTAGTTTCCCACCAACGATACTAATAGAGCTTCTCAATCCCAAAGAAGTCTTTAAACTGATGGCGGTAAGAGATTTCGCCTAATTAGGTTACTCTCCTCTCCGAATAGGCGACTTCACTAGTAGCAACACAACTGAGATAGTTTTGCTGTCTCTGAGGATTAGTTTGCTCGAAATGCAAACTTTGATATTTATAGACCAAGGAAGTTTGGACACCAAGGAATTTCCAAAACCGAAAATATTCTCAAGATATGTAATATATTCGAGATTCGGTTTCCATAATTCCTGGAAATGCTTTGTCCAAATAATGACCGAAAATCTCTTAGAAAATCTCCAACTAGCAAATGCACATTACTAATTTTCATTTTTCAAAAATAAAATTAAAAACCTTAAATAAAAGATTCTCAATTTATTTTATTCGATCTGGGATTTTCTTCATTTAGCTATTAAGGAATAACTTTGAACAATTAAAGATAAGCATTACTGCACATGTTCAAAATATGTCAACATCTTTACTTTGTAAGGCCTCTTTCATACTTACAATCTTGAAACCTATTTTCCACACTTCCAAACAAGTTTAGAATTCGTTCATCTGGCTTTCATGAACTACGTTATTGATCAAGAACACTCAATCACTGAACATAGGTTTCACGGTTCTACCAAAACAAGTTTCGGTTCTACCTCCATGTGAGTACTTTTCATAGTCACGCTAGTTACCAAAATTTGGTTGACTAGGTACTAGGATCGGTTCCCCACACATATATGGTATCTAACTTGTACTTGCTGCACATGTCCATAGGATCGGTTCCTCTTTGCCTAAAAACGTGTTGCACATGTCCATAGGATCGGTTCCCCTTTATGCTAAAAACCTGTTGCACCTCATACAAGGATCGATTCCCCTTTGTGATAGGTTGCGCCTCTTACTAGGATCGGTTCCTTTTTACCCAGAGTCGGTCATTACCAATAACACTAAATCGGTCATACCATCTCATGTGATTACTTAAGATCGGTTTCACTAATAAAAGTCATACCAATACAAAAGTCAGGCCTTTGTGTATAGTTTTACCAAGAACATAACAAGTCATGAGTGGTTATACTAATCACACATATTGGTAGTTCAAAAGATATGCAATGAATAACAATACCAATAATGCCTGGCTATTTCTCTTTCGATTCACAAAAAAAGTTCATGAATTTACTTTCTTAAAACAAATGTAAAACATTGTTTCCTAGGATGAAATCTTCACCTTATACCCATACATAATCACAATAGCATTCAAACGATTATGTCGATGTCTTATCTACAAAGTTTAATGGTTGAGCAATAAACCTCATATTGTATTCCTCAATACTATGTCTAACTACATTCATGATTCACAGTTTTGTTTTCAATATGCAAGACTTGAAAGATACCTTAGGGAATGAAACAGTTCAAGTCAAATATCACTAACTTCAAGTGGAAGGATGATGTTATCGTTGTAGCTCCTTACGTCTTCACTTCTTCAAGTTTTCGCAATACTTGTAATGTCTCATATCCTGATACTTTCAAGCTAACATATACGAAGTTAACTCTAGTACATAATCGAGCGACTCTTTAAAATGAGTTTTGGCTCACTAAAATATGACAACCAAACTTGACATACCAACGCTTGGTGGGTTCAACCGAACTATGCTCTACCAATCTCCCCCTTTGCCAATTTTAGTGACAAAACTCTTACATCATATGGATAAACAAATTACAAGAATTCATTACACATACGCTTGATTCCCGAATTCAATAGCACAATAACCTGTATACATTCAATCCATAAATGCCGCTGTTGACATTATAATGACAAAGCTAATACTCCTCCTAAAGGTAAGATACGTAGATTTTATCAAACTGCACGTCTTTGTTATTCCCTTTGTAGTCCATATAACTACAAGTATCATATGATATGCAACTCCCCCTTAGTCTATGCTTTTACTCTTTCATTAGATAAACGTTTAAGCACCAATGTCCTTTCCCTTAGTGATACCAATCAATATAAATCAATACCAGATCACTTGTTTACTCCATATATTTATCCCCCTTTTAGTCACAAAATGACAAAGAAACGAAGAAAAAAAAGGACAAACTAAAAGGATCTTACAAATCTTAATAGACTTGCAACCTACAGAGTAAACATGAGAGTTCCACACACCATATTTGATAACCAATACCAAAATCGAAACTACAAAGTAATTTTATTTTGATATGTTACCAAGAAAACAATTGCCCGAAGCAATTTTCCCTAATAGTTTAGCAAACCAAAAATCAGCTAAGCACCTTAGTTCCTTTGCTAAACCGATTGTACAAATACAATCGGTTGTTCGATACGACCAAAATAAAGATAACTCTATTTTTCTCATCATGTTCTAATTATCCATATAACTTAAACCTTTAAATTTTAAACAAGACAAATACTAGGTTATTTAACTAGCATTTCTTGTTAAGGCATTCGATTAGACTTGAATAACTGAAACTTCCTCTTTGATAAGTCTAACTAAGATCATAATTAACTTAGTTTCTCTTATCCGGAATCGAATTGGACTAAACAATTCATACCGTAAACATTTTCTTTCGTTAAGCCATAAACAATTCATACAAACCGAATAAATCAACTTGCATAATTATTCACCTCAACCGGAAGAAATTGAAACAACATAGACATTAAAGCACGACAATTGCACCGAAATTTTGTAAGCCTAAGCGATTGATACCAAACAATAAAGCAAGATAACAATAGTTTTTCTTAACCGGAACAAATTTAATCACACACACATCCATACACAAATAATGGAATAAAACATCAATTGTACCGAAATTTTGTTAACCAAAAGCAATAAATATATGAAATAAAATCAGGCTTTTCTTAAACAGGAAAACAATTAACTAACAAGATTGTTACCTCAAATTTCGCATCCACTTCTCCAATATGTTTGCATCTTCTTCCAGGGAGAATTGATATTGAAATATCATTATGTTGTCATCCTTATGCAAAACAAAAGAATAACAACAACCAACCTTTACCAGAGAAAGGTTGAAAACCGGTTTTTAACTATTGCAAGCAAAAGTTGAAAACCCCGAAACACATATGCTTTTATGCTAAATCAAACGATTCAACATATTGTGACTTTTTCAAATATTGTTTCTATCAGACCTCATGATCCTTTTATAAACTTACCAACATGGGCTAGAACTTAATCTTGCTAAACCAAAAAGTCACCCAAACCATAAGGGTTCAAAACATTATGAGATCGAATATCAAGGTAGTAAAACCGAAATAAAATATCCCATAAACATACATAGCAATAACATAAAGCATTCAAGCACATGCTATATAAATCAAAAACTATCACAAGAAAAATTATAAATCAAATAATTTTATTCATAATAATAAGATAGTTTTATTCATAATAGACCTAATACAATCATTGAAGTAAATCAAAAATTAATGTCTATTTTTTTTCTTGAAGACAATTCAATCTTCATTTACTTGCTCATCAGAATCTTCTTCAGAGTATTCTTCTTGTTCTCCTTTTAGAAACTCATTATTGATCGTTAGGATTCCTTGAAGGGTTTCCGGATCATTTCTATAGGCAAATGCTAACTGTTTCTGAATACACTCTAGTTGTTTCCCAAGACGTAAAATATGGAACATGAGATCTCCATTGCTATAGATTTGATCATATGAGATACTAGATCCCTTTTTAGTTCCACTCATTCGATTAATAATTCCCTGTGAGACAGTTTTAGTATCTTTCTCATCTCCAAAGTTGTTCCCTATTGTTTTTCACATAGTTTGGTGATGAGACAGGGATATCCAAGATTTCTATGAAAACCTGTGATATTGAGATATTCAGTGATTTTAATCATTTGATTGATAATTATTCCACAAATATCAATTTGTTTTTCGCCTTCAGGGAGATAGTATATAAGTTCGGAAAATTCTCTATTCCATAGGGAAGAATCTCTTGAACAAGCAAAGAGAGTTGCTACGGCAAGTTTACTGAAAATCCTTAAGTGTAAGGGTACGTCTTTGGTTATCATCGTTCCCTTTTTCCATTTAACAGTTTTACCAGTGTGAGTTTTGCAATGTTACCGTGCTCAATTTCAGAACCAGTAATCATATGACCTTTCACATTGTAGTTGATGATTTCTGATATCATCTTTCTGTTGACATGAAGAAAAGTACTTCCAACCAAAGTGCTAAAAGTAAGTTTTTCATGATTAATATTGTGAATATTATCATAAAAAATTCTTACTGTGTCAGGTGAATTTTTTTCAAATCCGAACATATTTCCCCAGATTCGGTCTTGAACAAACTTCACATAACTGGTTTCTGAAACATCTGGATCGAATATCTTCTCTTCAGTAAAGCTTACTCCCTTCAAAGCTTGATATCTTTCAAAACATGTGTTATCTACAAAATTCGTAAGATCATGCTTCCCTTTGATCAAGTGAGGATACTTGATTTTCTCAACCTCTCCGGGAGGAATAAATGGATTCAAGACATACTTGTCTGTTTCAGAGTTTTCTTCTCTTGATTTTCTCTTTCTCATTCTTGCGGAAATATGAGAAACCCTAGTTACGGTTTCGATCAATCTTCCCCAATATGTTTGAACACATAGTAAGAGGTTATCTTTTATAGGAAGATTTGATAACCGGAAGTAACTAGTTTTAGGAAATGCTATCAAAATCGGAAATCAAGGCTTGTGGAGAAACAATTCCGATTTTTTATCTAGGTCTTTCTTTTGGAAAACCGATTTTTCATGGACTGGATCTTTATTTCGGATTGATTCCATATTTTTGTCCAAAAGTCTGTTTACTCTTTTATTACCAGAATTTGATAATATTACTTGAAATTTACTCAAGAGTCTTATATTAGAGTATACAGAAATAAATTTGAACAAAATATAATATTGCTTAAAGATACCATCAGAATCATAAACTCGGTAATATTTCAAAAGATCACTTGCTTCATTAAAACAGTTGTGAGGTGTATGAAGCAATCCATTGTTAATAGAATTATTAACTGAAAACTCATTCCTTATACATAACTTCCAAAATCGCTTCCTAGATGGCAATACATTGACAGTCTTTGCTCTGAAAATGTACATACATATAATGTGGTAGTTTATCCAAAATATATTTAAGATTCCAGATTTTTATAGAACGCAATAGTCATGGTTCACATAATGAAAAATTCTGAGAGGAATCTTATAAATTTTCGAGATACAATCTGTCACGATTGCTAAAGGCTGGTACCAGCTTTGCTAGGGTTGGTACCAATCCATATAAAACAACAGAGTTTTGGCCGTTGGATTTATGGATTGGCACCAGCCCTAGCAAAGCTGGCACCAGCCTTTAGAAATCATGCAATCTGTATCATATAGAATCGTATCATTAGTAACAAACACAATGATATACAACTCCATCGTATCCAAAGGATTATGTAAGTCACTCAAGACATACATAGACATAATTCTAATTCCTATAACATTAAGGAATAAGAGTATTACAAACTTCATTCGCGTTTTCCACTACGTATTTTTTGAAGTAGTCAAATCCTGCTGTTACGTTTACTGAATCGACCATAAGATTCAATTTCTTATAGGTTGGATCGCACCAAACACAGATTGTTAGATCTTTTCGTGTTTGCCTGCTCTGATACCAATTGAAAATACAAGGGTGCCCAAATATACCTCAAACTAAAACTTTTCCACCTATAAATCCTTTTTCCGAAAGTGATTGTCTATGGACTGAGTTGAGACAATACAACAAATCGGTTCACGCTTCATGTGATCGTCTATGGATACGAGATCGAGACAATAGAACAACGAAGTATGTTTACTTGTGTTTGAGGGTGAAAACGGTTTCTGTTGATTTTGGTAATTTCGTGTGTGTGGGTGAGAAACGAGTCTAAACCCTAAACAATGTACTGCAAGGGAGTACTTTGATTCGAGAGATCAATCTGTACAAATCCGGCCTAAACCAAGAAATGGGCGTTCCAGACTTTCTTCGGTCTCAAAGTGAAGGAGAAGGGTCGGTCTAGGGAGGGAAGCAAAGAGAGTGTTGAGACCATAATAGTTGATTCGGGAAGAGTAGTTGTTTGACGACTTGTATCAGAAAGTGGAAAGCTAACAGATGGGGAAGCTAACAAGTGATTTATGAGTGTTGTATTCTCCTGACCCAAAACTTGTCTTTTGGTGGAAATAGGTGAGACCTATTTATACAAGTCGCAACAAAACGTACCCTGGTCTCGTAAGAAGTGGAAACGGTTGAGTAAATGGAAGAAAGTGGTAACGGGTAATGCCTGGAATTTATGTTTCCATAATGAAAGAAACGCTTCACCATTACTTCATGTATTTACTAACCGCCTCAATCTTATGACACTTTCTTGTAACGGGCATAGTGTACGCCGCACGTTGTTAACCGCCAGACCAATACCCTGATGAGCATCCCCCAGTTTTGTGATATGTTTTGATGTCTCAAGTGTTTTCGTAGAAAACATGTAGCATGTTTCTATTGTTTGGCAAGTTAAGATTGAGAGGCTTGCCGGTTCAGTGGTGACCTTCGACGGCCGAGATTTTGCATCTTGAGAGGAAGGTTAGCCGTTGATTGTGGTTACCTTCCGTTTGGTAGCCAGTGACGTGGCCATGGTATTGTCATGGCTTGCGCATGCTCTTGGCGTGGCTGATTAGGGTTTGGTGCCATGACCAAAGAATTGGCATAGCTAAGTGTGTGTCGTAGCCGAAGAGTTGGCAGCGTAGCCAAGAGATTCCCACAAGTCGTTTGGTGGCAAGCTTGTACGGCTGAGATTTGCATCTCATAAGGAGGGGTGGTCGTTGATTGTTGCAATCTTCCGTTTGGCGGCCAGAGGCATGGAGCCATGGCCAGCGCGGCTCGTGCATGCTCTTGGAGCGACCTAAATTAGGGTTTGGCACAAACCGTGGAACTTTGGCATCGCAGCCAAGAGGTTGACACAAATCGTTTGGTTTGGTGACAAGCTTGTACGGCTGAGATTTGCGTCTCAGAAGGAGGGGTCGTCGTTGATTGTTGCAACCCTCCGTTTGGCGGCCAGCGACATGGAGGCATGCCAGCACGGCTCGTGCATGCTCTTGGCGCGTCCCAAATTAGGGTTTGGCTCAAACCGTGGAACTTTGACGTCGCAGCCAAGAGGTTGCCACAAATTGTCTGGCTTGGTGGAAAGCTTGTATGGCTGAGATTTATGTTTCAGAAGGAGGGGTAGACGTTGATTGTTTCAACCCTCCGTTTGGCAGCCAGCGGCATGGAGGCATTTCCAGCATGGTTTAGGCGCGGCTAAGCTAGGATTTTGGTATAGTTTTAAGCGCGTCCAAAATTGGGGCTTTGGAATTGTTTAGGCGCGGCCAGAAGTTGCCACGCGTTTGATGGCGAACTTGGACGGCTGAGATTTGCATCTCAGAAGAAAGGGTGGTCGTTGATTGTTGCAACCCTTCGTTTGGTAGCCAGCGGCATGGGGGTATGGAAGGCATGGCTTTGGTACGGAGGTGTGGTTGGCATGGCATGCCATTGGCACTATGGTGCGGCTGGCATGGTTGGTATGCCTTTGGCGTGGAGATGTGGCTGGCATGGCATGCCATTGGCACAGTGGTGCGGCTGGCATGGTTGGCATGTCTTTGGCGTGGAGATGTGGCTGGCATGGCATGCCATTGGCACGGTAGTGTGGCTGGCATGGTTGGCATGCCTTTGGCGCGGAGATGTGGCTGGCATGGCATGCCATTAGCACGGTGGTGCGGCTGGCATTCCTTTGGCGCGGAGGTGTCACTGGCATGGCATGCCATTGGCACGGTGGTGCGACTGGCATGGTTGGCATGCCTTTGGCGCGGAGGTGTGGCTGGCATGGCATGCCATTGGCACTATGGTGCGGCTGGCACGGTTGGTATGCCTTTGGCGCGGAGATGTGGCTGGCATGGCATGCCATTGGCACGGTGGTGTGGCTGGCATGGTTGTAATGCCTTTGGCGTGGAGATGTGGCTGGCATGGAATGCCATTGGCACGGCGGTGCGGCTGGCAACATTGCCACGCCTTTGGCACAGAGATGTGGCTGGCATGGCATTCCATTGGCACAGTGGTGCGACTTGCATGGTTGGCATGCCTTTGGCACGGAGATATGGATATTAAGGTTTAGCGTGTCGAAACCCTAGTTTAAAATATGTGGCACGCGTGATTGGCACGTTTGGATAGCATGCGCGGCTGGCATGTGTAGAGATGATGCCTGTCAGTACCGAGGGCTCTGCCGTGGAGCATGACATTTACAAAAAAAAAAAAGGTACCCCGGTAATTTTACGCAGACTTGTTGAATGGTTTAATAAATGTGCTAGTGGCGATATTATTACTCAACTGTGACGTCACTGTTTGAATAAGGTTTTACGATTTTAAACCTAAACTAAAAACCACCATCAACATTAAGTCCCCTGCTTAGCTCAGAACAGGGGCATTGTTGCGAGGTAAGCATAATATGGTGACAAACAGGGACAAAATGAAATGGCAAGTCATGAAAATATGGTCAGGAAGGTCCGTCTAACCTTTTCGAGAGGTAAGGAGAATTCGTGATTCCTGTGTTGGTGGCTTTGCGTAGATTTTGCTCGTGGTGCTGCTAGCTAGGCCATGGAGTGGTAGTGGTGGTTGTTGTCCGGGATGCAAACAGTTGGCGTCATCTTGGCTAGGATGGGGAACGCGGAGTTGTTGGCGTTGCTGGCTTGGCTTGGCAAGCCGTTGGCATGGTGTGGCTTAAAACGGAGCCGATGGCGTTGGTCGGCTTGGAATGGAGCCGTTAGCGTTGTATCGGCTTGGGATGAGGGCTGGCTTGGCACGGTGCTGAATTGGCGTGGCTCGGGCTGTTGTCTTTGTGTGGCGCGGACTGTTGGATTCGCTTGCAGGCCCGGTTGCCTCTTTCCATGCGTGGATCAGATAGGAAATCCTTTCCTTATTCATATCCCAAAGTATCACGTCCATATAAAAGGTGTTAGATCTCCTCCTCATATTATACTGCCGGTTTCTCTTCCAAGTTCTGGGGATGGAAGTAGAGCAGAAGCGATAACGCATGCCAGCGTGTTCCAAACACGTACTTCTACGTTGTTGTTTTTTTATCAAACCCTAACTGACTCGCATAGACAAACATCTTTTCCAGCCGATATCACGCCTTAATTCATGACTAGTAGAAAGTTTTCCTTTTTTCGGATTTCATCGCTCTGCTGAATATAAGAGGCGATCTTGAATCTTTCGTTCGTACAGATCGTCTTGAAATCACGTCTGTCCTCTTTAAAGGTATCGTCTCGTGCTTTCTCCTGGTTCCTCACTCTGTTTTCTTGTTCATGTAGGTTGCTGGTGCAGATAGGGTGAAACTTATCCCATCTCTTGATTTTGTAGTACATAATGGTATCTTCCAGTGACAACCGTACCTCTGACTCTTCGGAGAGAAGCTTTGGGATCGACGAAAACTGGTTTTCTTCTCATGAGGAGGCATTGGAAAGAATTAATTCTCTGTTTCGTGAAGCTGGCGAAATTATTCAGGACATGCCTTCCACCTATTTATGTAGAGTGCGGATGCATGCTCAGGATTTCATGACTCTGGTGGACATGGAAGAAAAGCAGGTAGATCGCGAATCATCCCAGCGCATTGAGATACCTCAGGGCAACGAAACTTCTTCACAGCCCAGTACTAGGGCTGAACGACTCGCCTCTCGGTTGAAACGGCGGAAGACTGAGTTTGTGAAACTTCTAGGGAGAGGAAGCTTAATTTCCCTGCCCGAGATGGTGTCATAATCCTTGATTCTGGTGTGGATGAACCGTGACATCCTCGAAAGCCCGCTGAAAAAGCTTCCGAGAAAGGCGCCGATGTGGTGGACAAAACTGAAGCAGCTTTTGGAGTGGACGCCGAAACTGTTGTCAGGGACGTTGGAGAAGCTGTGGTGGCATATGTTGAGACGGTTGTCGAAGTGGGTGTTGGACAGGAGGCGGAAACTGTTGCTGCTGAGGCGGTTTCCGGGTGGGATGTTGGAGTTGCTGTTACGGAGACGGCTTCTGAATGAAACGTTTGTTGTCCGAAAGATTGTTGGGGAAAGTGCTTGAAAGGGCTCTGACAGAGGCGTTGGCGATTCGGGCGTCTGCTTTCGATGACCAATTTCCCTTTTTGTCGTTTCTCTTTGGCGTGTAGCCGCTTTGATGTTTCACAGACTCATTTTTATCTTCTTTGTATTCATGGCGAAGTTAGGGTTTCGCCAAATAACATCCCGCTTATTTAGCTTCTTTGAATAAAACCTCTTTTTCGAAAGGATCCAAAACCTTCATCAAAATAAGTTGTTTGATATTCCATACCTTTCCTGTCGTCTGATGATTACTTGTATATTCTTCCCTTCAAAGTTTCGAGTAAAGTATTTTTTACAGGGTTTCGGCTTTTATGGTCGTGATTTGTTGAGTAATGGTTTCACGATGTTTCGGGATTTATTTGTTTTTTTTTCGTTTGAAAGGAAAAGTATGCTTCAAATAGAAATCGGAAACCTAATTAAGAATGCAAGCGGTGCATTCATCTTGGAGGGAATATAAATATTGAGTGGAATGGGAAATCGGTGAAGAAAATACTAAAAGAAGAACGCTGGAGGAGGAAGTAGTACCGTGCTTTAGGTATTGAAGGGCTTGAGCCATCGCGAGTGAACTGTTATGCCTTCCAACTTCTCAGTATTGATGAATTTGCAGTAACCGCCCAAAAGAACATCTGCCACCAGATATGGATCGTCTTCCTTTTCTTCGGGTGAATCAGTCCGAACAGCTATCTTCACCGTTATATTTCCGACTTGAAATGAGGTTGACTTGACTACCATGTCTCCAATTTGAAACTTCGGGGTTCGTGTAACCGCTTGACTCTTGGTCTCGTCATCTTCGATTGCAGCTTCCAAATTTTTGGTGAAGCGCTTGCAAGGCCCAGCGTCCCACTCACATCTCTTAACAATGCCCGTACTGATAATCGGGCCAAGTCCCCATGACGGGCTAAGATAAGAAGTGACTGGTTGTAGAGAAGGTTTGACCGGACTTACTTGTGTTTGGAATCTATGAGCGAGAACTAGCGGGCTTTCTCCGGGTGATCGAGATCCATTGGTAAGTTGTTGATACGACAGCAGGTTGGATGGCTTGTTGGAAACTCTTTCGGGTGTCGACACTGGCAGAGAGGATGCTCCCAATTTTGCTTCGTTGTCAAATACCCACGAGCACCCCAGGATCATGTCATAACCTAGTTCTTTGACAATGTGGAATTTTCTATGCGTTATAACGTCTCCCACCTTGATCTCGATGTTAATGTAACCGTATGCATTCATTGTTTCTCCTTCCGAATTCTTGACCATGGTTGGGGAGTGGGTAGCCTCTTGCTTCAAAATTCCTGCAACTCTCAGAGTCTTGATGGTAACGACATTGAAGTCAGAGGCCGTGTCGATCAGTGCGTTATCGATCTCAGCGCCTCTTAGATAGGCCGTGATCATCAGTCCCCAGTTGTGTTTTTCGCCATCGTTCCCTGAAAGAGCTTGGGCTCCTGGCGTGGCTTCCGTAATAGGAAAAAGTCGTTTGCCCGACACAACACGATTGATGGTTGTAAAGATATCTTGACGCTGTGCCTTGGAAAGGTAGAGAATTTCGCATACATGTTGCATCATGGATTATACAGTCTCGTGTACGGAGTCCCCAGAGATCCCGCAATTCCTGACTGGAAGTGGATCTCTACGTACTCCTTCGTTTCCCAGTTGAAGTTCCCCTACTTCTACTTTCTCCTTGAATATATGCTTCAGTCTGTTGCAGTCACTGGTCGGATGGTGAACAAACCTGTGGTAGCAGCAGTATTTGGGGTTTTCCATCTCGACTTAGGTCGGTGGGCGCCTGGGAGGTGGTAGTCTAATGACGTCATCTTGGATCCATGCCTCTAAGAGTTCAATCACCTCCTCGATCGGGAACGGGAAATCCAGGACATCTTCTTCAGCTTCGTAATGACGCATGGGAGCTTTGGCGGCGGCCCTCCGTGGCGGAGCCGCCCATCTGTGATGTGTTTTCAAAGTTGTTGTAGTAATATGATTCGTTCAAGACTTGTGAAAGCGGATTTTTAGATTTTTTTTTAATAAATCAAAATAGCAAACTAAATTTAAAAAGATGTTGTGAAAATTATGGAGAGACTAGGGCTAGGATTCCACCATTGGTTGATATTAGTGATTTAATAAAACAATAATTATGCAACTCAACATTCAAACTGATTCTAACAGTATTGCCTAGACATGTAGATTTCCAAAAGAATAGATATTAATCCAAGCATAGAATATCAAAACCCAAAAGCAAGCATATTTTATCAAGAGAAAATACACCTAACTAATCAAAATCATATAAATAATTTTTAGTTCAATGCAAAAATCATAATAGAGTTGTTGTGATTAATTAATAGAAATATATCACTTTTACCGAAACAAAGGCTTCCTCCATAGCCCCAAGGATTGGGTTTAGCTCATCATGATGTTGGAAACACGCTCAAAAGTTGATTTCATTGCTCAAAGTAGGTGTAAAAATGATGAAATGGAGAAAATGATGAAAATCGGGTGTTTGCAACATTTATAATTGTTGCAAAACACTGTTACAAAGAACGATAAAAAAAAGAACTGATGTTGTTGTATCTCTGCGACCCTCGTGTGGCTGTCGTTGTCACTGTTGATAAATGACTGCCTCTGGTGGTATTTTTTTCTTCGTGTTCTTGGTGCAGCAGCAGAAACAGAGTTCTGAAAACTCTTGATTCACGCCTCCTGAGCTCTCCTCTCGACCCCAAACTCTCCGTCCACCCTCTCGGCAACACCATAACCCTTTATATATCCAGTAGCACCAAGAAATCTCGCTATAACTCAAGATAATTCTCTCTTAACTCGTCCTTGATGAAAAATATTCTGGGAATATTTTCTTCCCTGATTTAGCTTCTCACGCTGTTTCCCCATGCCAAATTACTCTCAACGCATCCAGTCATTGTCCAGAAGTGTTCCAACATGCAGCATCCACGCGAAAATCTCTTGGTCACTCAAACAGGACTCGAAATGGAAAACCAATCTGTGATGCTCTGATTTCATATCTTGGGTTATCTAGCCAAATTTGATCGAAACAAACACCCGTACCAGCTCTGTTAGGATATATCACAACTACCCATGAAGTTTCAGCAATTGAATCGCACAAAAACTCCTCCAAAATCCGATCGAAAAATCTTCCTGTGAATGGAAATGTTTTCCCGCCAAAATATTTTTTTGAAATGTTGAAGATGAAGTGCCCCTATCCTTTTCTGGGGTGCGAATAGCAGATGGGTGCTGAGAACAAATTTGGGTGCTGAGGATGAATTTGGGCTACTCATAACCTTGGGTGTCCCTTAGCCAAATCTGGGGTCTGTATAGCAAATGTCCTCCAGGGGTCCAAATAGCACTTTTTGAGCAACTTTTTCCGCACAAGTGTATTTCTCCAAAAACACCTACACAAACATAAAAGTACCATAATAAGTACAAAATCAAGCACTAGCAATAGAGACACTGAGGAAAATTCAGTCACAAAATGTGTCTATCAAATACCCTCAAACTTATTATTTGCTAGTCCTCGAGCAAATCTAATATAGAAAATAAAAATGACTACACTTAGCACGTGCAGCAAACCGTTAAACCACTAGGTGGCCCTAGTGGTGGAGTGTTGTCTCCGGAGGGTTTACCAGAGGTGTACCCACAAAACCTTATTCCAGACCCTAGCTATCTACACAGAACCTTGGAAAGCACTAAAGAATATCCTTGGTTGGCATACTCTCATTGACTAAAGGAGGAAGTACCCTGATGCGAAATTCCAATTGGTGTACACGAGTTTGCACTCAGCATACTAAAATTCATATATAAGTGACAGAGCTCTACTCATATAGTTTATGTACATCATAACCGGAGTCAACCAATCACATGGAAAGATGAAGAAGATGGATAAAGAGATGGTTAAAAGTGAATGGTGTTTCCCATATCTGTCTGAAGGCCTCTGCCAAGGTGAACCTATCCTAATGGACTAAGATACCGGTCTGACTAATATCAACACAACTGGCATATAAAAGGGGACCAGTGGTCGATAAACCTAACTCTAGGTCAACACAACTGGCATATACAAGGTCACCAGTGGTCGACTTTATTGAATTTATTCCGGTTGGTCTAATGGTCTGGTCTCTTTTTTTTTCTTTTTCTTTTTTTTTTGGTATCTCAATCACTCTATTCCACCCTAGCAAAGGTAACAACTTGAATCGTGTACCCCACCAAATCACTTAAAAAATAAAAACAGTAGGATTAGGATTCAACGAGATATGGCGAAACTACTATTTTTTTTTAATTCTAACACCTGAGCTCTGTGATTTTATGAATAGACTCTTTAGATGTTTCCATCTAATCAGATTGGTTCCTCAACTCCTACAACCAAGATGTTCCCATCCACTTAGATTGGTTAATGCCAACCTTAATAAGAATAAATTTCTGGGCTCTGGAGTTTATTTATTGCAACTAAAAGCTAACAAAAAGTTTCTTCCCATACCCCCAAACTTAAATCTAACATTGTCCTCATTGTTCTAAAGATAAAAGTAAAAGCATGAACAAGGAGAAATTGTTACCACTTGAAGCAAAAGAGTTAAGGAAAGATATTACCGTGTTGCATGAATACCTCCCAGGAAATGTTAAATTTAAAGTCTTTAGCTAGACATCAAATACCTCAAAAAGGATTGTCACCTTCCAAAGTCATATATCAATAGTCGAAACAATTGTGGGTCCATAAGACCAAATAGAGCTGACACCAGTATGAGACAACTGCACTGATTCGGAAAAATGAAAAGAAGAAGCACGTCCTCCTCTAAGGTTTCTGTCAAGACAAATGGGTTTATCTACGGCGAGTAATTGAACTTCATATGTGTGTCTCGATAAATAGATTCATCCGAAAAACGGGTCTCTAATACCTGGGTTACCTCCTGGACAGTATCAGGAGGATCGGGTTGCGGAGTCTGAAAAGACTCAAGTAATATCTCAGATGTATAAGGCTCGAGTCCCAAGTTAGGGACTCTAATTAGGGATACGATACAATCACAAGAACCATCACTACCCCCAAACTTAGGGTTCACAGACAAACCTCTAACTATTTCTTGAATTTCCGGATCTTCAGAGTCCTTAAAATACTCAAGAGATTCTTCTAGTTCTCTACCCCCAAACTTAGGGTCATCATTATTCTCAGAAAAACCTAAAACTATTGCCTGAATTTCTGGGTCCATAGAATCTTTAAAATACTCAAGAGCTTCTTCTAAAGATTGATCACATATCCGATATAAGAGAATGGTTTCCTCAAAATCATCTAAAGAATCTACCAGTAAAGTGTCAAGCCAATTATCCTGAACCAAATCCTGAACTAAAGTGATAATCATATTCACTTCTTCTAAATCATCATTCTCAGAAGGTTGTCTAAGAACATTAAAGACATTTAGTTCAGTGGTCATATTACCAAAGGATATGTTCATAAGCCCAGTCCTACAGTTGATGACAACGTTAGCTGTGGCTAAAAATGGGCGACTTAAAATCACTGGGATTTGATGACTTGGGTCCTGAACAGGCTGGGTGTCTAGAACAACGAAATCCACAGGATAAATAAACTTATCAACCTCAATCAGAACATCCTCGATGACACCACGAGGGACTTTGACAGATCTATCAGCTAATTGTAGTGTCATTTTAGTCGGTTTCAACTTACCAAGACCTAGCTGGGTGTATACATGATACGGGAGTAAGTTAACACTAGCTCCTAAGTCAAGTAAATCTTTATCGACCATGTGATTACCAATCGCACAAGATATGGTGGGGCATCCAGGATCCTTATACTTAGGGGGTGTTTGGTTCAGAAGAATGGAACTTACCTGACCAGCTAAAAAATCTTTCTTATGGACATTAAGCTTACGCTTTCATGTACAAAGATCTTTAAGGAACTTGGCATAAGCATGCATCTTCCTAATTGCTTCTAATAGCGGAATGTTGATGTTCACCTGCTTAAATGTTTCCATTATCTCGTTGAAATCCGACTCCTTCTTTGTTGGGGGTAACAAATGTGGATATGGGGCTCTAGGCACAAAGGTAGACCTATCAGGAATTTCTTGGGAATCCTTAGAGACTGTTTCAGTTTCCTCGTCTACGGGCTCCTCTTGGGAAGTAGAAGGTGGAACTACAGTATGTCCACTAGGCTTGGCTACCTTATTGTCTATCGTTTTACCACTCCTAAGGGTTGTTATCGAGTTCACATGGTTTGATGATTTCTCACCAGCTAAAGATATTTGATGGACTCCCCTAGGGTTGGGTTGTGGTTGACTAGGAAACTTTCCCTTTTCTCTCAATGTCTCATTTATCTGACTAACCTGGGTTTTCAACTCGGAAATAGCCTGAGAGTTAGCTTGTACCATCTTTTTATTTTCATCTAATCCTTGTGCAACCGATTTCTGAAATTCTAAAGTGTTCTGAGTTAACAAGGCAATAGACTCTTCTAAACTCATGATTTTCTTATCTGAAGGGATCTGAAACTGTGCCGGAGCTGAAGGATTCTTAGTATAGCCAAAACCTGGGGGAACCTAAGCATTACTAGACTGACCTTGATTCTGGCCCTTGGACCAAGAAAGGTTTGGATGGTTTCTCCAGCCAGGGTTATAAGTTTCTGAATATGGGTCAAACTTCTGTCGGTTATCAAACCTAGTGTTGTTATAAAGAGCATTGGCTTGCTCTTCAACAGCATGGCCTTCCCAAAAAGGCTCATTTCTTCCACCACTAGAATGACCTAATTCTAAGGCTTCTAACCTTTTGGCTATAGCTGCTATTTTGGCATCTGACTCATAAGATCCTTCTACCCTATTAACATTTCCTCTACTTAGAAGAATTTTTTTCTGGGGTTCCCTACTATTTTCCCATTGTTGGGTCTTATCGGCGATTTCATTCAAAAATTTCATCGCTTCATCAACAGTTTTATTCTCAAACCCACTTGTGCATAAGGACTCAACCATGGTTGTTTTTGAATAATCTAAACCCTCGTAGAGGATCTGAACTAACCTAACCTTCTCCAAACCATGATGAGGACATTGAGATATCAAGTCATTGAACCTTTCTAAGTACCTATACAAAGATTCTCCCTCTTGTTGGGCAAAAGTACATTTTTTTGTCCTAATAGATGATGTTTTATTCCTTGGGAAAAACTTATGTATAAAGGAAGAAGTAAGTTGGTCATAGTTTTCAATTGACTCAGAGTGCAAACTGTACAGCCAAGATTTGGCTTTATCTTTTAAGGAAAAGGGGAATAACCTAAGTTTCAACGCATCATCACTTAGGTTTTTAATTTTCAGAGTACTACAAACTTCCTCAAATTCCCTAACATGAAAATAGGGGTTCTCATTCTCCTTCCCTAAAAACATTGGGAGCATCTGTAAAGTCCCAGGTTTCAGTTCATAATTTGCCTCGGTTTCAGCTAACTTGATACAAGACGGACGAGAGGTCCTAGTTGGGTTTAGCAAAGCTTTCAAAGTTGCCATTTCTGGCACTACCAAAGGACTAGGAGTACTAGGGGTACTTTCCTCACGAAGAGACAGATTCTCAAAACTGAAGTTTCCAAAAACGGGGCTCTCAAAAGAAGAGTCTTCGAGCTCCCCGCCTTCACAAGAAGAACTACTAGGTTTTTCACTAATCAAACGACCTAGAGTGTTTATTTTCCAAGCCCGTTTAAAAACTTCGGGCATACACTAGAAAAACAAAATCAAAAAGGAAAGTCCTAAAAAGGAAGGGATGTTCTATGCAAACACAATCAAGGCTGACTCCACCACAGCAAACCTATTTATTTCTAGCAAACAAAAAGCATGATGGATCCACTTAGATTGTTTCTAGACCAGCTTCTAATCCTTCGAACGGGAATTCGTTACAATTTAAGCAAACCCCTCTGGAATCAATCCGAGTTAAAGTAAGTTGAATAGAGGCGAGGGAAGCTCGGTGGAGATTTGATACCCAAGGCCTCACCGGTATTACAAGGCGGCGCAGTCACGCATTCAACTTACAGAAACCGTCAAGAACTTCGAAGTATGCTTAAAAGAGTAACCAATATTTTTCGAATGACTTTCCTGTTAAGCTCGTTACCCTATCGGTCTCGTTCTAGTCAAAATTTTAGGCTTAGGTTCGTGTTTGGTGTCGTTTTCCTAAGGCGGGCAAGAAGAGAACGGTGATGAAATCCGAACCCTTATCTTGTATGGCCATTCCTTGCCCTTTACTAGGGAATTAAAGCAGCCGTTTTCAAGTCCTCAACATATATGCATACGAAGGAAGACAGTAACTCGCTGACAGGGGATTCGCGAGTGTTTCGACAAACTTACCTCCCGTACCAGACGGGGGATGAAGCTTTGTAGTCGACTCGGGCCACGACTCCTATGTCATGTACGAACCCGAGGGGCCGAGGTGATATCGTAATCACCGTCCTTCTCTGCAAACAGTTTATATTTAAATTACCCTTCCGTAGGGTTTAAAAAAAATAATGTCCCAAAATTTAAAGTCCAAAGTCCAAAAATATAAAGTGCAAAAGAAAAAGAAAGTCTAAAAAAATAAAAATCTACGAAAATAAAAATGTCTCTCTTTTTTTTTTCACTTTTAAAAAAAAAAATCTTCTTCTTTCGCTCCATTCGCTTTGCCTTTCACTCGAAGTCTTTAAGTGTTCATGTTCACCAAAAGCTTTGGCAAAATTTTCTTTTGCTCCAAATTCCGAATTCTGTAAGAAAAAGACAAAAACCCAAAAAGTAAAGAAGAACAAATAAAAATAAAAACCTAAAAAAAAATCTAAAAACTCTAACCTAAAGACAAGTCCGCGTCGGCGGAGCCAAAATTAATGTGTTTTCAAAGTTGTTGTAGTAATATGATTCGTTCAAGACTTGTGAAAGCGGATTTTTAGATTTTTTTTAATATATAAAATAGCGAACTAAATTTAAAAAGATGTTGTGAAAATTATGGAGAGAATGGGGCTAGGATTCCACCATTGGTTGATATTAGTGATTTAATAAAACAATAATTATGCAACTCAACATTCAAATTGATTCTAATAGTATTGCCTAGACATGTAGATTTCCAAAAGAATAGATATTAATCCAAGCATAGAATATCAAAACCCTAAAGCAAGCATATTCTATCAAGAGAAAATACACCTAACTAATCAAAATCATATAAATAATTTTTAGTTCAATGCAAAAATCATAATAAAGTTGTAATTAATTAATAGAAATATATCAGTTTTACCGAAACAACGGCTTCCTCCATAGCCCCAAGGATTGGGTTTAGCTCATCATGATGTTGGAAACACGCTCCAAAGTTGATTTCATTGCTCAAATTAGGTGAACAAATGATGAAATGGAAAAAATGATGAAAATCGGGTGTTTGCAAAACAATGTTACAAAGAACGATAAAAAAAGAACTGTTGTTGTTGTCTCTCTGCGACCCTCGTGTGGCTGTCGTTGTCACTGTTGATAAACGACTGCCTCTAGTGGTCTTTTGTTCTTCGTGTTCTTGGTACAGCAGCAGAAACAGAGTTCTGAAAACTCTTGATTCACGCCTCCTGAGCTCTCCTCTCGACCCCAAACTCTCCGTCCCCCTTCTCTGCAACACCATAACCCTTTATATATCCAGTAGCACCAAGAAATCTCGCTATAACTCAAGATAATTCTCTCTTAACTCGGCCTTGATGAAAAATATTCTGGGAATATTTTCTTCCCTGATTTAGCTTCTCACGCTGTTTCCCCGCGCCAAATTACTCTCAACGCATCCAGTCATTGTCCAGAAGTGTTCCAACATGCAACAGCCACACGAAAATATCTTGGTCACTCAAACAGGACTCGGAATGGAAAACCAACCCGTGATGCTCTGATTTCATATCTTGGGTTATCTAGCCAAATTTGATCAAAACAAACACCCATACCAGCTCTGTTAGGATATATCACAACTACCCATGAAGTTTCAGCGATTGAATCACACAAAAACTCCTCCAAAATCCGATCGAAAAATCTGCCTGTGAATGGAAATGTTTTCCCGCCAAAATATTTTTTTGAAATGTTGAAGATGAAGTGCCCCTATCCTTTTCTGGGGTGCGAATAGCAGATGGGTGCTGAGGACAAATTTGGGTGCTGAGGATGAATTTGGGCTACGCATAACCTTGGGTGTCCCTTAGCCAAATCTGGGGTCTGTATAGCAAATGTCCTCCAGGGGTCCAAATAGCACTTTTTGAGCAACTTTTTCCGCACAAGTGTATTTCTCCAAAAACACCTACACAAACATAAAAACACCATAATAAGTACAAAATCAAGCACTAGCAATAGAGACACTGAGGACAATTCAGACACAAAAATGTGTCTATCATCGTGCTGGTGTCGCGCGCTTAGGCTGTTGGTCTGCCGCTGGGGCCTTCCTTTTTCCTCCTTTGTCTACTACGCTCACAGAGGAAGGACCGGCATTGTATTGCTTGTTGACGAGACGCATACTTCCTCGAGTTTCGCGTGCATCTTCACCTCTGGTTGGCCTGGTTCTTTCTAACAATATTGGTGATGTCGTGGCCGATCGTTTGGCTGCCTCATGGAGTTCAGAGAATGTCTGGAACCGCAGGTTCTCTAGTAAGGCACGATATATGGGAGCCATACCGTTGATGCAGGAATTCACCAATTGTTGTTCGGTCACGTCTGGGTCGTGACAGTCTAGCGGTTGAACCCTGAATCTCTTGACAAAATCATTTGGATGTTCGTTATCTCGTTGGAACATCCTTCCTAAATCCGAGAAGGTAAATTTCTCAGACACGAAGAAGTACTTCTTGCAGAAAGACGTAACCATGCCACTCCAGTTAGGGATGTTGTTTGGTGTGATGTTGTTGTACCACGTGTATGCTCTTCCGGTAAGCGACTTCGAAAACTCCCTCAAACGAAGTACGTGATTGTATTCATGTTCGCCTAGGGAGTCCAGAAATTGATAGATATGTTCACGTGCATTCCCGGTGTCGTCGTATAAAGTCAATTGGGGAGAAGAGTATCCTCTTGGAAGATGAATTCTTTGTATTTCAGGCGGGTAAGGGGGTTGATGCTGATTCATGCCTATATCATCACTTTTGATTCGATTCTGAAGAAGTTGCTCCAAATCTTCTCGCCTGAAAAAATTGGACGGTTGATTTCTCTCCAATGGGGTTCTGGCGCCAGGGGTATTGGATGTGTTCCTCATCGACTCTGGATGTCGCGACTCCCGTGGTAGCCGCTCCGCTAGGGTCTTGAGAAAGACAAGTACCTCTTTCTGAGTCAAAACCATGTCCGTCTGGGTTCTAGCAAGAACCTCTTGTGTTTCCATCAAATCAGCGATGGTGACATGGGGTCGGCTTCCTCTGGCTCCTCCGGTTTCTCGTCCTGATGGTGGAGTAACTGGAGGAGCCATACTCGACGAAACATTAAGGGCGGTAGCAGCAGCTCTGTCCCTGGTGACTGGGGGTGTAACACCTGAAGGAGCGCTTTCTGTGCTGCTGGGATTAGCAGGCTGCGTAAAAACATTAGGGGCGGCAGCAGCTCTGGCTCTGGTGATTGGTGGTGTAATACTTGGAGGAGTGCTTTCCGTGTTGCTGGGATTAGTAGGTGATGCATTGATGTCACATGAAGGAGTGTCAGTACCAGGGACGGGTTCCGTGCTGGTGTTCTCAGGGGTTCTTGCTGTCCATGATCTGAGTTCTGCCATGTTGAAATTGGAATTGAAGGTAAAACTGAAAAATTGGAAATCGATATTGCAACCGAGAGATTGATCTCCCACTGTGGTCGCCAATTTTTTGAGGGTGAAAACGGTTTCTGCTGATTTTGGTAATTTAGTGTGTGTGGGTGAGAAACGAGTCTAAACCTTAAACAATGTACTGCAAGGGAGTACTTTGATTCGAGAGATCAATCTGTATAAATCCGGCCTAAACAAAGAAATGGTCGTTCCAGACTTGCTTCGGTGACAAAGTAAAGGAGAAGGGTTGGTCTAGGGAGGGAAGCGAATAGAGTGTCGAGACCAGAATAGTTGATTCGGGAAGAGTAGTTGTTTGACGACTTGTATCAGAAAGTGGAAAGCTAACATATGGGAAAGCTAACAAGTGATTTCTGAGTGTTATATTCTCCTGACCCAAAACTTGTCTTTTGGTGAAAATAGGTGAGACTTATTTATACAAGTCGCAACAAAATGTACCATGGTCTCGTAAGAAGTGGAAACGGTTGAGTAAATAGAAGAAAGCGGTAACGGGTAATGCTTGGAATTGATGTTTACATAATGAAGGAAACGTTTCACCATTACTTCCTGTATTTACTAACCAACTCACTCTTACGACACTTTCTTTTTACAGGCGTAGTGTACGCCGCACGTTGTAAACCGCCAGACCAATACTCTGATGAGCATCCCCCAGTTTTGTGACATGTTTTGATGTCTCGAGTGTTTTCATGGAAAACGTGTAGCATGTTATTATTGTTTGGAAAGTTAAGATTGAGAGGCTTGCCGGTTCGGTGGTGACCTTCGACGGCCGAGATTTTGCATCTTGAGAGGAAGGTTCGCCGTTGATTGTGGTTACCTTCCGTTTGGTAGCCAGTGGCGTGGTCATGGTGTTGTCATGGCTTGCGCATGCTCTTGGCGTGGCTGATTAGGGTTTGTTGTCGTGACCAAAGAATTAGCATAACTAAGTGCGTGCCTTGGCCGAAGAGTTGGAAGCGTAGCCAAGAGATTTCCACAAGTAGTTTGGAGGCAAGCGTGTACGGCTGAGATGTGCATATCAGAAGGAGAGGTGGCCGTTGATTGTTGCAACCCTCCGTTTGGCGGCCAGCGGCATGGAGGCATGGCCAGCGCGGCTCGTGCATGCTCTTGGTGCGGCCCAAATTAGGGTTTGGCATAAACCGTGGAACTTTGGCATCGCAGCCAAGAGATTGCCACAAAACGTTTGGTTTGGTGGCAAGCTTGTATGGCTGAGATTTGCGTCTCAGAAGGAGGGGTGGCCGTTGATTGTTGCAATCCTCCGTTTGGCAGCCGGCGGCATGGAGGCATGGCTTTGGCATGGTTTAGGCGCGGCCAAGCTAGGATTTTGGCATAGTTTTAGGCGCGGCCAAAATTAGGGTTTTGGCATTGTTTAAGCGTGGCCAAAAGTTGCCACGCCTTTGGTAGCGAACTTGGACGGGTGAGATTTGCATCTCAGAAGGAAGGGTGGCTGTTGATTGTTGCAACCCTTCGTCTGGTAGCCAGCGGCATGGCCGGCATGTCTTTGGTGCAGAGGTGTGGTTGGCATGGTATTCCATTGGCACTATGGTGCGGATGGCATGGTTGGTATTCCTTTGGCGCGGAGATGTGGCTGGCATGGCAAGCCATTGGCACGGTGGTGCGGCTGGCATGGTTGGCATGCCTTTGGTGCGGAGATGTGGCTAGCATGGCATGTCATTGGCACGGTGGTGCGGCTGGCATGGTTGGCATGCCTTTGGCGTGGAGGTGTAGCTGGCATGGCATGCCATTGGCACTATGGTGCAGCTGGCATGGTTGGTATGCCTTTGGCGCGGAAATGTGGCTGGCAAGGCATGCATTGGCACAGTGGTGCGGCTGGCATGGTTGGCATGCCTTTAGCGCGGAGATGTGGCTGGAATGGCATGCCATTGGCACGGTGATGCGGCTGGCATGGTTGGAATGCCTTTGCATGGAGATGTGCCTGGATGGCATGCCATTGGCACGGTGGTGCGGCTGGCACGGTTGGCATGCCTTTGGCGCGGAGATGTGGCTGGCATGGCATGTCATTGGCACGATGGTGCGGCTGGCATGGTTGGCATGCCTTTGGCGCGGAGACATGGTTATTAGGGTTTAGCGTGTCGAAACCCTAGTTTAAAATATGTGGCATGCGTGATTGGCACGGTTGGTTAGCATGCGCGGCTGGCATGTGTAGAGATGATGCCAGTCAGTACCGAGGGCTCTGCCGTGGAGCATGGCATTTACAAAAAAAAAAGGGTACCCCGGTAATTTTACGCAGACATGTTGAATGGTTTAATAAATGTGCTAGTGGCGACATTATTACTCAAGTGTGACGTCACTGTTTGACTAAAGTTTTACGATTTTAACCCTGAACTAAAAACCACCATCAACAACTTAATAAAAGTTTCAGACATAAACAAACACAATAGGATTACTTATAAAGTAAATAGGAATTAACGTTTGTGTAATTTAATTTAAATTATAATAACAACAATTATAATTGCGGAAAATAAAAGTAAATGACATAGCAAGATTTTGTTAACGAGGAAAGCGCAAATGTAGAAAAACCCCGGGATCTTGTCAAGAATTGAATACTCTCAGGATTAAGCCGCTATACAAAATCAAACCAACTTCGTATAGTTGAGACCAAGCAACTAAACCTATAGTTCACCTAGTTCCGTCTGTATTCCCACGCCTCCGAACTGTAATAAGTCACGTACTTGGAATAATTCCTTTGGTTCGTATTCCAAGCAGTAAAGGAACAACAAATTTGTTTGGTATCAACTCTTTTCAACCAAGTGATGTGAGTTCGACAAAAGGCTCTTCTGTTTATCTCAGTAAACTCCTTTGTCAGGTTCTTAGATCTATCTTATTATCAACTACCAAAGTAATTGTTAAGATTTTGCAATCAATACTTTTAATCACAAAGAATTGTATTGATGTCGATCTACATAACTAATCAATCTAATCTACCAAAAGGATAAACCGATTATAGTTGGATCCTCTTTTACCAAAACAAGTATTGTGCACACCAAAGATTATGAACCCAAATCCGAAATCTTCAAAGTCTTCTTTGTCTTCAAATCTTCTTAGATATTCAATAAACACCTGCACACAATCAACTTGAATCTCTTGTGATCAATCACGCACAGAAGGGAGTCTGTTAACAATGGATTATCACAAGACATCTTTAGATCTACAAACAGTCTAAAGATCCCCGTCGAAACTTCGATCTAGTTTGAGTGAATCTTATATCAGAAGAGAAGATTCTCAAGCATAAACAAACTAGGTGCAATCAAAGTTCAACCACCTTTAGTCAATCAAATCAATCTAAAACAAAAGGTAAACCGCAATTATCTAATTTCCCACCGACGGTACTAATAGAGCTTCTCAATCCCAAATAAGTCTTTAAACTGAGCGGTCGTAAGAGATTTTTCCTAATTAGGTTACTCTCCTCTCTGAATAGGCGGCTTCACCAGTAGCAGCACAACTGAGATAGTTTTGCTGTCTCTGAGGATTAGTTTGCTCGAAATGCAAACTTTGATATTTATAGACCAAGAAAAAGTTTGGACACCAAGGAATTTCCAAAACCGAAAATATTCTCAAGGTATGCAATATATTCCAGATTCGATTTCCATAATTCCTGGATATGCTTTGCCCAAATAATGACCGAAAATCTCCTAGAAAATCTGCAACTAGCAAATGCACATTACTAATTTTCATTTTCCAAAAATAAAATTAAAAACCTTAAATAAAAGATTCTCAATTTATTTTTTTCGATCCGGGATTTTCTTCCTTTAGTTATTAAGGAATAACTTTGAACAATTAAAGATAAGCGTTACTGCATATGTTCAAAGTATGTCGACATCTTTACTTTGTAAGTCCTCTTTCATACTTACAATCTTGAAACCGATTTGCCACACTTCCAAACAAGTTTAGAATTGGTTCATCTGACTTTCAAGAACTACGTGATTGATCAAGAACACTCAATCACTAAACATGGGTTTCACGGTTCTACCAAAACAAGTTTCGATTCTATCTCCATGTGAGTACTTTGCATAGTCACGCTAGTTACCTAAATTCGGTTGACTAGGTACTAGGATCGGTTCCCCACATATATATGGTATCTAACTTGTACTTGTTGCACATGTCCATAGGATCGGTTCTCCTTTGCCTAAAAACGTGTTGCACATGTCCATAGGATCGGTTCCCCTTTCTGCTAAAAACTTGTTGCACCTCATACAAGGATCGATTCCCCATTGTGATAGGTTGCACCTCTTACTAGGATCGGTTCCCCTTTACCCAGAGTCGGTCATACCAATAACACTGAATCGATCATACCATCTCAGGTGATTACTTAAGATCGGTTTCACTAATAAAAGTCATACCAATACAAAAGTCAGGCCTTTGTGAATAGTTTTACTAAGAACATAAACAAGTCATGAGCGGTTATACTAATCACACATATTGGTAGTTCAAAAGATATGCAATGAATAACAATACCAATAATTCCTGGAGATTTCTCTTTCGATTCGTTCATGAATTTACTTCCTTAAAACAAATGCAAAACATTGTTTCCTAGGATAAAATCTTCACCTTATACCCATACATAATCACAATAGCATTCAAACGACTATGTCGATGTATTATCTACTAAGTTTAATGGTTAAGCAACAAACCTCGTATTGTATTCCTTAATATTATGTCTAACTACATTCATGCTTCGCAGTTTTGTTTTCAATATGCAAGACTTGAGATACATTCGGGAATGAAACAGCTCAAGTCAAATATCACTAACTTCAAGTGGAAGGATGGTGTTGTCGTTGTAGTTTCTTACTTATTCACTTCTTCAAGTTTTCGCAATACTTGTAATGTCTCATATCCTAATACTTTCAAGCTAACCTATACAAAGTTGACTCTAGTACGTAATCAAGCGACTCTTTAAAATGAATTTTGGCTCACTAAAATATGACAACCAAACTTGACATACCAATGCTTGGTGGGTTCAACCGAGCTATGCTCTAACACAATCATACAAAGTGTGAATACCGAAGTTGTTGTATTGTCTCGGCTTTGTCCATAGACGCTCGCACTTGGTAAGAGGACTTATAGGTTAAAACAAAAAGATTGTGGTGTATTTGGGTACCCTCGTCTTTTCAATATTTGTGCTAAAGCTAGAGGCGCCATTATCGAAGGTGTACTCTTTGATTGAGAGTAAAATTTGAAGGCTTCTGAAGAATATAACACTTAGAGATAAGAGGTTTTTGACTTTGGGTTGGCATTGGAGAAGCAGGTGATTGATAGTGGTAGGGATTTTCTTTTGGTTTGATAGATTCAAGTATTGCGTATATTTTGGAGGAATTGAAAAATAACAGACAGGTTAAGAAAATCCTAAATGATTCAAATCTTAGATGCTTGAGCGTTGAAGCGTCATATCCCTTAAGCGTCGAATGACTTAGGCATTCCTTTTGCGACGGGATTCCACACTTTTGCATACATCAATGTTTTCTTATTTTGTGGCATATATGGATACTCATGCGAACGTTATGGGAATACCCAAGATATTCTTTGTCGTGCTTGAACATCATCTTAGTAATGAATGTCTCAGTGAGATGCTCTATTCGGAGAGGTGTCAAATTCAATCCACTTGGTGAAATATTAATCTGGTGAAGCTACCCATTCATAACGTCTTGCAATACCAGAGTTGCTAGAAGAATTGAGTCCCCGTGCTAGGATAGCATGTGAAGAAATAGATGACATAGACATGAGAGGAATAAGACTTGCCTGAGTGCGGAAACTCTTGATGAATGTTAATGCATCTTCTCCAGGTTCTTGCTTCAAGTTCATCATAGTTTGAAATTCCTCCAAGTGCCTAGGTGTTTATGGGTGAAAACGGATTCTGCTGTTTTTGGTAATTTGGGGTGTGTTGATGAGAAACGAGTTCAAACCTTAAACAAATGCACTGCACAGGAGTGCTTTTAGGTTCGAGAGATCAATCTGTAAGACTCTGGCCTAAACCAAGAAATGGTCGTTCCAGATTCAATTCAGTCAAGAGGTGAAGGAGAAAGGTTGATCTTAGGGAGGGAAGCGAAGAAGGTGTTGAGATTTTGAAGGTGTTGGATGTTTATGACTTGTATCAGAATGTTGAACTGGCTTGCACAATGTAAGCTATCAGTTCTAGGTGTTTTCTGGATACTGTGACAACACTTGGTTTCTCTGTGTTGTTTGAAAATAGGTCGGAGAACCTATTTATACAAGTCATTGAGAGCAACCCTCATCTCGTAGGAAGTGGAGGAGGTGAAGTGATGGAGTAGTGGGGTCGTGTATGAGTGGTGATTGTCACACGATCACATCTTTTCCCACTTCCCTCATCACTATTAACCGTCCACTTTTTCCTGACACGTTCTTGTAATGGCGCGTTGCACGCTTCACGTTGTAAACCGCCAGACTAATACCCCATTAAGTATCCCCCAGCTTGTGACATGCTTGATGTCTCGAATGAGCGGATCATGGGACCCACCGCAGGGAATAGCATACGGCGCTATTAAGTTAAATAACTAAGTTATTTAAGGAATCGATATTCATGAAATATCGTGTATGCTCGATGCATTTAATGCATCGTTTTCAAGCAAGCAGCTCAAGATAATCGATATGCATGAAGCATCATTGTTTTAAAGCTTGACTGAATAAGTCGCGGATTAAGCGTTTCAAAACAGCATCATGTCCAACCATCTCCGGGTGATCAATTGGGGGGCGCATGGGCGAGCCATCCCCTGGTCAATTACTCCCTGTGGCAGAGTGGTGGACGATGATCATCGAGGTGCTTCATTGGTTGCCTAGTTTTTAACCTAGGCTGTCCTACCAAGCTGGCAAAGTTGGACGGACGAGATGGTTTACGGCATATATTTGCGACCGTTGATGGAATTTTTAGGGTTTTTAAGAGGTGCGCAAGCATCCCTATTTGGCTTGACCGAATCCACACATGGGAGCCGATTTTGGATGAATCGTTTGGGCATGCGTGAAGATGGCTCTCTGTCGTGCATGCCTCCCCTTCTTGATCCCATGAATATTCGATCTTGGTCACTCAATTTAAACGGCAAAGATGAGTGGTCGTGATTGATTTGCGACATAAACGTGTTGCTGCAAAAGAATGAAAGGCCTCGTGGCATGCCACTTTGGGGGGCGCGTTTCGAGGTGCCAGGTCCTAGTCTGCCTAGGCCGGCCGTCCACATGCAAAGGTGGTCCCACACTGATCACGTTGACACTCTTGGGACCTCTTAAGTCTATATCTACAACCTCCTTCCAGGCTGGAAAAGATGGATGGTCGTGATCGAACTACGACAGATATGCATCGCCGCAAACCCTAATTAGGGTTTTGAAACAGTCACGTACACGTGACTTTGGCCAAACGGTTTGGCAAGCTATGCTTCTCCTTTGGAGAGACCGATCGTGTGGGGTCCACATCGGGCTGGCGGTGAACATATGTGCACCTTCCTGATGGTCCTAGGCGCGATTTAAGCCATCCAAATATGCTGGCTAAGTTGGATGGTTGTGATCGATTTAAGACACTAGTGGACTTCTGCGACCCTTGAAAGCATCATGCTTGTCATGTTTTGAGCATACGTTCATTGCTCCATGACCATGCCGTGAGCAAATCGATTGAGTAAGGGTAGAGTGGGCCATCTAACGTGTTTATTAGCGCTTCTCCAATCATTCATGGGATGATCTAATCCGTCCAACCAGGCTGGCGAAGTTGGATAGGTATGATAGCTTTTGAGACCGTTTTCTACGGTCTTGGCTCATTCGATCTTGGTTTTACGCAGCGCAGTCACTCACGTTTGGATCAACGTTTGAAGTTCTCTTAAATGAGAAACATGGGGATCGATCAACTAGAGGACTGGTGGGCCCGCCGGTGATCGCCCGATCCTGTTAGGAGTAAGCTATGTTTGTTAAATCATGCAGCCAAGTTGCGTGACCGTGATTGGTTCTGAGACTGACATTAACAGTCTAGATTTTCTTTAAGAATAAATATATGTTTGATCATGCTATCTTTAACTAAAGTGTGTGAACACATTGATCTCTTTTTCGTATGAGTATTTTATGCAGATCTCAATACTGGCACTTCGGGAGATTCATGCTACTCTGCTGAGAGTGAACACTTCATCGTCATGTCATGACAGTAATAAGAGTTTGGCTGGAAATATAGCACGGGAAAATACCAGGAAAATCAGGCATTAATTACTAATGCTGGCATAAGATAGAATTCACAGAGTATTTGGGATTGCTACTACGCGCACCATTCTGAATGAATTTCATATATAGACTGAGTTGTTCAATACATATATAAGTAAAGAGGTTTTAGCACTCGTCATTTTCAAATAGCTTGTGTTCATTTGCAGGATGACAGCACATTTAAATACAGGTTTTACAATTTTGACCCTGTACTAAAAATCACCATCAACATTAAGTCCCCTGCTTAGCACGTAACAGTGACATTGTTGTGAGGTAAGCAATAGATGGTGACATACGAGACGGAATAGGGACGGAATTGATGAAATCACCGGGAGGAGTTAACCGTTGGTGACGAGGCCATGTGGAACGGCACTGGTACGGCCATGGGGCATCGGTGCGGCGGGCCCATCATTCCTTCTTCATGTCCGAAACAAGGAAGGAATCCTTCCCTCATTAGGACTCTACAAAGCGTGTATAAAAAGGGAATCGACCCTATCTCTTCTTTTGCTCGTCATTGCTTCGTATGTAACAACTGGTGTTCGTTCACAACTACCGTTAGCAGCTTCGCCATTGATTGTCCGCCGATAGCAAGGTAAGAGTCTCTTCATTCCTTCTTTCTTTCTTTTCTTTTTTTTTGCGAGCGTTAGCTTCAATCGCTCGTGCTGCTCCCACAGTTTTGGGAATTTCATTCGAACCCTAAGTAAATCCCTTCTTTGTTGACAGCTTTACCACGAGAAGAGTCATAGCCGGCAGAGGTGCTCACACCGGCAGAGCAGGATCAGATCAGCAGGAGCGTTTGCGGTAAGTGCCGTTGTTCGTTGCTCTCTTTACTTTTTGCATATAAACCCATTCGTTCGCTCCTTTCTCCACCCTTTCTTTCTGCATGCAAAACTTAGGTCTAGGTTGCGAACGTGAGGTAAGTCCGTAATAAAAAAAATTATAGATGAAGACCCTGCTGGGCTCGACGTGTGTTCGTCTCACAGCCAATAGAATGATCGAGTAGGTTAAGAGCATGTGACGACCAAGAGAATGAACGAACACACCAAAAGGCTGATCGAGCATGCGGCTGCTCTAGTCGACCCTACACGTTCATACCGTCACAAATATTTTTAATCGTCCTTGCTAGCTTATTCATACATACACTTCTTTTTTTCATAAGCTTTCGACCATTAGCGACCATGTTGAATTTTGATGACGGATTGCGTGCATGATCCTTCTTTTAGCATGAGGTGGTGACTCTTTTCGCTTCATTGCAGTTACTTGGGAGTGAACTTAAGAAATTTTCGTTAAGATGTCACCTGGGGATAATGTTACCGCCAAATCTGGAGGTGTTAACAACTCTAAAGACATGCCAAACATAGATTATGAGTTGTTTACCGTGCCTTTTCCAAACGTTAGAACTCATCCTGGTCATAAGTGAGTCCTTCTCACAGGCTCAGAAAATGAAGAGGTTGCTCCGTCAGCTTCTCTAGAGTATGTGATGAGGTTTTGTCTTCGGAAGAATAAATATCCAGCTTCTCCTATTGACTTCAAGGTATGCCACACTCCACTAAACTCTTATGAAGGATGCATGAGGCATATGTTGGGTAATGAGCGGATAGGAGATAACTTGACCAAGGCGCAGATCGTTGAAGCTATTATGGCATCTGCAACACTTCACATCAGGAAAGACACTGCAGGTTTGATTACTTTCATTTCACGGTGGCGCTCTTCCATTCACACGGCTATATGTAGATGGGGAGAGATGACCATCACTCTGGAAAGCGTAGCCGCGTTGCTCAATCTTCCTATCATGGGGAGTTTCGCCTACCAGCTAACCACCGCCGAGGGCGTTATCCTCGATGCTATACTTCAGAAGTCGGGGGAGTATGATAAGAAGGAGAAATGCTTTTATACTTGGTGGGTGTCTGAGTGGTTTCCTACAAAACCAAAACAGGGTCAAGCACTAGATGATGAGCTCTGCGTAGTTGCATTTCTGTCTTTGTGGCTGTCTAGGGATATATTCGATGATGGCTCTGGGAAGAAGACTATAAGACACGGTCTTGTTATGTTTGCCATAAAGTTGGCGAAAGGCATGGTTCTCCCTTTAGGCGGCTTATTTCTTAGATCACTGTACTCTTATCTGGATTCTTTGGCAGCTGACATGCATGCTTCCAATGGATATAAGAAAGTGGAATCGTATGTTCATATTTCTTTCCTTCGGGCGTGGTTATGGGAACATTTCTGTAGCGTCCCCTAATCTAGCAGCTGACTAATCCAAGATAATAACTAAATACAGAAGCACTAAGAAACTAAATCATATCCTTAAGCATCCAATTAATAAAACTACTACAAAAGGTAACCCAAGAACTAGCCCCGCTCAGAAATATATATGTACAAGACACAAGTGATACATATACAATAGTCATTTGGTTTACAAAAATAATATGCAACATAATAAACATAGCAGAAGATAATCAACTAGCGAACTCAACCCTTGAAGCTTCCGCTGCTCAACTCTGATCTGTCTCTGAAACTGAAAGTGGGAATGGGTGTGCACATCATCCCTAAAAGGGGTGCCCCGCAGGAATAACATTTAACTTTCATGTAATCATGGCAAGATTTGGAAAACAATAATGTTTTGCCAGACATTAAAAAGTGACCAAGTCACTGAAATAAACAAACATGAATATGGACAAGCTCTTTCTTCAAACAATGTATAATATTCGTGCTAACCACACTCATTAGATATTAATATCACCAAGACCATGATGACCCACTCTAAGCAACAAAAGCTGAATTCATGTAGGTATAAATGTGAAAGAGCCTATCCTCACTGAAATAAACAAACATGTATATGGACAAACTCCTTCTTCAAACGATGTATAATATTCGTGCTAACCACACTCATTAGCTATTGATATCACCAAGACCATGATGACCTAATCTAAGCAATAAAAGTTGAATTCATGTAGATATAAATGTGAAGGAGCGTATTCTATATACCACAAGTGGAAATTTGTATTTCCCATAACAATTCATATGAAAAACAAACATTACGAGCCATTTCCAAACCATGGAAAGATTAACAGAGTCAACCGAATTATTGTAATGCAGTTTAAAACAAAGCATGGAATGCACAACTAGACAATGCATGAGTTTGTTAAGCATAAACTTTTGTAAAAGCAACAATAATGGTTATAAAAGAGTCAGATGTGACGACAAGCCACGCCTACCTCGAGATCCACGATCCACGGGTTCGTCCTTGAATCGATCGTTGTTAATATAAACTAACTGTTAATCACACAAGAAGTCTAAGAATCTAGCCAAAAGGCTCATACAAGAATCATACAAGTCTATCTAATGTTTCTAAGCCCAATTTGTGGTTTAACACATCTTCATTATCCATCCCTTGTATATCTAAAGATTTACTAATTCAATTAGGTTGGTTCCATAGTCTATTAGCTAGGTCTTATGAATGTCTACAACTTTGTAGAAGATGTCAAAATCTAATTCGGACCATAAGAGGTCCAAATCATCAACATGGGTAAACTAGCCCAAAGTCCAAGTCCACTAAACAATCCCATTACACTAAGGTCCAGTCCATCTAAGTCAACTAACGGTCAACGGGTCTCTAATAGTCAACGTCCAGTCACTGGTCAATGTCCAGGTCAAACAGTTAAGGTCAGGTCAACTGATTAGGTCACTGAGTCAACTTGGGTTAAGATAAGGAACTTGGTGAGTCACAACGATTTAACTCAGTCAGATTGACTGAGTCAGCTAAGTCAGACACTGACTGGGATGACTAACAGGTTTAAACTTCTTGATACAACACAAAACATCAGCTTCAATTACAGAACTTTAATCACACATTCAACTTAAATAAACTTCATAACTTATTCACAAGCATAAACTCGGCTTACGTGCAAATTGCAGCTCTAAGCAAGCCTACACTGAAATCGCCAAACTTTAGTCATACAATTCTATAACTCATCAAACAATCACCATTCCAACCTCTCTTCATTCTACCAACTCATTTAACTGAACTATATATAACCTCACTGTGGTTACAGGTTCAACTTCACTCCTTGCACCACCACTTGCAATCATTCTCATGACCAACACCACCATATCAGCTCTATTACTTTCTCCATCTCATTCTATCAACACTATCAGTTCAACTCTACCAACCTCTTTTTAAACTCAGAACTTATCTCAGCTTCAGTTGCAATATCACAGCCAACAACACTCAACAACAATGCTATTTACATACACATGAACACCTTCCATTCAAGCCTCCTGCACAATCCATAAATTCAGTAACACTATTCACAAGAACTGAAGTATCCCAAACTGCTATAACTGCCATACCAATCAATACACAACCATCTATAATCAAAATTCAATTTTAACTCTAAACGTATTCTCCATTTCTATTTCCATTTCACCTGCACAACTCATTCATCACTATTTATATCTACTCAGTTCAATAACAAGCTCTTATCTATCTTGATTTCCACTAACACCTTTCCCATAATATTTATAGCAAACACAAACTCAATCCTTCTCAACTTCAGACTCAAACAACATTCATTCAGTCTATCTAAAGCAACTTCAACACCAACAGTTCATAATACCCAAGTCACAACAAAACTCATCTTTAATTTCTTAACTTCATAACGAAACTTATTTCCACATCAGTTCATACATAACCTAATTACATTTATAACTTAATCAAGAGACTAAAACACTTTTCTACTTTGCTGAGAATAATAATTACCTTAAGTTACTCTTGTTGAAGCAATTGAAAGCAAACTCTTCTTCACCTTAACTCAAATAAGTAGTTCATCACAAGCTCATCAATTACCCAGCATATCAACTGAAACCCTAACTCTTAAATCAAACCAAACTTCAGTGCATGCACAACTCAGCTTCAATAAAAACTCTAATTCACGGCAAACCCATCTTTAATCAAACCCCTAGAACATCTATTTCATCTTATAATTCTTCTTATCCACCATCTTCAAGAACAAACCATATTTCTTAAATTCCCAGTTGTTCTTCTTTGAAATCAACCTTCAAATCAAAACCGTAACTTTCATCTTCACTTCATATTCCATCAACTAATTTCTTCATAAACACCACAACTCATAACTTCGATGAATTCCAGAAACACTAATTAATCAATCACTCAAATTCTCGATTCTGTCTTCTGTTTAATAGTTAAATTTAACCAAACCCTAACTTTGGATCTAGCACAAACCCTGAAATTCATCTCTAAATTCTCTAATCTTCTTCCTTTAGAACTCGAACTAAAACCTAACTTCTGATTCACCTTTCCATTGAATATAAATCATCTATTCGAATCAACACTACCAGTAACAGTCATTACTTGATCCGAATTATCTTCCCACGATCTCAAAACCACTATCTCTATTTCACAGATTCATCTCAGAATCGAAGCAGGGGAAGAACGCAGAAGAAGAAAGAATAAGAAGAAGAAGAAAGAAAGAGAAAGAAAGAAAGAAGAGAATGATTTATCTTCTCGGTTTGGTGAAGATAAGACCAACGAAAAGTGATATAAGGCACCCATCTCTTGATAAGGGATGCCAAGTCGGTTGTCTATAACATTACTTTCCCTTCATACTTATCCGGTGATATCTTCTTCGTCCAGTGTCCGAATGACACGTGCGAGTAATCCATTTCGCAGAACTTTTCGAGATCTATCTAATGGTTCTAGTTTCGTATCTAAATCGTTGTTAGATTAATTTCTATTAATTAATGTTCGTTTTAAACTAGTCGAGTTATTAACGACTAAAACGTCTCTTGACTAGTCTAATAGCGTTGACGAGCTTGAGGGTCCTTACAACTTCAAAGGTTATGCTCCTGTTCCTGCAACTTCGTTTTCTAGCTTGTATGGCGGTTCGAGAATACTCCGTTGGCAAAACAGACGTCCAAAACCTGGGCTAAAGCTTATTGATTTTCTCGATAACGTGTACGTCATAGATTTCTGCACGCGGGGGCCGGTTCATTCTTCTGTGATTCAGTCGAAAACCTTTGCCACTGCTCCTGACACTGTGTTGCATACCGATGGCAAGGATCTGATCTTTGGAGAGATTATTTTCCTGCGAAGTTGTACACTGAGATACGTTCCATTCTTTTTTGATGAACTCCTTTTTGCGGTTCCTTATAATATTGAAAGAGTCGCCCGTCAGATGGGATTTGATAAAGGCATGCCATTCGATCGTCCGCATATGCCTTCAGCGGAGCTTGTACATTTTGTTCTTGATGCTAGTATTTTTGCAACGAAGCAGAGTCTTCCGTTCCTGCGCCTTGGAAGAAAACCGGCCCCGCATGGTAGGTATAGAAGTTTTTGGTGAGAAGAGCTGCTAGATTTTCAAAAATTCTCGGAAGAGATCGTGACAATTCCTTGTGGTGAGCCTACTCCTGAAATTTTGAAGCAGCATAAACGGTCCTGAGACTGTAGCAAATACCAATCTTGAGGTCGAGGAAAATGACAATGCATGAGATACTGGGGATATTACATCCGTGATCGCGAATGCGCTTCCCTTTAAAGAGCTTACTGTGACCGACAAGACATTGGTTGTGCCCTCCGCCGCTGCCGGTGTCATCTTTGATCCTCCTTTTGACGCTCCTTTCGTGGATCACGTACTGTTGAGGGATTCAGCGTGCCAGCTAAGTATGAAGAGTTATACACTGAGATATGGAAGAAACATGGTTACGTCGCTACTTCTACGAAGCTTAAAAGTCGCTTTGCATTAGTCAAACGTGTCGAAGAAGTTTTATCTTCCATTTACGGCATGAGCATCGTGACTGGGCGTACCGTTTTTGAAGAGGTGGTTTCGAACTGGGAATTCCACCGAAATGTGTTCGTGAAGTATGCGTTTAATGCCTCTTGGTTTTGTGAAGGGTTTGCTGAAATCCAGAGGTTGCAATGCGAAATGGAGGATGTTCCATCTATGGACTTCATTACTCAGCAAGAGGCAGAAGTTGAGCGATTGTCCCAGGAGTTGAAGCTGAAGCAGACGGCTCTCCATAACATGAAAGATGATTTTTCCAAGAAGAACAAGTTGTTGCTGGACAACTTCCCTTGAATAGTTTATGGTATTCCTTTTATTTTTAGGCGTCTTTAAATGACGTGAGGAATTTCTTTCGTGGTTTGATGTTTTTTTTTTTGGTTTTGAACTAGCAAGTGATTGCTTTTATGAGGATATTTGAATTTGATTTTGGGATAATTGATGAGTAGTTTCCTCTGAGAGGAATTATGACTGGGTCGATAGAAATTCTAGAAATTCTCACTTTTGAATGCAAGTGATGTACCTTAGGAAATTGTGTATGTTGCATGAAAATTGCAAACACCACACGAAAGAAAAACATGTAAAGTGAAACATAAGATGGAAATTGGGAACGATAATGACTCTATTCTCAAAATGGGACGCGTGTGAGTCCCCAGTAAATTTCCAAAGATTTCTCGTTCAATTAATTATTTTAACGAGAATTACTTGTTGACGAGGTTCCAACGAAATGAAATTGGGCCTTCCCGGATAATTGCTTAAAATCCAAGTTGCGACCCAAGTTGTTGTAACACGCTTCTGCTAATGACTTCTGCCAATGAAGAGTCCCCAGCTAATTCGACCTCTCTTGTGAAACTGCACACGTCGGCTTGTGGAGAGAGAAAATATTCCCGATTCATAGGCGTAGCTCCCTTGAGTTGACTTTCTCCCAGACAATGCATTTCAGGCCGTTGCATTCACTGGTGGGGTGATGGATGAATTTGTGGTAATGGAAATATCGCGGATCCATCATCTCTTGATCAGTTGGTGAACGCCATACAGGAGGTAGTTGAACTACTCCGTCTTGCACCCAAGCCTCCAACAGCTCCAAAACCTTTCTCATTGGGAACGGGAAGCGCGGGTGTTCTGAGTCCAGCTTTTCTTGTGTTTGCATCTGTTATCGTGAAAATTATTGCGGGCTTTGATATGAGACTCGCTTCGAGGGTGTGGCTGAGATGTGCGTTGGCATAGGCGCGGACCGTTTAGTTTGGCAGTTTTTCCGAAATGCAGCTCCTCCAGAGGGTTCCATATCAACGGTATTGCGACGTGGTTTAACTGAGTACCGTTCATTAGTGAAGCTTTTGTCTTCGTGATGGTCTTGGAAAATTTCCCCCTCTTCTGGCGCTTCTCCGTTCGGCAAAGTCGTGGTGGTTGGGGCTGAGGATTGTTTGACGGTTCTTTGAACTTGTGCAAGCGTCTTGAGGTATATATATTCTCCAACAGAGTTTCATAATACAGGACTTCGTTCTTATTTTGCGGGTATTGTGACACTCCTGGCGAGTTCGTCTCCCTGTGAAACTTTTTCGACGCCTTATCACTGGCTGAATTTTGTTGATTCTTTCCTTTCGGCTCATATCCGACGTGGTTACGTATCCTGTTTGTACCTTCGTTTCCGGAAGCACGGATCTCAGATAAATACCCGACATCATATTTATCATTGATGGTGTTCTTCGGGCGCATGTCATTCATCTCCTTCCACAACCGGCTTACCATACCTCGTAAAACACAAAGCGTCTCATTTTTCCGCTTTAAGATATCAGCCTGACTCGTGAGGATATCTTTTAACACCCTGGCTATGTCTTTTACGGTGATTGCGCTTCGATCATTCACGACTTTTGGAGAGCCCTGGCGAGGATGTGTTACAGAGTGGAAGCTGAGATTTGTGATTGAAATGAAATTGTATGAACGAATATGTTTAAACCTAAAATCCACCCTGAGAAGATTGATATGAAATTGAAGATTGATCTTGCAACCGAGAGATTAATCTCCCAATGTGGTCGCCAGTTGTTTATGGGTGAAAACTGATATTGCTGTATGGTGGACCCGGGAAAGTGTGAAATTTAAGCGAAATGAAAACGGGCCTACAGTAATACCGCAAGTGCACGGTCGTCAGTTGTAGCTCGTGCCAGTACGGGTCGATCCACAGAGACTGGGGGTGTTTGGAGTTTCTAGCTATTTGGGCTCTAAATTGCTATTGGGCTTCTAATTGTGCTTTGCGCTTAGTGGGTTTTTGTAACAATGAAATGGTTTTGGGCTCAGTGGGCTTTTGGTCTTTTGATGTGAACTGGGCTTGGTAACAGTGAACTGGGCCTTAGGTTTTTGGAATGAACTGAGCCTTGGGCTCAGTTGGCTGGGCCTTTAGATTAGCTAGGCTTCTGAGCTATGAACTAGGCTTTAGGCCTTAACCTGGACTTTGAACCTGGGCTTTTAGCCTTTGGTTCTAAGCTAACTGTTTGGAGCAGCAGCAGACAAGGCTGGGCTGGAGAAGAAGCAGCAGCAGCAGTGGTGGCTTCAGCAGCAGCAGAAGCAGTGCACAGCAGCAGCAAAAGCAGTAGCAAGTAGTAGCAGCTGGGGGAGAACAAGGCAGCAGAGCACTAGGCAGTGAATGCAGTAACAAGAACAGGAGAAACAAAAGAGAAGAAAGAGCAAATAGTGGCAGTGAAACTGTGATATTTACAAAGCAATGAAGATGGTAGTGAAATAATGAGACAATGGAAATGAAGCAAAGAGAAAGACCAAGGCAGTGAAGTAAATGTGACAGTGAAGCAAAGGTAACAGTGGCAGTTAACAGGAAATAAAGCTAAATAAACCAAGGCTGTTAGCCAAGGGCAGGGAGGAGTTTGCAGCTGTGGCTAAGCTAAGGCTTAGAATCCACCTTGTGTCCTAGCTAAACAATGCAATTCTAGATTTAAAAACTTAAGCATCCAACTAGAATGGGAAGAGAATCAGCTTGCTCACTGATTTGCCCCTAGCATTGACTGTCTTTTGACAGAACAATCAATCACAGGCATATCAGAGCACCAACTTCTTCCCATTACTCAAGCAAAACAGGCCTTCCTAGCAATTCATCATTCAATAGAACTAAGGTTTCATCTGAGCCTCAGCAGTGACTCAGAACATAATTAACACTACAATGGAACTAAACATGATCATTTAAACTACTAAACAGTGAATGAAAATTGCAAAAGAAGAACCCTAAAAATTAACAGTGAAATTAAATTAACATTGAGAATTAAATTAACCCAATTAGGGGGTTTCTCGGCTAACCAAGAACAGTTTTTGCATTCTCTACAGCTTCCCTTTTATAGCTTACAACAAAATCCCTAATTTCACAAAACCCTAAATTTGCAAACCCTAACTTTTGGGGAAAATCAAATTCGACATACCCATGTGTAAATTGGCTTCGACCCATGCTTCTTGATGTCCCTCTGATGCTCTTCCTGCTCCAATTGATGTACTGCAACCCTAGCTCGAGTTGTTTCATCAACTCCACACCTAGGTCAGAGAGATGTGGGTTTGAAAAAGCAACTAGGCTAGAGGGTTGGGGAAAGTGATGGTGATTGAGGTGGTGTCGGGGTATGGAGATGGTTGTGAGGCAGAGGGTGGCAGTGGACATGGAAGAGAGGCAGGAGCAGAGCTCGACTGCAACTGTCGGGGGAAGAAGAAAGTTTTTGGGGAAAAAGGATTTGGGGAAGAAGAACTTGTTTGGGTGAAGTCGATGGTTTTGGATGCTAGGGTGTGAAGCGGGGATAGCGAATTTTGATGAACATCGAGTAAAGAGCGTTGGATGATCCCATATAGATTGAATCGAACGGCTACGATGGAGAGGTATGTAGCGACCGTTGGATTATGAGATACAACAAAATTGACGGCTTCAGATGGAGTTAGGTACTATGGTGTTTGACAGGATCTTCGGATTTTGATGCACAATGATGAGGCGACCGTTGGATGACAAGATGGATCCAATCTGACGGCTCTCATGGAAATGGGTATGGATAATGAAAATGGATTTGGGTAAGAGTTTTGGGTCTTGGGTATGCCAAGCCCATATCTTCTTTAAGAACAATTCTTCCTCTTCAAGCCCACTTCTAGTTGATCCGGCTCTTGCAAACATCATTCTTCGCTTCCTCCTAGCGGGAGTCTTTGCCGTTTCTTTGCTCTTTTTGCTTCGTGAGTTAACCAGGCTTTATTTAGTACCTAAAAATGCAAAATTAATTAAGAAAAATATTTATTCTTGAAAACAATGAAAATACAGAATATGGGATAAAATGTAGAATTAATGCACAAAAGATGAGTTAAATGCCAAGAAAAATATATAGAAATATGCACTTTTTAGCACTCATCACTGTATTTGGCAATTTGGGGTGTGTTGATGAGAAATGAGTTCAAAACCTAAACAAATGCACTACACGGGAGTGTTTTTAGGTTCGAGAGATCAATCTGTAAGACTCTGGCCTAAACCAAGAATTGGCCGTTCCAGATTCAATTCGGTCACAAGGTGGAGGAGGAGGGTTGATCTTAGGGAGGAAAGCGAAGAAGGTGTTGAGATTGTGAAGGTGTTGGCTGTTTATGACTTGTATCAGAATGTTGAACTGGCTTGCACAATGTGAGCTATCAGTTCTAGGTGTTTTCTGGATACGGTGACAACACTTGGTTTCTCTGTGTTGTTTGAAAATAGGTCGGAGAACCTATTTATACAAGTCATTGAGCGCAACCCTCATCTCGTAGGAAGTGGAGAAGGTGAAGTGATGGAGTAGTGGGGTCGTGTATGAGTGGTGATTGTCACACGATCACATCTTTTCCCACTTCACTCATCACTGTTAACCGTCCACCTTTTCCTGACACGTTCTCGTAATGGCGCGTTGCACACTGTAAACCGCCAGACCAATACCTCAGTAAGTATCTCACAGCTGGTAACATGCTTGATGTCTCGAATGAGCGGATCGTGGGACCCACCGCAGGGAATATCATACGTCGCTAATAAGTTAAATAACTAAGTTATTTAAGGAATCGATATTCATGAAATATCGTGTATACTCGATGCATGTAATGCATCGTTTTCAAGCAAGCATCTCAAAACAATCGATATGCATGAAGCATCGCTGTTTTAAAGCTTGACTGAATAAGTCGCGGATTAAGCGTCTCAAAACAGCATCATGTCCAACCATCTCCAAGTGATCGTTTGGGGGCCGCATGGGCGAGCCATCCCCTGGTCGATTACTCCATGTGACAGAGTGGTGGACGATGATCATCGAGGTGCTTCGTTGGTTGCCTAGTTTTTAACCTAGGTTGTCCGACCAAGCTGGAAAAGTTGGACGGAAGAGATGGTTTACGGTATATATTTGCGACCGTTGATGGAATTTTAGGGGTTTTAAGAGGTGCGCAAGAATCCCTCTTTGGATTGACCGAATCCACACATGGGCGCCGATTTTGGATGAATCGTTTGGGCATGCGTGAAGATGGCTCTCCGTCATGCATGCCTCCCCTTCTTGATCCCATGAATATTTGATCTTGGCCACTCAATTTGACCGTCAAAGATGAGTGGTCGTGATTGATTTGCGACATAACGTGTTGCCGCAAAAGAATGAAAGGCCGCGTGGCATGCCACTTTGGGACGCGCGTTTCGAGGTGCCAGGTTCTGGTCTGCCTAGGCCGGCCGGCCACATGCAAAGGTGGGCCCACAGTGATCATGTTGACACTCTTGGGACCTCTTAATTCTATATCTACACCCTCCGTCCAGGCTGGCAAAGATGGATGGTCGTGATCGAACTACGACAGATATGCATCGCCGCAAACCCTAATTAGGGTTTTGAAACAGTCACGTACACGTGATTTTGGCCAAACGGTTTGGCGAGCTATGCTTCTCCTTTGGAGAGACCGATCGTGTGGGGTCTACATCGGGCTGACGGTGAACATATGTGCACCTTCCTGATGGTCCTAGGCGCGATCTAAGGCATCCAATTATGCTGGTTAAGTTGGATGGTTGTGATCGATTTAAGACACTAGTGGACTTCCACGACCCTTGAAAGCATCATGCTTGCCATGTTTTGAGAAAACGTTCATTGCTCCATGACCATGCCGTGAGCAAATCGATTGAGTAAGGGTAGAGTGGGCCTGCGAACGTGTGTATTAGCATTTATCCAATCATTCATGGTATGATCTAATCCGTCCAACCAGGCTGGCGAAGTTGGACGGGTATGATAGCTTTTGAGACCATTTTCTATGGTCTTGGATCATTCGATCTTGGTTTTACGCAGCGCAGTCGCTCACGTTTGGATCGACGTTTGAAGTGCTCTTGAATGAGCAACATGGGGATCGATCAACTAGAGGACTAGTGGGCCCGTCGGTGATTGCTACGGTGATTGCCCGATTCTTCTAGGAGTAAGATATGTTTGTTAAATCATGCATCCAAGTTGCGTGACCGTGATTGGTTCTGAGACTGAATTAACATTCTAGGTTTTCTTTAAGAATAAATATATGTTCGATCATGCTATCCTTAACTAATGTGTGTGAACGCATTGATCTCTTTGTCGTATGAGTATTTTATGCAGATCTCAATACTGGCACTTCGGGAGATTCATGCTACTCTGATGTGGGTGAACACTTCATCGTCATGTCATGTCAGTAATAAGAGTTCGGCTGGGAACATAGCACGGGAAAATACCGGGAAAATCAGGCGTTAATTAATAATGATGGCATAAGATAAAATTCACAGAGTATTTGGGATTGCTACTACGCGCACCATTTTGAATGAATTTCATATATATACTGAGTCGTTCAATACATATATAAGTAAAGAGGTTTTAGCACTCGTCATTTTCATATAGCTTCTATTCCTTTGCAGGATGACAACACATTTAAATACAGGGTTTTATAATTTTGACCCTGTACTAAAAACCATCATCAACACTAGGATGTCCACCAAAATCTTCTGGACAGGAACTTTCCTCGTCAGAGAAATGTTCATCCAAAGGTGCTTTGTCAGTTGTCCTCTTTTCAACTTGGATCCACGTTCGTCCAAGGATCATATCATATCCTGGATCCTCCATGATTATGTGAAACTTGGTTCCTGTTCAGGTTGAATCTTGAGAGTGATGTAGCCATATGCATCTCTGAGCGTTCCTTCGTGGTCTTTGGTTGAGATGAGATCATGAGTAGCTTCTTGTCAAGTGATGCCTGCGGATCTGAGGGTTTTCAGTGAAATAATGTTGATAGTGGTGCCAGCATCGATCAACGTTCCCCCAAATTCATTTCCTTTGAGATTAATTGTAGTATGCAGTCCCCAATTGTACATCTATTTGTCTGTGGATGGAGGTTCGGGAAGTATTTCTAGAATGGACGGACGTCTTCCTGACACGATGTGATTCAGTGTTTTTGAACATGTCTCTCCTTTGTACCTTCGATAGATAGAGGAATTCACATATATGTTCGACCAAGGATTGAACTGCTTCTTTGACGGGTTGTACAGAGAGAGTGAAGGTCCTGATTGGGAGAGGGTCCCTGTGTACTCCTTCAGTCCCAAAGTTAAGATCTTCTGACTTGACTTTTTCTTTGAAGATGCGCTTCAAAACTTTACAATTGCTTGTTGGATGATTAACGAACCTATGAAAACAACAAGGATTCTCCATTTCTTCATCTCGGCTCTTTCTTGATGTATGGAAATTTGATTGCACCATATTGGATCCAGACTTCTAGTAACTCGATCACTTCTTCAATGGTAAAAGGAAAGTCCGGGTCCACCTTGTCATTTTGTTTGATGCTGAGTCGGTATTTGTGCATTTCGAGTTTGATTATCCTTCCTTTGTGCTTTTAGCGGAGCCTGGGATATTGGAGACACGTGTTTGTGTTGTTGTGCCTCGGCTTTCCTTTTGCTCCCTTCAGCAACAACGTTTGTGGAAGGCTAGATATTGTATTGTTTGTTGACCAGACGTTGGATGCCACAAGTTTCACGAGGTTCCTCGACTTTTGTAGTCTTTGCTCTTTCCAGTAAAGCGGGTACGGTAGTTGTTGATTGTTTGGCTGCTTCATGAAGTTCTGAGAAAGTATGGAATCAGAGGTTTTCTAATAAAGTTCTGTAGATCGGGGTTATTCCATTTATACACAAGTTTACGAGTTGTTATTCAGTGACATTTGGGTCGTGACAATCCAAAGCTTGGACTCTGAATCTTTTCACGTAATCGTTTGGATGCTCATTGTTCTTCTGAAACATCCTTCCAGATCAGAGAGAGTAACTTGTTCCGAGACGGATAAGTAGTTTTTGTAGAAAGAATTAATCATTTTTCCCCAACTGGCGATGTTTCCTGGTGCGATGTTATTGTACCATGTGTATGTTTTGCCCGCCGTAGATTTTGAAAATTCCTCTAAACGGACAACATGGTTGTACGCATGCTCTCACTGTGACTTGAGGAATCGTGAGACATGTTCCCGGGCGTTGCCAGTCCATCATAGAGCATAAATATTGGAGAGGCGTAACCTTTTAGAAAATGAACTTTCTGTATAGCAGAACGATACGGAGGTTGGTGACAGTGGACAGATGATGTGTTGTCTTTTCCTCGATTCTCCAAAAAGCGTTCCAAAACACGGGTGATGAAACTTGATGATTCCTTTGCTGGTGGATTATCGAAAGCGTTGCGGACTTCATCATTTTTCAGGATGTGGATTGGGGATATTTTCAGGATCATCGTTTGAGGATGTTTCCTTAGCTTTTCCTTTTCCCTGGCGTTGGGACTGAGCTTGTTCAGGCGACAACTTGTCCCTGAGAGTCTTGAGGTAAGTGCACAACTCTTTATGGGTTGCAGCCATATTTATCTGATTCTTGGCGAGAATTTCCTGAACTTTCATGAAATCGGTTATGATACGTGGATTTTCTCTGATTTCTTCAGGAGATCGGCCGAAGAGGGGGTTGTTTCCGATGTTGGTTTGAGGAAGGGTGGTATCAGTAGCGCCACTGTTGGAAGCGGGAGTGACTGGAGTACCACCATTTTATTGCTAGTGCTAGCACCGTTCGGGTTAGGATTTGTAACTGAACCTGACCTAAGATCAACCATTTTGACGAATTGAGATTGCAACCGAGAGATTAATCTCCCACTGTGGTCGCCATTCTGTTGATGGGAGAAAACAATTTGCTGGTTTTTTAGGAAAGTGAAGAGACAATCGTGCGGGCGGGGACTCCTCGACCGAGCAAATTGCTTAAACCTTTTTCAAACAGATGCACTGCACGGGAGTGCTTTGAGTTTGAGAGATCAATCTGTCGGACTCCAGCCTAAACCAAGATAATAGTCGTTTTAGAGTTAATTCGGTCACAAAGAGGGATGAGGGTCGATTTGTAGGAGGGAAGCTAAGAAGTATGTGAGATCAATGATGATCGAGGATTGTGGATATGTTGATGATTTCTGCAAGTTTGTGAGCTGTTAAGTTCTGATGAGATAAGTTTTTGATTGATTAAGCGATAATTTCTTATTTTTCGAATAATTATTGTTCTTTAATCGGGGACTAGTAAACTTATTTATATTGCAAGAATAATAGACACATTGATCCCAGTAAGTGTGACGGTTGCTCGAATGAAAGAGTGGGAAAGTGGGAAATCGTGGTTAAAACAGTTTCATATCATGCGGAGACTTGGTTGATTGTCCACCCACTACTTTGCTAACTTCCTCAACCGCTTGCACGACTTACACAAATTTCTCATCGTAGGTGTACACACGTTTCGTAGGACGCCAGACCAAAACCTTAGTGATTATCCCCCATGTGACGTGATTGATGTCTCGTGAGTGTGGAGTCTGCAAGGCAGACGTGTATTTAATTGGTCAGTTGTAGACTTGACTAGACAATGAGTCTTAGCCTTGATAGTTCAAGCATAATGAGTGAATGTGGTATGCTCTAGAACTCATGGATTAAAGACAAGATGTATGCTGGGAAAATAATGGTGTTTAGACGTCGAGTCTTGATATCATTTTACCAGTCGAGATAATAATGATAATTTGGATCGATCTTCCAATGAAGTTTCTCGACCAATGACTTATTTTGATATGTGAAATCAAAGATATTAGATGGTCGTACGTTCGAACCATGTTGCTCAGTCGAGCAAAAATCTTGGCAGCAAAACCAAACATTAAATATAAATTAGAATATTGATTGTTGGATCAATAGAATCCTCAAATGTTGATAGTTGAATCAACATGAAAAATATTGCTCGGTCGAGCAATTGATAGTTGAATTAATGAGTTATAAACCCAGATGATCGTGCAGTTTGCTAGCTTAAGTAATTTAGTGTTGATATATGAGCAAAATAGATATTGCTAGTTTAAGCAAATATTGCTGGTTTCAGCAATATTGCTCGATTCATAAATTACTGATAGCGGGACCAAATAACATAATTAGTTAAAATACTGGCAGCTGGACCGAATATTATTATTTAGAATGTTGGTTGCGGGATCAACATAAAATTATTAGGGTTTGAATGTGTTCAGAATTATGCTTTGCAGAGCATTTGATTTGAAGCCCTAATTTTGGTCGATTGTTGATCAATTGATGATTTACTGAAAATCAACCAACGGGGGAGAAAAGGACCGGCTACATGGGATGATGTCCTACGATGTAGCGTCCAGGTGCTCGAATGAGCGTGCACCAAAGTCTGGTGAAAAGATGATTAAATGATCGTCTAATCATTATTAAAATAGTGCTCCTCTGAGCATTAGGTGGTAAAACCTAATTATGGAGAGCGGAAGGACCGACCAAGGGGTATGAAACCGGTCCTTGGTGGTCATGGGACCATTCGGTGGTTGATTGATTAAGTTCCAGGTTGGTTGGAAAGAGTTTGAACCCAATATGAAGTATAGAAGATTACTTAGGTCAAAATCATTAATGATGTGGGACCGGATCCTTTCAAGCCTAAGGGACAACCTTGGTCGGTCAAGGTGGCATGCTCGTGTCACCATATTGTCCGTGACTCAATCCTGAGAATTTTGGTATTTTCTGGTGCGTGTTTGAGCAATATTTTGGATTTTCAGAAGAGTTTGATCTTGACTGAAACTCTCGATTTTGCTTGAGTGAGCAAGTAGAATTTTGCTCGCGCGACCAATATTTTGAGAATATTAAAATAATGATATTTTAATATTTTCCGTGAGAAGCCCAGGCGGTCATGTGACCATTTGACTTTTTTGCTTTTTGGTAATTTTAGCAATATTTGAGAAAATATGGAAAAACCAGGTTTCTTGCTCAAACGAAGGAGTTTCATGAGATGAAGGAAGGAATAATATTAATAAACTAAGGAATTTGGAAGTGTGGGACCGGACACGACTAGGGCATGGCCGTTCGGCCCATGTGTTCGGTCCCGTGCTCTTTCCTATTTTATATTATTATTTTTCATCACTTGAGGAAATACAGAGAAACTAGAAGTTTTGCTCAAACAAGGGAGTTTTCATGAGATGAGGAAAGTAATAAGACAAAATAAAAAATAAAAATGGGAGAGGCGTGGACCGGCCACCCTGCCGACCAGTGGGGCCGCTCCCACGTGCCTCTCTTTTATTTTTATTTTATTATTATTTGTCTCTTGTTTCACATGTGTTTCCTCGTTTGTCCATATTTTTGAATGCTCGTTCATGCGTTTGGGTGCTCGTGCGTGCATTATTGTTAAGTACACTCACACCATTTTCTCGGGCTTACTCGACGGTGGTCCAGATGCCCGAGCAATGAATATTTATTACTAATTCATGGAATTCAGTCGAGAATAAGCCATGAAATGGAGTAATAAAATAGATTGATTATCTATTACTAATTCATGGAATTTAGTTGGGAATAAGCCATGAAACAGATTAATGAGATAAAATATATTATTTTTCTAGGAATTCGATAGATAAATGTTGTGCTAGAATTAATCTTTGAATGGCTCTATACTAGCATGCAATATGTCTATGAGCATTATGTTTATTCGAGAATGGGGTATGAGATGATGGAAGCATCATACTCATTCTGAATATTGATTGTGCATAGTCGGGGGAAAGTGTGGCATACCGAAGACGTTAGTGATCTATACTAGCATGCAATATATCTAGGAGCCGTCCAATCCTTTAGAGATTCTATACATATGCATTCTACATAGTCAGGGAACAATGTGGCATCCTGAAGGTGTTAACACTCTATACTAGCATATAATATGTCTAGGAGCCGTCCAATCATTTCGATTATATGTAGAAGTGTTGATGAAATACGCGAAGTGTCGAAAATTTCAGTTTAAGAGGCTTTACGAATAACATATTCATACAGAGCTCTGAGAGGGTGTACACTCAGTCAGAGGTTGTTCGTGAATTTCACATATGTGTCTGAAGCCGTGTGGGAAATATGCAAAATTGTGATCTCTGAGAAGGCAGACGCTCAGTCAGAAGTTGTTCGTGAATTTCACATACGTGTCTGAAGCCGTATCAGAAATATGCAAAATTATGATTTTACGATTTTTGCCTTTGTCAAAAATCCACAATCAACAAACGCATCGCACGCAACGTCATCAATGTATGACTCTTCAAAATAAAACTTGAACGTACACTGCTCCGTAATTTGTATCTCACCTTCCTTTTTAAGCCACCCTAAAGGATATAGTTCGGATGTGTGAAAGTATTCAAACCCAACTTTTGTACCGAAGAATGTGAAAGTAAATTCTTCTGACTTTCCCGGTCAATAACAACATCTATAAGTGTTGTTTTAACATGCATTTTAACTATGAAGAGTCGTGCCCTAGGATCATCTTTCGTAATTTCTCTACGCCTCATGCCAGTAGAGAGAGTTTTTGACTAGGTTCAGCTAGTCCTTGGACTTATTTTTGAGCTTGTGCAACTAGTGTTGCCATCATGGCTTCTTTCTTATGCAACCCTTTTGGTGTTAAATTAGGATATTTCTTCCAACACTTGTCGACAACATGTCATGTTTGTTTGCAGTGAGTGCAAACCAAACCAACTTTCTTGTTATACCTCCCTTCCTCTTTGCTCCTTTTATCTGCTTTAGTGGAGAAACCTCCAGACTTCCCCTTGGTATTTCCCTCTACACCAAATTTCTTAAGTCTGCCTTCAATGGCGTTAGCTTTTATGCTTGCTTCAGAAATAGTATCAACCGAAAATATCTTCAACTTTTTTCGTATATACTCACAGAGCCTGAAACTTCATATAGATAACATAATATCCTAAGTTTAAATCCGAAACTATAGCTTGAATATGAAATTCTGAAGTATATTCTTGCACGGTTTGGCTATAGGACTGCTTCAAGTTGTACCACTTAAAACATCTCTTCTTCGTCCTCCTCCTCCTCATCTTCTTCTTCATCATCATCATCTTATTCTTCTTCTTCCTCATCATATTCTTCCGAAACACCAGATGAAGTCATAATTTTTTTCTTCGTCTTCGACTTGGGTGTATGAAAATGAATGCATTTAGTAAATTATTTAAGGGTAGTCTGAATCGACTTCATATATGTTTGTACCGTAGCTACCTTTTCTTCTGTAGTTTGTGGTTCGCGAGGCTTACCTTCATCATCAGATTTTTGACATCCTTGGTCTCCTTGTTCTCCTAACGTCTTCTTGCTTCTCTAGTACCTCACCAAGATTTATGTAGAGAGATCTAGTGAAAACCATAAACCACATGAATCTTTCTAAAATAAACTAAGCTTGCTCTTGATGCCAACTTGATATGTATGGTATCTATACCTTGGGATTATTATTATAGAGGAGAAATTCAGAATAATAATAGAAGAAAACATGAAAACAAACAATACTTGAAAACCATATTCAGAGAAATTTTCTTCTCTGGATTATGAACAAAAAAACTATTACAATTATCTCTTTGTCATGCTCACAATCTCTCTAAACAATGGAGAACCTTAAACTGTTTGCTAAGTTTGTTTTGACAATAACATAAGTGTTTATTTATAAACGTTCTCTAGGTCTAAGTGTGTCTCACAAAACCATACTATCTAATTATCCATAGCTATGAGCTAAACATCTCTATTTATAACTTTGGTTTGGTTTTCCCAGATCTTTAAGGAATCCATTTCCTTATCTAGGAATAATTCTTTATTTAAGAATATTTCCTTACTTTGATTTGTTTTCACAAACCACCTTAGAATCTATTTCCTTGTCTAGGTATATTTCCTTGTCTAGATTACTGTTAGAGCATTGCTCGGTCGAACTCGCATGCGTTGCTATCTCAAGCATGTTTGTCAATGTTAGTGATCAAAACTATAAGTCTTGATAGTCTACTATAGCTAAGGTCTCGGACTAGGATAGAAAGTGTAGTTGAACTCAAGAACTCCATGGCAATCATCATACAAGACGAAGAACTACTCAAGGAACCGGTGGAACTTCATCGACTAAAAAGTGTGTGGATACTTGAACTTATCTATCACTCAAAAGTTTATTTATCTCCTATCTTGAGACAAAAGTCGTTTTGCTATATAGACTTAGATTATACACATTTGATATTTCGAGCCGAGTATATCTCGCCTATCTATTTCTCGAAATATGTGTTGGTAAGATTTCGCTTTAACCAAGTTCATTTTACCTAGTGACGAAAGTCATGTTATGTTTCAATCACTTTGAAAATTGCTCTGACGAAAAATAGTTTGTGAATAACAACTATATAACGTTCTCTGAGAATGTTTCAATGATTGAAATGAGAGTTTATATTATATAACCATTGATGGATATAAGCATTATTGTGTAAACACATATATGTATAAGTCATATTCCTTGAACCAAAGTTTGCGAACTTTGTTGATCAAGAGAACCGGAAGTTTGCGCAGTTTGTAAACTCAGTCCGCGAACTGGCGGAAGTTCTCGACCCGAGAATATCTGCTGGAGTATGAGAACTCACTCAGCAAACTCAGTTCGCGAACCCAGTCCGCAAACTGACGATAGTTCTCGACCCGAGAATATCTGCTGGAGTTTGAAAACTCTTTCCGGGAACTTAAGTCCGCGAACTTGAGTAGGTTATATGTAAAAACGATTTTTCTTGAACTCATCTTTATATTGATTAAGGAATGATTTTGCAAACCGTGGATATAAAGTTCATGAACCAATTCGAGTGAATCAAATCGTTTTTTCTTCGATTGTGTCTTGTGGAGTTACATAAGATCTAAGCAATTGAAAAACTCTCTAACTAGTTCGTTTGAGTCATTTGAACTAGTTATGGTGAAGAAGAATATGGTTGATATGAAAGTGATCATATGGCTAACCATTTGGTTAACTATTATTGAACTAACTAATGTACAAGTTTGGGTACGGTTACACGAGCCTGGAAACATGCATTTCATTTGTGTATAACAAGCTATGTTTTCGATCTAACGGTTGATAAATATTAGCTTGAATCTAATCAGGTTTTCATCTAACTGTGAATACTGAATGCTTTGTTACTAAGATAACATTGATTGCAAACCCTGATTTAAAAGACTATATAAGGGAGAACTCTAACAAATGGGAAACCTAATCCCCACACCTTACGTGTGATACTAGTTGTAAGCTAGAGTCGATTCTCTTTTAGCCTCTGGTTTTCTTTTCTCAAACCGGGTTAACGACTTAAAGACTTCATTGGGATTGTGAAGCCAGGCCGATACTACTTTCTTGTAGTTGCGTGATCTGATCTTGCTATTTCTATCGTACGAGTACAATTGTAATAAATTGCTTGAGATTTCTATCTCCGAAAGGCAAGATAAAAAGTAATCACAAACATCTTCGTCTCATCGTTTGTGATTCCGCAACATCTTGTTTCGCTACCATACAATTAAGATTGTTGTGAGGTGATTAATAATACTAGGCTGTTCTTCAGAAATATAATTCCGGATTATCAATTGGTTCCTGTTCACCTTGATTTATCAAAAGACGGAGCAAAACTCATAGGTATATTCGTGGGAGACGGATTTATCTATCACCGTAGACTTTTCTGTGTGATACAGATTTGTTTATTAAAGTCTTCGACTTTGGGTCGTAGCAACTCTTAGTTGTGGGTGATATCAGCTAAGGGAATCAAGTACGTAGCATCCTGTTGGGATCAGAGACGTAGGAGCATAATTGTACCTTGGATCAGTGTGAGATTGTTTGGGGTTCAACTTCAGTCCAGACCGAAGTTAGTTTGTAGTAGGCTAGTGTCTGTAGCGGCTTCATACAGTGTGTGTTCAATCTGGACTAGGTCCCGGGGTTTTTCTGCATTTGCGGTTTCCTCGTTAACAAAATTCTAGTGTCTGTGTTATTTCTATTCCGTATTATATTTTTTTATATAATTGAAATATCACAGGTTGTGCGTTGTTCAATCAATTAGAATATCCGACCTTTTGGGTTGTTGATTTAAATTGATTGACACTTGGATATTGGTATTTGGTACCATCCAAGTTATCTCTCTTTGATAAAGACTCGCAGATTTCTATTTGCTTGAGTATAGATCAAATCGAGAGATTGAGATATAAACTCTTTGATATACTTTTTGTTAGAGCACTGCTCGGTCAAACTCGCATGCGCTCCTATCTCAAGCATGTTTTTCGATGTTAGTGATCAAAACTATAAGTCTTGATTTCTAGTCTATTATAGCTAAGTCTCGGACTAGGATAGTAAGTGTAGTTGAGCTCAAGGACTTCATGGCGATTCATCATACAAGTGGAAGAACTACTCAAGGAACCGGTGGAACTTCTCGACAAAAAGATATGTGAAGACTTGAACTTATCTGTCACTCAAAAGTCTATCTATTCTATCTCCTACTTCTTGAGACAAAAGTCGTATGCTATATATATAGACTTAGATTATACACATTTGGTATTTCGAGCCGAGTATACCTCTCCTATCTATATCTCAAAATAGGTGTTGGTAAGCGTTTCGCTTCGACCATGTTTTTCTTTACCTAGTGACGCAAGTCATGTATGTTTCGATCATCTTGAAAACTGCTTTGACGAGAAATAGTGTAACAACTATATAACGTCCTATAAGAATGTTTCAATGATTGGAATGAGAGTTTAGATTACATAACCATAGTAGACATAAGTATGTTGTGGAAACACATATGTGCGTAAGTCCCATGCTGGAAATCGCCTAGTAGCCAAGTTCGCGAACTCAGTCTGCGAACTGCCGAAGTTCTCAAACCCGAGAATTTCTGCTGAGTTATCAAACTATGTTGCGTGAGACAAGTCCGCGAACCCAATCCGCGAACCAGCGAAGCTCTCGAACCCTAGAATTTCTGCTGGAGTTTGAAAACTCTTTCCAGTACTTCAAGTCCGCGAACCTAGTCTGCGAACTTGTATAGGTTATATATCTAAAGATGATTTATGAACTTAACTCATAGAGACTAAGGAGTGCATTTGTAAACCGTGGCTATAAAGTTCATGAACCGATTCATGTGAATCGAATCATCTTTGCTTCAATTGTGTCTTGTGTAGTATATGAGATTTCCTTGCAATTGAACAACTCTCTAACTAGTTCATGTGAGTTATTTGAACTAGTTATGGTAAAGAAGAAAATGGTTGGTATGAAATGCTCAAATGGATAACCTTATGGTTGACTATTATTGAACCAACAATGCACAAGTTTGGGTACGGTTAACAAACCTAGAAGCGTGCAGTTCATTTGTGTATGACAAGCTAATATTTCGATCCAATGGTTGAGATATATTAGCTTGAATCTAAATCGGGTTTTCATCTAACGGTGGATAGCGTTTGCTTTGTGAGCAAGGCGAAACCCTGATTTGAAAGACTATATAAGGGGACATCTAGCAACTCTACAAACTAACCCCACACGTCCGTGTGATACTAGTTTGTAAGCTAGAGTCCAGTTTCCTTTAACCTTTGGTTTTCTTCTTCTAAAACCAGGTTAACGACTTAAAGACTTCATCGGGGTTGTGAAGCCAGACCGATACTACTTTTATCGTAGTTGTGTGATCTGATCTTGCATCTTCTATCATACGAGTACAATCAGATTGATTGGCTTGAGATCGTGAGAGTTCTCCGATGGGCAAGATATAAAAGTAATCACAAACATCTTCGTCTCATCGTTTGTGATTCCACGACGTCTTGTTTCGTTACCATATGATTAAGATTGTTGTGAGGTGATTGATTAATCTAGGATGTTCTTCGGGAATATAAGATCAGATTATCATTTGGTTTCTGTTCACCTTGATTATATATCAAAAGACGAAACAAAAACTTTAGGGTTTTTCTGTGGGAGACAGATTTATCCTTTGATAGAATTGTCTGTGTGAGACATGTTTATTGTTAAAGCCTGCGATTTTGGGTCGTAGCAACTCTTAGTTGTGGGTGAGATCAGCTAAGGGAATAAAGTGCGTAGTATCCTGTTAGGATCAGAGGCGTAGGGGTGCAACTGTACGTTGGATCAGCGGGAGACTGATCGGGGTTCAACTACAGTCCAGTCCGAAGTTAGCTTGGAGTAGGCTAGTGTATGTAGCGGCTTAATACAGTGTGTATTCAATCTGGACTAGGTCCCGTGGTTTTTCTGCATTTGCGGTTTCCTCGTTAACAAAACTTGTGGTGTCTGTATTATTTATTTTCCGCATTATATTTGTTATATCATAGAAATAATACAGGTTGTGCGTTTGATCTATTCAATTGGAAATCCGACCTTTGGTTGTCGAATGATATTGATTGAACCTTGGACATTGGTCTTGGGTACCGTCCAAGTTATTCCTTGTATTTGATTAGTACTCGCAGTTTCTGTTTGACGAAATCAAATAAGGATAGAGATATAAACTCGTCGATATACTTTTAATTGATTGAGTCTTGTTGATTCTCTTAAAAATGTATTCGAGTTTGTCCATACAGATTGCTAAGCGAAATATTGGGTGGTGTTGTTAGACCCCCGCCTTTTCAATTGGTATTAGAGCAGGCAAACATGTTCAAGACCTTACAAGTCTGTGTTTGTAGCGATCTGACTATATGGACAATAGTACTATCTCTGATAAATGCATCGCGATAAATAAAAAGTCTATATCATCGAATTCTATTAAAGAGAAAGCCTTTTCAATCTCGAATATAGACGAACCATGTGTTATGGTGAGACAGACTAACATTGACATATGTGATCCCTATTACCCTTAAAAAAGAATTGTCTCTGATAATGAACGGTTTCAGCTAAAGAGAGTGAATTGATTCTAAATCTTGTTAGAATTCAAGCTGATAGATTTAATCAGTTGAAGCACCATGTCAATACTCTTCTTGGTGTAATAAGTGATTGCAAATCCAAAGGTAATGCTGAAGATAAGTCTTCGTGCATGACTCTTGAGGCTACCCTCATAAAAGATTCCTTGGAGATTGAACATCGCTTGAGTAAGCTCTCTATTCAAGGATGCTCAAAGCAATCCAATACTCCGAGTACTTCTGACACAACTAAAGTGGTTTTATGCTCAGAAGTAAAAACAGTTGTGCCTAAAGTTCCTATCACTCAAGGATGTTGCACATTGAATATAGAGAAGAAATCTTCCAGTGATGTTGTGAAGACTGCGTTTTCTAATCACTCAGATGATCAGAAAGTATGTCTTTTCTGTGAGAGTAAGAGTTCTTTTAAACAAAAAGGATCCTCTAGGTTGAAGAAAAACTCCTTTGTTCATCTTCAACACACCTTAGATTTAATTCTTAAAGGTGTAACTGACATCCGTATGACTAAACCAATAGGATTCCATACTTACCCTGTGTATGTCACCAGGAAAGTCAGTTCAGTAAGCTCCTCGAACACTCAAAACAGACGTACTAATAAATATCGTCCAAAGGAAGATCGTGTTATGGTCTCTAAAAATAACGCCGTCCCTAACAAGAAAGGAGGTTCAGAAGAAAGGAGGAAAATTGATGAAACACGAGATAATCTGAAAAAGGTAATTGAAGATTTTAAAGAATTCGTCAACAGGTTGTCTTCTTCAAACCAAAACTCTTCTGGTAAGGATTCAAACTATGTCTCATACTTTGATGACAGTAAGTTTTATGATAACTTCTCGCATGAAAAGAGATGCCTCCCTAGGTTCAGGAGGAAAAAGAGACTTGATCATAAACACAAATCTCTTGATGAGCATATAGCTCATACTTGTGCTAATTAATCACAAGGTTTAAGGAGCTTGCTCATAAAAATCCTTGTGAGTAAGATGTGTTAATAAGCAGGTATACTTTTTGTATTTGCATCTGTTATGTTGAGCTATCTTCTTATCGTCTATAGCTAAACTGTTGTTTACATACCTGTGGTACTTAAAGTATTTGCTTTTGTCTATTTCTTTTTCCTGTCATCTCTTGGCCCTTGCTACAACCTCTATAAAGTTCTTTTCTGTTTAAATGATTTATTTGGTTGTACGCAAACATGTTAGGCTATTTTTTCTTTATGGGTTAAAGGTTGTACTCGTACGGATATCTTTTCTGGTCCGAGTCAACGGTTTTATTAAACCCTGGATTTCCTTCCCTAAGGTTAAATAGTTGTCACTTTGAGTTAGTCACGTACGCATACTCAAAGTTGGATTTCGGTTTTTCAAGAATGTTTTTCTCCTCGTCTTGCTATGGTGGTTTTGCAAAAGGATTCCTTGACAAAAGTTTTGTTATTGAATCAAAGAGGAAAAGAACACTTGTAGAAGAAAATCATTCGGATGCTTCATGTTTCTTTGCCTATGTTCATGAAGATGCTGAGAATGATGATATGATCTCTACTGAAGTTGTTCACGACTTTCTTGAGTACTTTGTGGAAGAAAAATAACAGCTCGTTGGCACTCTAAAAGATCTTGATAAGTTAAAAACTGAGTTGGAAAAGGTTACCTCTGACCTTGGTCTCATAAAATCTCAAATCAAGGATCTTCGCAAAGAGAATCATCTTTCCGATGATACAGAGAAAGTTGTTGATCACAAGCTCAAGAACCCTACACTCCATGAGGATCATGAGTCGACCATGTGTTCTTAGTTCGTGACCAGAATTGCACTGGGGTCTGTTCTTTAGCTTGTTTTGTTTTTGTTGCGTAGGATGTCTTCTTTTTGGCTTAGTTGGAAGAATAACTAGTGCTTTGAATAGCGATGATTGTGACTACACATAGCTATTATGTTTCATCTTCTTGTTTCTTTTTAGGGTTTTTGGTTTAAAATTCTAAAAATATTTGGAGGATGATGGTTTGCAATATTTAATCTTTGGTTTGTTATATTGCAATGTTTATTGGGACTTGAGTGTTTACGTCCGTGAACTATGTTATCCCATATTTTGTCAAAAGTAAAGTCATTCATGACCGGTGTTCATGTACTGATTTAAGGATGAATAGACTTTTGACAAACATAAAAGTTAAGCCTATATTGTCAATTCTTTGATGGAAGATAGGTTAAAATCTTTTGTGAACAAGGATAAAGTCTATTATTGTTATGCAAACAATGATTGAAAATAGAATAGATCCTTGCGTATTCCACACTATTGATCTTCTTTGATTCATATCCTATGAAATACTGTGACGCTCCGTAATATGTCTTATGTTGAGCACGACACGACTAAGTTGATTATTTTTTATTAGCTTGGTTGGTTGTTCCATAAGGTATGTTATGTTGAGCATTTGAAAACTAAATTAATCATCTCGTTTGGTTATTTAGTTATTTGCTCCGTAAGTTCTCTTATGTCGAGCAAAACAAATGACAATTAAATTGATTACTTTCGTGATTAGTTTGGTTGTTTGTATTCCAATTAGATTAATTATGGATTCTCTTGTAATTAGTCTAGTTGAGCATTCATATATTCCATAATATTTTTCTTGTGTTGAGTATATGAACGACTATCCTAATCATTTTTCAATGGTTTTGGTAGTCATATGTTCTGTAAGTTTACTTATGTTGAGCATAAACAATTAAGTTGATCACCTTGTGTATTTAATTTGATTGCGTATTCCAATTAAATTAATCATGGATTCACTTGTGATTAATTTGGTTGAGTTTTTGGATATAGAAAATCACTTATCATGGTTTTTGGTGTCCAATAAAAATCCTTCTTTTCTCTCGAAATTAAGGTCGCTCTTGTTGTTCCCTTGGGAATGACATCAAATGGGGGAGAGTTCTTTTGAACTTGTGCTTAATGGTCATATCTTGATAGGTGTGCGGCTGTGGAATTTTAGAGGGGTTATCTTGTATCTTTAAACTCCTTGATGAATGCTATTAGCTTCGGCTATATGATTGCATCTAAATTAAGATGATGTGCGTCTTTTCTTTTAGTCATGAAATGTCTCTTGTGGAAATTTCATTATGATCCCGTTCTTGTACCTTTGCCAATTTTATTGACAAAAAGGGGGAGAATTAATATGTAGTTCACACTACAAATACATATGGTTTTCGGATCATTGTGTAAGGGGGAGTGGTTTCCATGATCGAGATGGAGTATTGACTAAGGGGGAGTGATACATATCACCATGGTATTATTGTTGAAGTTGTGATACAATTGGACTTTGGCACTGTGTAATAATACTACGACATTGTATAATGATGATCGAGAATCTCGAGTTCTCTCATTTTTATAGCTATAGATCTTCAACAATGGTGAAGCTAAACTTACAACCTTTGGGATCATTGGAGTACTTGGAAGGACGAAGATGTCAAGGAATGTTGAAGATTATACTTATAGAATAGGAGCCACTAAAGTTTCATTATCTTTTTTGTATTCCATATGTATTGATAGTTTTGTCACTAAAATTGACAAAGGGGGAGATTGTTAGAGCACTGCTCGGTCAAACTCGCATGCGTTGATATCTCAAGCATGTTTGTCAATGTTAGTGATCAAAACTATAAGTCTTGATTTCTAGTCTATTATAGCTAAGTCTCGGACTAGGATAGTAAGTGTAGTTGAGCTCAAGAACTTCATGGCGATTCATCATACAAGACGAAGAACTACTCAAGGAACCGGTGGAACTTCTCGACAAAAATATATGTGAAGACTTGAACTTATCTGTCACTCAAAAGTCTATTTATTCTATCTCCTACTTCTTGAGACAAAAGTCGTATGCTATATATATAGACTTATATTATACACATTTGGTATTTCGAGCCGAGTATACCTCGCCTATATATATCTCGAAATATATGTTGGTAAGTGTTTCGCTTCGACCATGTTTTTCTTTACCTAGTGATGCAAGTTATGTATGTTTCGATCATCTTTAAAATTGCTTTGACGAGAAATAGTATAACAACTATATAACGTCCTCTAAGAATGTTTCAATGATTGGAATGAGAGTTTAGATTACATAACCATAGTGTACATAAGTATGTTGTGGAAACACATATGTGCATAAGTCCCATGCTGGAAACCGGCTAGTAACCAAGTTCGCGAACTCAGTCCGCGAACTGCCAAAGTTCTCAAACCCGAGAATTTCTGTTGAGTTATCAAACTATGCTACGTGAGCCAAGTCCACGAACCTAGTCCGTGAACCAGCGAAGCTCTCGAACCCGAGAATTTATGCTGGAGTTTGAAAACTCTTTCCAGTACTTCAAGTCCGCGAACCTAGTATGAGAACTTGTATAGGTTATATATCTAAAGATGATTTCTGAACTTAACTCACAAAGACTAAGGAATGCTTTTGCAAACCGTGGCTATAAATTTCATGAACCGATTCATGTGAATCGAATCATCTTTGCTTCAATTGTGTCTTGTGTAGTACATAAGATTTCCTTGCAATTGAACAACTCTCTAACTAGTTCATGTGAGTCATTTGAACTAGTTATGGTGAAGAAGAAAATGGTTGGTATGAAATGCTCAAATGGCTAACCTTTTTGTTGATTATTATTGAACCAACAATGCACACGTTTGGGTACGGTTAACAAACCTAGAAGCGTGCAGTTCATTTGTGTATGATAAGCTAAGATTTCGATCTAACGGTTGAGATATATTAGCTTGAATCTAAATTAGGTTTTCATCTAACGATGGATAGCGTTTTATTTGTGAGCAAGGAAAAACCCTGATTTGAAAGACTATACAAGGGTACATATAGCAACTCTACAAACTAATCCCCACACGTCCGCGTGATACTAGTTTGTAAGCTAGAGTTGATTCTCCTTTAACCTTTGGTTTTCTTCTTCTAAAACCAGGTTAACGACTTAAAGACTTCATTGGGATTGTGAAGCCAGACCGATACTACTTTTATCGTAGTTGTGTAATCTGATCTTGCATCTTCTATCGTACGAGTACAATCAGATTGATTGGATTGAGATCGTGAGAGTTCTCCTATAGGAAAGATATAAAGGTAATCACAAACATCTTCATCTCATCGTTTGTGATTCCACGACGTCTTGTTTCGCTACCATACGATTAAGATTGTTGTGAGGTGATTGATTAATCTAGGTTGTTCTTCGGGAATATAAGACCGGATTATCAATTGGTTTCTATTCACCTTGATTATATATCAAAAGACGAAACAAAAACTTTAGGGTTTTTCTGTGGGAGACAGATTTATCCTTTGATAGACTTGTCTGTCTGAGACAGATTTGTTTATTGTTAAAGCCTGCGATTTTGGGTCGTAGCAACTCTTAGTTGTGGGTGAGATCAGCTAAGGGAATCAAGTGCGTAGTATCCTACTGGGATCAGAGGCATAGGGGTGCAACTGTACCTTGGATCAGTGGGAGACTGATTGGGGTTCAACTACAGTTCATTCCGAAGTTAGCTTGGAGTAGGCTAGTATCTGTAGCGGCTTAATAAGTGTGTATTCAATCTGGACTAGGTCCCGGGGTTTTTCTGCATTTGCGGTTTCCTCGTTAACAAAACTTCTGGTGTATGTGTTATTTCTTTTCCGCATTATATTTGTTATATAATAGAAATAATACAGGTTGTGTGTTTGATCTAATCAATTGGAAATCCGACCTTTGGTTGTCGATTTATATTGATTGATCCTTGGACATTGGTCTTTGGTACCGTCCAAGTTATTCCTTGTATTTGATTAGTACTCACAGTTTTTGTTTGAGGAAATCAAATAAGGATATAGATATAAACTCGTCGATATACTTTCAATTGATTGAGTCTTGTTGATTCTCTTAAAAGTATATTCGAGTTTGTTCATACAGATTGCTAAGTGAAATATTGGGTGGTGTTGTTAGACCCCCGCTTTTTCACTTTTATCTAGATTGAGTCTGACTGTCCAGTTGATTATCTAGAAAGTATATTGGAGTTTGTCCATACAGATTGCTAAGCGAAATATTGGGTGTGGTTGTTAGACCCCCACTTTTTCAATTGGTATCAGAGCAGGCAAACACGTTCTAGACCTTACAAGTCTGTGTATGTAGCGATCTGACTCTATGGATAGAGGTGTTATCTCAATAAACATACCACCAGTCTTCGATGGCTCTAATTACTTATGGTGGAAAATTGATATGCGAGTTTTTCTTCAAGCACGCGATTTTCAATCACGGGTATATGTTGTTAATGGCTATAATGCTCCCGTTGTAGCAGTTGGAGATGTAAACATTCCCAAGGATATTGGTGAATACACCCCTGCCGAAATAAATGTTGCAAAGCAAAATTCCGACGGCTTGAATGCTATTATACATGCCATTACCCCAAATCTTCAGCACCATGTGTCAAATTGCACCAAGTCTAAAGAAGCTTGGGATATCTTAGAAACCGTATTTGAAGGAAATACCAGTGAAAAGGAAGCTAAGCTTCAAAACCTTAACTCAGATCGGGAAAACCTTCGTATGGCAGATGAAGAAACATTTGATGAGTTTAATCACAAAGTGCCTGAAATTGTTAATGCATCTTTTGCATTGGGTAAGACTATTCCTGAAAAGGACATTGTGATGAAAATTCTCAGATCGCTGCCATCTAGATACGATTCTAAGAAGCATGCCATCGTTGAGGAAAATAACCTAGATAATCTCTCCAGAAATACGCTAATTGGAAAGCTTAAGATCTTTGTTCACGAACATTCATCCAAATCTAAGGATGTTGCGTTCAAAGCACTAAAGGATACTAAATTGCTTGATAAAAGTAAAAAAGTGTATATCTCTGAAATTGATCACTCTGAGACAGATTCATCAGATGAATATCTTGACAAGTCAGTCTCGATGATCACAAGATAGTTTAGGGATATTCTGTTGAAGAGAAGCAAACGGTTCTCCAGAGATAAGCCTAAAGCATCAGTTAAACCTCATAATCGTATTCCTCCTAAAAACAGGGAAACAAATGAAACTGATGACGAGGATATGCCTCAGTGCTTTAAGTGTAAGGGTTTTGGTCATTTTGCAAACGAGTGCCCAAATTGAAAAAAATACACTGGGAACAAAGGTCTTGCTGCAATTCTTGATGAAATGTCTGATAATTATGATTCTAATGAAGATGAGAAATCAAGTGTTGCACTTCTTGGTGAAAATATTGATTTTGATAATTGTAAAAATACATACATCAATCTTGATATTCTTTCAGAAGATAATCCAACTAATCTGGAAGATAAAGTTGACCCATCCTTTGGAAACTCTGTTTGTAATATTTCAGGTTCCACTATGTGTCTAGCTGCGTGCACATCTCCAATGCCTGAATATTCAAGATTAACGTGTTCATTTTGTTCTCAAAAGGGTATCAAGGTGTTACAAGTACAAACACCAATTGAGGCACGTCAACAAACTTCAACGAAGATCAAATTGATAAGCAATCAAGCTTAAACTTGCTCAAAAGTCTGTTGAGGTATGTAAGATTTTATCTTCATCTAAGAAGTTAGTTTCCAAGGACAAACCAAGACCATCAGAGAGAGTATGGTCGACTCGGTTTGATATACAGAAGTCTGAGGGTTCCTCTCAAGAGGAAAATGGTGGACAAATTGTTGTTCACCACAACGCAATTTAATTGTGTTGATTGTTGAAAATATTGTCTCATGTGCCTGATCAAAAGAGACAATGATTTTGTACCTCTCAGGCTTTATGAGAAGCTTTTCTTTCTTTTATTTTTCGTAACTTTTGCTCTTTCCTGTCTATCAACAAAAAGAGAAGGTTATCATCGTCAATTTTACTCTTTATAGGGTTGAGAGTTGGACGTGTACGAACCTGTTAAAGGTTTCGAAACCCTACATTCCTTTTTCCTTCCTTAAACCTCTTTTTATCTCAAGACTACTTGTTGAGCTTAAATTGTGATTTCCTCTCACAAACCCATAACACCTATGGATACTCCAAGCATGATGTCTTCAGATGGAAAAGATGTTAATATGATTGCTAAGCCATCAATCATGAAGGAAAAAGATAAATCTCTGTTGTCTCCTTCCTTGAAAAGAAAAAGAAGGAATATGAGGAGGCCAAGAGTCATTCCTTCAAACTCTCTGATGTTCTTGAAGAGATGAAAGAGATGCGAACGGAGATTCGTCAAATAAAGGCTTGCGTGTTGAGATCTTTGGAAATTCAAAAGGCCCTGGTTCGACATTATCAGCCAAGACGGTTTTTTGGTATTGACTCATTCCTCCACGAACCCTATGTTCCAATGGTTGTTAAAGACAAGGAGTTCGGGAACGACAATGAATTTCTCAAAGATATAATCGGCTAGTATATCTTTTTTTCTTGTCTTGCTTAGAAGAATAACTAGAGTTTGTAATAGACATGATTGTGTTATACATTGCTATGTCCAACGTTTTCATCTTCATGTTTTTAGGTTTATTTGTTTAAATTCTAAAATTGTTTGAAAGATGATTTTTGCAGTATTGATCTTTATGGTTATATATATATTGCAACATTGTTATGGGTTATGTGTGTTTACGTCCGTGAACTTGAGTGTCCCATACTGCTTTGTCAAAAGTAAAGTCGTTCATGAGTTGATATGCATGTATTGATAAAAGAATGAATTGACTTTTGACAAATACAAAAGTTAAGCCTATTATGTCAATTCTTGATGGAAGATAGGTTAAAATATTTTGTGTTCAAGGATTATGTCTATTGAATGTCATTGTGCAACTGGTGATGGAAAATAGAATGAGTCATTTCTTATTCCACGGTAGTAGGTCATCTCCGATCCACAATCTTTGTGTATATACTGTGTTGTTCCATAAAGTGTCTTATGTCGAGCTCTATCGACTGAGTTACTGTCTTAGCTTAGTTGTTGTTCCATGAGGTACTTTATGTCGAGCAGTTTCAACTAAATTAATCATCTTGTTTGGTTATTTAGTTATGGCTCCGTATGTTTTCTTATGTTGAGCACTATTGACTGAGTTGATTATTTCTTATGATTAACTTAGTAATTGCTTCATAGATTCTCCTATGTTGAGCATTACAACTGAATTGATTACTTTTTGTGGTTAATTTGGTTGTGTATTACGATTAGATTATTTATGAGTTCTCTTGTGATTAATCTAATTGAGTAATTTTGAGTCTCCATAAGTTTTCTTATGTCGAGCATGATCATTAAATTGATTACTCTTGTGATTAGTTTGATTGTATATTCCGATTAAATAAACCATGGGTTCTCTTGTGGTTAATTTAATTGAGTATTTTGGATTCAAATTCATACTTGTATGTGATTTGTTTTGTCCAAAGAAATCCTTCTTTTCTTTTGAAATTAAGGTCGCTCTTGTTGTTCTTTCAGGAATGACATTTTATGGGGAGGAGTTCTTTTGAACTTGTGCTTAATTTCCATACCTTTGTGGGGAGTGCGGCTATGGAATATTATAGGGGTTATCTTGTATCTTTAAACTCCTTGATGAATGCATTTAACTTCGGCTTTATGATTGCATCTAAAGAACAAATTGATATATGCTTTCTTTTGGTCATGAAATATCTCTTTCGGAAATTTCATTAGGATCCCGTTTTTGTACCTTTGCCAATTTTATTGACAAAAAGGGGGAGAATTAATATGTAGTTCACACTACAAATACATAAGGTTTTCAGATCATTATGTAAGGGGGAGTGGTTTCCATGTGAGATGGAGTATTGACTAAGGGGGAGTGATACATATCACCATAGTATTGTTGTCAAAGTTGTGATACAATTGAACTTTGATACTGTGTAATGATACTATGTCACTGTATAATAATGATCGAGAACTATGTTTTCTCATTGTTATAGCTACGGATTTTCAACAACGATGATGCTAAACTTACAACCTTTGGGATCATTGGAGTACTTGGAAGTGACGAAGATTTCGAGTAATATTGAAGATTAGGCATGTGGAATAAGAGCTTCAAAAATGTATTTATCATTTTTTGTATTCCATATGATTAATAGTTTTGCCACTAAAATTGACAAAGGGGGAGATTGTTAGAGCATTGCTCGGTCGAACTCGCATGCTTTGCTATCTCAAGCATGTTTGTCAATGTTAGTGATCAAAACCATAAGTCTTGATTTCTAGTCTACTATAGCTAAGGTCTCTGACTAGGATAGAAAGTGTAGTTGAGCTCAAGAACTCCATGGAAATTATCATACAAGACGAAGAACTACTCAAGGAACCGGTGGAACTTCATCGACTAAAAGGTATGTGGAGACTTGAACTTATCTATCACTCAAAAGTCTATTTATCTCCTATCTTAAGACGAAAGTCGTTTTGCTATATAGACTTGGATTATACACATTTGATATTTCGAGTCGAGTTCATCTCGCCTATCTATTTCTCGAAACATGTGTTGGTAAGCTTTCGCTTTAACCAAGTTCATCTTTACCTAGTGACAAAAGTCATGTTATGTTTCAATCACTTTGAAAATTGCTCTGACGAAAAATAGTTTGTGAATAACAACTATATAACGTTCTCTGAGAATGTTTCAATGATTGAAATGAGAGTTTAGATTATATAACTATTGATGGATATAAGCATTGTTATGGAAACACATATATGTATGAGTCCTATTCTTTGAACCAACATTTGCGAACTTTGTTGATCAAGAGAAACGGAAGTTTGCACAATTTGCAAACTCAGTCCGCGAACTGGCGGAAGTTCTCGGCCCGAGAATATCTACTGGAGTTTGAGAACTCACTCAGCAAACTCAGTCCACGAACCCAGTCCACGAACTGATGATAGTTCTCGACCCTAGAATATCTGATGGAGTTTGAAAACTCTTTCCGGGAACTTAAGTCCGCGAACCCAGTCCGCGAGCTTGAGTAGGTTATATCTAAAAACGATTGTTCTTGAACTCATTTTTATATTGATTAAGGAATGCTTTTGAAAACCGTGGATATAAAGTTCATGAACCGATTCGAGTGAATCAAATCGTTTTTGCTTCAATTGTGTCTTGTGAAGTTACATAAGATCTAAGCAATTGAAAAACTCTATAACTAGTTCATTTGAGTCATTTAAACTAGTTATGGTGAAGAAGAATATGGTTGATATGAAAGTGATCATATGGCTAACCATTTGGTTAACTATTGTTGAACCAACTAATGTACAAGTTTGAGTATGGTTACACGAGCCTAGAAACGTGCATTTCATTTGTGTATAACAAGCTATGTTTTCGATCTAACGATTGATAAATATTAGCTTGAATCTAATCAGGTTTTCATCTGACGGTGAATACTGAATGCTTTGTTACTAAGCTAACATTGATTGCAAACCCTAATTTGAAAGACTATATAAGGGAGAACTCTAGCAACTGGGAAACCTAATCCCCACACCTTACGTGTGATACTAGTTGTAAGCTAGAGTCGATTCTCCTTTAACCTATGTTTTGTTTTCTCAAACCGGGTTAACGACTTAAAGACTTCATTGGGATTGTGAAGCCAGACCGATACTACTTTCTTGCAGTTGTGTGATCTGATCTTGTTATTTCTATTGTACGAGTACAATTGTAATAATTGGCTTGAGATTTCTATCTCCGATAGGCAAGATAAAAAGTAATCACAAACATCTTCGTCTCATCGTTTGTGATTCCGCAACATCTTGTTTCGCTACCATACGATTAAGATTGTTGTGAGGTGATTGATAATACGAGGTTGTTCTTCGGGAATATAAGTCCGGATTATCAATTGGTTCCTGTTCACCTTGATTTATCAAAAGACGGAACAAAACTCATAGGTATATTCGTGGGAAACGGATTTATCTATCACCGTAGACTTTTATGTATGATACAGATTTGTTTATTAAAGTCTTCGACTTTGGGTCGTAGCAACTCTTAGTTGTGGGTGAGATCAGCTAAGGGAATCAAGTACGTAGCATCCTTCTGGTATCAGAGACGTAGGAGCATAACTGTACCTTGGATCAGTGTGAGATTTGTTGGGGTTCAACTACAGTCCAGACCAGAGTTAGTTTGTAGTACGCTAGTGTTTGTAGCGGCTTAATACAGTGTTTGTTCAATCTGGACTAGGTCCCGGGATTTTTCTGCATTTTCGGTTTCCTCGTTAACAAAAATTTGGTATCTGTGTTATTTCTATTCCGCATTATATTTTGTTATATAATTGAAATATCACAGGTTGTGCGTTGTTCAATCAATTAGAATATCCGACCTTTTGGGTTGTTGATTTAAATTGATTGACACTTGGATATTGGTCTTTGGTACCATCCATATTATCTCTCTTTGATAAAGACTCGCAGATTTCTATTTGCTTAAGTATAGATCAAATCGAGAGATTGAGATATAAACTCTTTGTATACTTTTATCTAGATTGAGTCTGACTGTCTAGTTGATTCTCTAGAAAGTATATTGGAGTTTGTCCATACAGATTTCTAAGCGAAATATTGGGTGTGGTTGTTAGACCCCCACTTTTTCAATTACTGCCTAAAATCAGTATTCCTTTCTTAAATTACAATGTTATCCTCGATCAGTCTTGAGGATCACTAGTTCCTAAAAGAGGAAAAATACACTTGTATCAGTACCTCCCCCCATTCCCGAACTCATATTAACAGGGTATGCGTACCAGGTATGCGTAGCTATCCTGTTCACGAGATTCAGATGTTTCAAATTATCAACTCGAAGCAAAAATAGATCATGAACAATAAATTATTTTTTAACCAAGATTGTTAAGGATCTAAGAATATTCATTGATCGAATCATATTTCGAGAGATTCATCGATAAAAGCTTGACTTGAAATCTCTTATTTATAATATTAAATCTACTAAAATTGTACGACATAGTCTCATAGATAGAATGGTAAATATCGTTCAGTTTTCACATACCTCTTTCTTGATGAAGTTCTTGCAAATGTGTTCGTTCGTTCTTCAATCTTCAATCTTCGAGGGTTATTCTGTGGTGTCAAATACTCAACTACCAAACTTTAATATTAGTCTGAGGCTAGACTTTAATAGACTAGAAATCAATATATAATTTTGTGCATCTAACATTGATAACAAGCTTGAGATAACAAAACTTGCTAGTTGACTAAGAAGTGCTCTAACAGTACTTGGTACCATGACATTTTCAATTGGTATAAGAGCAGGCAAACACCGTTAGACCTAACATCAAAAATATACAATCCCATTACAAATGCCTTTAGCCCCTAATATATTATATTAATATTGTATTAAACATCCAATTGTATCATTAAACAGTTACATAAAGATCAAGTACATCAAAAAATAAATTGTAACAAGAAAAACATACTTGAAATAATACATATTTGAATAGTCCGACAAGGGAAAAAGAAGGAAAATCAAAAGAACTACATAAAACAAGGGTGACATAACTGATTAAATCGGAGAAGGGATGGTCTTCAAGGGGTAGCCCGACCATTTGATAAATTTTCTTCTTCATTAAGAGTTGCTCCATTAAAATAGGAGTAGTTTGCTCCATATCTTGACCGACAATCTGAAGAATTCGGTGACCAGATAACATCATCGTATTTGAAAACCCATGAACTGGAAGTAATTAAAATAAAATAGAGTCACCATCAGAATGAAGGCGAGAATCACCATTAACGCTTAAGGCTAGAGTTACTTAAAGTGCATAAGATAAAATAAACCCTAAAATCTAAAAAATGAAAGAAAAAATTAACTAAATAAATGGAATTCTAATTTTAAAACTTAAAAAACTAAATTTTTTTGACGAGATCTAGTCACAGATGGGCTGATCTGAATAAAGGGGGTGAAGAAGTTTAAGGTATATATTATTATTTTACAACGCACAACAAGCGCATCACTGTATAACAATAACCACTTCTTAATTGTCACTTCAATACCCAAACTCAATATCAGCTCTATAACAATCATATATACATGGTACAAATTAACATCATATCACTACCGGCCACGGATAAAAAGCAAACCAAACTACCAGCTATTTGTGATTCTGCTACTAGTTATTTGTGATTCTGTTATTGGCCTAACTTTGATTGATGATACATGTATATGTAGAGAAGTTAGGGGAATCATCGTATTGGAATTCCAGAGAACTCTTAGAGATAAACGAAGTCGGAGCATCTTTCCAGTGGGCAACAAAGTTGAGTGGACATCACATTGAATTTCAGAACGACTGTCAACCTACTCTTCAGTTTCTGATTGGAATGTATGCTTAGAATAAAGAAGAAAGGCTTAAGAATAACTCCAATTTTTTAGCGACTACAGACGTCGATTGGTTTATGTTAAGGCCATGCTCTTTAATCTTGTTAGTCGATTTGATAGATCAACTAGCAAACATTTCTACTATAGAAACCATTTTGTAATAAATCAAAGATGCACAGGGAATAATCTCAGCAGTTCAATCGGGGACATTAGCATGAACATTGAATTAAATCGGCCTATGTGCTTACAATACCAGTATATATTATTTAGAGTAGTGGTTCTTATTTTCTTATATAAAAAAAAATCGGGCCGTGAGTTATAACCCCAAAGGTGTCACTATCCATCCACAAAAAGCTCATCAAAACAAAAGTAATACTAGTGCAAAAACACTACCACCACTAACTACCACTACTAGCAACCACCAACAAATACTACCGCTACCATCACCATAAAAGCACCACCACCAACTAGCAGCACCACTAACCAGAAACAGTACCACCAAATTTTGGTTTCATCATAAACTTACGTTTCATCATTAAAATCTTTGGTTTCATGATAAAAAATAGGTAAAAATTTGATGAAACCAAAATTTTTTGGGATTTTTTATTAATTTTTTAAAATTTGGATTTTTGTATCAATTTTGTTTAACATAAAATTTTAATGGATCCCAACACTTGAACATGGTTTTTGTACTCCAAATTTGGTCACCTTAGTTATTTGGGAATTTTAAAAAAATGCCCATGTGGGGAAAAGTATTTAAGAAAATGCCCACGTTTTTTTCATAATATACTTAATGCCCGTGCCGTTAGGGATTCCGTCTGGACCCACCATTTCGGTAAAAGCTCATTTACTTAGTCAATTTCTCGTCACAAGAGATGAGAAAATAGTGGGTGCAATTACTAATTTACCCATTGGCTTAGATATCTAGAAGTAAATCACACACCGTCCATGCGGCTCAATCAATGGCTGATGATTAAATCATCTGTTACCATCCAAGCATACTGTTAATCAACGACTCAAGATTAAGTCTACTAGATCGTTAACAAAAAACGCATCTTACCTAAACAAAAAACCTAGGCTTTTCATCTCCTTCATTTCTCTTTGCATCTTCCTTCTTCCTATTTTCTTTGGTTTCTTTTTCTTCTTCCTTTTTTCTTCATTTGCTCTGTTTATGGACTCTGTCTCCGTCACCGACAACATCATTACCATCACTTAGATTTTTTTTGTTTCTTTGTTTGATTTGCATTAGTTAGATCAAATCGCGTTTTTCATTTTCAATTTGGGAATCGACGGGGTTTGTGTTGGGTTTTTATTTAGGTTTTGAATTGGGTTTCTGGTGGTGGTGGTGTGAAGGTGTTGGAAGAGTTAATGGTGTTTAAATGGGTGTAGGTTGTTCTTCGAGTAGGTATAACGGCGGTTGTTTGGAAATTGTTGATGTATTTTGATGCTTGGGTGGAAATTTTCTGAACTTTCCGATTGATTATGGTGTTTGATTAATGTTGCAATTGGTGTGAACACGCAGATTAATGTCATCTGAGTATTCACAAACAATGCGTGCAGACTCATGATAATACAGTAAATAGGCTGCGTCTGAAGGGAATGGATTGGTTATGTCGAATCCTTGACTCAGAGTTCTAATACTCTTCCTCATCTCATCAACTACAATCATTGTCCATGGCTCATACAATAAGATAAATATTGGACGAAGTATAAAATGTACGAACATGATATGCCATAAGTAACGAATTGAATATATAAAGTATAAATGTATGAACATAGACGAAACGAGTAACTTATATGATTCTCCCTCAGATCTCTGTCTCCAGGGTTAGGTTTTTCTTTATATGTGTGAGGGTTACAGAAATAGTTGGATGACTTTGAGACCAATATAAGCTTGCGTAGCAGGAGGAACCTCACTTACACTTTCTCTATTTCTCTGTCTCTCTCCTATTCTCTTATCAATGTTTCCTCCTCCCCTCTTCACTTGGGAGAGAGGGGTATATATAGGGTGGTTACATGGGGTCCACTTCTGAGGCTCGTTATAACCTTATCCTCTTGTGTCTTGTGCCGCTTATGCAGAGGTCTTCGTGTTCTTGGTCTTCTATGCGTGTTCCATTTGAATATTCAGTGCTATCTGCGCTTCCTCCACAGGCTGACTGACACGTATGTTGTTTGAGGGTATTTAATGCGGGTAGTTGAGATGTCTGTCCGCGGTAGACAGCTGTCCTCTGCCCCTGTCTTGTATGCGTCAGTCTGACTATCCTCAGCCGTAGATCTTAGATCTTTCTGTGGATAGGATAAAGTGAATCTTGGGTTATCCTTCAGTGCTTCGCAGTTTTCTAGTGCTTCCATCTTCCTCGATCCTCTACCATGGGATCTGGTGGGTGGCGACGCTATCTTGATAAGGCGCGTCTCTTGGCTGTCCACGTGTGATATCATATCTTGATGTTCTCAGCCGCATGTCCTCCACGTGTGTCTTTGTGGACACGTGGCGGACGATGAAATGTGTACCTACAATTTTCCCATTTTCATCCTACTGGGCGGTTAGTCGAAGTGGGAAGAAAAAACGTGTTACTCTCTTCATCTTCTCTTTATTATTTTCCTAGATTTTAGGGCACATTCCCCACTATTTGCAATAACTTCTTCTTGGGTAGTGGGGCGGTTTTATTTCTCTTTGTTACTCTCTTTATTTTCCTAGATTTTAAGGTACGTTCCTCACTATTTGCAATAACTTCTTCTTGGGTAGTGGGGCGGTTTTATTTCTCTTTGTATATATATATGAGAAGGAATATGGAAATTCTCTAGTCATAAATTTCATTCCTTCTCTTTCCTCAGAACTTTTGTTTTCTGCTTTTGTTTCCTTGTTATTAATTGTTGCTGCTGTTGTTGTTGTTTTTGTCTTTGTTGCTGCTGTTGTTGTCGTTCCTCAGAGCTATTCTGATGTTGCTGTTGTTGTTCCTCGAAGCTTTCTTTACGACCCTTATTTTTCCATTATAGGTAAGTGGTTCTACTGTACTTGATTATCTTTTGAAAAATATGTTCGTTTTCTGTTGCTGCTATATGTGTTTGTGATGAAGAACATGTATATAGATGTGTGTATGATTTCCCCTGTTCGTCATTATAAACAGTAATAATATCGTCCTTCGTGCATGGTTGCCCCTATTTGTTATTTCTTCTTTTTATTTAGTTTTTGTTCTTATTTTCCATCTGGTTCATGATTATGAAGAACTGGATAAAATTGGGTTTTTTGATTTTCGTTTTGTATCCGCGGAAATCTGAAACTTGTTTGTGTACTACGCAGACATGGCTGATCATCCGCGGGTTTCTTATCAAACTCCACCGCCTAGTCCGCGTAGATCTCCTCCGCGTAGGGATCCTGATGTTTCTCCGCCTGGTGAAGGTTCGTCTAAATCTTCCCAAGGTGATGCCCGCGGTTTCGTCTTCTTCTGGTCAGAGGCGCTTAACTTCTAAGAGGAGTGAGTCGCATAGAGGGAATACGCAGAAAGGGGACCGGCCAAAAGAGACTCTTGGCTCCTGGTATGCTGTTTCTCGTCCCTCGGCTAATCCGCGTGATGATCCTAAGAGAACGCGGGATGTCCTACCTCTTCGGTCAGTGGAGCCTCCTTCCACGTCTCACCAACATCCTCTACCCCCCCCCCTCCAGTGTCTCAACCCAAGGGGAGGTCTTCGAAAGAATTGATTTCGAAGACTGATGCATCTAAGGTTCATCCTAAGAGAAAAGCTTCCGATAGAAACCCTTCGAAGGATTATGCGCCTGATCCCGTGGAGGAGGAGGATATTTCTCAGGAGATACGCAGAGTCGCTGTTGGGGAGAAGAAAATGACCTTTAAACATATTGATCTGGAGGTTTTCAAGGAAAAACATGGTCTTCAACTATTCGATGTTCGTTTTTACGCTGCTGATGATGATATTACTTATGAGATGATATCAACGTATAAGTTTGATGAATTTCATCTGCTGACCACGGTGGGGGCCTTTGAAGCGGGTCTTATGTTGCCTTTGTACAAGTATGGGGATTCTTTTTATTATGATGTGCTGGCTGGTCAAGAGGGTTCTTCGAAGAACACATACTGTCGCTCTATTTCCCAACTTCATGGGAATTATCTTTGTGCACCGAGGGAGTGTTATCTTCGGAGTAAAGGAGAGAAAATGATGACTCTTTATGTTCCCAACCCTGAGGAAAGGGAGTGGAATACGCCTGAGAATTTTAACAAGTCTTTCGGTGACTATGTTAACAGTAGGAATCGTAAACCGTGGAGTGTGAGTCTTCGGAATACTGCCGCTCCTCGTGGTGAGATCCGCCTTCTAAGTGAAGTAAGTGGTGCTAAGATGAAGTACGTCCCGGGTACGGATAATTCTACTAACAAACTGGTGTTTCCTACTCGTGAGCGGATCAAGCGTGATCATGACTATGAATGGCACGCAACTGTTATTGAGGTTGTTGGTCCCTGGGCTTGGGGGTGGGTTCCAGGTCCGCAAGGATGGCGTCCTACCGCAGATAGCCAGATACGTACGGCTCCTTCTGATCGTTATGGGAATTCCTTCCTTGGATTTTGAATTTTGAGGGCATAAATTTCCAATATGCCCTCGATGTTGTTGATGGAGATGACGAAGAGAGTTCCGATGCTGATCTTCAGGCGAAGAATGCTGCCGTTGTCAAGGTAAGATTTCTATATGCCTTGTCCTTTAGTTGAGGCAGTTTTAATTCTTTTCAAAGTCAGGGATTTTTATTCTTGTGCTTTGTCTTTTTAGGCGACGAAGAAGAGGAGGATAAATCCCAAGCAGTCCACCACCGCAACAATCGAGGATGCGGAGGTTTATGAAAAAGTTAACAGTCATGTGACTGAGCTTGGCGAGGATGAAGATGTGTCTGACATAGAAGAGCGTACTGATACATCCCCTCCCGGTCATGATGATGATGAATTTGTTGAAGGGAATACTACCGCTGGTGGCAGCGGTATTGGTGGTGAGATTGATCCCGCAGGGTGTCATGATGCTGGTGCCGAAGCTAATCCTGCGGGTTGCAGTGATGCTGGTGATGATAGCACTGGCCTTGGTGATGATGGTGCTGGTGGTGAAATTCCTGCTATGTCTCAGGAGTTTTCCTTTGGTCGGATTTATTCTGCGGAGGATGGTTTTGACATAAACACTGCCCTAGGCCTGGCTTCTGAGTTCAATCTGCTTTCCCCCAATGATGATTGGGATGTGCTTGGTAATTCTAACAAGGTGGACGGGAAGGGTAAGGAAGTCGTGGATGCTAGTGATGTTCCAGAGGGGAGCGGTGCTAGAGACCTTCCAGATTTGGACGCAGGAGTAGCCTCGAACTCTTCGGGTGCTAAATTCACGGACGTGGGTAAGGCCTCGGTTGGGTCTTCTGGAGATGATTTTCCTCAGTCACTGATCCTGGAGGGTGATGATGCCATCTTAGCTTGGTTTAAGAAGAAGAACTTGATGTTCGTACCCAATCCAGCTCATGTGGTGGAGGGTGAGAAGAAATCTGACGCCTATACCCGTAAGATGATGCAATTGTCTCCTGAGGACCAGGTTGCAGTAGCGTGGGATAAGAATCTTCGGGCCTCGGAGGCTGCTCTAGTAGTCGACGCTCCCTCGACTGTTGCCGATATGATGGCGTTGGCTGATGGGTATCAGTATGGATTTCCCCAACAGCGGATGTTAGAGGTGAGTTCTCTTATCATTTTTCCTGGTATCAGTTTTTAGCAATTTTTAGAGTCAGGGTGTTCTAATCTTCTAATTCGCAGATGATGAGGAGTGAGCGCTGCAATCACATGTTGTACCAGTTTTTTAAGGCCAAATCCCTTAAGTTGGAGGCTAAGCTTCGTCTTCGGGAAGAGGAGCTTACTGCGGCTGAGACTGAGACTGTCATCGCTGATAGGGATATGGAGATATGTGAGTTGAAGAGTCTCCTTAAGGCTAAGGAGCAACAAGGCAAGGAGGAGGAGAAGCTTCGTAATGATCTTGCTATGGTTTGTAGTGAGTTGGAGGAAGCCAATAAGAATTCTTCGGATGTTACAGGTTTGATTATATGTTCTCTTCCTTGTTGTTATCCTTTACCGTAATTAGTGTTTTCTCTGAGTCTCCCTCCCCCACCCTATCTTCAGTGGGTGGAGTTCCTGAGTTAGTATGGCTTCGGAAAAAGCGGCAGCGTCAGAAATCTCGCATCGCATAGTTGGTAGAGAAGATAAAGAGCGAAGCTGATAAGTGGAATGCTCGTGCCGATGAACATAATGCTCTGGCAGAGAAGTGGCAGGTCAGACGAGTCCAAATGATTGATTTGCAGAACCAATATAACAATGATCGTCGTTTGTTTGATGGAACGTTGTTGTGGACGCGTGATAATCTTCGTGAATCTCGAGAACAGGTCTCATCATTGGAAGCTAAAATCAATCTCTTGGAAGAAGAATTGCGTCAAGCTCGTTCTTCTCAGTCTTCTGATGTTAAAGATTACCTTCAGCGTCTTGCTAGGGAGAGATATGACGTTAGGGCTGAGGCTGGTGCTCTTAGCAAAGCTTTAGCTGCGTCTAGGGCTGATGTGGTACGCCAAGCTGAGGCTGAGAGGAATCTTGAAGTAAATATGTATCGGCTCAACAAGGGTCTAGAGGGTTTAAACAATGAGGTCAATCATCTTCGACACTTGGATTCAATGAAATAGGTAGAATTAGATGCGAGTCAGTACGCCCTTTCAACCCTTCAAGCGGATTATAAGAAGTTGTCAGATGAGTATGATTTTCTTGGTGAAGCCCGTGATGCTGCAGTTAATGAGTATGAAATAGCTTCGGCGAGAGTCGAAGGTATATGCTTGTATTATCGAGTGTGATTCTGCAATTTCCTGGACCTAACCATCTGCGTTTTTCTTTTCCTTGCAGAGCTCCAGGGATAGCTTCGTACTGCAAATGAAGAGCTTGCGGAGGCTCAATCTCAATTAGTGCATCAGGAAAGTCAGATTAATTATCATAAAGGTTTAGATACAGCAAGGGACGAGGCTGCCCAAGCCGCTTCGAAGGAAGTGAGTCGCCTTTCCTCGTTGTTGTCAAAGGCTGAGATGATGAATATTGTTATTGCGTACAAGGCTCGGTGTCAGCTAGTGGAAGAGACCAACAAAATTCTGGATATCATTGAGTATGATCTGAAGACCGAGCATTGCCTTATCAGGAACTATCCGCGCCGTGAGAAACCCCTGCCCCCTGCATCTGGTTCTTCAGGCCCTTCCTCGGGTGGGAGCGTACCTTCAACGCGGAAGAGGAAGATTGCTAAACCTGCTGGTGGGGTTGAACTATCCAAGTAGATTTTTGTAGAGAGTTGATCTTTGTTGATTATGAGGCTTCGTGAGATTCCTTTTGTATTTTCTTGTTTCCGCGTATCATTGCCAAGCCTGTAATCAACTTTTAATGAATTGATAACTGTTATGGTTAGTTTGGAATATAACTGACTGTAATCAGGGATAGTGAAGTGTTTGGGTGCGAACCCGAAGAAATGTGTATCTTCGTGAACGTCTTGAGACCTGTCACCCCGCTGGCTAATCCTGGGCAGAGGATTCCCAGACGGTGGGGGTCGGGGCAGCGTTCTAGGATATGAGTTGTTTGGAATGTACGTTCATTCCGTCGACCCGCTGCCATAAGTGTAAGTGAAGTGTTTGAGTGCGAACCCGAAGATATGTGTATCTTCGTGAACGTCTTGAGACCTGTCACCCCGCTGGCTAATCCTGGGCCAGAGGATTCCCAGACGGTGGGGGTCGGGGCAGCGTTCTCGGATATGAGTTGTTTGGTATGTACGTTCATTCTGTCAACCTGCTTCCATAAGATTGGTTGGGTATCTCTTTCTGCTAGATGCCTTCCACATGGTCCTACCCTTATAGACACTGATAGGGGAGTCCCGAGAGATTGTAGGTGACTACTTTCCCCAAGTAAAATAGAACAATTAACACTAGTGTTTACGTGGTTCGACAGCAGAGTGTCTACGTCCACGGGTGAAAGAGGGTTAAAGTGTGTATTCAGTTTGTTGAGTTACATTTAAAAGAATTCCATTGATGGAATCTCTGAGGTAGCAAATAGTAAAAAACAGGAGGATGAAGTATTGACGCGGAGGCTGTATTTACAGGTGTAGGGTTCTCGTGAGGTGTTATATTTACACGCAGTCGTCTTGTTACTATGTTGCTCCATGTATTGACTATTTTTTGCCAAAAGTTTGCTTGATTGATAGGTTGAGGTTTGTTATTCCTCTCTCAGAGATAGAAACATGTCGATCGCAAGCGTCGTTTTCTTCTTCTGGCGCTCTTCACGTAGATGCAGGTCTGCGTTGCCCTCTACGGGTAGTATGGCTTGAGATATTTTTCATTCCATGGGTGTTTGAGGATCTCCCCTTTTAGGTTGCGCAGATAATAAGACCCATTTCCTGCAACATCATGTATGACGAAGGGTCCCCCCCATGTTGGTGCTAATTTGCCCCACTTATTTTCTCGTTGGTATTGGGGAATGGTCCTCAGCACATATTGCCCTTCTACGAAATTTCTAAGCTTAACCCTCTTATTATACTCCCTTGCTAGTTTCATTTGATAGTTTTCCATTTTTTGTAGTGCTGCGTCCCTCCTCTCTTCTAGATCATCCAACCTTTCCAACATCATGTCCGCTGTGAGGTTCTTTTCCCATGTTTCAATCTTCGTAGTTGGCATGATTATTTCTGTTGGGATAATAACTTCAGCTCCATAGGTGAGTAAGAATTGGGATTCTCCCGTGGCTGATCTTCGATTTGTCCTATAAGCCCACAAAAGGTTGTGTAGTTGCTCACACCAACGCTTCTTGTATTCGTCCAACTGATTTTTGAGAATGAGTGCGAGGGTTTTGGTTGTTGATGTAATTTTAAAGTGGTAAGTAAGTTTGTCGTTCACTCGGACTTGTGTAGACTCGATTTTAGACTCAAAAATAGAAAACACTAAAAATAAAGAAAATATATTCAAAAAAGTTTATCACAGTATCGAGAGGTACTGAGACTCAGGATTCCACCAAATTCCATTCATGCGACTCAAATAATAATTCCAATCAATTATAGTTCAAATAATAAAAATACGGACTCTTGTTCTTTGCCAAAAATAGATTTTTGAAAAGCAATGAATGTAAATCAAAAGCATGATGTATCAAAAATACATAGACCAAGCATACACCATCAAACGAAATCACACCCATTCAATAAAAATCATAAATCAATTAAATATCAATGCAAATAGTCATAAAAGAATTATTAGAATTACCACATGCGTAAAATAGGGCTTCCTCCGTCATCCCAGTGTTGGGGTTTAGCTTCTCATATTAATCACTTGCTCAAAATACATGTTTATAGCCCAAAAGTTGATTAAAAGAGTGAAAAGAATAAAATCAGTGAATCTGCGACCCACAGAAGGCGTCCAGAAAAGAACGATAAAACTGAAGTGTTGTTTCTGTTGTTTTAAGACTGCCAAACGTCTGTCCTTTTCACTGTAGAAGAACGACTGTCTTTGGAAGTATGCTCTTCGTGTTCTTCGTGCTCTTCAATGGCAGCAGCAGCAGCAGAGACAGGCTTCCTGTAATCTCTGATTCTCGCCTCCTGAGTTCTCCTCTCGACCCAAAACTCTCCGTTCCTCCTTCTAGGGGACCTAAGCATCCTATTTATACACAAAAGAGTCATTGAATCTTTCCCAAATCGCATCAAAATTCCCTTTTTCCTTTCTTGGCAGTCACGACAATAATCGCTTCCCAAATTTGTTTTACGCGTTTCTAAGCTTTCCCACTTATCTCAAACTCTTCCTTAGATAGAATATGTACCTTTGGAACGAATTTCTTGCCTTTAATCTCTCTGAATATCCAAAAACAAACCCAACAGGACCGTGTTTCCTTATTCACCTCTGTTTCCCTTTTCCGGACATTCCAGCCCAATTCGATCGATCCAATTGCTTCTAGTAAACTTGTCTAGCCATGAGAAGTCCAGCCCAATCAATTTCCGGTGTTGAATCTCTTTAAAACTCCTCAAAAATCAGAATCCTAAACTGCCAGGCGTGAAAGCTAGTTTTCTCGCCAATTTTCTTCTTTTGAATTTGGGAAGGAAAGTGACCTCCCCTTTATCCAGTCCCGGTCTCCCTTTAGCAGATGCCTGGAAGTGGGTCACCCCTTAGTAATTAGGTTACCCCTTATCCAAAGTGAGAGTTTGTATAGTAATTTTCTCCCGCGCGCGCAAAAACCACTTTTTTTAGCCAATTTCGCCGCAAAAGCTTATTTCTCCAAAAATACCTACAGGGACATAAAAAGCCATAATAAGTATAAAATCGAGCACTAATAATATATACAATTGAGATTATATAAGACACAAAAATGTGCCTATCAAATACCCCCAAACTTATTATTTGCTAGTCCTCGAGCAAATCAAATAGAAAATAAAATCCTAACTCACTGTCGCAGGCATCGTCGATTGCATTTAGCGTATGCAATAAGCCTTTAAACCCCTAGGTGTCCGTAGTGGCCGAGTTATAGTCTCGGGAGGGCTTACAAGAGATATACCCACAAAACATTAATACTCCAGACCCTAGCTATCTACGCAGAACCTTGGAAGGCACTAAAGAATCTCCTTGGTTGGCATACTTATTGATTACAGGAAGAAGTACCCTGATGCGAAATTCCAATTGTTGTACACGAGTTTGCACTCAAGCATACTAAAATTCATATATAAGTGACAGAGCCCTACTCAGATAGTTGCACTATGGACATCATATTCGGAGTCAAAACTAATCACATGGATAGATCAAGAAGATGGATATAGAAAAACATAGATGGTTTTGATGTTTACTAAGTGTACGGCGTTTCCCATATCTGTCTGAAGGCCTCCGCCAAAATGAACCTATCATAATAGATTGAGATATTAGTCTGACTAATATCAACACACTGGAATATACAAGGGTACCAGTGGTCGATAACCTAACTCTAGGTCAACACAACTGGCATATACAAGGGTACCAGTGGTCGACTTTATTGAATTTATTCCTTTTGGTCAAATGGTCTGGTCTCAATTTTTTTTTTCATAATAATTTTTTTTTCAACTTTTTGGTAACTACCATTTTTTTTTTTGGTATCTCAATCACTCTAATTCACCCTAGCATTGGTAACAACTTGAATCGTGAGCCCCACCTAATCACTTAGAGAAACATAGTTTAAAAAAAAAAAAAATAGAAGTGAAAAGGACTCAACGAGATATGGTGAAACTATCATGTTATTTCTAACACCTGAGCTCTGTGCTTTTATGAATAGACTCTTTAGATGTTTCCATCTAATCAGATTGGTTCCTCAACTCCTACAACCAAAATGCTTCCATCCACTTAAATTAGTTAGTGCAATCCTCAATAGGGATAAATTTCTAGGTTCTGGAGTTTATTTATTCATACTGCAACAAAAAAGTTTCTCCCATACCCCCAAACTTAAATCTAACATTGTCCTCAATGTTCTAAAGATGAAATTAAAAGCATGAACAAGGAGAAACTGTTACCATTTGAAGCAAAAGAGATAAGGAAAGATATTACTGTGTCGCATGAATGTTGGGTTACCTCCCAAGAAGTGCTAAGTTTAAAGTCTTCAGCCAGACTAAGAAAGGATTAGTCACCTCATAGAATCATAAAGTAATAGCCGAAATTTCTGTGGGTCATCAAAACCAAATAGAGCTATCACAAATAAAAGGAATCTGCAACCTGTCAAGAAAATAAACAAATAAAGCACACCCTTGTCTAGTTTCCTGTTTAAGACAACTACATCTAGCTGTGGTTCAGGTTCAGGTTCTATAACTGGGTCCAAATAAAATATTTTCATGGGTTGGAATTCCTCAAAGCTAAGGTCCGGTTCAGGTATTAGAGTCTCGAAAAACTCAAGTAAAAACTTAGAAGCACATAATAATAACCTGAATAATTGTGGATCCTTAAAGTCAATCAGTTTTGACTCACACAATCGACCACGATGAAACTGGTGGTCAATCTTAAGCAAATGTATCAACCCTAATCTCTTAAAGTAATTAGGTTTAGTCTCAAAACTAAATAATTGACACATCTGAAATTTATACGTTCCCACAATTGGTTGAAAAATATTTGGTGGGAAAACAAAGTCGATCTTGGTATCATAGCCTGGTCTAACCTCATCAACCAGAGGATGGGTTTCTAACAACTGAACTTCCTTATGGACATCACTAGGTTCAGGAAAACGTGTATGAAGATAATCTTGCAAAATGGTTGAGGCACATATGTCAAGTCCGAAGTGAGGGCCTTTCTAAGAGTTAAGGCACATGGAGAATGATAATCACCCCCAAACTTAGAGTTTTGGGTATCTCTAGATAGACTAGCTACAATTTCCTTAATTTCTAGATCGTTGGAATCCTGAAAATAGTCAATTGCTTCTTCTAGGTTATACTCAAGTGACGCATCCTCACCCATATTTAATAGCTGTACGAGTTCATTTTCTTCGTCTAAGACCATTGTTTCTAAATCGCTAGACTCTAAAACGATATTCTCAGAATAAACTCGTTCCTCTAAACCATTATCGACTTCGTAATCAAAAGAATATACTACATCGTCTAAAACATGGGTATCTCTAGTCAAATCCTCGTCCTTTTGAATAGGTGAATAATCATTAAAATTATCGGGATCTGAACTAGAAATAGCACTATCATCATAAAGTTCATTTGGAGTAACAAATTCCTGATCACTATGCCTACATATTTCAAACTCTTCATCAACACTATCCTCGTCATAATCATCATAATAGCATGAAAAAGGTTGAACCTCATCTAAAGTAGTGTTACCAATCCTATCCTTGTCATCTTGATTATGCAAATAACTATCCTCATTTTCAAAGGTATTATTGGAAACACTATATTGGAAATTAAGACTATTTTGAGCAGTTCTTTCCCGGGCCTCTAACAACATTTTCTGAGTCGACTCACAAGACTTCCTTATGGTATTGTATATAGAAGGTTCACTCATGGGTGCATTTTGTTTATTCATTTCTAACACAAACCTATTTGTATTCTCAGTTAATTGTTTGAGAGACTCTTCTAGAGGAAGAACAGGTTCAGAAGGATCATAATAGGGACTAGTTTTCAACATTTTCATTATATTGTCCAAAGACGAGGAACTAGTACTATAATAATCCTTATTTTCTTGCTCGTATGACCGGTGTGTGTGTGTATAGTAATTGGGCTCACCATGGTATGAGCCGTAACCTTGAAAAGGTTGATGTTCCCAATCACTATTCACACTATGGTTAAAATTGTAACGTCCATTTTGAAACTCAGTCGGATATTCGTTGTATTGGCTATTGTGATACCAGTTCGAAATTCTTTTGCAGGGGTGTGAGTTATCACAAAATAAAACCCACTGACAGGGGATTCGTGGTTGGATAGAGTCTTACCTCCCGTACCTGACGGGCGATGAACCGTTGAAGTCGACTTAGGCCACCGACTCCGATGTCAGTGTACGAACCCGAGGGGCCGAGACAGTATCGTAACTGTCGTCCTTCCCTGCAAACAGTTGATATTTAATTTTGACCCTTCCTTAGGGTTTAAAAATAATGTCCAAGAATGTCCAAAAATTCCAAAAATAAAAATGTCCCAAAAAGGAAAAAAAAAATTACAAAAATAACACCCTATTTACAGTTTCTAAAAATAAAACAAAATAACTATATACAAAATCTTCTTCTTCACTCCTTTCGGATTCCTCTTTTCTTTCCTTCTTTGGCGATGCTTTCCTTTTATAGCACTTTTTCTTTCTTCTAGCTTCGCTCGAAATCTGAAAAGAATCAAAAACTACCAAAGGCGTAAAAGAGAACAAAAATTCTAAAAGAAATAAAATAAATCTAAAACCTAAAACCTAATACAAATCCGCGTCGGCGGCGCCAAAAATTGATGTAATTAAGTGGTAAGTAAGTTTGTCGTTCACTCGGACTTGTGTAGACTCGATTTTAGACTCAAAAATAGAAAACACTAAAAATAGAGAAAATATATTCACAAAAGTTTATCACAGTATCGAGAGGTACTGAGACTCAGGATTCCACCAAATTCCATTCATGCGACTCAAATAATAATTCCAATCAATTATAGTTCAAATAAAAATATGGACTCTTGTTCTTTGCCAAAAATAGATTTTTGAAAAGCAATGAATGTAAATCAAAAGCATGATGTATCAAAAATACATAGACCAAGCATACACCATCAAACGAAATCACACCCATTCAATAAAAATCATAAATCAATTAAATATCAATGCAAATAGTCATAAAAGAATTATTAGAATTACCACATGTGTGAAATAGGGCTTCCTCCGTCATCCCAGTGTTGGGGTTTAGCTTCTCATATTAATCACTTGCTCAAAATACATGTTTATAGCCCAAAAGTTGATTAAAAGAGTGAAAAGAATAAAATCAGTGAATCTGCGACCCACAGAAGGCGTCTAGAAGAACGATAAAACTGAAGTGCTGTTTTTGTTGTTTTAAGACTGCCAAACGTCTGTCCTTTTCACTGTAGAAGAACGACTGTCTTTGGAAGTATGTTCTTCGTGTTCTTCGTGCTCTTCAATGGCAGTAGCAGCAGCAGAGACGGGCTTCCTGTAATCTCTGATTCTCGCCTCCTGAGTTCTCCTCTCGACCCCAAACTCTCCGTTCCTCCTTATAGGGGACCTAAGCATCCTATTTATACACAAAAGAATCATTGAATCTTTCCCAAATCGCATCAAAATTCCCTTTTTCCTTTCTTGGCAGTCACGGCAATAATCGCTTCCCAAATTTGTTTTACGCGTTTCTGAGCTTTCCCACTTATCTCAAACTCTTCCTTAGATAGAATATGTACCTTTGGAACGAATTTCTTGCCTTTAATCTCTCTGAATATCCAAAAACAAACCCAACAGGACCGTGTTTCCTTATTCACCTCTGTTTCCCTTTTCCGGCCATCCCATCCCAATTCGATCGATCCAATTGCTTCTAGTAAACTTGTCTAGCCATGAGAAGTCCAGACCAATCAATTTCCGGTGTTGAATCTCTTTAAAACTCCTAAAAAATCAGAATCCTAAACTGCCAGGCGTGAAAGCTAGTTTTCCCGCCAATTTTCTTCTTTTGAATTTGGGAAGGAAAATGACCTCCCCTTTATCCAGTCCCGGTCTCCCTTTAGAAGATGCCTGGAAGTGGGTCACCCCTTAGTAATTAGGTTACCCCTTATCCAAAGTGAGAGTCCGTATAGTAATTTTCTCCCACGAACGCAGAAACCACTTTTTTAGCCAATTTCGCCGCAAAAGTTTATTTCTCCAAAAATACCTACAGGGACATAAAAAGCCATAATAAGTATAAAATTGAGCACTAATAATATATACAATTGAGATTATATAAGACACAAAAAATTGCCTATCAGTTGTGGCTTCTGCCTGACCATTGCTTTGAGGGTAAATTGGTGTTGACTTGTTCTTGAGAATTTTGAAAGTATCGAAGAGTAAGTCGATGTTTTTTCCCTGGAATTGCTTGCCATTGTCAGATACAATCTCATATGGTATGCCAAACCTGCAAATGATGTTTTGAAAAATGAATGTAAAGACATCTGCGTCTCGAATCCTTGCCAGGGCTTTAGCCTCTACCCATTTGCCGAAATAGTCCATGGCCACTATCAAGAATCTTCTCTTCCTTGATCCTTCGATTAGGGGACCCACGATGTCTATGCCCCATTTTGAGAATGGCCAAGGGTTGTCTACTGGATTTAGCATTGTTGCTGGTGCGTGGATTTTTTTGGCGAAACGCTGGCATTCTTCGCATCTTCGTGACATTCTTGCAGCGTCTCGTATCATTGTTGGCCAGTAATATCCTTGAGTTTTCGCCTTATCTGCTAGGGATCTCATTCCGCTGTGATTGCCTGCGTCGCCGCGGTGTATGTCTTTCAAAATCAAATGTCCTTCGGATCTGGATAGGCAACGTAATAATGGTCCGAGAAAAGATTTTTTGTACAAAATTTCTTTTCTCAGATCATATTCCTGCCTTTGACTGTATTTTTCTGGCTTGCTTTAGATCGAGGGTAGAATTCTTTCTTTTAGGAAAAGATGAATCTCAGATCTCCAATCTTCTTCTTTGCTGAAGTCTTCATCTTGATCTGCCTTAGCCATGATGTCGTCTTCTTGGAAATCATCCGCGATGAATTCTCCCACGTCATCATCTGCAATATCTTCTTCTGCGTGGTTCCTCTGCTGTGCAGCGCAGAGTTCTTGAATATCAATTGAAGGCTCGTAAATCCTGGTTACTTTGATTGCTTTGACGTCCTCTTCTGAGCATCGATGATATGTAGGCCAGGGCATCCGCGTGCCTGAGTTCCTTCCTTGCCAGGTGTCGGAATTTGATGTTTGGGATTTGTGATGCCAGTGTTTGCACCAATTCCATGTATGCTGACAATGTTCTGTCATAAACATTATATTGCAACCCTATTTGTCGGATGACCAGCTGTGAATCGCTTGTCAGACGCACGTCAGTTATGCCCATTTCTATTATCAACTGAAGGGCATGCACCACTGCTTCATATTCAACTATGTTGTTGGTATGCCCCTTGAATTCTAACCTGAAAGCATGTATGATCCTGTCTCCTGTTGGGGTGGTGATTACGATGCCTATCCCCCCTTCTTTATTTTTCGACCCATCTACGAAGACTTCCCATTGCCTAGGATTTTTTGGTTCCAAGATGTCTATAGGGTCTTTACCTTCGTCCATTTCTGGTAGTCCTGCTGCCTTTCGTCCTTCGATGATGACTTCTTCGCAGTTATCCAATGGTAAGTCTGCTAGGAAATCTGCTAATACTTGTGACTTCTGAGAGTGTTGTAGTTCATGGATGATATTGAATTGATCTAGGTGAGTATTCCATTTTGCAATTCTGCCTACTTTTCCTGCGTTTTTAAGGACTGCTTCTAGCGGAGCTTTGCATGGGACGCGGACGTAGTGAGTCAAAAAGTAAGTTCTGAGTTTCAGGGTTGCCCATACTAACGCCAAGATGAGCTGCTCGATCTTCGTGTAGTTCCTTTCTGCTGCGTTCAGAGTCTTGCTGATGTAATAGATGGGCTGCTCTATCTTCGTGTTGGTTTTAACCAATACTGCGCTGACTGCATCTTCTGTTGCTGCTATGTATAGTGCCAACACTTCATCAGGGTCTGGTTTTTGTAATATAGGGATCTCAGCCAGGTATTCTTTGATATTTCGAAAAGCTTCCTCGCACTCTGTCGTCCATTCGAATTTGCTTCCTTTTTTGAGAATGTTAAAAAAGTGCTTACATCTGTCCGAGGACCTGGATATGAACCTCCCCAGCGCAGCCAGCGAACCATTGAGTTTCTGAACCTCTTTTAAATTCTTTGGGGATGGCATTCTTACGATGGCTTCAATTTTAGCGGGATCGACTTCAATGCCCCTCTTCGTCACCAAATATCCGAGGAACTTTCGGAAGTGACACCAAAAGTGCACTTCTCTGGGTTTACCTTCATGTTGTGCACTGTCATTGCTTGGAAAATATCTTTTAGGTCTTGGTGATGATCTTTGCGCTTGCTTTTAACGAGCATATCATCCACATATACTTCCAGCGTACTTCCAATCCATGGTTTGAAAATTGCATCCACCATTCTTTGGTAGGTTGCCCCTGCGTTTCGCATCCAAAGGGCATTCTTACATAGCAATAGAGGTCGTGTGGTGTATAGAATGTTGTATGTTGTTGATCTTCTTCTGCTAGGAATAATTGATTGTATCCAGAGTATCCATCCATGAATGACATTTCTTCGTATCCTTCAACTGCCTCAACAAGTTGGTCAATGCTTGGCAGTGGATAGCTATCTTTAGGGCAAGCCTTATTGAGGTTGGTGAAGTCGATGCATATCCTTACTCCGCCATTTTTCTTCGGTACGATGACCATGTTAGAGATCCATGTTGGGTACTTAACTTCTTTGATGAATCCTGCGTCCAGTAGTTTGCGGAGTTCCACTTCAACTGCTCGATGGTATTCTGGAGCTACTTTGCGCACCTTCTGCCTAAAAGGGGGGGTACCTGGTTTTATTCGAAGTTCGTGATGAACTAACTTTGGGTCAATTCCCGGCATGTCCCCTAATTTCCAAGCAAAGATGTCCGCGTATTCCTTTAGAAGTTTGATTAGCGCGGCTTCTCTTTCTTCATCCATCAAGGTGCCTATTCTGATAATCTTCGGATTTCCCTCAGTACCTATGTTGACTTCTTTAGCTGCTTCGACAGGCGTAAACGTGGGTTTTGGTTCCCCCAAGAGAGGAACATTCTTTGATTGCTATTTGGTGGCTCTCCGTCTTCTTTTGTCGCGGAGGTGCTGCTTCTGCGCTGCCAGTGTGGTCACGTTAGGCTTTTTCCGGAGATTTCTTCCAGATATGTATCTATGGTTTTTCCTTATTTTTGGCTCTTCGGGACTGGTGGTTTTCTTCCCGCTCGTTATTGATCTGATTCTGTAAGGTCTGACATTCCCGCGCAGTTACTTGGTCTCCTTTAATTTCCATGACTCCCTGGGGTGTTGGGAATCTGAGATATTGATGGTAGTTGCCGCTACTCCTTGAGCTTGTGAACCCATCTTCTTCCGATGATGGCGTTGTAAGGTGAAGGTGCATCTACGACGCTGAATCGAGTGTCCACTTTCATGGGCCCTGCGTCTACTTGTAAGACAATGTCCCCTAGGGGCTTTGTAGCTGCGCCGTTGAATCCGTAGATGGTGTAGTAAGATGACAGCAGTTGCTCGTCGTTGAGTTCCATACGTTTGAACGTGTCATAGAACAGGACGTTGACTGAGCTTCCTCCATCGATGAGAATTTTCTTGACATTGCACCCTGCTATTGGGAGTGTGAGGACTAGAGGATCATTATGGTCTTCCATGTCTTCTTCCACATCGTCTGCATCGAAGTCATGGGCGCGTCCATCCATTGTTCGTGCTCGTTTACCTCTTTCCCATCGATCTTATAAAGCTCACAATAATCTTCGAATTGTTTTCTCAATCTCTTCCCAATCTGGGCGGTTAGGGATGGTCCTTGAATCTCTGAACATGAAATCGTGTTGAGGGTGCGGTTGCCTTCTGGTAATTGAACCTGCTTGCCTCTCTTGGTTCTATCTTCGTTATCAATCTTCCGTATATATTGCTTCAGGTCTCCTGCGTCGATTAGTTTTTGAATCATTATCTTGAGATTTTTGCACTTTTCTGTTTGATGACCGTTGAAACAGTGGTATTCACAGTATTCCTTGGATTTTTCTGATCTAGGAGGCTGCTTTCCCTTGGACCATGGCCAATCGAAGTTCTCCCTCCCTTTGATCTCTCTCAGGATGCGCAAATAACTGGTATTCAGCTTGGTATAGACTTGATCTTCAAATTTTCGATCATCTCTTCGTCTATCATCCCTTCGTTCTTTCCTTTCTGTGTTGGGATGCTCTTCTGTGATTCCTCTTTTGGACCCGCTGGCTTGATCCACGGAATTTGTGCGTGTGGGATGTTGAGTATGAGCTCTGGGATTTTCACGCTGAATTTTCTCTAACCTTGCATGCTTTTCTATGATTATCCGGAGATCTCCTTCGGTGGTAGGGATGGTCCCGTGGATCTCCACAAACAAAGGACTCATCATGTCCATCCCCTATTTGTAGCAGTTGATACTAATCACATGATCTACGTTGCCAATAGCTTGGCAAATCTTGTGCCATCTATCAGTGTATTCTCTGATGGTATCTTTGTATTTCATCTCCAGCGAGAATAGCTTGTCCATGCCGGTATTGACAACCTTGTTATACATGTATGTTGCCAGAAATTTTTCTGTGAGTTGGTCGTAGGAATCGATGGAGTTTGACGGCAGGTTGTCGAACCATGATAACGCGTACCCTTTTAGACTTGATGGGAAGTATCTTCACAGTATGGAGTCTTCATTATCCCAACGGGCCGTCATTCGATTATAATATCGAAGATGAGCCGCAGGATCAGCTGACCCGTCATAGCAATCGAAAGCAGGAACCGAACATTTCTGTGGTATGGAAGCCCTGGCCAAGTGTGGCGTCAGCGGGGTAGTGTTTGCTTCCTTCATCACTTTCTCTAATCTTCCGCCTCCCTGCCTAGTTTTTAGCTCATTGATTTCTGCCAGCATCTCAGCACGCAGATTTTGCATTGCGATCTGGTGCTCTTCACGAATGGTAGATTTTGCTCTTAGGAGGGTGGTACCGTCGTAGTAGTCCGAGTTCTCGGGATTGTACTCAGGGTCTGATCTTTGGCTGCTCCTTGCTGCTCTTCGGTTCAATGGAATCGGGTTGTTTGCTATCACCATTCTTCTATCTTGATTAGGTGCTACAGCCTTGGAGTTAGCTTCGTCGTGTTGGTTCTCTACCTCTGCGCTATGAATGATTCTTTCCTTGAGTGTTTGGTTCTCTTGTGCTAATATCGCCACAACATCTGCGTATGCCTTCTGGTTCTTCCTTAATTATGCCAGCTCGGCCATCATCTGAGCGGAATGATTTGACCCTTGATTTGGTGTTCCTGCCCGTAATCGCTCATCGGCGGCTATGGTCTGTTCCTCATCCACGATCTGTATTACTGGCTCTAGTGGATCTAACCGTGCACCCTGGGACCCCGACGGTTGTTGTGAGGGTTGACCTGCTATTAGAAGCGGTTGCTTGGTCGGGAAAGGTATGTTCTGTTCGTTGGTTAAGGGCATCCCATAGAGGGGTTGTTGTATTCCTGAATCTTCTACGACTTCCTGATGTTCCTGTAGTTGAGCATTGGTTATTCTGGGAGCTCCAACCTTGGATCCGCCAGTTCTTGAAGCTCCTGCTTTGGCTGCCGCGACATTTACTGCGTTTGCTGCGATGATGTTGGCATTGATGGGGGTCGTGCTTTCCGCATTATCCTGCGCCCTATCCGCTGCCTTCAGCTTTTCACCTCTCTGCTTACTCCTAGTTATCATTGGGGTTGTCCTTGGAATCTCTTTTGACGAAGCTTTTGCCTTCCCGATATCTTTGCTTTTCTCCATCTTTTAATATTTCCCTGAAAAAGAGAGAAAAAATCACGAAGACAATGGGTCCCACGTGATGACTATTAGCGTTTTGAGTTCTCAAAGGTGTAAAATCTTGAAGATACGAAAGGCACCCATCTATGTAGATGACCGCAGATCTGTTCGAAGTTTTGATTTTCAAGGACGTGAAAACTTAGAAAATGTATGAAAAGTCAGATCCACTTAGATAAACGCGGATCTGTTCATAATTTTAGTTTTCAAAGGTGTGAAAACTTAGAAAATGCATGAAAAATCAGATCCACTTAGATAAACGCGGATCTGTTCATAATTTTGGTTTTTGAAATCATGAACGGAAAAAACCCTAGTGTTCCATACATCGTTATTTTCATAAAACGAAGTCTGAAACAAGTCACAAGAGAAGATAAATCTTTTACCGGGATGAATGTCCCTGTTTCTAGCGCCAGATTGTGAACACGCAGATTAATGTCATCTGAGTATTCACAAACAATGCGCGCAGACTCATGGTAATACAGTAAATAGGCTGCGCCTGAAGGGAATTGATTGGTTATGTCGAATCCTTGACTCAGAGTTCTAATACTCTTCCTCGTCTCATCAACTACAATCATTGTCCATGGCTCATACAATAAGATAAATAGTGGACGAAGTATAAAATGTACGAACATGATATGCCATAAGTAACGAATTGAATATATAAAGTATAGATGTATCAACATAGACGAAACAACTAACTTATATGATTCTCCCTCAGATCTCTGTCTACAGGGTTGGGTTTTTCTTTATATGTGTGAGGGTTACAGAAATAGTCGGATGACTTTGAGACCAATATAAGCCTGCGTAGCAGGAGGAACCTCACTTACACTTTCTCTATTTCTCTGTCTCTCTCCTATTCTCTTCTCAATGTTTCTTCCTCCCCTCTTCACTTGGGAGAGAGGGGTATATATAGGGTGGTTACATGGGGTCCACTTCTGAGTCCCGGTATAACCTTATCCTCTTGTGTCTTGTGCCGCTTACGCAGAGGTCTTCGTGTTCTTGGTCTTCTCTGCGTGTTCCGTTTGAATATTCAGTGCTATATGCGCTTCTTCCACAGGCTGTCTGACACGTATGCTGTTTGAGGGTATTTAATGCGGGTAGTTGAGATGTTTGTCCGTGGTAGACAGCTGTCCTCTGCCCCTGTCTTGTCTGCGCCAGTCTGACTATCCTCAGCCGTGGATCTTAGATCTTTTTGGGGATAGGATAAAGTGAATCTTGGGTTATCCTTCAGTGCTTCGCAGTGTTCTAGTGCTTCCGTCTTCCTCGATCCTCTACCGTTGGATCTGGTGGGTGGCGACGCTATCTTGATAAGACGCGACTCTTGGCTGTCCACGTGTGATATCATATCTTGATGTTCTCAGCCGCATGTCCTCCACGTATGTCTTTGTGGACACGTGGCGGAAGATGAAATGTGTACCTACAATTGAAAATCAATAACATGCCTATACTAAAGGAGCTAATTTGTGCTACAGAGATCACCTTAATTAATTAATTGTTATGAGGATGAAATTAATTTCAATATTGAGCAAGAAACTACCGTGTTTGGTTTAATTGAAGAACTGTGCTTTTAATCACATGAGTTATGTAAGTAACGATTAGGGAAGAAGACGAAGTATCTTTTAACTCGATACTGACCCAGTCGTTTTAACTTGATACTGACCCAGTCGTTCTAACTCGTGCCGACTCGAACGAGGGGTTACAATGACTTTTTACATGACCGATTTTAGGCCATCTGTCCACTAACGAACGTTAACCGTTTTTTCAAAAAAACAGGACGGAAAAATAAATTGTGAAAAGAATGTGGACATTTTCTTAGATGCATCTCCCACATGGACACTTTATTAAAAACCGGTGTTATTTTACAACGAGTTGCGAAAAAAATAGCATCATTCATCAATTACTCAATTCAGATTATGGTGATTATCATGATTGTTATATGCCACGTGTCTTATGTGTGTTAGATTTGTGGGCCCCACAAGAACATATAAAACCGCCCCTATCTTTCGTCGCGCCTCTTTTAATTTCTCTCTCTCTCTACTTTCTAAATTTTCAGTTTTCGCTCCAACAACATCAACCGCGAACCTAGGGAGCCTCAGATTGGGATTTGCCGTTCCTTTTTGTTGCAGAGAAAACCCTAATTTTCTTTCTTCATCTCTAACCCTAATTTTGTTCCTTTATGATCGAATCGAAATCTTACTTTTCTCTTTCCAAAATCTTAAACCCTAATCTAGAAATTAGATCTCGGAGTTGCAGAGGAGGAGGAGAGAACCTTAGATTCACTCAGTTTGGGTGGAATCTGGATGTGATTTTTGAAGGTTGAATTGGTTGGTGTTTGAGGTATGTTATATCAAAATTTTCAGATCTTCTTTCATTTCTTTTACCTTTGTGTAGATTTCTAACAACTTCTTATGTCATCTATTTGGTTGTACCGAGTTGTTAAATTTAGGGTTCTTCCGCCATTTTTCTTACTTTCTTGGGACAGGTTTAAGTTTAATTTATTTATTTTTCTGAATTGAGGATACTCTGAAGTGAGTTGTCTCTTCACCTTACTCAATTGAATTTTCATTTTCTAAGCCGTGTATTTCAATACAATTCCACGGAATGTTACATTTTCTCCCAACTGAAAAAGTATCCACCAGCATTTCTCCGTCTCCCCAAATGCCTATATATTTGCAATGTTTTGGAATGGAAACAACTGTTAGGAAAAGTAAGTCTCAAGTAACAACTCCAATCTCAATGTTTCTCTGCGTGGACAAGCTTCAGAAGTATAGACATCAGTGGACCTACATCTGCTGCACAAGGAATATGATTCTTTGTTTTGTGAAAGTAACTGCTTGAGAAATTTTACCTCATTCTGTGGGTGCAGTCTAGTATCCAAGATATACTGAGAGCTCCTTACTTTACGATAGTCCCATGTCATGTTTCATGATATCCCCCATAGAGATTTTGCTTGAAATTGATTTCCCTTCCATGATCTTCTCACATAACTAGGAGTTTCTTTTTTATAGTTTAGCCTGAATCTATGATACCATATGAGAAAGATAAATGCTCGTGCACAGTTCTGACAGCAAAGTCCTTTGTTAGCATAACTGAGATAGCTTGATCTGTTTTTGATTCGAGAATCTCAGATATGCACGGGCATCGTGTTTGCTCGTATGGAACTCCTAGACTCTAGTGCATTAAATAGTGAAGCAAGAACTTGATACTTGGTTTAAAGAGAGAGAGTTAAGATATTTTTTGTTTGATTTGTTTTCTTTTTTTTAATAAAATTCAGTGCTGAGTAATTTTTCAGTACTTTAATATGACTTTTTATTTTCCATGTCCATTTCTGTTTTGGATTTTGATTATATTTTCGGTGGTGGATATATAGCAATTGTGGATGGGTGAAGTACCTGCTTCTCTAACACCAAGAGCAGATGGGACAATGGATGATGTAAATTCTCCCAAAACAGAATTGAAGCGCACACATGAATATGTTATAGATGCTTCAGAAATAAAGACATTCCCCAACAAGAAGCAAAATAAAGAAACTTCAAATGAAGAATCCAAATCGGAGGTGTTGAATCCAAATCTTCCTTTGCATGAGAATGCTTCCAGTTGTCAAACTGTGTCAAGTCAGCTTGTTAATGGGTTATTGACAAAAGTGTGTGGTGATATTGCGTGTAGTAGTACCGGGAGTTCAAGTACAGAAAGCTCTGATGATAACAACAGCGATGATGAAAGTACTGATGAGGATGAGGACCTATCTGGAGGCGTTGTTTCTCCTTCTGGCACTTCAACTACTCAAGTTATATTGGAAGCTTCTGAACCATCTAGTTTTGGTATAAGAAGAATTATATTCAAGTTTGGAAAGAGAAAGGAACCAGAAAGTGGTATAGTTAGTAAAACAAGTCAGCCTGTAAGTAATGGGGTGGACAATTATCTACCATACAACCATTATCACTCAGGACGTGGGATGAACTCCTCAAAGTTGGTTGATGCAAGTGCAGGTATGCTTGTAGACACTTCTGGAATGACCTTTTCTGGATCTGATTCGATCGTTTTGGCTCCTAAGAAGATGGAAATGAAGATGAAGGTTGGTTTGAATAGCTACCCTACTAACGTCAGAAAGTTGTTGTCAACTGGTATTCTCGAAGGAGTATCTGTGAAGTATTATAAAGGAGAGGTAATAATGGTTGTTATGTGTTTTCTATTTACCTCACATGCTGTTAATCTTTAGTTGATCTGCTCTCTACAATGCTTACAGAAAGGAATGCTGCGTGGAATTATAAGTGGTTGTGGTTACTTGTGCGGATGTGGATTGTGCAACTTTTCTAATGTGAGTCATCTAACTTAACTACTAGTTTTCTGTGATCTATTTCTCCATCTTATCAACCAAAGATGATTTATGCAGGTAGTCAATGCTTATGTGTTTGAGCAACATGCTGGTAGCAAATCGAAGCATCCAAATAATTATGTTTTGTTGGACAATGGCAAATCAATCTACTGTGCAGTGCAAGAGCTAAGGAATATTCCTCTCGGCTCGCTGGATAAAGTAATTCAATCTGTGGTTGGTCCATCAATCAATGTGCAGTCTTACCTTTGTTGGAAAGGTAACACAGGCTTTTGTGTTATTACTCCAATTAAGATTCACTCCTCCGAATGCTTTTTTAAGCCGTAATTTTGTGTTCTGAACAAACTTAAGAGTTTTATTTTTGAAGTTTTTTATGTGTTTTGCCTGCTTATCTTTATATCCCGATTGGTAGTTTAATGAACCATCTGTTGCATTTAACATCATGCTAATTGAAAATGAACCTTTATGATTGGAATCCTTGACTGGCACTGGGAGGCTTTCTTATTGTCTTGAATATACAGAGGAAAAAGAACCAGTGATTGAATTGTGCATGGTGGCGAGAATGTAATTGATGAAAGCTACTACTTTTTATTTCTCCCTGTGTTAGTAAGATTTACTCTGACTTAATATATCGATATTACAGAATCACTTCAAACAGAGAACTCGGTGGAAGTTGAACGAAAGAGTGAAATAGGCAAGGTATTTCAGCCGAAGCATCGCGTGTATCATCACCCTATTTTAAGGTGAGTCTGTTATATTTTAGCTTTGCTGATTGATGAATGAACATTCTTTTCTGTTTCTAATTAGAGTTTTAGCGGATATAATATGATAAGTAACTAAGCGGCTTTTTATTGAATTTGTTAGCATTCCAAATGAAGCCACCGAGGATAGTCATGTTCCTTTGCCGCACTCTTTGGTTCAAAAGTACCCGGCTGCACAGATTTCCTTAGCAACGCATGAGACAGTGCAATTGCATGAACGGTTGAGAAAATTTCTCTTTTTTTGATGTTTATGTTCTCTTTTCTTTTCGATTTTCAGTGCAAGAAAGAAACTGAAATAAGAATTACTATTTTATGTTATTAGCTTGGTTGGTTACTGATCCTGAAATTGTATTAATTTTAGGCCAACACTACTGAAGCCACACCCCAGTAGCTCCTTTCGGCAGAAGAAGTATATCAGTCGTCAGTCTAAAAAGAGGTACAGTACAAAATTTGGTTCCTATCATCAACTCCCCCACCTTCCATCTTGTTTTTTTTATCGCTCGTACTTAGTGTGCTTTAGTGCGTAACAGTTTGTCATTTGTCTTGCAGAGATAATGATCTGCATAGGTTACTTTTCATGCCTAATGGACTTCCAGATGGAGCTGAACTGGCTTACTATTCGAAGGGACAAGTATGTTTGGCTGATACATCTACCTGTGTTGCCATATCTTCATCACATATATATTTGACCACTGATTGGTGTGTATATGTTAACTGCAGATAGTACTTGAGGGCCATAAGCACGGAAATGGTATTTTATGTAGTTGCTGTGATAGCGAGGTATGGTCATTGACCCCTTACATCTTTAAAGCCAGTCCCGTATTTGTACTCTTCTTTACTTATTATGTCTCTTGGCGGAACAGGTTAGTCCCTCACAATTTGAAGCTCATGCTGGATGGGCGACTAGGCGTCAACCGTGAGTGTCTCGCAAGTACCTTTTACTTGTTAAAGCCAGTTTATGTTTTATTATTTCACATCTCTAATTGACATACTTTCTTTCTGTAGCTATCGCCATATCTATACTTCTAGTGGACTATCACTTCATGATATAGCGATTTCTCTGGCAAGTGGACAAAATCTAGCAACATACGGTGGTGATGATATGTGCACAGTATGTGGAGATGGAGGAGATCTGTTACTTTGTGATGGATGCCCGAGGGCTTTCCATGGAGGTTTGTACTTGTTAAGACATTTTCCAAATTTCCAAGATATGATCGTGTGTGTTTCACTTTATTTCCATATTTTATCATACGGGAAGTAGATACACAAATTCTGGTGCTTCTTATTATCTCATAATTTTATCTTGTAACTTTTGAAACTTTAAATTCCTACTATCTTGTAACTTTTGAAACTTTAAATTCCTACACATGTTATATGAGGTCCCTTTTTTTACCCGAAACAATAGAACTACTTTTTTTATTGCCGATGTTAGGCTTCAGAACATTGTGGTTTACACATAATTGTGATGTTTATTCGATAGAAGGTGATTGGAATTGCAGTTTGTTTCCATTGTGTTTGCAGTTTGTTTGGAATTACAGTGCCTCCCAGAAGGTGATTGGAATTGCCCATATTGCGACGACAAGATACAGGCAGATGGAATGTCAGCTTTCAGCGAATCTGGTGTTTCCAGACCACTAACAATACGGTTGTCGCGGGTTGTTAGAGCCCCAGCTGCTGAAATAGGTGGATGTGTTGTTTGCAGGTAGCGTTCAGTACTCAGTACTGATGTCATCTTATATAAAGCATTTTTATGGCATCATTAGAGCTGAATCTTCTGCTAGAGGTATCAAGTAAAAGTTACCTATGCCACAATATCAAATGTGATTACGATCTTGGTAATTCACCAAGGCGTCGGCCATATATTTCTAGAATGTTTTTCTAATGTCTGCTTACTTTATGTCAATTTTTTTTTTAGCAGCGCTCTTAATTTTAAATAATTGCAAGATATGGGTTGGCATGTGTAAAAAGTTACTTTTAGTTATCTATTCTTACTTCTTTTACTTTCTGTTAGAGGGCATGACTTCAGTGTAGCAAGATTTGACGAGCGAACAGTTATGCTCTGTGACCAAGTATGTCTTTATAACACTTGATTCTCCAACTACACCCATGCATACATTAGATGAGGTTATCATTATTAAACTCATATTATTGATGTTGTTTAGTGTGAGAAGGAATACCATGTTGGTTGCTTAAGGGACCATGGATTTTGTGATTTGAAGGTACGTCCTAGCTCATCTTTTCTTCATTGACAAGTCACTTCTGGTTCTATACGGTATATTTTAGCACTTATCGCATGGTTAAACATAGGAATTACCCAAAGGAAAATGGTTTTGCTCTGAGGATTGCACCAGTATACATACTGCTTTACAAGCCTTGATCTTTGGTTGGCCAAAGGGTGTTCCAGCTTCACTGACTAGTATCATTGACGAAAAGCTTATTGAGAAAGGCCTAATTCATGAAGTGGGGGCTAATGTGCAATGGAAACTTTTAAGTGGAAAATATGGATCTTCGGAAGATCGGCCGCTGCTTTCTAAGGCTGCTGCAATATTTAGAGTAAGTCTTTGCAGATAATAATATTAATATCTTATATGACACGGGTTTGTTTTGAAAAACCTCAATTTCTTGACTAATTCATTTGGTTTATATCATTGACATTCATTTGAATTATATCATTGACATATATGATACATTTATGTTAATGGTAATAATCTTATCCATCTCTGTAGTGTACATTTGACATACTTGTAAACATAGCTTATTTGCAACTCTTGCTATATCCTTACTAGCTTAGTTTGTATAGGTAGTTGAACTACAAGGTGGTAAAAAAAAGCCTTGGTGAGGAAGAAGGGTTTTATTTGACTGGACTTTTGCATTAGATAAATCTAGTGGTAGTATATATATATATATTCAGTTATGCTTCTGCTTTTAATCACGGAATTGGTAGATTAATTCTTAAATCTTTGTGGTTTCCAGCATGGCTTTGATCCAATAGTTGAAAGGTCAGGTCGTGATCTTATTCCTGCTATGGTTTATGGGTAAGTTCATTTCATTATTTGAATTGACTTCTTGGTTAAAATACCATTTATGCTCAATCTATTTTGGAATTTGATTTGAGTGCAATAATAATTTCCATATATTATTGTCAAGTCCAACGATGTGTGACAGCTAACTGAAATATGCTCATAAGAATGTGTTGGACCTTTTGGTTGAATTAGGATCTTAACCAAGCAATGACCATAAGATATGTAGTCATAAAATTTAAGATATTATAATCACGCATGGTACCTCAGATACATACGCGTGAGTTCCCAGATCTCCTTAGGCACATTGCATATACCACACTAGTTGCGTTTCTGTTATAAAACATCTTGCTCTAGATGGAAAACCTCGGAATCTGGAATTTCAATTAAGCAACATGTTGAGTTATCTCGCGAGGAAAAAGGGTAAAATGCCCTCAAATTTTCATTAAGCCTAATAGCAATAAAGACATCCTTAGCAGTTACGAGTAATAACAAACTAATATTCTCATGCATGATTGTTGTTATTTTATGCAGGCGAAATATAGCTGGGCAGGAGTTTGGGGGAATGTACTGTGCAATTTTAACTGTAAAGTAAGTTGTCTTTTAGAAATAATACGTTGTTTGTTTTGTAAAACTTGGGTGGTCATGAAATTATTCTTTTTCTCTTCTTGAATAATGTTGACTTACTTCATGGGATTCAGTTCGGTTGTGGTGTCAGCTGGAATTCTCAGGATTTTTGGCTCGGGTGTTGCTGAGCTTCCTTTGGTAGCTACAACTAAAGATAGCCAGGGAAAGGTGAGCCTTTTTAATGTCATAATGCGAGTTTGATCTTGATCTCTATTTACCAAAGCTTAATATATTTATACCAGCTTTAGGCTAACTGGTCCTGATTTTTTGTAGGGTTATTTCCAAGCACTGTTCTCGTGTATTGAGAGGCTTCTGTGCTCCTTGAATGTGGAGAATATTGTCCTCCCTGCTGCTGAAGAAGCCGAATCTATCTGGATCAATAAATTTGGCTTCACCAAGATGACGGAAGAGCGAGTAAGTGTCCCTCCCCCACACCGTTTATGAGTTTGAACTGTTTTTAAGGGGAAGCCTGAGTATCTCGTGTCACTTTACAGATAACGGTGTTCTTTCTTTATTATTATCTTTAATGTATCTGTTCTCATTCAGTTTTACTTTTCAATCATGAGCAGTTGCTGCAGTACACAAGGGATACTCAGTTGATGTTTTTCCAGAAGACGGCGATGCTAGAGAAACCGGTTCCACCAAGGATCGGCGGATTGTAGTAGTTTCTGAATGGTCTCCCTCGCTGTGTATTTATCTTTCCCCGAGAAGAGCCATAGTTCCTGAATTTATTTTCAAGTTTTTAGTTCCCGATTTATTTGTTCTCTGTATGCAAAGTTGCTTCATTAGCAGTTAAATATTGAGTTGATAAAGAGCCAAGCTTTGGTAGAAAGAAAGATTAATGTGGTAATTTGCGTTACCTTCCCTGTTGAAGATTATAATTTGAGTTAATTCCCCTACAAAAATTACATTAGCAAAACCTTCCTTCGTTAATATTCCGTCCAAGGTCAGTTAGGTGAGTAATCATCTATGCACAAGTGGACAAAAACATACACGTGAACCTCCAGTTTCCCAAAATACCCACTCGTCTTCTTTCCTCATATCTCTCTTTTACTCTGGCGGCGACACCACCGCCAGCATCACTGTATACACTCCACAAAAAAACGTGCAATACGATTAACACGTCTTCACCAAGATCAAAAGTTCATCACCACAAAGCTAAAATAGAAAGCTATCACCACCAATCAGTTAGGATAATCAACATCCGTCAGTGAAACTAAATTTACCCACTGAAAAAAGAAAAAAAAACACACTAGATAATCTGAAATACTTGTCCAGAAGAAAGATGATTAAAACTAATGGGGTTTGTGAAAATGGGAAAGGTGTAATCTCAATGAGAGTACCGTTTGCTAGTAAGGTTACAGAAGCCTAATTATCTACCCTTTAATCCCTCGGCCTTATCTTCAATACTCAATTTTACAAAAATTAAAATATCAAACTGACTCCTAACTCTGAACAACTCCACCACTGATTCATCAATTACATCACCATCGAGCAAACAAAAAAAATAATCAAGTGCCCTGATTTAACCCAAAACATTAAACAACAAAGAGTCCAATTAGCCCAATCTAATCCCTAATTTAGACCTGGATCTCGCCTAATGATTTTCCCAGTTCTCTGCCCCAAAACGACTTTTCTGTAAATTTGTCCCAAAATGTTCTCACCTCTAGGTTACCCATTACTGATTCTAAAAACCTTAAACAAGTAGTAATAGTAATTACAGATCAGAAATCTTCTTTGATAATCAAAACCAGGTTCCAATTGGTTTTGCTGAGTCTGTATATTTGAATTGAAACTAAGAAATTTTAACAATCGATAACAAAACCACATAAGTATCAAATTCAAATCTAGGGTTTGTAGATGAATTGGAGGCTACTGAAAGGGGACTAGTCGTTTGAGTTCTAAAAATAATGAATTGAAGATTTATAGATATAAGAAACGCTAAGCAAGACGACGCCATTAATCTTGGGAAGTAAGTGGCGGAGCATGGTGGTGGTGATTGAGGGTAAGAATGCTCCTGTTGGTGGCGGCTGTCGTTGGGTATTTATCAGCTTGGGAGGAGAAAATGTGATTGTTAATATCCACCACTGATTATTTGACTTTAGCTACAGCCGTTGGATTATATTAGTATATGAGGGCATTTGGGGTACTATGTTTACCACGTGTCTATTTTTTCCAGGTGTCACTTTCACTGACTCGGCTAACTAGAAAATGGACGGAATACTTGACGAGATGAGGTTTTGCTAATGTGATCTCTGTAGGGGGAGGTAACTCAAATTATAATCTTCATCAGGGGAGGTAACGCAAATTACCCCAAAATTAATTGATAAAGAGCCAAGCATTGGTAGAAGAGAGTAGGGGTGTAAATTGGGTCGGGCCGGGCAGCCCGACCTATTTATTAAATGGGACATTATAGGACGGGCCGGAACATCTCTTATCCATGAAATTAAAAGGGCCGGGGGGCAGGGTTATTTATCTACAGTTAGTATCCATGGCCTATCCAAGCCTGTTTTGTAATTTGGGATCGGGCGGGTAGGACCGGGAGGGCCTTGAATATTACAAACAAATATATATATTATACATATGTATTGTTAAAAATAAAAAGAAAGTAGTAATAATACACAAGTTTTACTTAAAATTAATAATCAAATACGAGAATTGAGATGGGAATAAGATAAACCAAACTTCCTATAATTTTTCCTGAATTGAATCATCAGAAAAGGAAACTTCCTTAGATTTTGCTCAATATTTTCTGTATATGGTTAACAAAATTAGACTCCAATGGAATACAAGTTAAGAAATACATATGAAAACTATGAGGGTTGACTGTATTAAGTATATGTACCAAGTATATTCTAGGATAAAACAAATGAGAACAGTCAATTAGGCTAGGTAAATGGATAATACTAGCGGGCTAACATGGCAGGTAGCATTGACGGGATAATACGGAGGGTATTGGGCGGGGCAAAAAAATTTGAATTGTGGCATGTGCCCGTCCTCTTATTTAAATGGGCTAGGTCGGACCAGCCCGTAAAGGACCACGATCACCCATGGACTGTCCTGGAACAGGGCGGACGGTACTGGGCCTCGGGCTGTCGGTCAAAATTTACACCCCTAGAAGAGAGAAAGAAGATTAATTGATAGGTGTTATTTAATGCACCAAATATTCCTCCAGTACAGGAAAAGAAGAAAAAAGTTGTATGTAAAGTGTACAACAAGAGGCATGGAATTATAACCTAATATTGATGCATGCAAACCTTTTCTTTCTTTCTCATCTTTCTCTCCATGACCACATCTTTCTCTCTCTTCTCTGAAACAATATCTTCTTTCCAATTTTTTTCCTTCTTTTTTTCTATCCGCCATGGATGAGTAGCTTCTAAAGCAAACCTTTGGGTAATAGTTAGGTCACGAGCAATGAGAAACGGATCTGTTGATTTTCCTAGAAATAGATGTGATGGGTTTTTTCGTAGGAATAAATGTGATGGATTTTTTTTCCGTCTGTGTTGATTCTACAGATCAAGGAAGGAAGTTGCTGTGGTTCCCTCTAACACAGGACTTTCTTTAGATCTCGATGTTTGTCTAATTTATTGTTCATTCTGACAAGAGAAAAGTTGCTGTGGTTCTCAAAACACAGGACTTTTTCTAGATATTGCTTGATTTCTTCTTATGTTCTCTTGGTTTTCTCTTTCTATCTCTTTCCTCCTTCAGGTTGTTGTTGGTATTAGTAGTTTTTGATACAACAACAGTGGGGTTTTTAGTTAATATGGTTTAAATTAGCTCTTATCATTGATCTAGACTGATTCTTACTCTCAGTAATGATAATGATATCCTTTTGCTTCGATCCTGTTGATTCTAATCAGTTTTTTTTTGTTTTGCATCTGTTCTTTTTTTTTTGTCCATTTATTCTTTGTTCCTGTTGTTCTAATTTAGTGATCAATTTAGGCTTGGGTTGGGTCATTTAAAGGTAAACAAGATTTAAATTGGAAAATTGATCTTCAAGTTTTAATTGGCATTGTCAATCTAACAATTTTAATTAGGAGTTGTATTTTATAAGGTCTTGTAGAGTTCCAATAAGGGTTGCTCTAGCTAGTATGGATTATCTTATCTCAGTCTTTTCAAAATTGTTAAAACTAAATTCTCATAAGGGCTCGAACTGATGCTGATCGTATTCAAGCTCAAATTTGATTTTCAAAATTGTTTTTAAAAAAAATGAAAAATATAAGAAGAAGTTTGGTTCCGGTCTCGATACTGATTCTGATCGTATTGATGTACCTTTTGGTCTTTGTTTCACTAATTAGATTATTGATAGTGAAATACTCATGTTATCAAATCTGGCCTTGGTAGGATTGAGATACGGATAGATTTGGTTTTTCGAAGCTGCCTAACCGTTAGTGTATTTTTTTTAAGGAAGATGGTGTTGATCTTGGTGTTGACCAGTGTAAGCAACATGTAACTTCATGGATTAGAGCAAGTTTAAGAATCATTTTGTTTTCTTCCATTAGCCGCATACGGGAATGTTTTAAGGGTCTGCAAGGAGGTTGGTTTGGTGTAGTTTCCCTAAAGGAAGTTTCTTTTTGATTTAGGTGTTACTCATTGCTTGAAAACCTATATCTTAATTGTTTTATGTAATCAGGGTCTGGTCTAGTGTTTACTAAGCATTTTAGGGGATTTGAAAAGCTTTCCGTGTGAAAGAAATCGGGGTTGAAGTTTAGACTCCCTGTTATTGTTTTTGTTAAGAAACTGGGTGTGGACCAGTAATACAAAATTTTTGAGTGAGATTTTGGTGGTTTTAGGTGTGCTAGTGTTAAAATCTTGGCATCTTGATTAATTTTTTTGGTGTTCCTGTGGGTATAATTTTGGGGTAGATTTAGGAGTTATGAGTATTCAGTATTCTATTTTCTTACAAAAAAAAAGAAGGTTACGACTGTCTTCATTTTGATGTTATCATGTTGTGTTTTTTTTTGTGTAGATATGTTTCCTTTTTTCTCCTTGCTTTCTAGCCATGGTCTGTTTATCTTTGTTTTTAAATAGGAGTTCTCCATCTTTTTATTTTCAGATTTTCAGATTACGAGCTGTTAAAAGAGCATGTTTTGGATCTTAATCTGTTTGTTTTAAAATTTTAGTTGTGTCATTAGCCTGCTCTTCTCTTTGGTTTAGTCTTGTAACTTCGTTTTTTTTTTCATCACATCTATGTATTCAATAATCTCAGATCTAAACCTCGCTCCGCTGATCTACAAAACCCAATGATTTGCTGCCCCGTCCCTTGTCTTTCTTTCTTAAATTTTCATTTTTATCTCTCTTGGAAGTTTTTTGCCGGCTTAAGATCAAAGCGTCGGAGAGTAGACTGGTTTTCAATTAAGATCTGCAAACAAAAAAGAGTCTCGGCATCGGCTGCTTAGTTGTTTGGCTATACAGGAGCCCGTTTCTTAAACTTTTACTCCATATATTTCAATTTTCGCTATTATATTATTAGTTCTCTGAGGACTTCATTTCAAGTTCATTAGTGTGCAGACAGTTAACACTATATAGTATTAGAAACTTATCATTTTGTTCAGTGATTATCAGCCTTTTTATAGGTTCAGTGGGTCACTACACTTCCTTTTATAGTTTTCTTTTCGTGCATTTTGTTTTATCAACTTAAATTTCTTTCCCTCTTTCAGTTTCTGGTATTTAAACCTTGCTAGGACTTTTATTTTGCTCTTATCTTGTACAGTTTTAATAGCTTCTTAGTATAGGTAATCTTGCTAGGACTTTGTCTTAATGCTTCCCGATCTTCTGAGTATCATGGTATTTAGTGTAGCCATTGGTAATTCTTTCTTTCATAAAAATATGACTAATCCTGTGAAACAACATGATGTTGAAATCAATGTTGGTTATGTATTGTCTGGATCCGGTTTTATAAACCATGATCTTTCTACTTGTATTTCTTTGGAGATACATCATTTTATAAGTTCTTGATTGCAGAAAAGCCTAAACGGCATCTACAATCTCCAAGAGGACGAATTATTTATCCTGCACAAGCCATCGTGACACTTCTGTTAATCTTGATATTGGTAGAAGGGCTCAGGACCATACATTGATAGTTTTACAACTTGCTTGTGGCGACATACATATGACCAGCATTAGAAGACAGCTCATTGAGTACCGATGGAGAACGAAGATTTTCAATGAACTTGAGGAATTATAAATGGATTTTCCTTGACAAGGTTTTTTATGAGGCAACAAAAGCTGGTCCTTCTTTCCAAATTTTTAATTTTATTTCCTATGTATTTCTTACGGTGTTGGTGATATGGGCTAACATTGAAGGCATATCCATGCCTAGGGCAACCTTTAATGATCAGGTTCTAATCACTTCCGTTTTATTAAATATAAATCGATTTATCCTCAAAAAAGAAAAAAAAAACTTCCGTTTTTTTTTTCTTTTTTTTTGTTTATATATGCATGAGTGCGTATACATTTGCTATGTCCAATTAGGAAAAAGAAGTTGACTTGCCATTTCCTTAAAATTGGACCATGTTTCATAGGCCGACCGGAATGACTTTTCTCCCTGCTGTCCTCTCTGTTGGCATTTATGTGTTGCGCAACAAATCTCCATTTGCTTAAGCTAATTTTGTTTATACTATGCATGTTTATGGTATTAATCATCATGGATTAAAGACTAACTTAAGATTAATGCTAGATAAGGTTGAGTCTAAGCATGACATGTCCTTTAGCTTGACATGTCATGTGAGGTGTCCAATGTAGCCACGAGGTGTCATCCAACTCATGATGGAAAGGTTAGAGTGGACATGAGACAAACATGATTAGGACTCATTTCTAGCCTCATTTGTTTTAAAAATAAAATATGTTTTCATCTATCATGAAGTAATGTGAGGATATATAAGTTGTTAATAAGTCATGAAAAGTTTAGTGTCTTGAGTGTTTCTATTTCCTTGTTCTCAACTTGTTTTACTATGAATCATATGTAATGTCATAGTTATGTGTGTGCTATTTTCAGTGAGTTGTTGAATATGATGATACTAGTTTGTAGTCTAATTTCAGCATGTGGTGAGCTTTTTTCTTTTTTGGTGAAATACAGATGTATCCTTGTTTTTTTAGGCGCATACAGTGATACAGATGTACCCCGTTTTTTTGAATTTTACAGATGTATTCCTATTTTGACCGTTTTTTTTTGAAAAAACGACTAACGGAAAGTTAACCTCCATGTCAGCGGTTAAGTCCACTTAAAAAGACTTTTCAGTCCTTTGGATCACCAAAATTATTCAATAACATGTTTGAGTGTTTCAAATCGCCAATTTCAGCTGCTAGTTAACTCAGTTCGGCATGTACACATAACATAACCATCTTTACAACTATGTTAGGCAGGTGCCACGACAGAATGTTTCGTCAAATATTCAATATGATTCCACAAGATCTATCGTCGTTCAAGTAATGAATTCTAGCCAATTGAAAGGATCTTCTGATCAATCCTGAGACCCTTTCGATTCGATTAGTAATGAGGATTCGGAATATCACACATTGATCAATCAAAGAGAGATTCAACAACAAAAAGAAAGATTGATTCTTTGGGATTCTTCCTTTCTTCAAACGGAACGAACAGAGAGAAAATCAGACCGATTCCAGAAATGCCTTTCTGGATATTCCTCAATGTCCCGGCTATTCACGGAACGTGAGAAGCAGATGAATAATCATCTGCTTTCGGAAGAAATCGAAGCAATTCTTGGGAATTCTACAAAATCAATTCGTTCCTTTTTCTCTGACAGATGGTCAGAACTTCATCTGGGTTCGAATCCTACTCAGAGGTCCACTAGAGATCATAAATTGTTGAAGAAAGAACAAGATGTTTCGTTTGTCCCTTCCAGACGATCGTAAAATAAAGAAATGGTTGATATATTCAAGATAATTACGTATTTACAAAATACCGTCTCAATTCATCCTATTTCATCAGATCCGGGATGTGATATGGTTCCGAAGGATGAACCGGATATGGACAGTTCCAATAAAACTTCATTCTTGAACCAAAATCCATTTTTTTTATTTCATCTATTCCATGACCGAAACAGGGGGGTACACGTTACACCGCGATTTTGAATCAGAAGAGAGATTTCAAGAAATGGCAGATCTATTCACTCTATCAATAACCGAGCCAGATCTGGTGTATCATAAGGGATTTTCCTTTTCTATTGATTCCTACGGGTTGGGTAAAAAAAAATTATTGAATGAGGTATTCAACTCCAGGGATGAATCGAAAAAGAAATCTTTCTTGGTTCTACCTCCTATTTTTGATGAAGAGAATGAATCTTTTTATCGAAGGATCAGAAAAAAAAATCGGTCCGGATCTCCTGCGGGAATGACTTGGAAGATCCAAAACCAAAAAGAGTGGTATTTTCTAGCAACAACATAATGGAGGCAGTCAATCAATATAGATTGATCCGAAATCTGATCAAAATCCAATATATCACCTATGGGTACATAAGAAATGTACCGAATCGATTCTTTTATAGAATTCAAAGGGATCAAATAGGAAATGATACACTGAATCATAGAACTATAATGAAATATACGATCAACCAACATTTATCGAATTTGAAAAAGAGTCAGAAGAAATGGTTCGATCCTCTTATTTCTCGAACCGAGAGATCCATGAATCGGGATCCTAATGCATATAGATACAAATGGCTCAACGGGAGCAAGAATTTCCAGGATCATTTGGAACATTTCGTTTCTGAGCAGAGGAGCCGTTTTCAAGTAGTGTTCGGTCGATTATGTATTAATCAATATTCGATTGATTGGTCCGAGGTTATCGACAAACAAGATTTGTCCAAGTCACTTCTCCTTTTGTCCAAGTCACTTCTTTGTCTAAGTCACTTCCTTTTTTCTTTGTGAGTATCGGGAATATCCCCATTCATAGGTCCGAGATCCACATCTATGAATTGAAAGGGTCGAATGATCAACTCTGCAATCAGTTGTTAGAATCAATAGGTGTTCAAATCGTTCATTTGAATAAATTGAAACCCTTCTTATTGGATAATCGTGATACTTCCCAAAAATTGAAATTCTTGATCAGTGGAGGAACAATATCACCGTTTTTATTCAATAAGATACCAAAGTGGATGATTGACTCATTTCATACTAGAAATAATTGCAGGAAAGACTTTGATAACACCGATTCCTATTTCTCAATGATATCCCACGATCAAGAAAATTGGCTGAATCCCGTGAAACCATTTCATATAAGTTCATTGATCTCTTCTTTTTATAAAGCAAATCGACTTCGATTCTTGAATAATCCACATCACTTCTGGTTCGATTGTAACAAAAGATTCCCTTTTTATGTGGAAAAGGCCCGTATCAATAATTATGATCTTACGTATGGACAATTCCTCAATATCTTGTTCATTCGCAACAACATTTTTTCTTTGTGCGTCGGTCCAAAAAAACATATTTTTTTGGAGAGAGATACTATTTCATCAATCGAGTCACATGTGTCTAACATATTCATACCTAACGATTTTCCACAAAGTGATGACGAAAGGTATAACTTGTACAAATCTTTCCATTTTCCAATTCGATTCGATCCATTTGTTCGTAGAGCTATTTACTCGATCCCAGACATTTCTGGAACACCTCTAACAGAGGGACAAATAGTCAATTTTGAAAGAACTTATTGTCAACCTCTTTCAGATATGAATCTCTCTGATTCAGAAGGGAAGAACCAAGTGACAGTGAGAATCTATCACATTCAGACCATCCAACAACTAATGAATGTGTATGTCTAAGTGACTAAATGCTAGCTTTACCGTCGACATAATGTAACAAGTAATTGGACATTGCCTAAAATATGTTCAGGTTGCCTCATTCACTTTCTAGAGAACTTTAAGTAGCCGACATGATCTGGAGCTTGGCCAAATGAACTTGGCGACGTCCCAAATGGAAGGCTAAAATCTAAAAATCCCGAAACAAACACATTATAATCAGGTTTATTAACGTAAAGATCCAGGAAGAAAGCAACAAACACACAGTGTATCCATCGAACGAGTAAACAAGGGAAATAAGTTTTTAAGACAAGAATAGATAAACTGATTAGATGTTCGCTCTAATTACGTGAATGTCAGATAAATGTTAAGGTGTAAAGTAATAAGATGTATATTGAAAAGTGAAAACTACAGTGAGACCCATTCTCCCAGATTTTTCCACTGTCAAACCCACCGACAAAAAACTTCAGGCGCGCACCCATTTCCTCCATGAAAATTTCAGGCGCGCACCCATTTCCTCCATGAAAACTACAGTGATGGAAAAAGATGAGTATGAATGCTGATCCGGGGGTTTGAATCGGTGAAGATTTTGAGCTGAATTTTATGCCGTCAGTGGACATCTTGGTGGACTGAGAATGGGTTTTGATTGAGACTTTTGGTAACACAAATTCAAGGGATTTTGGCATCTGCCATCGACTGAAATTGGGTTTCCGTCGTATGTGGTCGAGAAGTTTATTCTCTCAATCATTTCATCCCTAAAAGAGAGAAAAAGAGGCAACAACTGCTGCTGGTAATACATATCGAGAAGCTGATAGAGAAATCGAGAGAAGAAGATGAATAGTTCATGGATATAATGGTCTGTAGCCGAAATTGTAAGTTAAAGGGTACTGTGTGATTGAAATCAAAGCAGATGAGATGAAAAAGGGGATCTTCTGTGTGAATAAAATGGGTTTTGGATCAATAACATAGAGATGATGGAATTGAGGTATGGGTTTGATGTGAATCTGAAGATGGGTTTGATTCTGGTGAAGAAATTGAACTGATGTGATGCAGAGATGCTATGGAAGAGATGAATTTGGGTTTTTGTTGGTCGTAAGATTCTGATGAAGACACTATAGAGATTGAGCTTTTGCAGATCCAATTGAAGATGTTGATGCTGATTTAATGGGTCTCGGTGGATGAATAAGATGAAGAACGATGTTGTGATGTTGAGAAGATGGGTTCTGAGCTCGATTTGAAAACAAAGAAAGAAGAGATGAACTGATCTGTTGAATGGTTTTTGTGATAAATCCAAATCGACAGAATGGCAAGAGAAGCAGATGGAATGGTTCATGGGTGGTGGTATGCAATGTTGATGTTGTGGTACAAATTGTAGGAGGAGTTGGTGATGTTCGACAATTGGGTTTCTGTATCATCAATATGATCTATAGGACTAATATTTGGACACAGGCACCTGTGTTTCAGAATCCTCGGGTGTTCATGGTGTGCGTGCGACGTGCAGCGGGGAGACGGAAATGGTGTTGATGTTGGTTTCAATGAAGTGAGTTAGGAATGGTGGTGTTGATGTTGGTTTCAATGGGTTATGCATTTAAAAGAAAATGGAGCTAAAAGGATGCTGCAGCGGGGAGACGGAAGTGCAAATGGGTTTGGTGTGCGTGTGTCGTGCATTTAAAAGAAAATGAAGGTGTGAGTAGTGATGCATAACAGGTTATGCATCTACAAAATTTGTTGTATAACTTGTTATGCATTCTCGAAATTGGTTGCATAACACGTTCTGCAGCTTTTTTTTCCGCAAAACTTGTTATGCAGTCAGAAAACGGTTGCATAACACGTTATGTAGCTACTTTTTCCTTAGCATTGAAACCAACAAAAAATAAGGCTGCATAACTTGTCATGCACTTACAATAATATCTACATAACATGTTATGTAGTCGTGAAAATGGATGCATAACAGGTTATGCATCCGAAAATATGACTTCATAGTGCATTATGCATCGATAAAATTGTTGCACAATCTTTTATGCATCGAGAAAATAGATGCATAACCTGATATGCATCCATAAATGTGGATGCATACTGCATTATGCATCAATTTTCTTATGTACGCACTAAAATCAACCAAAACAATGGTTACATAACTTTTTATAGATGCATAACTTTGTTATCCAAATGCATAATTTTTTATGCAGTGAATAAAATGGTTGCATAATTCGTTATGGTCTGCAGAATGTGTTATGCATCTTTTTCGGTGGCTGCATAATAGTTATGTATCAAGTTTTTGAAAATTTTGCCTAAAATGATGATCACCTCCAATTTTTTCGTGAAAAACAAAAATTTGATATTCTTGTTTGTACTGGTTGCTCTCTTAAAAAGATTTCCAACGATATAAAATTTGTAAATTCCAAGGCGCGGATTTTTAGATATGTCATATTCAAGTTGCGTTGTCAATTATACCCGATGCATAACCCGTTATGCGGATGCATAATCCGTCATGCAAACATTTTTAATAATTTCATATAATTATGGGTGTCACGGAAATAATTATGGGTGTCACGGTACCCAAAATTAATTGTGGGCCTGACAATGAGAATATTTTTTTTTGGGTCTTCCCCTAATTTCCCCTATTTAAAAATAGTTAGCTAGATCATGTGAGCTTGTTGGGCCTAAAGCAATTAAGTTTGTGGATATTAAATGAGCACCAATTCTAATTTTGTTAACCAAAGCAAGTTTTTGCATATACGTACAGGCAAAGCATAGAGAGGGACAGTTGAAACTCTCTTACATATGAAGCATGTTGAACAACAACTTGTACATGTCAGAGCACTGCTCGGTCGAACTCGCATGCGTTGCTATCTCAAGTATGATTGTCAATGTTAGTGATCAAAACTATAAGTTTTGATTTCTAGTCTACTATTAGCTAAGTAACGGACTAGGATAGAAAGTGTAGTTGTGCTCATGACTCCATGGCGGTTATCATACAAAGACAAAGAACTACTCAAGGAACTGGTGGAACTTCATCGACTAAAAGGTATGTGGAGACTCTTGAACTTATCTATCACTCAAAAGTCTATCCACTCTATCTCTTATCTTGAGACAAAAGTCGTTTTGCTATATAGACTATGATTATACACATTTGCTATTTCGAGCCGAGTTTATCTCGCTTATCTATTTCTCGAAATATGTGTTGGTAAGCTTTCGCTTTGGCCAAGTTCATCTTTACTAGTGACGAAAGTCATGTTAAGTTTCAATCACTTGAAAATGGTTTTGACGAAAAATGGTTTGTGAACAACAGCTGTATAACGTCCTCTAAGAATGTTTCAATGATTGAAATGAGAGTTTAGATTATATAACCATGGTTGGATATAAGCATTGTGTGGTAACTCATACATGTATAAGTCCTTATTCCTTGAACCAAAGTATGCGTACTTTGATGCTCAGGAAAACCGGAACTAGAGTCCGCGTACACAGTACGTGTATTGTCGGAGGTTCTCATCCCGAGAATTTCTGCTGGAGTTTGTGAATCGAAAACAAACTTATTCCGGGTACTTAAGTCCGCGTACCAGTCCGCGAACTTAAGTTGGTTATTTTCTAAAAACGATTATTCGTGAACTTAAACTTATATAAACTAAGGAATGCAAGTTTGCAAACCGTGGCTATAAAGTTCATGAATCGATTAGAGTGAATCAAATCGCTTTTGTTTCAATTGTGTCTATTATAAATATCTAAGTAATTGAACAACTCTCTCATTTGAGTCATTTGAACTAGTTGTGGTAAAGAAGAATATGGTTGATATGAAAGTGCTCATATGGCTAACCATTTGGTTAACTACTGTTGAACTAACTAGATGTACATGTTTGGGTACGGTTACACAAACCTAGATAAACGTGCATTTCATTTGTGTGTAACAAGCTAAGTTTCGATCTAACGGTTGAAAGATATTAGCTTGAATCTAATCAGGTTTTTATCTAACAGTGAATATTGAATGCTTTATTACTAACCTAACATTGATTGCAAAACCTGATTTGAAAGAATATATAAGGGAGGACTCTATCAACTGGGAAACCTAATCCCCACACCTCCTATGTGATACTAGTTGTATTAGCTAGAGTCGATTCTCCTTTAACCTTAGGTTTCTACCGAGACCCTGTAGGTTAACGACTTGAAGACTTCATTGGGATTGTGAAGCCAGACCGATATTACTTTTCTTGTAGTTGTGTGATCTGATATTGTTGTTTCTATCGTAATAAGTATAATCGTAAGGATTGGATTGAGATTGATTTCTCTGATAGGAAAGATATAAAAGCAGTCACAAAAATCTTCGTCTCATCCTTTGTGATTCCACAATATCTTCTTTCGCTAGTCGATTAAGATTATTGTGAGGTGATTGATAATACTAGGCTGTTCTTCGGGAATATAAGTCGGAGTTATCAATTGGTTCCTGTTCACCTTGATTTATCAAAAGACGGAACAAAACTCATAGGTATATTCGTGGGATACGGATTTATCTATCACCGTAGACTTTTCTGTGTGATACAGATTTGTTTATTAAAGTCTTCGACTTTGGGTCTTAGCAACTCTTAGTTGTGGGTGAGATCAGCTAAGGGAATCAAGTGTGTAGTATCTTGTTGGTATCATGGACGTAAAGAGCGCAACTGTACCTTGTATCAGTGTGAGATTGGTTTGGGTTGAACTACAGTCCAGACCGAAGTTAGTTTGTAGTAGGCTAGTGCATGTAGCGGCTTAATACAGTGTGTGTTCAATCTAGACTAGGTCCCGGGGGTTTTCTGCATTTGCGGTTACCTCGTTAACAAAACTTCTGGTGTCTGTGTTATTTCTTTTTCGCATTATATTTTGTTATATAATTGAAATATCACAGGTTGTGCGTTATTTCTTTTTCGCATTATATTTTGTTATATAATTGAAATATCACAGGTTGTGCGTTGAATCAATCAATTGGGAAATCCAACATTTGGTTGTTGATTGAAATTGATTGATACTTGAACATTGGTCTTTGGTATCGTTCAAGTGATTTCTCTTGTATTCAATTAGACTCGCAGATTTCTATTTGCTTGAGTAAGTATTGAATCGAGAAAGAGAGATATAACTCTTTGATATACTTTTATTAAGATTGAGTCTGACTGTCTAGTTGATCTCTTAAAAGTATATTGGAGTTAGTTCATACAGATTGCTAATCAAAATATTGGGTGTGGTTGTTAGACCCCCGAATTTTCAGTACATCTCTGCAGCTACAACACCTTCAAGCCTCTGAACAATCACATCGATGCATACGTGAGGAAGTGGACATGTGTTGCGTAAAGAGGTGTATGTATAAATGTTTGGAGAATCAAGAAAGATCCATTTATTTCTCTCTTAAATGGAGATAAGACACTCTCATTGAACATAAAACCACAATTTCAACCCATACCCTCCCAGGAGTTCCCTCCCAAGTCTAGTTAAAACATATGTGACCACGTAGTATAATGAAACTAACTCATTTGAAAATCTCATAATAGAGGATAATCAAAATAACCAATGAAACCAAAAGTGTGGCGCAAATAGCTATAGTAACACTAGCTACAATAAGGACATGCCCCTGGCCAAATCACAAGGAAAATTATTATTCCTAGCTTGACACCTTTTGATTGCGAGAAACAACACGAAGTTCATCTTCAATTTCAGCATCAACATCTTCAGTTTCTGCATTTGCTGCTAAATCTTCTCAATTTGCGATGAAGATAGGCTTATTTTTCAAACCAGAACACTGTTTATTGAGTTACAAAATCGATCGAGTAAGGGGAGAGTGTTTGGCTAGTTCGTTTGCTCTTACTTCCTCCCTGGTTTTCTTTTTCTAGTAAAGAGATACCAATCGAGATTTGAGGACAGATATGTATTCTTACAATTCAACTTCTCATCTCAGTCAAGGATAAATTGACCATGTCATTGAGAAATTGACTTTTCTAACGTTTTTGGATGGAAAACATCCAACAGGCCTTTATTTGTAAATGGAAAAAAACGGGGGTACATTTTTAAGTCAGATGTAAATATAGGGGTACATCTGTTTAAATCCTTTTTTGTTGAAGCATAAAATTTATTAAACTATTAGAGCAGTTCCTATGGAATGAACAAACTTTAATACTAGTTTTTAGTCTAATTTCAGCATGTGGTGAGCCTATATTTTTATTTGAAGCATAAAATTTTATTAAACTATTAGAGCAGTTCCTATGAAATGAACAAACTTGAAGTTTGTTCATTTTGCTCCCACTATGGACTCAACAAACATCAAAAACGGATGAACAAACCAACAAATTTGTTGGTTTGTTGAGTGAGTTGGAAGAAGAGACGGGCGTGTGACGGAACTTCGGGCGGTAGTACCAAAAACTCGCGGTTGTACCAAAAATGCCCGCGGCTCTTCCTCACACTCCCGCGGCTGTACCAAAAATGCAAAGTACAATTTTTGATTACTTTACTACTTTTTTGATCATATTTTATCTCACTCTATCTTATTTTATCTCATTTCATCATATTTTATCTCACCTAAATATTATATTTTATATTTTATCTTTATCGTACAAAACATTTTATATTAAAAATGTTAGTGGGCCCTGAAAATAGGGGCGGAGCCAGCCATTGCAAGGGTGTGCACTTGCACCCCCAGCCCAGCTGGCTCTAAAGCCTATTTTAGGCCTTATAAGATTTTTTTTTAACAAACAAGCCTGTTTTTGGCTTTTGCATTTGTGTACCGCTAAAAATTTTGGTTGCACCCATAACAAATTTTTGCACCCCCTTCTCATGATTCTTGGCTTTGCCCCTGCCTGAAAAATCAAATCTGTTCATTTTGCTCTAGTTTTCCATAGTGGAAAACGCAGTTTGTTCGTCCACGTGGCTCAACAAAAAAACATATTTATTGATTTCCATAGGAACTACCCTTAAGGGGTTGTTACATGATGGTATGTGATACCCCTAGTAGTGAGCTTATATGATGTTTAATGGTAAATTATAAAGGTCAAGAAGCTGAAATTCCAACACTCTCTACTTAAAAGATGATCACATCAATGTCAGAGACTAGCAAATTTCATTTTCAATTAATAATATGATTTCAGGTGAATTTCCTCTGTTGTGGTTAAAAACTAAACAAAGCTCTCTTCTTAGAGCTTCTGGCCCCACTAGAGAATATTTAGACCAATAAGAAATTTTTGTTTTTTCACACCACCAATATTTCATATTTTTGACACTACTTCTCTATCGATTCTTTTTTTGCCTTCTAGCGAAACCCTAATAATTATTCTTCCTTTCCTCTCCACCGCACCCCCTTCTCTTCCTCTCATGAAACTGTTTCTGCTGCTCATCGTTTCTTCTGATAAAATTTGGGGTTTCTTAAGTCCCGAGTTTGAATTAACTAGCCGTGTTTTGATTTGAAGAGTCTACCAGTTCGAACCAGGTAATATTTTTTAATAATGCCTGGTATTTTAATGATGTTAATGATTATTTATTTTATGTTTTTGCATTCACATTAGGATTTTTAATTTTATTTTTTTGGGTTCTCAGATTGATTTTTAGTTTTTTATTTTTAAATTCCGTAGGGGTTATCAGCATCATAATGTATACTTAGGTATTTGGTATTATCATTTTTTTTAATGATTATTCACTCCATGTTTTTGCATTCAAATTAAGGTTTCTAAATTTGTGTTGTTTTAGGCTCTCAGACTGGATGATTTCAAGGACTTCAGATGTGATTTACCGAATTTGTGCAACATCTTGATAAAACCAGGAATCAAGACGGTTAGAGCAGTCAAAAGGTATTACTGTTTCTTATGATTTTATTGTGACAATAGAATCTAATAGAACCCAAAACAATTATGGAAATTAGATGTGTTTAATTGATGTATTGCAATTGATATCCCGAAGAGAAGGAAGAGATGGATGTAAACTAATGGTGCGGACACGAAGTATTATTTATTTTTTGTTCAATTCTGATCAAATGGTAAAATGCATTCCTAAAAAGAAAAGAAAGGTGATCTTGACGGATCCTAAACCATATTTGTGATTCATGTGGTCTACAGGTATATAGGAAGCAAAGCATGGGGTTCTATTGTTAGACCAGCCCTGATGGCAGTATTTGTGTTAGTGGAGGCTATGACCCCTATTGCATTATAGATATATTTTAATTAGATAAATATGTTGCTTGGAAATAAGCATTGAGCTTCATTTACTTTGGCGAATTCTATGTTTCATTCTCATTTATTTGCTTTGTAGGATTCGTTTGTTTGGCGCAGTCATAGGAAAAAGAAATTACTCCTAATGATAGCCAGTAAATTGATTAGACTCATCATAGAGAGGTAAATGTTGTGAAGATTTTGTATGTGTATCTATTAGAGCCTTCACTCATGAACTTGATTGTCGTGCCTTTGTTTGGTGATGCGTGCGGAGGTTAGTGTCAGATTTATCCCATGTGTTTCAATAAGGTCTGATAAATACACATTGAAGAAACATGTGTTTTTCTGGGTACACTAAAATGCTCAGAAATGTAGCGATAGATATATTTGATTAGTGATAGATGAGAGGTTAGTTATAACACATTATATTGAATATTTTAGGTTCAACAACCTCAAGTAATTAATAAATTGATTTATTTTCCAAGCAAGGTCATTGAAGCTCGACTTCCTGGATTGGTTATTGGTTAAGGTTAATTTCATAAAGTTAACATTCCGATAACTCAAAATAGAATTGGTGTTTGCAGGTCCACAGTTGAATTAAAGTGTAGCTAAAGCCTAAAGGAAATGGAAATAATGTATTGGTTTCAGACTAAACACATTCATATGCAACTTAAAGAAATTCATTGCTTAATTGAATTCGGGAGCTTAGAAGTTAATCTGTAGAATAGTTTTTTTGGAAAATGGTAGCTCTGAAAAGAGCAATAGAAGGAAATACTAGTAGTCTGTAGGTGGTTTTCTTTGTAGAATATAAAGATTAAACATCTGCATTTGTACCAGCATTTAAAGACTAGAGGTATTTGACTAAACCCGTTGCAAGTATTTTTACACATGAGACTTTAAAATTCAGTGGATGATTCTCTAGAGGACTTAGACACTTCGTGCTTAAAACAGTTAGTTTGCTAAAATGTTTTGTATTATGTTTTTGCATTCTCTACCGATTTGCGGGTGCAACTATAATATCCCTTTATTTTTATGCAAGCATATTTGCATGGCGTATTGGCTCCAGGGTTATCTTTTATTGGGATACCTTGGTGCATTCTTATTGTGACATAATTACTGTCTCGGTACTTTAGTATGTATGGGGACATTTGATAAATACGGTATTTTTTTTATTGCCACTAGGTTGTCTTTTCCCGTATTTGACTCTGATAGCAAGTGGGTGGTGGATGAGAACACATTCTATTTGAGATGGTGAGGTTCGCTATCTCGAATTGCGTTCATTTTTTTTTGTAGGAATGTAGAGTCTCATAAGAGGAACATATCATCAAAATATTACGCTTAAATTCATTGTCGCTTGGGTTTTGCTGAGAAAATGGTACAAATTTTGTCTGACCTTGTCCATCTAAGAGTATCCATGGATCCTCCCTTAACATATATTTAGTTTATTTTTACCAAAATTTTTCCTGACAGCCGAAGTATGTCACATGCATACTCCGGCTGTTACAATGAAAATGTATTTGTTACAATAATTTATTTAACACAAAATAGGAGTATGTCACATGCATCAGTTTTGTGGCAAATGGAACAATTTGATCTCGTGCAACGTACGGGCGCACCACCTAGTAATCCAACAAGATGATAATTGAAACTCAATACTCAATTCTCTGAGTCCAATTTTGTGCACGTAACAAATTGATTTTATTGGTCCTCCTTAACAGACAATTATCCAATTATTTTATATTAATTTTTATTCTATTTTAATTTATTTTAAATATAATTAAGGCAATAATATCTAATCTTTTACTGGATATATAATCCTTTCCTAAATTATAGTGTATTCACCTTCTCTAGAATATACGATTTAATGTCTCGAATTTACGATTTAATGATTCAAGGAACATCTATGAAAAATCAGTAAAATGAGCTTCATAAATTTCTTTGAACGATTACTATATATATTTTTGGATTTTACTTGGGGGCAACTTGTTAAGAGAAACAGTCCCTATATGGCTATGGCGGTACTAATTTTTTGGGGTACTAGTCCTATATGACAATTACTATAGCAGATGTAATTAACTGGGAAACGATTATGAGGCCATGATCGATATTGCTTTTTTATCAAGTTAAAAGATTCCAAACACTAGATATGAAGGAATTGTTAATCCAGAGTCCAGATGCAAATCTCTCTCTCTACTTCCAATTCTAACAACTTAAACTTTTGTTTGTTGGTCATCATTCAAGAAAGATTTGTTGTATTTTGGAAGCATCGATTTTGTATATTTAAAACTTGTACATGTAATAAAAAAATGTCAGCGATTGTTTTAGGAATACTAGATGACTGTTACAGCAGTGTAAGGCCGACGAAGATAACCGCGTGCAGTATGGGGGGGAGGGGGCAGCTAAGAAATTGACCGGATCAGAGGTTACATTTACGTCAAACTGGACTAAAACTTATCTGAATTAATCTTGGCCGTATATTTGTTTCACTTTGATCCTACCCATCTTCAACATAAAATCCCTAAGCTTACATTTTAGATGTTTTTTTCTTTTCCGTTTTTTCTCCTCCCCACTTCTACAGTTCTACACGCCTTCACCACCTCATTCCACTTCATTTCTGATTCAAGTAAGTATCAAGAATCTGATATTTTTTTTGTCCACCAATTTATATCTCATCTCAAGTAAGTATTATGTGTCTATAACTCAGCGAGATAAATGGATAGAGTTAAGAATCGGTTTATACTCTATCAACTTTTCCCTTCTTTGTCTCGTTCTCTATAAAAAATTGAAATTCGTAAATGAAAATTTTCATTTTTTTGTAAATACGTTGACTCTCAATAATGAATGTGTTATGCATCTTAGTTTGCTGTGTCAAGAAGAAGAATTTCCATCTATAACGACTGAAGTGTTTACTGAGTCATCCCGAGTCAGTTTGTTCTTTGTCACAAATCTCTGCTACTACTGTAATTTTTCTTTTAAATTGTTGAGTTGAAGTTGAGACTGATCTAATTCTTTCATTTGATGGGATATTGCATAATTGTTGAATGTTAATTAGTGGTATTGGGGAAAAATTGATGTTAACTGATTTTTTTTTTGATCAACTGTTCTTCATCTTTTTTTATGTTCTTTTTGATCCAAATTATGAAAATCAAAATGATTCAGTGGATTACTTGATGAACTCTGAACCGATGATTTCTTTTTATAATTGTGTTTGATTGAAATTTCTAATTAATTTGGTTGATTATCTCGAATTGTCTCTTAATTTCATGTAATTGTAAAACAAAAAACTAATTTCAATTTCTGTGCACAAATATTGTGACGGACAGGATGCATATTTCTCATCGTGTAGAAGACCTCCCTTTGGTCGGAAGATAAATAAGGAAGAAACTCTACTTCTGTAATTTTATCTATTGACCTGTAAGGAAATCTCTACAAATATGGAACTTGATTTGTAATTAATTACCGTTTTTAGACTTTGTAATCCCTATATTCAAGGATAGGATACTAATATCTACCGTTTTTAGGTTTTAATTGAATTAAAATAAAATAAAATAAAAAATTTAACAAATAGCTAACGGTTAGTTTTGACCGACCAATATAATTATTTTGTTTCGTGCACACTTTTTAAAGGATTGTGCACAGAATTGGACTTCAATTATCATCATTCTGACCCCCCAAAAAAGACGAGGTGGATGATTACGGTGAGAGTATTACCAAATACAACCCTCTGACTGATTCTGGATCCACTATACCACATGAACTGTTGGACCTTCCATCTCCATCGAAACTAATCCCACTTCCTCGAGTTCTCCACGACTCCACCACTTCAACCCAAGTTTTTAACTTGCCCACTTCCTTTCCGTGAGTTAATTCTTCATTTCTCTTCTTCGATCTCTGTTGTTGACAAAGAATGGAGTCATTCAAACATCATAAACCCAATTCGTTACTTGGCAGAATACATTCTTATTTTCTCTTCTTCTTCACAGAACCCTGTCTGTGGTTCTCAATTGTGAAACCATCATTCAACATGATAAATTCAGGTAATTATTTCATTTTTTTCATTTATTTTTTTGTTCCTTTTGATTTTAAATTTTAGATGATGTTTGATTCTGTATAAATACGCTAGGAATGAATTCATTGGAAATCTTTCATGGTAAAATTGGTGATTTCGGAGTTGTTATCGGCAAAAAATGATTTGGAAAGTGAGGGTCAATCTAAGGAGGCTAAACGACTTTTTGTTTTTGATGCAAGGAATGCGTATGAAACAAGAATTGGGAAGAAACCCCCACAAGATTCTAAACTCTCTCCATTGCAGCATTGATAGAGAATTGATGGTAAGGAATTCAACTGAAATGTGATTTTATTCTGCTTCAATCCGTGATTAAATTACAGTTTGTGAATTCTAATACTGAAAGCTAAAAACTTGCCCGAAATTTGTTTCTGTTTAATATGTTCCTAATGTGATTTATTTGGGCTTATATAAAGTTTCAGTTTGAGTTAACTTTCTGAACCCTGACTATTTGTGTAAATGCGTAATTGTGCAAGCATATAATCAAACACCACCTTAATAATGCCTAACTGTGTAAACATATCATCAAAGAGCAACACATGTACTTATACAGACTATATGTTGTTACCATTTCCCCTCATCAGCAACAACTTGCCATGCTAGCGCATCAACAATCTCTTATAATTGTTGCTGCTGCAGTCAAGCAAGGGGTGGGATCCCAATTCCTCGCAACCCGGCTCCAACAGGATCTTAGCTGGTGCTAGCCTGGTAATACTGGCCAATTTTGGTTACCAAGTTCCCGACATGATAGCTCCAGGAAGGTCGTAGTCTACTACAGGTTAATTTTATAATCTGGAACTATTATTATTTAATTTTTGATTTTGATTTTCAGTTTTGAATTTGACTTGGTTTTGTATGAAATTGGTGTGTTAATTTGTAGAACTATTTATGGGTCTTGGTTAAGTTTTCTGGGATCAATGTGATGAAGTTAACAAACTCAGTGCCAATTGATTAGTCTGTTCTTATCCTTTCTGATCATTAGCCGCAATTAATAGAAAATGAAACGTGTCCTTCATGTACTTTTGTTTCTCTATTTGTTTGCAGTTAACTAATAATTGTCTGAAATTGAGAAGAGTGAGTATGATTCCATGCTTAATGAATATTTGATTTTTATTTTTTTTCTCATTTCCTTAATTTACGAATCAATAAGCATTTTATGACAATTTTTTTATAATGTAATAGTTTGGTCTGTTAAGTTCTTTTCGTGGCTTCGCGTTTTGAAATGTTTTGATTGGAAAATTTTCTGACAGTGAAACTGTGTAGCTCTCAAATTTCAATACAGGTCTGAGATTTTGAAATGTTTCGGCTATTACTGCCTACTGGTTAGAGTCGCCTTTTATGAGTAACACCATCAGATGTCGAACAGGTTTGGTAATTTTACTTCAATTAGTTATTTCTTATGATCGATAATCAATGCTTCTATTTATTTATTTCTTTTTTGTTTTATTGATGCAATATCATTACATAAGGACGCCTGAACAAGAGAGTTTGTTAGTAAAGTTGTTCTTAAGATCATGGAGCGTCAGTCCACATATCTCATAAGAACATACCATAAGTGCTATAGTGTGTCTCATAACATGTTATACCTCTCGACAGCCAGAAGTGTTACGGCTTCAGCGGGAACTATATATCCCATTTGGATGTCGGAATTTTTTTAGACAGTTTTGAATCTGAGACTTTGAAAGCCCGGTGTGTGAACATGTAAGAATAAATAGAAACTACGCAAGTGGTCATACTTCACCAGAGGTTGGATCTATTTTCTTCCCTAACAACTAATGAATTATAGATCGCACTGACATTTCAAGCTGTAACTCTTTGTACTCTTTGTACAGGTAGTAGATAGGAGCCAATTAATCGCACCCCAAGCTATGAGTCTTTGTTAAATAATTTGGTGGTCTACTGTATCAGTCCAACAAGAACTTTAAACTATTATTCTCGCAACTATTTGGTTGTGTAAACTGTATTGGAAGATACACTTATATGTTAAGTTTGGAAATCTACCCAATGTATAAATATTTTACTCCAAGAAATTAAAACAAAAATCTACGTAAGAAATTTTTTTGCAATCGATCTCAACTTTGTATGCAGTGCATTTCGGGAGAAAATCTCTTTGTTTTCTCGCACCAGTCACCCTATGAATGAGGCCTCCTAACCCCCCCTTTTACTTTCCCTTTGTTGTAACGTTGTACACTTGGCTATATTTTCTATCCAGGAGTAGAACCCAAACTCGCATTAGCTCATTAAGTCACTGCATCAGAACTGATTTTGATCGGAGACTGGATCAGAATATTTTTAAGCGGAGCGGAACTTGAATTAAATCATACCCCGGTGCGAAGCACGGGTTATTATCTAGTCAGAATTTGTTGTTAGTAGAGCATATTGTTATTAGGTTAAGTACTTAACAATTTGACTTACTAACTAATCATAGTTTTATTATTTTTATGCAATGAATAACCTCATATTTAGGAAGCGTAACGTCGTAGAATGTAATGAACTGACCCTCTACTGATAATGTCCTAACTTAGCCACTGGGTCATCCGATAGTACGGGGTTTTCAATGGTCACAGCTATGGTCATCCAACAGCAGCTTATCAGGAGGTCACATATCCAAGGATTTATACTGAGCATGCTTAACTATAGAGATTTTTCGCCGACTATGAAGCCAATTATGTTGAAAAGTTCTCGGTATTAGGAAAGGACAAATCATTACCTATATTCCATTTGACGAATCTTACATGCCGAGTCGGAGTACTATAATACCACCAACTTAATTTGGAATCGTCCTCGACTCCGAAATATGTTCAATCGTAGACTCTGACATTTTTTCCCAGTCATGAGACCATTTCCCGACACAATCCATCAAGCATATTATTTCACCCTCGACAAGTAAACCGTGGTCAACTCTAATACCATTTGTAAGGACCCGATCCTCCGCCAATACTGTTCCTGCTTAGTCACTGCGGTTATCCGATAATGGTGGATTTTCAACTGACACTGATGCAGTCATCAATCAGAAGTTTTCTGGGAGGTAGCCCATCCCTAAATTATTCTCGCCCGATAACACATAAATACAGTGCTTTTTACCGACTTTGGATCCTACTATGTTGAAAAGGCCACAATGGTACGAAAGGGAAATCTATTACCTATATTCCACTTAGTGAACTCTTCCTGCCGAATTGAATTACATACATAATATAATTTGGAATTTTGAAAAACTAGAACTACATCGTATGTGAGTAAAATGGTTGCCATCAGAAATGACTTAACATTTTAAAATATAATAGCTTAAGTGAATGAATTAGCTTTTCAATATATCATTGAAATTGTAAGAACACACAATACAATATGTACTGTTGAGTCAATTCTGAGTTTTACTCTTTTTAGACTATTATTATTCTTAAAGAGGAAAAAAACAATAAGGATCCGAACACTGTTAATATCTACACAGTTATTATTAAGATGAATGAGTTCAGGTGTTGTAATTTTGTTACATCTTACATAGTTTAATGTTTTGGTTTCGCCCGGTTGTTGGAGTATGTGGCGCGATAAACCATATATGTATAGATAGGGATAGTCCCTTATGGAATATAGAGGAATACATGTGGATCTTAGTAAGCTTTGGCATCTCCATACATAGCACTGAGGCCTTTTGTTAAAAACCCCACACCTCTTATCCCAAGATGGTCGGTTGGGTTCGGGATTATGTGGTCTGGCCCTGAGTAGTGTCCGATGGTCCGTAAAGATCATAATAATTGTATCAAAGCCCATGGTTGAGGCTATTGTCCGAACGTAGAAGTGGTTGTGGTTGTCACCCGGTTTAGGGCGCAAGTGGAGTCAGACTCAAAGTGGAGAAGGCAAGGCCCAAAGTTGAACTGGTGCTCAAGGTGGAGTTAGTGTCTCACCCATTAACTCAGGTGGAGCAGGGTTCTAGATCGGCAAGGCAATGCTCAAGGTTGAACTTGCTCTCAAGGTGGATTTAGTGTCTCATACATTAACTTACAAGTGGAACAGGGTTCTAGGTGGGCAAGGATATGCTCAAGGTGGAGTTAGTGCTTGCCTTCTCATTAACTCAAGGTGGAGTAGGATTCCACGGCGCATAGGGATAATAATCATGATCGATGGGTAGCATATACATGTGGTAATTATATGGTGAAGTCTGATTGAATTGGTGAAGTGGTTTAATCTCGCCAAGGTGGAGATTGTTGGAGTATGTGGCGTGATAAACCACATATGTACAACTATGGATAGTCCCACATGAAAGAAACATGCGTACATGTGGAGCTTAATAAGCTTCGGCATCTCCTTGCGTAGTATTGAGGCCTTTTAGATTAAAAACGCGCACCTCTTATCCCAAGGTGGTCAAATAGGGACAACATTGGTGCTATGTGGTCGGGCCCATAGTATATTCCTATGGTCCATGAAGATCCTAATATTGTTCACTAAAATAAGGAAGATGCAGAAATTTAATACCATTTTAAAGGATCGATAAAATATCTTTCTAAACTAAAAAGCATACATCAAATAATGTTTTTTATTTTTGGAGGAAAAGTATGTAAAAATTAATTTTGATATAATTTCATGGCTGGCTTGAGGATACAATTTTAGGAAGGAGAGGCATGGTATGGGAGAATGTCAAGACGGAAAATGCTAGAAAGAATTTATGGAGTGAATAACTAAAATATCTATCGGATTTTTCTTTACTTTTGTAATGATAAAAAGAGTAAAATTGATATTAATAAATATTATATTTAATATTGATATGTCGGAAAATGCATAACCAAATAAAAATTATGCCCGTACCGTTACGACACGGGTTAAGCCCTAGTTTAAGAATAAAATAGTACAAAGTTTGGCCCTTGTAATTTCTCATCTCACGTCATAGTAGACATGAGGTCGTATGTATGGGACCTTGGGTGGTTCGTGGTTGCCAAGGACTGAAGGTCGTTGTTTTAAATTTTTTTTTTTTTTTTTTTTCGATTCGTCTACCGGCAGGTATCCAGATTCTCTTCAGTAAGAAAAGTAGTTTAATGTATGCGAAAAAATGGTATAGTCCTTGTCCATTGGATTTCTCAACGAACCTTGATACAGAAGTTTAACACTTCGTTTTATTCCGAAGGAAAATCGACGGTCCGAATCTTGCATGCTTAACATCAGATCTGGTAAGGGCAGATGTGGATCCCGCCACTTTCTGAATCACACGGACTGAAGCCTTCTGTTCAAAATATCGGTACCCTTATTCGGTGTACCAATCATTATTGTTTCTCAACAACCCCCATCACATGAGTCATGACACTATTATTGGGGAAAGTGACGTAAACAATAATATCTATTCCCGCCCAAAAAGCCAAATCCCATCTCTGTAAACGACACCCCCACCCAAAACCCTTGCTCTCTCTAACTCTCTAAAACTAAATTAGAGACACAGTTCTGTGCAAACCCAACAATGGCTGCTTGTTCTTTACATTCTTCCATCTCAATCCGAGTTCCAGAACTCAATCACAAAAAGGTAGGGTTTTTGTTTTTTATGTTTCCCCATATATTATAGTTGAATTACATTTTTAGAATACCAAAAATGGTTCCTCACTTGATCAAATAGAACTAATCTCTGTTGATTTCTGCAGCTGCTTAAGAGCTCGATTAATACATCTTTCCGACGTGGGTTAAGGGTCTGTGCCGTTTCTAGTAATAATACTACTACTATGTTGGAAGCTGCTAAGTATATACCTGCTGCTCCAATTCTTCTCCCTGAAGGCCCATGGGAACAGGTAGTTTACTATTTCATTTAATTCCCTTGTTTTCTAATTAATTTCTTGATTACCTTTTTTTTTTACATTAGTTATTTTTCAGATTTTAATTTCATCTTGAATGTGTGTAGATCCCTGGTGGAGTAACAGCGGCAAAAGGATTTAAAGCTGCTGGTATGTACGGTGGATTGCGTGCAAAGGGTCAAAAACCAGACCTTGCACTCGTCACTTGTGATGTTGATGCCGTTGCTGCAGGTTAATTTGTGTTTAATTTGATTCTGATATCAAGTTACATTTTTCCCTTTAATCTATCCTGCTTCAGTTTTGTGCTCATAAAATTTTTCAGCTACTAGAGATTCATAAATTCTTACCGATATCATCATAACTTGTTGTTAGGGGTATTCACTTTGAACGTGGTCGCAGCTGCACCAGTGCTATACTGCAGAAATGTATTGGACATTTCAAAATCGGTAAGCTAAATCAACCGTATGCTTGCCCACTAAGCTTTGGAGTTTATTGAGATTTATTTTATGATGCCAATATGCCAAAGTAATTTCAGTTTTCAGCCAGAGATCGTAGTTGGTTATAAATGTGTTCCCCCATATTGGCGTTGTAAATGTTTTGCCTTATGCGCCAAGTATATGATAAATGTTATTTTTGTAACTGTTGTATCTGATTCAACATTATTGTTTCTGTTTATGGTGTTGCCAGGATTTTTGTGATGCTAACAATTACTTCAGCTCATATTTTGTATTGAGCTCTTGAGTTTATTATTATTATTGAATTCTGTTGCAGGCACGAGCAGTTTTAGTAAATGCTGGTCAAGCAAATGCAGCAACAGTAAGCACGTTTGTCTTCCCTTTTATGATCTACTGCCACTAAATTAGCACTTCACTATCTAGGTTAATGTTTCTCTACATTATGTTATTTCTATCACTATCTGTATTACTGTATGGAAGAAACTTAGCAATTGTTTTAACTTAAAATGGTGAACTAACTTATATTCTTAAAAGAAAACTCACTTTTTAAAGAGATTATAGGCTATGTAGATCGTGCTCAACTTTAACTCATTTTGTGAATACTTTTTGTCATCTTTCGGACACTTTATTGAATGAGCCTAATGTGGCTAAGGAGACATATCATCTTATTTCAGGGAGACCTGGGTTACCAAGATGTTATAGAATGTGCGTCTGCTGTTGCTAAGGTATTTTTCTCGTATGTGAAAACAGCATTCCTTTGGATATGTTTGTTACTGCTGTACTAAGTCTCTATAGTTTGCAGCTTCTCCATCTGAGGCCAGAAGAGGTGTTAATTGAATCAACTGGAGTGATTGGGCAAAGAATAAAGAAAGTGAGAATAGAAACATTGCATATAACTGTCTACTTCGTTGTTGTTTCGTTCTTTGTCTCTTTTGGAAAAATTGCATCTTTTCTGTGATCAGTTTCTAGCGAATAGAATTAATTCATCTTTGTCGCCACTATTTGATGCAGGATGCTCTTCTCAAGTCTCTCCCAAGTCTGATCAAATTGTTGTCATCGACCACTGAAGGGTATGTTCATTTACTTTTGTATATTTCTAGCTTTCTACTTCTTTCTAAATAGTCTAGAATGTCCATAATACTTTAATGAGATCAATCATGTTTGCAGTGCTGATGCAGCAGCTGTGGCAATAACAACCACTGACCTTGTCTGCAAGAGTGTGGCTGCTGAAACTGAGGTTTGCTTTAACCATGTTTGTAATAAGTTCATCAGGGAGAACAAAGAGCTCATACTTACTCAGGGGTCGGGGATGGAATCTCCATAAGTAATTGTTTTCTAACTAGGCTGGGAAGGTGACTAATTGCACCTTATGGTGATGGATAAGCCTTTCTTCTAGGAAAACAATGTGGTCACTGAAACCAACTACCGACGTAGTCAACCTATCCAACCTTGACACATTAGTGCTTCATAGAAGCTTCCTGAATGTGGTTCTACTCGCTGTACCTAATTGAGTTTTTTTGACAGGTCGGGGGTACAAAAATAAGGGTAGGGGGGATGGCCAAAGGTTCTGGAATGATTCACCCAAACATGGCAACCATGCTTGGTGTATGTATCTTCGATGATGAACTCCCTTGTTATCTTGAAAATATTCTCAGTCATAAATAGTAATCCTAATAATCACTTATTAGGTCGTAACTACGGATGCACTAGTTACAAGTGATGTTTGGAGAAAAATGGTGAAGACTGCAGTAAATCGGAGTTTCAACCAAATCACAGTAAGTAGAAACTGAAGTAACTTGGCTCTGCAATTTTGAGAAGTGTTTGTTTATTCTTACTATTTAGTTAATTGGTGCACAGTTTTCAGTCATTGATTCACACATCACTATTACTATCTCAATGTTTGCACTCTTATCTCGCATGTGATTAGGTTTAGTTTGAATGCAGGTAGATGGAGACAGTAGTACCAATGATACTGTTATTGCATTGGCTAGTGGAATATCTGGGTCAACCGCAATTAGTTCTCTGGATAGTTTTGAAGCAACACAACTTCAAGCATGCCTCGACGCAGTAATTTACACTCTTTTGCAAACATTTTTCTCCATTTTTCTTGGATTAAAACGTGTCTTTCTTGCTGTCTAAAATTCTACGCGATTTCTTTCCCAGGTCATGCAGGGTCTTGCAAAATCAATTGCATGGGATGGAGAAGGAGCTACATGCTTGATTGAGGTTGACAAGACACAAACTAGCATTCTTTGCACTTGTCTATTAAGTTCTTCATCAGTAACTTTGTCTGCATTTTATGTTGAAGATCTAATGAATCTTATTTCGCTATAGTGAAGTATTCGGCCATACAGTGTCTAATTACTTCTTCATACATTTAGGTCACAGTAACTGGGGCCACCAATGAAGCTGATGCAGCAAAGGTTGCACGTTCTGTGGCAGCTTCTTCCCTTGTCAAGGTACAAAAGCATTCTCTTCCGCAACTGCAATTTACAGACTTTTCCCCTGTCCTAACTTCGCTTTTCTGCTTAAATTTTGATTTCTTCAGGCAGCAGTATATGGCAGAGACCCAAATTGGGGGCGAATTGCTTGTGGTGCTGGATATGCTGGTGTTCCATTTAGTCAAAATGAGCTTCGCATAGCACTTGGAGACATTCTGCTCATGGATGGTGGACAGCCACTTCCATTTGACCGGTGAGAACAGTTGCTAGATGTTTTTTTATGCTTGAGAGTTGAGAGTATCATGCACTTTCGCTCCAATTTTACCATGTGTTAATACAGTTACTGATGGATTTTACTTCTTGGAAAACATTCTCAGCGATGCAGCCAGTGATTATCTCAAGGGAGCAGGAGAGACACACGGAACTGTAGAGATTCACATTTCCATTGGTAAGCCTCGTACACACAGTGAGTGTACTAGCCATGGAGTCAAGACCCTCTCACACCATGAATTTATTACGGCTGAAAATTAATCCTGAACGTTTCTTTGCCTCCGGTTACTGTAGCCTCATAAATTATACTGAAAATGCAACAAGAAGACCCCACCTATTGGTCTTAATATTTGCATTTGTTAAGCATTTGCAGGAAATGGGCAAGGAAGAGGACAAGCATGGGGATGCGATCTAAGCTATGATTATGTCAAGATAAATGCAGAGTACACCACATAGACAACATGTGCTGTAAGAGAAGAGTTTATCTATTAATTAAGGTCTTCAACTTTGCTGTTGTTGTAACTTATTCAGTAAAGCAGAAGCCGTGTAATGACAGAAAAATTATGTTTCTTCGACTTCAAGGTCTTAATGTCATTATGGCACTTACATCATGATTCTGGTCAAATTAAGCAAAGCAAAAATGAGTGTACCTGGAAATTCTATCAACACTGGTCGTTATGAATCTAAAAATATACTGGCACTCTGGTAATTATTTAGCTTCTTTAGTAATTAGCTAATATATTTACTTAAAACACCACAAAGGCATAACATCCCCAATACACAAAAACGTAAGAAGCTAAACTCAAAGCTAGCACAATGTGGAGAAGTACCAGTGGCACCGTACTACAAAAAAACAGACACCTACAGGTGAAGTAAACTCTTCAAGCCCGAATTTATTTATCTACACAAACACCAAGTTGTAGCATCCTTTTGTAAGGAATGATGAAACGAACATCTAGGTAGCCTCGGCAACTGACACATGCATTTTCACAAGGGATGATATCTTGAAAAAACTACTTCCACAGTTGAAAGAATCCTGCCCAGTAGTAACACCATCAAAGTGCACCAGTTCTGCATTCACACTCGATTTCTCAAAACTATTCAGGTCTGGCGATCTATCAACTGTTGCCTGTAAGATTGGTTGTAGGTTTTCTGAGTTACAAGTAGACTTGCGCTGCTGCTTCTTGTCAGTGTTGTTGCTTCCTCGTGAATGCTTTCCCTTCTGCTTGTGCTTGCCATGCTTCTTGTTGTTGTACTTGGAACTGTAGCGCTGCTGCTGGATGTAACTCCTAACTGTGTGCGACACTGTTGTAGAAGGAGGGTCATACACGTCAGAAGCCCACTTCACTGTCAGCTTCTCTGGCGGTTGTACTCCTTGTTGCTCACGGCCTCCTTTCATGGCAGATCTCACCGAATTTGGAAAATTCTGATGAGATGGGGTAAAAACGAAGCAACAACAAAGGAAAAGGAAAGAAGATCTTGTCATGATTTGGATATTTCTAGAGCAAGCTCAGAAGATAATAACGGAACAAAAAATTTACATAAACATGAGCTCAAGTGTGGAAATTTCTTATCCTTACGCATGAACCTGAAATTTGAATCGATTATAGCACAGCTTTTGCCAGAATTGGTTTTCACATTAATGCCCAACATTTCACTTAAATGATATGAAAACAAGAAAAAGGAAAACCTAAGCAAAGATAAAAAAGAACTGCTTACAAAAAGTTTAGAAACTATAATAAGAAATAAGTATATGAAAATAAATAATAAGTTTTTCAATACCTAAAGACTGGTTACTGGAAATGAGGATATTGAGAAATAGAAGTTTTCAGGAAAAAGAAATGAGCATGTTAAGGTCAAACACGTCAACCACCTGATTACCAAACCAGGTAACATAACAACGTTTTTGCCACTATCTTCGGGTTTTAATTGACTAAGAAAACAACTGAAGTTACTAAACATTATACAGAGTAATGTGCAAGTGGAAAGAGCATATGATCAACCTCGTCAGAAACCCTCGTATCAATGAGGTTAACTCTAAAACTAAAAGAAATGTAAATCAGATAAAAAAGGAAAAACCAAAGCAACAACAAATTATACCAATAACCAAAAATAATGATGCCAACTTAACATGCAGAGGAACTAAATAACTACTACCATTCTCCAGAATGGCAAAATCAGGCTGGCTATGGTTCTGATTTCTGACTTATAATCTTCAAGATTTTATTTTTGGACACCTGTGGCCGAAGAAATACAGAAATACTGGACAAGTAATCCCCTGTCTATGTTAACGACTTAACGGCACAATTAGACAACTCTGTAAACGCTTCTGTGATGCTCAAGATGTGGCATGAAAGAGGAGTCCAGATAATAAACTGCTAAAAAATGGAATTTTATCACTGTAGATATCGTAATTCAAGGACAACACACTGCCTCGGCATAATTGATTTCAATTAGTTTACAAAAAATAACATTCTCTCTTAACTCTAATACTACTTTCGGCTACAGGTCCAGGGCCTGATGGTAAATCTTTGAACCAGAGTGACGAAGCACAAAACTCATTGTCAAGAATATCCAAAAAAATTCAAGTGAGTCAGCAAAAAAACCCAGAATAACTCAATTGAACGAGGAAAAGGAACATACACAATAGTCACCGTTTAATGGTATGTGCATTTTTGCCTTTGTGGGACGAGAAAATAACCAGATTTTCTTCTATTCACTGCTTTATTTGGTGAACTCAAACAAGAAAAAAAGAAAACGACCAAAAGTTGATAAATATCTCAACCATCCACCAAACTTGACTACTAACATTGAAAATGAAACATTTTCTTAACAAAAAAAATACAAAACAGAAAGCAGTTACCCGTTTCTGCACATGCAATAGGAGTTCAGGAATGCAGTGTCCTTCTTAACAAATATCTAAAACTCTAAGCATTACTAACCCATCTTGTGGTGGGACTGTGGGAGTTCCAAGGAATTGGGGTCCATATGATGATGTAATTTATTCCCATCATAGAAATACCACATACAAATATAATGAATCATTAATCTGCTCATATAAAATCAACCAGCATTATCTAGAGATATATAGATAAGGAAACTTACAGGCAGAGAAAGTGAACGTGAGCAGAATCGACTGAGGAGCATAGAGGCATTTCCATGCAATTCTGGACAAGATGTCCCTTCTATCTCACTATTGGAGACAAAACATGATAATGTCTTTCTGGAAACTGGAATATTAATAGGTTTGCTCATCATTTTCTGATTTGATTTCACCGAAAATTTGTTATCCTGTTTGTCAGAATCTTCACAGAGTTCGCCTGGACCGAAGTGGCATTTCTCATTCAAATCTGAAGGTTGAATACAGCCAGGTACAGGTAGAGGAGTACCTTTAACATTTAAAATCTTACTAAAAGCAACCCCAAGTTCTGTAACTTCACTGGTGCCGTTCTTCTTGCTTGTGAACTGCTTGCCACTAACATATGATTGCTTCAACTCGTTACAGTCACTCAGATATTCCGATACCATATCATCACAAGAACTAAACTTATCCATCACTTATAGAAAATCCTACACGGATGGCAAATAAAAAAACTTCAAATAATTCAGCTACGGAAAGACAGAAGCATATTGGAACAACCTATCATGTAAGGCAACCAAGGGAATCCAAAAACCATAGGCTTGCATTAGTAATTGTATTCAATTAAAATTTAATCATTTATAACAGCATTGATAAGCCTGTGCAATCAGCATAGCCAAATAATGTGCCTGAGAGTGACATGTGATAATTAGGTGCTAAAAGTGTTCATTTCTGTGCACATCTAGTTTGCAATAAAAGGTGAAACAAACTACAGAAGTTAATATACATTTAATCATCCAAACAAAATGAGTCTGCAAAAATTATCATAAATGCCATAAAACTTCAGGATCTTTACCTGTAAGATAATCCAAACTCTTTCTCTATCTAGCTACCACCAAAAAGAATAGAATCTATGCCCACTTCAACAACAACTTTCTGATAACAATTTCTTGATCTTATCGAGAAACAAGGTAAGGCAGACTTTTGTAAATCACTGATTTGATTTGTTCATACACAAGGCAGGACACTGAGAAAGAAAGGGAGATGAAAAATGAAGGGAAAAAAAAAACACTAAAAATAACGCAAATCCATGTTTTGTAATCTCTAAGGTTAACTCAGATTACCACGCCGATTCCATTTTTCAAGCTGCTTAAGACGATGAGAACTAGAACCACCATTAAAAGAAGCTGAAACCATTACCGTCGTCATCGCAAGAACGATGAGCATCGAGAGCATTTTCGATGCTCTGTCTAACCCTACTATATGGTAAGTATAGATCAAGAAGAGAAATTAATAAATCTCAAAATTTGATTTTGGTTTTTTGTTTTTTTACTCAGAATTCTTAAAACCCTAGATAATAACAAAGATCTACTAACAATACATTCTTCATTAATAAGGTGGTGAAAATAGAAGCTTAATCATTTTTAGAAATTCCATGGATTAATCTGCGGAGATTTTCTCTGATCTAGTTCTAATCAGAGTGATGAAGAAGGTTGAATGCGAACGAAAATGATGGGAGGAAAAGAAGATGGAGAAGAAGTGGATTGGGGTTTATGTTCTTTATATATGGGTAAAGTTTTAAATTCTGTTAGAAAAAAAAATTAAAGAAGTTTCACTCGTGGGTAATGTGGGTGCTAGGCACCATCCAATTATGTTTTTTGTTTACTTCTGAATCTGTTAATTATTGACCAATCAGAGTGGAAGCTCTCTTGAGTAGGTTAATAAACAGTGGAATCTTATCCGAGATAGATTACATGTGCAAGGCCAAATCTAGAGACAAGGTTGTTGTTTTTTCAGGCTATAGTTTTTGGCATCAAGTCGGATTTTTGCCCTGCCCTCTCTCCTCTCTCCTTCTTGAAGCTCAGGTCTATTTCAGTACCGGAAAAAACAAATGGTCAACTGAGTCCAGCGAGTTATTACCGTTATTGTACCGTTACTTTTCCGTTGGAAGAAATTCTGACATTTTTTTTGATCAGAAGTTTACCGGAACTGAGACGATGTACACAGAATGAAGCTCAAATTCATCATTTGTGTAATGATAAATCAATCGTTTGATCAACATAACTAAATTAGAGAGCCTTTCTAGTTCAAAGATAGGAATTCGTTTATCAGACTGAAACCAAATAGTTCAACACATATGAAAAACTAGTAATCTTCAACCCTTAGAGCAACTGCAGTGGTGCGACCAAAACCAAAGACCAAAGACTAAAAAAAAAGATCAAATTTGGGTTTAGTCCGTCGTGTGGCGTAGAGGGAGAAGAGTAAATTTGGTCGCGCGTTGATATAAAGTTCGCCTGGACATCGAGCGTTGGTAAAGTTTACGCCTGGAATCAGGCGTTGGTAAAGATAACGCCTGAAATGGGGCGTTTGTAAAGATTACGCCTGAAATCAGGCGTTAATAAAGATTACGCTCGGAGGAATTCAAACAGAAAAAAAAAAAAAAAAATGGGGCGGAGGTATAAAGTCCGTCCCATGTGATGGTGGTCTTAATTGTAAGCTTGGGGCGTAATGTATATCAACGCCCACTAAAGGCGTTAAGTTTATCCCCGCCTGGTAGTCAGGCGTAATGTATATCAACGCCCAGTGGCGCGTACATTTAACCTCCGCCCGTTCCAGGCGAATTCTTTACGAACGCCCCTACATCAGGCGTTAACTTTACAAACGCTCGATGAATTGCGGACATTATATCAACGCCCGTTGTGTAGGCGGACATTATATAAACGCCCGACTATATTTGGGTTTGGTCTTGGTCGCAGACCAAATTTGGTCTGGTTTTTAATCTTTGATCAAATTTTGATCGATAGTCCGTCCCACTACGCCTATACACTGGACCTAATATTTGGGTTTGGTCGTCCATTGTGGACGCTCTTAGACACTAAAGACTCAGAGATACTAAGACAACAAGGAACATTACCAAAGTCACCAAAGCCACTAAGACACCTAAGTTTCTAAGATACAAAAGATCCTAACACAAATTTGTGTTTTCTTCTGCAAAGATCTGACATTTCAATCCTTTAAGTTTTTTTTTTTTTTGCAGACCTAGTGATCATTGTTCTTTACTGAAGTTTTCTTTGTCCTACTCCTTCTTCTCCTTTGTTGAAGTTGAAGCCCCGGGATTATTGTTCTTTGCTTGTTCTTTTTGATTATCCTGGAGCTCCCACTGATTGCGAAACACAAATAGCTCTTTCTTCTTAGCTTGTTGTCTCATATCAGGATAAGGGAAAGGAGGTGTAAAATCTTCTGCTTGATACACAAATCCAAGTTCAGGAGGAGTCCTCACTGGAAACATCTCATCAGAAGTTCCCCACCCTTATCCGTAGCTGGCTCTCCTGGAATACTCGGGATCTAGTGGACAAATAAACTCACCATCATTCAACTCAAACTCTGCCTCCTCCTCTGATTCTTCCTCTACTTCTTGTTCCTATGGAATTTCAAAGTCCTCATTATAGTAATACTTACCGTTTTCGTCATAATGTGCAGGATCATCTGAAGAGGCATATCGATAATAATCTTCATCCATATCATCTATATCTTCGATTCTTCCAGGTGGGGATTTTCGGATTCTTCTTCTGTTATTTCTGGTCCTCTGTGAAGAAGATTGCTAGAATCCTCAGCCATTGTTGATTGTCCTGGTAACTGCTCTTGAGTTGTAAGGCTCTGTCTTGGAGGTTCTTATATAATCTCTTTATCCTCTGCTGCTGGAATCTCCTCAGCTGTTGGGAGAGACCTGTTCTCGCTATTTATCCTACTACTACTTCCAAAATATATTCTTTTTCTTACACTCGCTATTGCTGCTGATTTTCCCTTACTCTTTTTGTTGTGATATCTCATTATTGCTAGTGAAACTGTATTCCTCTTTCTCTTTGGTGTCGCTGATTCTGAGTTGGGATCTTGGTCTCCTTTCTCTGGCTTTATTTGAGTTGATTTTAGATTGAACTTTAAATTTCAAATTTTTTTCTATTAAGTAAGCTTCTCTTTCACCTGTATTAGTGAAACCTTTAACTCTTTTTAGTTCTTCGTTTTTTCAAATTTCCCGGGTCCCTAGTTTTATTTACTGATAAATTCACTGCTAAATATTCTGTTAGATTTAGTCAGTTCTAGGACATGCTAAAATCTTTTTCCCTTTATCAATATCAAGATAGTTATTGTTATCTCTATTTATCTTGGTTTAGTCTCTACAAGTTATTGTTTTTTAGTCTTAGCTGTAATTGTGGTTAGAAGTCTTGTCTTCTGCTTCTTTGACATCTCCGTTATGTCTCATCATCGCCCTTTCTCTTACTTAAATTTTAAATGGAGCAGAAGAAAATTAAAACGCCTTTTTATGGGTACTATCTTTTATATCCATAGGATAGCTACCTATAATGTTTCTCTAGTTGCTTCTAAAGCTCTACCTAATATCCACTGGTTAATGAAGGTTGATGTTCCTGGAGATGAAAAGATGACTCAAAATTTCAAATTTCAAAAGTTCACTACTTCCAAGTTTTGGATTGATCAGTTATGTGGTCACTTCCATCACCCTGCTCGCTATAATTTAGAATCCAAAAGATATGGTACTCCCTCCGTTTCTAATAAATAGGCAGGTTTCCTTTTTTGGGTATGTCAAAAAAATAGGCTTGTTTCCATATGTGGAAAGTCAAATGTTATGATTTTACTATTATACCCATAGAGGGACCACTTCTCTCTCTCCATTTTCTCTCTTAATACAAAAAGGGGACCACTTCTCTCTCCTCTTTCTCTAATAACAAATGAGTGGGGACCAAATGATAGATTAGGAAAAAACATGGAAAAGTGACTCCAATGATTAGTTTTCTTAATTTTTGTGAAAACCAAACAAGCATATTTTTTAGAAACGGAGGGAGTATGTACTTATTCACTGACTATAACAATATCAAGATAGTTATTGTCTATACCAAAAAACCTTCTGAGCCATTTCTCACAATAGATAACCCTTTCAAATCCACTGAACCAGCTAAGGAAAACCACAAAGAGACTTCAATTGAATCCTTAACAAAACAGATGGAAAATTCAATAATAACTCCTCCAAAGTTCATCCCAAAAGTGTATCTTAACTCCAACAAAGCTAGAACCATACCAACCACAAACTGGAAAAATACCGTCATTGGGAGACTTTGCAGTAAAGCTTCTTATGACTTAACCAAAATCATTGATGAAGTGAAATTTACATGGGATCTTAAAGGAGGAGTCAACATAAAACTTTATGACAAAAGAAGGAATTTTTATGAATTCCACCTAAGAGAAGCTGATGACTTTAATCTGTTGAAGCAAGGTGGAGCTTGGAATATTCTAGGAAAATTGATTGTCCTTGTGGAATGTCCTATACAAGGTCCACAACACATTGATGAAGAGAATTTCTACAAGACAAAAATATGGATGCACATTAAAAGTACTCCAACAAGATTCATAAATGAAGAGGATCTCATAAAAATTTGTGCTCCAGCTGGTAAGTACTTGAAACATAAGAAACCTTATGGCAGAAATCAAGATGAAAAGAATATTGAATGTGTAGTTGAAATAAGCGTCCAACACAACCTTCCTTTTGGATCGGAGGTTTATACAGAAGTGTTTGCCAAACCAGAATGGTTAGAGTTCTCCTACAAACTCTTCAACCTAAAAATCTGCAAAACAGATCACTCAAAAAACTGTGAACAAGGGAAGGAACAAGAACAGATAGAGGAAGTTACAACCCAACAAGCTATCAACAAGGAGAAAAGTAGTGACAAGATAATCCAAAAGGAACCTCAGAGGAAATTTCACACATGGTCGACTCCGATAATCCACTTTAAGGCATGTGAATCTAGCTCAAATAGCAGTAAGGATAATCCCTTTGATCTGGCTGAATCGGCTTCTACTCGGTCTTCTAGTGGCCTAAATCGGAAAAAATCTGGTAATGAAATGACAACAACTTTACAAAGGAAAGAAAAATCCCACAAAAAGCCCAACCCAAAACAGAACCCGAAATCCAAACATCCCTGTAAAAAACACTCGATTCAGATGAAATTGAAGAAAAGTAGAAAAGATGAGAAAAAAAACCTAGTTGGTCCTCTGAGTAAATTAGGAGACATATATGAACTCTACTACAATCAAAATCTCACAGCTTATGGAAATGACCCTATCCACCCATTATTCCGTCCTTTCCAAAACAAAACGCTCATGGCTTTTCTCCCAAATCAAAATCACCATCTGTTGATTGGAGAAAAAATTGAAAGGAAAAAAATGATTAAGGGTCATTGGAAGAGAGAATCCAGAGACACAATAAAAAACCAGAAGCAAAATCATTCTAATCCCCAAGATGCTAATGTCAAGGAAACCACTTCGATCCTGAGAAAGAGAAAAGATGAGCTGAAACAACAAAAATCAAAGAAGATCAAAAATAGGGAGACTCAGGAGGAAGGAGAAAAAGCAAACATGGAGGCAGAACTTACTCTCAAGGAGAAGGGAGAAAAACCTATGGAAGCGATGACAGAGGTAAGTAAAACACATTACCTAAATCATTTTGTTAATTGGTATCTACACAATATTAGTACTTCACTGCATATTAGAATATTTGAAAATTGCCTAAGATACTGCTATATTACTGTTAAATGCTTAATGCTAGGTTTATTTAGTTACCCTGAATTTTCTTATTTCTGGCAATCCATAAGTTTGATAGCTTGGAATTGCCAAGGTCTAGGAAAACTAGAAACTAGGAACAGCCTTCTTGACACTTTAAATAAGGAGAATCCTGACATCCTTTTTCTTTCGGAAACTAAGCAACAAACTCCTGAGATGAAAAAAATCTTAAGAATGGTAAATGTTCAAAACTATTTCATAGTTCCTCATAGGAATTCTGCTGGGGGCTTATGCCTCATTTGGAAAAACAATGTTAACATCATTATAGAAGACCATGCTTACAACCATATAAATACTACAATCACTGATCCTATAGACAACAACAGCTGGGTTCTCACTTGTCTATATGGAAGCCCATATAGAAAACTGAAACTCAAATCTTGGAACATCATAAAACATATGGCAACAACTGTAGACAAACCTTGGATTGTTATTGGCGACTTAAATGTTGTTCTCCATGAGGAGGAAAATAAAAGTAGGTTTTCCTTTAAGAAAAATGAAGAAAAAATCTTTAATAACCTTATAAACAAATGTAACCTAATGGATCTAGGTTTTACAGGATACACTTACACATGGAATAATCATAGACAGGAGGATGATAATATAGAACATAGACTGGATCGAGCCTTAGTGAATGGTAAATGGAACATAAAATATCCAAACTCTAGCATAAAACATCTAGGACCTTTAGCTTCTGATCATGTACCCATAAAACTTAATATGCATAACCACTGGGATGATGGCCCTACTCCTTTTAAATACTTTGGAGAGTGGATAAAGCATACTGATTGTAAGAACTTAATTCAAGATAGCTGGAATTTGAATGTTCAAGGGTCGTCAGCCTATAAGGTTAACAAAAAACTAGGAAATGTAAAACACATTCTTAGGCTATGTAATAGAGAAAGCTTTAGGAACATAAATAGCAATATAAAGAACATACAGAAAAAATTAGAGCAACTCAACATGACAGATAACTACACTAACAAGACAATTGAGTTAGCCAACCTAAGAAATGACCTTGCAAAGTGGTATGCTATTAAAGAAAAGTTTTGGAAAGATAAAAGCAGGGACCGAAACCTAGCATTAGGTGACAGGAATACGAAATACTTCCACACAAAAGCTAAACAAAGGTTTAGAAGGAATAAAATAGATATGATAAGAAATGAAGACAATATCTGGCTCAACTCTAAAAAAGAGATTTCTGAGTGTATAACCCAAAACTTTTAAAAAATATCTACTACTGTAAAACCTAATATCGACCAGAATTTGATAAACCTTATTCCTACGAAGGTAACCCAAGCTGATAATGACATGCTATGTACAATGCCTCTTGAAAGTGAAATAAAAAAGACACTTTTTTCTATGGAACCTGACAGAAGCCCGGGACCTGACGGATTCCCCCCTAATTTCTTTCAACAGAATTGGGAAATCGTTGGTGCTGACCTAATAAAAATGGTACAAAACTTTTATGAAACTGGTCATATCTCTAAGGAGATGAATGCTTCTTTTATTTCTTTAATCCCGAAAAATCTAAATCCTACGACTCCTGTAAAATTTAGACCAATAACTCTAGCTAATACTTGTTACAAAGTGATTTCTAAACTTATGGCAGGGCGTATGAAAGGACTGCTAGGGAAACTAATATCGCCTTATCAGTCTGTTTTCATACCTGGAAGGCAGATAGCCGAGAACATAACCTTAGCTCATGAAATAATACACAAGATGAAAAATTCAAAATCTAAGAAAGGCTTCATGGGCCTGAAAATTGATATGTCCAAAGCATTCGACAGGATCGAATGGGACTTTCTAAACCAAGTTATGACTAAAATGGGATTTAACAACAAATGGTGTAACTTAGTTCACCAATGTGTTTCTACAACCACTCTTTCGGTTCTTCTAAATGGCTCTCCTACAAAAATTTTTAAACCTTCAAGGGGTTTGCGCCAGGGAGATCCAATCTCCCCTTACCTGTTCTTATTTTGTATAGAAGCCCTCTCTAGATCAATCCAAAATGCTGAGAATAACGGAAAGATTAAAGGTATAAAACTGGTTCATCAAGCCCCCTCTTTGAGTCATCTCCTTTTCGCCGATGACTGCCTAGTCTTCTGTAAAGTTAACGAACAAACTTGTCAAAACCTGGTTGACTTGTTCAAAGACTTCAGTCTGTCCTCTGGCCAACTTATTAATCTAAGTAAATCGTGAGTATTTTTCAGTAAAAAAACAGAGACGAGTGTCAGTAGAAGGGTGAAAGAAATCCTAGGGGTTAATGCAATACCCCTAACTGACAAGTACCTAGGTTCTCCATTGTTCACTAACATATCAAAAATAGCTTGTTTTGAACCTTTACTTGCTAATTTGAGAACCAGGATGACTGGTTGGGATGGAATTAACCTAAACAATGCAGGGAAAACAGTAACGATTAAAAATGTAACTTCGTCAGTTTATGTGTATCAAATGAACTGTTTTAAAATACCAGTTAAAATCGGTAATCATATAACAAAACTCCAAAGGAACTTTTGTTGGGTCAAAAATGAAAAGGGTTTAAATGAAAATGAAAAAAAAAGGGTGTGCTTAAAAAATTGGTCTTCTATTTGTAAAAGCTTAGAGGAGGGAGGTTTAGGAATAAAGAATGTTAGGAAGTTTAACATTGCAATGATTGCAAGAATGGGATGGAACCTACATCAGAATCCTAAATCCCTTTGTGCCACAATTCTAAAATCTAAGTACTCTCCAAACTACGACATACTTCATATAAATAGTAAACCAAAAACAAGTGATAGCTGGATTTGGAAAAGTTTGCTGTCAGGGATTAATCAAAATAAAAAATGTTGCTTTTGGGAACTAGGAAATGGCAGTAACATAGACATATGGGATGACTTGTAGATTCCTGGGACTGAATTACCTCTCCACAGGAACCATCTTTCAACTGAGGGTATTAGTAAGGTTAGTGACCTAATCACATACCACAAAACCTGAGACCGTGATATTCTAACTAGATTCTTTGATGACAACACAATTGAGAAAATAAAGGAAATTAGAATACCAAGAGAAGAAAAAAGGGACACCCCAAGATGGAAACTCAACAAACAAGGTATGTTCTCTGTAAACTCTCTGTACAAACACTTAAACTCTGTTGACAATGTAGAAACCAAATGGAGTAGGATATGGAAGATGAAGACAACGCCAGCAGTAAAAATATTTATTTGGAAGGTTGCCCATTCCATTCTCTCCAATAGTATGAGAGTGGCAGCCATCCTACCTGATATTGATACAAAATGCAAATTATACAATGAAAGCCAAGAAACTCTCTTTCATTTATTTCTGCAATGCAATTATGCTACACAGGTATGGAAGCATTTCAACTTTGATATGGATTTTGTTAGGAATAACACTACTATGTTCCATGAATGGTTAACGAACTGTTTTGAAAACCCAAACAGGGCATAATATGATATAGACTGTCATGTCCTTTGTGGTATCATAATGTGGTCTATTTGGAAAGTTAGGTGTGATGTTGTGTTTAAAAGGAAGTCACAGAATAGTGTTGTAATTGCTAATAACATCATTAAATTTATAAACAGCTACAATATAGTTAATAATACAGGCCACAATATAATGGAAGACCTTTACTATAATTCAAATAATGACCCTGTTCTTCATAATACTAAATACCATGTTGTTGATATTACTATGATCTTGGCATTGCAAATTAACATTGCCATGACCAGGGCAGACACTACTATGAGAGCAGGAATTGGTCTAACTTTGACTGATCATGCAGGTACAGTCACAGAAGCAAGAGGTTTCTTTATTGACAGTACATCAATTGAAGAGCTAGAAAAAGCTGGAGTAGAAGCTGCTTTCCAATGGGCAACATGTTGGAGTGGCCATATAATCTCCTTCAGAAGTGATTCAGAACCAACTCTGGTGCTGCTGGTGGGAATGTACTCAGAAGCTCGAAGACAGCGTTACCTAATCAGTGAAGATTTTGGAAATACAAAAAACTTTGATATAAACTTTTTAGACCAGGATTTTACTCTGGTTATAAGAAATGATGTAATATGGGCAGCAAACTTATCTTCTTTTTGCAAAAAGTATGAAATCAACCACAAATGGGTGGACTTTAGCCTGATGGCATTATTGAACTATCTGAACATTCAAATATGGAATGAGAATGTAATGTATGTTCGTAATTCCATTTTGGGATCTACTTATCAGCAAATATCAATATATTGAGGTACTCCTCCTTTTCTAAAATAAAATAAAATATATTCCCAGGCTCACCTGCCTGCACGATGTGATAGTATCTTACGATAATTCTCAGGGGTCCCAAAACCAGATTAAAAATAGGGTTCAGTTCATTCCGAGTTAACTAAGTATTAACCAGTTTAGAATTTATGTAAATAATAATAATAATGTCGTTTGTCCATCCCGAGTTCCTTTCAACCCAACTGATGTTTTACCCTATATGGAAAAATATGAAACAAAATTTATACAACTTTTAACCGAAATCATAAAGTAAACATTAATTTCCGTTAGTTTTATAAAGAATTTGGTAAGGTTACCTCTTGTAATTATTGATTGTTCTCTCTTAGAGCAAACATTAAGAAAAGCAACAACGAAAGAATCTATCTAAAGATAAAAACGAAGGACATTGATTGATTCGTGTATTCAAATCGTGAATTAGTGTTGGCTCTACGATTGACAGACCAATGACTTTTTGTTTAAAAAATCGAAATGTTGTACGATCAAATAATGCGGCGAGCTACTGTTGCTTGTGCTCTTTGGTAACGACTCAAGGTTGTCTTTCATTTTCTAAATTTGTTATGGTTGTAGTTTCTTTGTTCATTTATCCATACATTGATAATGTTTCATATTTTCTTTTAATTTGTATGGAAGGAAGATTTCAATAAAACTGAATAAAGTAACAGGAAAATAAAAATCATTTTAATCAGTGAGAGAAAAAGAAAAAGAAAGAAATCAGTGAAGAAAATCAAAACCTTTAACCCTAACAGATTGACAACCAAAATTCATCATCAAAAGAAATTGATGAACACTACACTAGCAGAAACATCATGGTGAGGGAAAAACAACAGGAAAAAAAGTACAAAATCATCACCAATTGGATGGAAATCATAGAGAATAGACGAAAAGCAGGTTGAAAAATCAACATCTACTAAACTAGTTAAGCGGGAGAAAAAGAAATCAAGACCTCCAACATCTATCTATTAAAGTAGTAGGAAATCCAAAATCATCACCACTTAAGGAGAGAAAGAAATCAAAAGCAACTAAAGTAGGAAAGATCCTCTGCTACTTTCATGTTGTTTCAGTAACGATGGCCGTCGTGTGTGTATGAATGGCGTTTATCCCACATTCGTTGTACTAGTGTACATAATTGTACATCGACATGTTATTTCAGCAACATATGACCTTTTGTGTGTATGAATGATGTTTTTCCCAGATTTTTTATAGAGATTTTTACAAAAATAGGCCCGTTTTTTTGGTGCTTTTCATTTCTAGGCCACTTTTTTTATTTATTGCTAGACTAGGCAAGTTTTGACCAAAAGTGATGGATGGAAAGTTAGCTGCAGTTATCTTCCAGCTGTCCATATCTTCTTAGATAAAAAGACGTTTTAGTCCTTCAAATCTATTGAACATTCAGTGCTTGCTGAACTCATTGAATTGCCTGAGCATACATCATCAGTAAAGAAGCAACACTGCACCGGTCGGAATGAATGCAACAGACATTTCAGAAAAGTCCGAAGAATGGAATGGCATTGAGACTGAAGTCCCTTTTTGCCTTCTGAATAGTGACATAGAATGGGAACATGGCCCTAACCCAGACAATTGCCTAACCTAAAGCTTACAATTTAGTACAGTATTTGAGACTTCAGACTTTCGAGACAGTGGACGCATAAGGGTGGAAAAAAAGACAAATAGCAGAATCTGCAGCTATTCCTCGTCTTTTATGTTAGGCGAACTTAGGCGCAGGCCCAAAAAAAGAATAATGTGCATAACTGCTTATGCAGTAAAATCAACTATGCATAACTGCATAGCTTATTATGCATAACTGGTTATGCAGTAAAATCAACTATGCAGAACTGCATAACTTATTATGCATAACTGCTTATTCAGTAAAAACAACTATGCATAACTGCGTAACTTATCATGCATAACTTGTTATGCAATAAAAGCAAACATGCTGAACTGTGTAGCTTACGATGCATAACTGGTTATGCAGTAAAATAAACTATGCAGAACTGCATAACTTATCATGCATAACTTGTTATGCAGTAAAATCAACTATGCATAACTGCGTAGCTTATCATGCATAACTGGTTATGCAGTAAAATCAACTATGCATAACTGCGTAGCTTATCATGCATAACTGATTATGCAATAAAATCAACTATGCAGAACTGCGTAGCTTATTATGCATAACTGGTTATGCAGTAAAATCAACTATGCAGAATTGCATAACTTATTATGCATAATTGCTTATGCAGTAAAAACAACTATGCATAACTGCGTAACTTTGACTGCATGACAAGTTATGCATTGTTTAGAGTATCTGCATAACCTGTTATGCATATAAAGTTATGCCTTCCCTGATGAGTGTTATTAAATCATGTTACAGTTTCAGGAGAACTTTAGAGATGAGTACAGTGCAATGGAGTTGGAACTCTGTGAAATCGAAACTAAAAGATTGAATCGAAAAGATCTACATTGATCGATAACCAAATAGACAAGACAGACATCAACTTGGGAATAATGGTAGTTACATCCATAATATTCGATAACCAAATAGACAAGACAGACTTGTTTTTGCTTCAAAACTCAATATTGCAAACAAAGCACGATGTACATTTTAAGGCACTTAATCATGCTTATTAAGGTCATAACCAGGGGTAAACTGGTACACTTAACTTAGCCATAATTTCAGTACATGATATAACTAAAATAGTAAATCCTGATTAGAAGTACTTACAACATAGAAAAATGCAACTAACTCAGATGGTGTCAATGTCCAGACAGTATTTCCATCGGTGGCAGATATTCCAGCAATAACCATAAACATTTCACCAAAAAAGTATGAGTATGCAGTCACTGAAAGACTGGCCGGATACTTCAGTAGAAGCGGAGCCTGGAATATGTATGCCATACACAAATCAGTATATACAACTTCAAATACACATCTTGGTTCATTCTCAGTTTCATAACCATTTCAAAATCATCTCACCAAACCCATACTTCCTGCAACATCTCATTCATTCAGGCCATCCCATAACACCTACAGTTTCATCTACACAAACAACACCACCATTCTCTAGCTATCAACACCACCAATCTACGGTTCATGCATCTCATACAACCCTTTCACTGAGAAGAACAATTACCTCAAGATAAATCCATTCCAGCAAATATAATTCAATTCTTGTTCTTTCTTAACTGGATTCTGCAATTCTTCTCAAGGCTACAACATCCCACCAAATTATTTCATCCAACACCAAAATACTCCCATCATCACCAACAGTTCTCAATCTTCATAACAAATTCTATCGAACCCTTCTCTCGGTTTCCTGACTTCAATCAACTCCAGCACCACCACCAATCTTCTTTAATCTTGAATTACTCTTCATTGTTTCCATCAATTCAGCATCAACAACTTCTACATACTCTTCTCATATAACTGAAATCACCAGCAAACCCTAATTCTTTGATTCATCTTCAGGACAACTTCAATCAAACATCAATTAGAACAAACCCATCTTCTAACTTCTTCTTATTCATCCTCAAATTAAACTCTGATTCAATTTCTCAGAAACCGTAACTCAATTCCCAACTATTCTCCCAGAACTGCTTCATATCATCAATTCATCAACAACCCCTCTTTTCCTCATCCATTAAGATCTCAATTCATTTCTCAATTTCATGCCAAACCCTAACTCTGATTTTATCAGATTAATCCCGAAACCGTAAAATCTCTAATTGATTTTCTTCATAAACCTCAACCACACCATCTTCTTCAACAATCATACCACCTCAACATCTGATGTACTTAGATAGACATAACACACGACTCGCAGAGAGTCAGCAGAAAACAAACGGAGGATGATATCAGCAGAATCATTCAAAAACAACACCAAGAACCCAATTTCAGTTCGAATTCAACCCTAGTCTTCGATTATCGAAACCATCACTGCCAAACACCATCAATACTTTCTTCACAAACTGAACCTTAATCTACTTTGCTTCTCAATTTCTATCAAACCCTTTTTCTTCACTAATGAGCAGAAGAAAGAAAACGAAAGGAGAAGAAAACAAAGAAGAAGAAGAATGAATGAGATCGAACACGTGACTGACACACACGTGTGAAGGACATTTCAGTAATCTTATCACATGTATGAGATCTCCCTATATGATATTTTGGCGAGATATTGACAAGTCAATGCGATAAATTGACCGAGATGGTTAAAGTGGATGGAATCCGTTTAACTTTCCTAGTTTTGCAAGAAATAAAAAAAGTGGCCTAGAAATGAAAGTGAGGGTCCAGACGAGGCCTACTTCTGCATATAATCCTTTTTTATATTAGGGTACATATTTGTACACCAACATGTTATTTCAGCAACATATGACATGTTGTGTGTGTATGAAAGTTTTTTTTCCCCATATTTGTTGTGGTTTTGTACAAATCTGTACACCAGCATGTTGTTTCAGTGACATATATCCTGTTACGTATGTATGAAAGCTTTCTTTCATGAGAATACGGGGGTACCAAAATACACCACCAACTTTTTCTTAGGCAACCTGTATGGACTAAACTCAAATACAATTCCGAGAGTTACAACTTATTGAATCTCAATCGGGATTTCTATGAAGAGTTATGTCTCTTTTTTCTCATAATCAATATGTAAACAAAAACAAGTTCGTGAACCTGATTATACCGTGAGAGTACTCGGACGATTCCAAAGATCAATATCCAAGATCAATCAAGTTGTATCCAACAATTAAGATGGACCTATCTACTTTGATTGATTTTACGTACAACTTGTGATATTTCAATTATATAAATAGACAATATAATGCGGAAAAGAAATAACACAGACACCAGAAATTTTGTTAACGAGGAAACCCCAAATGCATAAAAACCACTGGACCTAGTCCAGATTTGAACACCAAACTGTATTAAGATGCTACAGACTCTAGCCTACTATCAATACTTCAGACTGGAATGTAGTTGAGACCGAATCCACCATCACAGTAATTCAGTTACAGTCGCACTCTTTACACCTCTCGAATCTCGTAAGACTCTGCGCAATTGATTCCCTTAGCTGACGCCCTTTACAACTTAAGAGTTGCTTCAACTCAATTGAAGACTTTAAACCAATCTGTCTCCCACAGAAAAGCATATACGTGATTTCCGTTCTGATCGTTAAATCAAGGTGAGATAGGAAATCGTTTGCATTTAACTAGGTCTAGCAAACCTCAAAATCCGGTACTTACGACTCCTGAAGAGCAGCCTATATTATTATTCACCTCACAAGTAAAACCTACTCTGATTTCAACAAAAAATCGTTATAGAGGAATATAACTGTGGAATCACAAAGTCTGAGACGAAGAACTTTGGGATTTCAATTTATCTTGCCTGATCGGAGTGAGACTTAACAATCAGTAACAAGATCAAGATACACGAACTAGTAAGATAAAGATAGTCGGACTTGACTTCATGAATCCCTAAGCGAAGTCATTTTAGTCGCTAAACCTAAAAAGGTTTAAAAGAGAGGACGACTCTAGTTTGCAACTAGATAAGAAAAGTGTCAGGGATTCAAAGATCCCAGTTACTTGAGGTTCTCCTTTTATAACTTTCAAGATCAAAGGTTGCTTTAGATTTAAGCTAAGGTATTTTTGAATCAAGAAATCAATATCCACCATTAGATGAATCTTTGACTTGATATAAACACAACCAAATATACATTACGGTTAGGATGAACCATAACCGAATCGAGTATTATGACTTGTTCATGAAAGGTTAACCGAAACTAGCCAGTCGAACTATAAGCTTAGACATTTTCATATAACACTTTTAGACTTTAATCTTGAGTCACAACCATAGGTTATAATGTGATCAAATATGTCTAGATGTGTTTTTAGAGAGTTGTTCAACTGCAGATTATCTCATAGAAATAATTTTGATGCACCTGAATATATTAGACTGGGTAAGTACGTGCACTTACTTCCAGTTCGTGAGTTATTTTTGTCACAATATGTATACCGAGTATGTGTACCCTTAAGACAAAAATCGTTCAAGAGTCCACAAAACTTTTGGGTATCCATATTAGGTATGTGTACCTTCCTGAGTTTACGAATCAACAGATCTTTTTGGTATCCATACCGGGTATGTGTACCAAAGCCGTTGCCGAATTATAGTTACGCCGTTTCATGTACTGGGTACATGTACAACGGCTCCGGACCTATAATAATTATGTTAGTACGTGAACTGGTATGTGTATTGTCTTGTATCCAGATTTACAGTAGTTTTATATCTCTCTATTCTAATAATCGATTTGGAACATTCCCAAATAACATCAATGACACATATCATTGTTCCATGCTATTTTTCAAATGATTAACTTGAATCATGATTTAGGTCATAAAAAATAAATTGTTCTTAACCAAATTCATCCAATTTTGAACAAATAATCTAGACTTAGTCATTCATATTTCGAGAATAATTGACAAGATAAACTTGACTCAATTTTTTTTATTGTGCTTACAAAAGTCCACTTAGTCATGCGACTTAGTCTCATAGATAGAAAGGTAAAAACTAAAGTAATAGGTTGGTTCAGTCTTCACTTACCTTTTGTCGGTGAAGTTCTCCAAATGTATTTTGTTGATTTCCGCCTTCAAATGGTAGAACGCAGTGATGTCTGGTACTCAACTACACACTTATATCCTAATTTGAGACTTGATTAAATGTATACTATCAATCAAGATATAGTTTTGATTAACTAAATTTGACAACAAGCTTGAGATAGAAACATTTGTGAGTTCGACAGAGCAATCATGTAACAATCTCCCCCTTTGCCAATTTTAATGACAAAACTATCGATACATATGGATTAAAAAAAATAAAAGCTTCAAAACTCCAGAATCCATCATGCTTGATTTCCTTGGTTCTCAAACCCCTTGAATTCTTCGTTACTTCAAGATTTCCAATGATTTTGAACGTGTTCAACTCATCATCGTTGTTGTTGAAGATCCGTAACGATAAAAACTTTGAAAACATATATTCTCAATCTTGTTATACAGAAACATAGTATTATTATGTTATTTAAAGTTCAATTGTATCACAACTTCGAAGTAATACTGCGGTAATATGTATCTTCCCCTTAGTCAATACTTACATCTTTTGTATAATAGGTGAAACCTATAGATGTCGATTCACTCCCCGTACATAATGATCCGTAAACCATATGTATATAACGCGAAACTACTAGTTAATTCTCCCTTTTTTTGTCAATAAATATTGGCAAAGGTACGAAAATTATGGGATCGCAATGAATTCCAATAAAAGATACTTCAAGACTAAAGAAACACACATCAACTTTAATTTAGATGATATCACATAGTACAAAAAATACTTAGTGTCTCATCTAGGAGATATTAAGATACAAGCATCCCCTACATATTCCACACCCACTCTCCCCATAAAAATATATCAATTAAGCACAACTTCAAAAAGAACTCTTCCCATTTGATGTCATTCCCAGGAGAACAACATGGGTGACCTTGCTTTAATAAAAAGAAGGATTTTGTCGGACATTAAAAAATCACATGACTTGTATCCTAAAACATCAACATAAATTAATCTCAACGCCAGTTACGAATAAAGAGATGATTTAAACGATATGACTCAACATAAGAAAAATCTTATGGAGTTGATAATGCAGTAATCACACAAAAGTGTGATCATGGAGAGATCAATACTGTGGAAATTCTCATACAGTTTATTCTACCTTTAGTCATTAAATTCATAAAGACTTAATAAATCTAACTCTTGAGCATATATGAGATATCAGTTCAATTCATAAAACATAAAGGACACATATATCTCATAAGACTTTGACATACACATAACCAATAAATATTAAACGCTGCAAGTTCATCTTCCAAAAACTCTAGAATTTAAATTAATAAACCTAAAAACATGCAAGATGAAAATCGTTGGAAATAGCTTGTGTTCTCACAATATATGCTACACCAAACCCTAGTTATCCTTCTCAAACACAAGAATAAATTCTCACAAGAAGTGTCCTAGTACTTAAAATCCTTAAAGAGTTTTTTATCACCTCCGAACTCTTTATCAACAACAGGCATCGAAACATAAGTTTCGTGAATAAAAGAGTTGACTCCTTCAAATATTTTTGGTTGTTGTTTGACAAGTGCTTCTTGTAGCTCGAGTGATTTTTGTAGAATAACTTTAAGTCCCCTCACCTCCATCTTGGTTTTCTTAAGTTCTTCGAGAATAGTTGCAAATCTTTAATGACTGAAGCGCTCGGCTCTAGGTTTCTTCATATTTTTCGTTTTTCTTTTAAGAGATGAATCATAAGGATATGATATCTATTGTTTCTTTATAGTTGTCTGTTTTAGAGCATAGATCGGTTGAACCCACCAATCGTTGGTATATCAAGTTTGGTTGTCATATTTTAGTGAATCAAAACTCATGTTAAGAGTCGCTTGATTATGTACTAGAGTCAACTTCGTAAGGTTAGCTTGAAAGTATTAGGATATGAGACATTACAAGTATTGCGAATACTTGAAGATGTGAAGAAGCAAGGAGCTACAACGACAACAATCATCCTTACACTTGAGGTTAGTGATATTTGACTTGAACTGTTTCATTCCCTAACGTATCTTTCAAGTCGTGCATATTGAAAACAAAACTGTGAAGCATGTTTGAACTCTAGATAGACATAGTATTAAGGAATACAATACGAGGTTTATTGCTTAACTGTTAGAGCATTGCTCGGTCGACCTTGCATGCGTTGCTATCTCAAGCATGTTTGTCAATGTTAGTGATCAAAACTATAAGTATTGATTTCTAGTCCATTATAGCTAAGTCTCGGACTAGGATAGAAAAGTGTAGTTGAGCTCAAGGATTTCATGGCGATTCATCATACAAGAAGAAGAACTACTCAAGGAACCGGTGGAACTTCTCGACAAAAAGGTATGTGAAGACTTGAACTTATCTGTCACTCAAAAGTCTATCTACTCTATCTCCTACTCTTTGAGACAAGAAGTCGTATGTTATATATATAGACTTGGATTATACACATCTGGTATTTCGATCCGAGTATACCTCGCCTATCTATATCTCGAAATATGTGTTGGTAAGCTTTTCGCTTCGATCAAGTTTATCTTTACCTAGTGACGAAAGTCATGATATGTTTCAATAACATTGAAAATTGCTTTAACGAGAAATGGTGTAACAACTACATAACGTCCTCTAAGAATGTCTCAATGATTGAAATGAGAGTTTAGATTACATAACCAATGGTGGACATAAACATTGTTGTGGAAACACATTTATGTATAAGTCTTATTCCTTGAACCAAAGTTTGCGAACTTTGTTGATCAAGAGAAACCGGAGAATGGCGTGAGCCAAGTCCGCGAACTGCCGAACTTCTCATCCCGAGAAATTCTGCTGGATTTGACGAACTAGCTGCGTCCGCGAACCCAGTCCACGAACCGGCGGAAAGTCTTTGCCGAGATTTTATGTTGGAGTTTGTAAACTCTACCGGTTCCTTAAGTCCGCGAACCTAGTCTGAGAACTCGAGAAAGGTTATATATCTGAAGATGATTTCTGAACTTAAACTTATAAAGACTAAGGAATGCAGTTTGCAAACCGTGGCTATAAAAGTTCATGAACCGATTCGAGTGAATCAAATCATCTTTGCTTCAATTGTGTCTTGTGTATTACATGAGATTTCCTTGCAATTGAACAACTCTCTAAACTAGTTCATCTGAGTCATTTGAACTAGTTATGGTAAAGAAGAACATGGTTGATATGAAATGCTCATATGGCTAACCTTTTGATTGACTATTATTGAACCAACAATACACACGTTTGGGTACGGTTAACAAACCTAGAGGCGTGTAGTTCAAGTGTGTATAACAAGCTAAGTTTTCGATCTAACGGTTGAGAAATATTAACTTGAATCTAAATAAGGTTTTCATCTAACGGTGGATATTGTTTGCTTTGTAACCAAGGCAAAACCCTGATTTGAAAGACTACATATAAGAGACATCTAGTATTGTGTAAAACTAATTCCCACACCTTACGTGTGATACTAGTTTGTGTACTAGAGTCGATTCTCCTTTAACCCTATGGTTTTCTTTTCTCAAACCGGGTTAAACGACTTAAAGACTTCATTGGGATTGTGAAGCCAGACCGATACTACTTTTATCGTAGTTGTGTGATCTGATCTTGCATCTTTTATCGTACGAGTACAATCATATTGATTGGCTTGAGATTTGATATCTCCGATAGGCAAGATATAAAAAGTAATCACAAACACCTTCGTCTCATCGTTTGTGATTCCACAACATCTTGTTTCGCTACCATACGATTAAGATTGTTGTGAGGTGATTGATTAATCTAGGCTGTTCTTCGGGAATATAAGACCGGATTATCAATTGGTTCCTGTTCACCTTGATTATTATCAAAAGACGGAACAAAACCTTTAGGGTTTATCTGTGGGAGACAGATTGATCCTTTGATAGACTTGTATGTGGGAGACAGATTTGTTTATTATTAAAGCCTGCAATTTTGGGTCGTTACAACTCTTAGTTGTGGGTGAGATCAGCTAAGGGAATCAAGTGCGCAGTATCCTGCTGGGATCAGAGGCGTAGGAGCATAACTTTACCTTGGATCAGTGGGAGATTGATTGGGGTTCAACTACAGTCCAGTATGAAGTTAGCTTGGAGTAGGCTAGTGTCTTTAGCGGCTTAATACAGTGTGTGTTCAATCTGGACTAGGTCCCGGGGTTTTTCTGCATTTGCGTTTTCCTCGTTAACAAAATTTCCGGTGTTTGTGTTATTTCAATTTCCGCATTATATTGTTTTATCTTTATAATTGAAATAATACAAGTTGTGCGTTAGATCAATCAATTGGAGATTTCGACCTAACGGTTGTTGAATGATATTGATTGATCCTTGGATATTGGTCTTTGGTACCATCCAAGTTATCTCTCTTTAATTAAGACTCGCAGTTTGCTTGAGTAAGATTAAATCGAGAGATTGAGATATTAACTCCTTGAGATACTTTTACCTAGATTGAGTCTGTCTCTCTAGTTGATTCTCTAGAAAGTGTTTCGGAGTTTGTCCATACAGATTTCTAAGCGAAATATTGGGTGGTGTTGTTAGACCCCGCTTTTTCATTAACCATTAAACTTTGTAGATAAGACATCGCCATAATCATTTGAATGCTATTGTGATTATGTATGGGTATGAGGGGAGGATTTCATCCTAGGGAACAATGTTTACATGTGTTCTAAGGAAGTAAATTCATAAACTTGTTTGTGAATCGAAAAGGATATCGCCAGGTGTTATTGGTTTTGTTATTCATTGCATATCTTATGAACAACCAATATGTGTGATTAGTAGAACCGCTCATGACTTGCTTGTGTTCTTGGTAAAACTATTCACAAAGGCCTGACTTATTTATTAGTATGACTTTTATTAGTGCAACCGATCTTGAGTAATCACCTGAGATGGTATGATCGGGTTTGTGATTTCATGTCTGACCAAATCTGGGAAAAGGGGAACCGATCCTAGTAAGAGGTGCAGTACATCACAAAGGGGAACCGATCCTTGTATGAGGTGCAACAGGTTTATAGCTGAAACAGGAACTGATCCTATGGACATGTGCAACACGTTTTTAGGCAAAGGGAATCGATCCTATGGACATGTGCAACACATATAAGTTAGATACTATATATATGTGGGGAACCGATGCTAGTACCTAGTCAACCGAATTTTGGAAAGCTAGTGTGACTATGCACATTACTCACATGGAGGTAGAACCAAAACTTGTTTTGGTAGAACCGTTAAACCCGTGATTTGTGATTGAATGTTATTTGATCAATCGCATAGATCTTGAAAGTCATATGAACCAATTATAAAATTATTTGGAAGTGTGGCAAATCAGTTTCAAGGTTGTAAGTATGAAAGAGAACTTACAAAGTTAGGATGTTGACATACTTTGAATACGTGTTGTGAATGTTTAATATTTAATTGTTCAAAGTTATTCCTTAATAACTAAGAGAAGAGAATTCTAGAATCCAAACATAAATAAGTTAAGAATCTTTTAATTAAGGTTATTAATTTCATTTTCAGGAAAATAAGAATTAGTAATGTGCATTTACTAATTAAAGATTTTCTGAGAGATTTCGATCATTATTTTTGAACAGAGCATTTCCAGGAATATCTTGAGAATATTTTAGGTTTTGGAAATTACTTGGTGTCCAAACTTCCTAGTCTATATATACTTGAAATTTGCATTTCTAGCAAACTAATTCTTCGTAACAGGAAACTACCTCTTGTTGTGCTGCTACTGGTGAAGCCGCCTATTCGGAGAGGAGAGTAACCTAATTAGGCGAAATAATTTACGACCGCTCGTTTTAAAGTCTTCTTTGGGATTGAGAATCTTTATTAGCACCGCTGGTGGGAAACTAGATAATTGCGGTTTGTCTTTTGTTTCATTGATTTGACTGACTAACGGTGGTTGAACTTTGATTGCACCTAGTTTGTTTATGCTCGAGGATCTTCTCTTCTGATATAAGATTCACTCAAACTAGTTCAGAGTTTCGACAGTGATCTTTAGACTGTTTGTAGTTCTAAAGACGATCTTGTGATAATCCATTGTTAACAGACTCCTTTATGTGCGTGATTGATCACAAGAGTTTCAAGTGATTGTGTGCAGGTGTTTATTGAAGATCTAAGAAGATTTGAAGACAAAGAAGATATTGAAGATTTCTGATTTGTGGGTTCATAATCTTTGGTGTGCACAATACTTGCTTCGGTAAAACGATGATCCAATTAATAATCGGTTTTATCCTTGTGATAGAATTGGATTGATTAATTGAGTAGATCGGCACCAACATAATTCTTTGGATGAAGAGTGTTGATCGAAAAATCTTAACGATTACTTTGGTAATTGAACATAAGATAGATCTAAGGACCTGACGAAGGAGTTTATGTTAATATAAACAGAAGAGCCTTTGTCCGACTCATATTACTTGGTTGAAGAGAGTTGATACCAAACAGATTTGTTGTTCCTTTACTGTTTGGAATACGAACCAAAGGAATTGTTCCAAGTACGTGACTTATTTATAAGTTGGAGGCTGTGAATACAGACGGAACTAGGTGAATTATAGGTTTAGTTGCTTGGTCTCAACTATACGAAGTTAGGTGTAATTTGTGTAACGGCTTAATCCTGAGAGTATTCAATTCTGGACAAGGTCCCGGGTTTTTCTGCATTTGCGGTTTTCCACGTTAACAAAATCTTGCTGTGTCATTTACTTTTATTTTCCGCATTATAATTGTTTTATTATAATTAAAGTAAATCATACAAACGTTAATTCCCATTTACTTGATAAGTGAATCCTATTGTGTTTGGTTAAGTCCGAACCTTTTTATCAAGTAAACATACTTCGTTGTTGTATTGTCTCGATCTCGTATCCATAGACGATCACACGAAGTGTGAACTGATTAGTTGCATTGTCTCGATTTAGTCTATAGACAATCACTTTCGGAGAAAGGACTTATAAGTAGGAAAAGTTTTAGATTGAGGTATATTTGGGTACCCTCGTCTTTTTAGTCTGAATATCAACAACCATAGGAGCAAAAATTTCACGAGGAAATATTATGCTTTGGGTGTCCATAATTCTTAAGAATAAAATGGATTTGTGAAAACACAAATATGTATTGCTCATCAGGAAAAATGTGAAAGATATATGAGTCTTGATGAAGAAGATATTTACCACGCAGGGTTTTGGAACAAGGATGTAGTTCCCGTACTATAAAAATACATAAAACTTTAGAAGCGTAAAATGTCACTTTTATCCTTACTAAAGTTTCTACATAGATCAAACTTTTAAGTACCATTACTTGAGACATAGATTAAGATGAACATGTTGGTTGAGTAAACAAAACCTATGTTGATTCATGTCATTCTTGATTATATCGAAATATCGATACCCCCATAGACTGTATACAATGGTAGCATCAAACAAATTGGCTAAGTTTTCTCCTCATAAGAACTCAGATCGGTATTGTCCTATGTTTAGGCAAAAGAATTATTATAATGATAGTTCAAATTTTGCATATCGCTCGACAAGGTCATTTATTAAAAGACCCAATTATAGAAAGAGAGATGATTTTTTAAATGCAAAAACAAGATCTGATGTTCCAAATTAGAGAAAGGGTGTTTGGAAAAATATTCAAAAGGACAATGATCCTAATGGTATGAAGGAGAAAGCTGCTCTTGCAAAACCCAACTCTAAATGGGTCCCTAAGTCCTCCATAGCCAAGAAGGGACTAAAAGTTAGTCACAAGAATGACTCTCAGCTGTTAATTGTTGGTGACAATAATTACAAGAGTCTTCTTGAAAGGCTAAAGAAAGACATTATGTATGAAATCTCTTGTACTAGTAAAGGTTGTGATAATGACACTCTTCATCACAAGTCAAAGAAGAAAAACAAGAGATGGAACAAGAGAAAACAAACCAAGAAAGAGGTCAAGAATGATGATTCGGTCTTAGTCATCGTGACGAACAAGACAAGGATCAACTTAACACAGCTTAGTTGTGCTGAAATGTGCATGCTCACCTTTGTGCTCAATCTTATGAAGGGTGAGGAAGCACGTAAAACTGAGCACATGATCTCTAGGTTATGATATGCTTATTAACATCTTTAGGAGATTTCTTTTCTTCTATACTCATACTTTCTCTATCTATATTTGAGGTTTTGATATAAATGGTAATTGTGAGTTTATGATGTTGATATCTACTGATCACATATGTGTAGCTCTTGTTTTTACGGTTAAAACGAGCCAAAAATCACTGAATTCCGACATCGTATGCAAAATTGATGTCAAAAACAGTTTCTTTTTGTGATCCGTCACAAGTAACACTTGGGGTACCGATCCTAGTGATAGGTTGAATATGGGGAACCGATCCTAGTGAGAGGTACCCATACAAAGAAGTGTAATACTATTTTGCTCATAAATTCTTCGTCCGGATTCGGAATGACCTCATTCTTTTTGCATTGTTTTCGTAATTCAATTTCCTACAAGATTGAGGTAATTTCAATACTTGATTTCATGTTGAATTTTTTATGGTGTATTGCAATTTGATTTTATGAGATGTATGTTTTCGGTTTTTATTACATTGATATTCGATCTCATAATATTGTTAACCATTGTGGTTTGGGTGACTTTTTGATTCAGCAGGATTAAGTTCTAGCCCATGTTGGTAGGATTTATTAAAGAATTATGAGGGGTTCTGGTAGAAACAATATGTGAAAAAGTCACAATATGTTGAATCGGTCTTGCTTTAGCATAAAAGCATATGTGTTTCGAAGTTTTGCTTGCAATTGTTAAAACCGATTTTCAACCTTTCTCTGATAAAGGTTGGTTGTTGTTATTCTTTTGTTTTTGCATAAGGATGACAACATAATGATATTTCGATATAAATTCTCCCCGGAAGAAGATGCAAACATATTGAGGTAAGAATCTTGTTAGTTAATTGTTTTCCTGTTTAAGAAAAGCCTGAGTTTATTTCATATATATTTATTGCTTTTGCTTAATAAAATTTCGGTACAATTGATGTTTATTCCATTATGTGCGCATGGATGTATGTGTGATTCAATTGGTTCTGGTTAAGAAAAACTATTGCTATCTTGCTTTATTGTGTGGTATCAATTGTTTAGGCTTACAAAATTTCGGTGCAATTGCGGTGTTATAATGTCTATGTTGTTTCAATTGCTTCCGGTTGAGGTGAATAATTATGCAAGTTGATTTATTTGGTTTGTATGAATTATTAATGACTTAACGAAATAAAAGGTTTACGGGATGAGTTTTTTAGTCCAATTCGATTCCGGATAAGAGAAACTAAGTTCATTCTGATCTTAGTTAGACTTATCGAAGTGAGGTTCCGGTTATTCAGGTCTAATGGAATGCCTTAACAAGAAATGCTAGTTAACTAACCTAGTACCTATCTTGTTTGAAATTGAAAGTTCTAAGTTTATGGATGATTAGAACCTGATGAGAAAAATAGAGTTATCTTTATTTTGGTCTTATCGAATAAGTGATTGTTTTTGTACAATCGGTTTAGCAAAGGAACTAAGGTGCTTAGTTGATTTTTGGTTTGCTAAACTAAAGTGGAAAAATTGTTTTGGACAATTGTTTCCTTGGTAACATATCAAAATAAAGCTACTTGTAGTTTCAGTTTTGATATTGGTTATCAAAACATGGTGTGTGGAACCCTCGTCCTAACTCTACAGGTTGCAAGTCTATTTTGAGATTTGTAAGATTCTTTTCGTGTTGTCCTTTATTTTTTCATTTCTTTGTCATTTTGTGACAAAAAGGGGGAGAAATATATGGAGTAAACAAGTGATACTGGCATTGATTTTATATTGATTGATATCGCTAAGGAAAAGAACATTGGTGCTTTAACGTTTAATCTAAACGAAAGAGTGAAAGCACATACTAAGGGGAAGTAACATATCATATTAAGTGGTATAACAAAGACGTGCGGATTGAATATCTACCTATCTTCCTTAGGGGGAGTATTAGCTTTGTTATTATAATGTCAACAACGACATTTTTGAGAATTGAATGTATGCAGTTTACTGTGCTGTTGAATTCGGGAATCAAGCGTGTGTGTAATGAATTCTTGTAATTTTTTTATCTATATGATGTAAGAGTTTTGTCACTAAAATTGACAAAGGGGGAGATTGTTAGAGAATAGCTCGGTTGAACCCACCAAGCGTTGGTATGTCAAGTTTGGTTGTCATATTTTAGTGAATCAAAACTCATGTTAAGAGTCGCTTGATTATGTATTAGAGTCAACTTCGTATAGGTTAGCTTGAAAGTATTAGGATATGAGACATTACAAGTATTGCGAAGACTTGAAGATGTGAAGAAGCAAGGAGCTACAACGACAACAAACATCCTTCCACTTGAGGTTAGTGATATTTGACTTGAACTGTTTCATTCCCTAAAGTATCTTTCAAGTCGTGCATATTGAAAACAAAATTGCGAAGCATGTTTTAACTTTAGATAAACATAGTATTAAGGAATACAATACGAGGTTTATTGCTTAACCATTAAACTTTGTAGATAAGACATCGCCATAATCATTTGAATGCTATTGTGATTATGTATGGGTATGAGAGGAGGATTTCATCATAGGGAACAATGTTTACATGTGTTCTAAGGAAGTAAATTCATAAACTTGTTTGTGAATCGAAAAGGAAATCGCCATGTGTTATTGGTTTTGTTATTCATTGCATATCTTATGAACAACCAATATGTGTGATTAGTAGAACCACTCATGACTTGCTTGTGTTATTGGTAAAACAATTCATAAAGGCCTGACTTATGTATTGGTATGACTTTTATTAGTGAAACCGATCTTAAGTAATCACATGAGATGGTATGATCGGGTTTATGATTTTATGTCTGACCAAATCTGGGAAAAGGGGAACCGATCCTAGTAAGGGGTGCAGTACATCATAAAGGGGTACCGATCCTTGTATGAGGTGCAACAGGTTTATAGCAGAAAGGGGAACCGATCCTATGGACATGTGCAACACGTTTTTAGGCAAAGGGGAACCGGTCCTATGGACATGTGCAACACATATAACTTAGATACCATATATATGTAGGGAGCCGATATTAGTATCTAGTTAACCGAATTTTGGAAAGCTAGTGTGACTATGCACAATACTCACATGGAGGTAGAACGGAAACTTGTTTTGGTAGAACCGTTAAACTCATGATTTGTGATTGAATGTTATTTGATCAATCGCATAGTTCTCGAAAGTCAGATGAACCAATTCTAAACTTGTTTGAAAGTGTGGCAAATCGGTTTCAAGGTTGTAAGTGTTTCAAGGTTGTAAGTATGAAAGAGAACTTACAAAGTTAGGATGTCGACATACTTTGAACACGTGCTGTGAATGTTTATTATTTAATTGTTCAAAGTTATTCCTTAATAGCTAAGGGAAGAGAATCCCAGGATCGAAACATAAATAAGTTAAAAATATTTTAATTAAGGTTATTAATTTCATTTTTAGGAAAATAAGAATTACTAATGTGCATTTACTAATTAAGGATTTTCTGAGATATTTCGATCATTATTTTTGGACAGAGCATTTCCAGGAATTATGGAAACCGAATTTGTGCTTTAATGAATATCTTGAGAATATTTTCGGTTTTGGAAATTCCTTGGTGTCCAAACTTCCTAGTCTATAAATACTTGAAGTTTGCATTTCTAGCAAACTAATCCTTCGTAACAGCAAACTACCTCTTGTTTTGCTGCTACTGGTAAAGCCGCCTATTTGGAGAGGAGAGTAACCTAATTAGGCGAAATCTCTTACGACCCCTCGTTTTAAAGTCTTCTTTGGGATTGAGAAGCTTTATTAGTACCGTTGGTGGGAAACTAGATAATTGCGGTTTGTCTTTTCTTTCATTGATTTGATTGACTAATGGTGGTTGAACTTTGATTGCACCTAGTTTTTTTATGCTCGAGGATCTTCTCTTCTGATATAAGATTCACTCAAACTAGTTCAGAGTTTCGACAGGGATCTTTAGACTGTGTAGTTCTAAAGACGAGCTTGTGATAATCCATTGTTAACAGACTCCTTTATGTGCGTGATTGATCACAAGAGTTTCAAGTGATTGTGTGCAGGTGTTTATTGAAGATCTAAGAAGATTTGAAGACGAAGAAGATATTGAAGATTTCTGATTTGTGGGTTCATAATCTTTGGTGTGCACAATACTTGTTTCGGTAAAAAGATGATCTAATTAATAATCAGTTTTATCCTTGTGATAGAATTGGATTGATTAATTGAGTAGATCGTCATCAACACAATTCTTTGGATTAAGAGTGTTGATCGTAAAATCTTAATGATTACTTTAGTAATTGAACATAAGATAGATCTAAGGACCCGACGAAGGAGTTTATGTTAAGATAAACAGAAGATCCTTTGTCCGACTCATATCACTTGGTTGAAGAGAGTTGATACCAAACAGACTTGTTGTTCCTTTACTGTTTGGAATACGAACCAAAGGAATTGTTCCAAGTACGTTATTATTTATAAGTTGGAGACGTGGGAATACAGACGGAACTAGGTGAAATCTAGGTTTAGTTGCTTGGTCTCAACTATACGAAGTTAGATGTAATTTTGTGTAGCGGCTTAATTATGAGAGTATTCAATTCTGGACAAGGTCCCGGGTTTTTTCTGCATTTGCGGTTTTCCTCGTTAACAAAATCTTGATGTGTCATTTACTTTTATTTTCCGCATTATAATTTTTTTTATTATAACTAAAGTAAATCACACAAACGTTAATTCCTATTTACTTAATAAATCCTATTGTGTTTGGTTAAGTCCGAACCTTTTTATCAAGTAAACATACTTCGTTGTTGTATTTTATCGATCTCGTACCCATAGACGATCACACGAAGTGTCTCGACTCAGTCCATAGAAAATCACTTTCGGAGAAAGGACTTATAGGTTGGAAAAGTTTTAGATTAAGGTATATTTGGGTACCCTCGTCTTTTCAGTCTGAATATCAACAACCATAGGAGCACAAATTTCACGAGGAAATATTATGCTTTGGGTCTCCATAATTCTTAAGAATAAAATGGATTTGTGAAAACACAAATATGTATTTCTCAACAGGAAAACTTCTTGTGAAAGATATATGAGTCTTGATGAAGAATATATTTACCACGCAGGGTTTCAGAACAAGGATGTAGTTCCCGTACTATAAAAATACATAAAACTTTAGAAGCGTAAAATGTCACTTTTATCCTTACTAAAGTTTCTACATAGATCAAACTTTTCAGTACCATTACTTGAGACATAGATTAAATGTTGGTTGAGTAAACAAAACCTGTGTTAATTCATGTCATTCTTGATTATATCGAAATATCGGTACCCCCACAGACTGTATAGAGTGGTAGCATCAATTTCTAGAATGATTCTTATGAGAATAAATTTACATAAAATCAGTTATGTAACCGATTTATTACCAGATAGAATTATCCTGGACTATTTCGATAAAGCAAGGCTCAACAAAAATATATTATTATTCTCTTAATAAATGGCAGTATAACGAAGTAGTTTCATTCTCATCAAAGAACATTAAAGATGGAAATTCAAGTAATAATATTCAAGTTTGATCCAAAGTACTAATGTGCATAGTTCTCATCTCTTTTAAGAGCGCATGAAACAAGATGCTCTTTTCAACACAATAAGTTGTGTTGAGGTGAGCAGTAATGTGCTCACCACTAGGTTCCTGCACGAAATTTGTAATACTCTTCTTCACGGAACGTTTAGACCGGACTATTCTCTTCTTTTGAGATTTTACCTTCTTCTTTGAAACATTCAATCTTTTAGGAGAAGAAGAGTTAACTTTACGTACCTCAGGATTGTACTTCTGAACAAGCTTAAGCACATTTGCCAAACGACTAGCCCACCGTTACAGTTTGTTGACATACCTTAATTTATGATTATACTTGAAACATTGTGTGAGTACGTGACCCTCAATGGTACAATAAAGACATGTCTGGTTGGGGATTGATCCAGGAACGGCGTTAGCATCTAAACAAAGGGTACCTGAAACATTAGTAGCAGAATTTTCATTAGTATACGAAAAATCCATCAAATCCTCTAATGATTTTGATGAAGAATCATCAACCAAATTGTCAAGATTGATATGAGTATTACTGTTAGAGCTAGGCTCGGTAGAACTCGCAAGCGTTGCTATCGCAAGCTTGTTTTTCAAGTTTAGGTAAACAAAACTATAAGTCTTGATTTCTAGTCTACTTATAGCTATGTCTCATATTAGGATAAAATGTGTAGTTGAGTTTTAGACTTCACGGCGTTCATCAATTGAAGATGAAGATCTATTGAGGAGAGCTTGGAGGAACTTTATCAACAAAAGGTATGTGGAGGCTAAAACTTATCTATCACTCAGAAGTCTATTCTATTATATCTCATATTGATGGTGTATGTGGTGCCTGTCAAAAGGGTAAATAAACGAAAGTTCACCATAAGTCATCTCGAGATATTCTCACTAAGGCTCCACTTGATTTAATTCATATGGATCTTTTCGGACCAATTCAACAATCTACTGTTGGTGGAAAGAAGTATGCTTTAGTTATGGTAGACGACTACACCAGATTCACTTGGGTAGCTTTCCTAGCTCATAAGAATGAAACCCTTGGTGAATTTTAGATTATTGTTTCAAATGGACATCAAATCCGCTTTTCTAAATGGAACCTTAAAGGAAGAAGTCTATGTAGCTAAACCTAAGGGATTTGAAAACCCTGATTTCCCAGATCACGTCATTAAACTTAATAAGGCACTATATAGGTTGAAACAAGCACCTCGTGCCTGGTTCGAAAAACTGACCTCATCTCTTCTTATGATAGGTTTTTCGAGAGGAGGAGCGGATAAAAAATTGTTTACCAAGTGGAGTAGGAAAGATGTTGTGATTTCTCAAGCTTATGTAGATGAGATCATCTATGGATCAACATCAGAGAGACTTGCACAAGAGTTTCAAGTATCTCTTGGAAAAGAGTTTGAAATGAGCAATGTTGGTGAATTAAAATTCTTTTTGGATTTACAAATTCAACAACAAAGGAATGGAATTTACTTATCTCAAGAGAAATATGCCAGAGATCTTGTTTCAAGATTTGGTCTTGATAAGTCAACCCCTAAACTAACTCATATGCCCACCACTAGTAAATTGCATCGAGATGATAAAGGTGTAAATCTTTATCAAAAACTTTATCGATCTATCATTGGAAGCCTTTTATATCTCACGGCTACTCGACCTGATATTTCTTTTAGTGTTGGTTGTTGTTCTAGGTTTCAGGAAAATCCAAAGGAGTCTTATCTTGCAGCTGCAAAAAGGATCATACGATATATTAATCAAACTGTATGGTATAGTCCCTCTTACACTTTTGATACTAACACTGATCTTACTGCCTATTCATATGCAGATTGGGCAGGATGTGTGGAAGATAGAAAAAGTACATCAGGGGGTTTCTACTATGTAGGACTGAATCTCGTAATTTGGTATAACAAGAAACAAAATTCACAATCCCTCTCAACATGTGAAGCAGAATAAATACATCGCTGCAGGTTCATGTTGTACTCAACTTCTATAGATGAAACAAATGCTTGCTGATTATGGAATCAACACTATAATAATGAGAATCTTATGCGACAACACTAGTGCAATTCACATAACAGAAAATCCAGTTGAGCATTCAAGGAATAAACATATTGACACAAGGTACCATTTTATCCGAGATCTTTAGGAAAATGGTATCATTAATATGGAATTTGTTCCCTCGGAACAACAATTGCTGATATTCTCACCAAACCATTAGATACTACTACGTATCAAAACCTACGGCAGTCTATTGGTGTCGTTCTAGTTCATTAGTCTTCCATAACTCTTGCCCCTACTCTTATTTAGATCCTTTGGGTAATCGAGTTTGGAACTACTTGAGGTGTAAAGTTTTCCACATTTGTTTCTAAGTAGATGTATCTTCTAAGTATCCTAGTGACTTCTTGAAATCCTTCTTTTCTTGTAAAAGTAAGGTCTCTCTTGTTGTTCTTTCGGGAATGACATCAAATGGGGGAGAGTTCTTTTGAACTTGCGCTTAATTTTCATATCTTTGTGGGGAGTGCGGCTGTGGAATATTTGAGGAGTTATCTTGTATCTTTATAAACTCCATGATGATTGCATTTAGCTTCGGATTTATGATTGCATCTAAACAAAGTTGATATGTACTTTTCTTTGGTCTGGAAGTGTCTCTATGAGAATTTCATTAGGATCCCGTTTTCGTACCTTTGCCAATTTTATTGAAAAAAAGGGGAGAATTAATATGTAGTTCACACTACAAATACACATGGTTTACATGTTTTACGGATCATTATGTAAGGGGGAGTGGTTTTCGTGTTGAGACGAAGTATTGACTAAGGGGGAGTGACACATATCATCATAGTATTGTTGTCGAAATTATGATATGAGAACTTTGATGTTGTGTAATAATACTATGACACTGTATAACAATGATCCAGAGTATTTTTTTTCTCATTGTTATGGCTACGGAACTTCAACAACGATGATGCTAAACTTACAACCTTTGGAATCATTGGAGTACTTGGAAGTGACGAAGATTTCGAGTAATGTTGAAGCACAAAGGAGATCAAGCATGTGGACGAGAAGCTACAAAGTTTTTATCTATTTTGTAATCCATATATATTGATAAGTTTGCCACTAAAATTGACAAAGGGGGAGATTGTTAGAGCATTGCTCGGTCGAACTCGCATGCGTTGCTATTTCAAGCATGTTTGTCAATATTAGTGATCAAAACTATATGTCTTGATTTCTAGTTTACTTATGAGTAAGTCTCGGTCTAGGATAGTCAAGTGTAGTTGAAGCTCCAGACTCCATGGCGATCATCTTACGAAGACGAAGAACTACTCGATAAATAAGTGGAACTTCATCCGACTAAAAGGTATGTGGAGACTTGAACTTATCTATCACTCAAAAGTCTATTCTATCTCCTACTTTTGAGATAAAAGTCGTTTAAGTATGATAGTTTTCATACATACACATTTGCTATTTCGAGCCGAGTTTACTCGCCTATCTTTTTCTCGAAATATGTGTTGGTGAGATTTTGCTTTAACCATTTTCATCTTTACCCGTGACGAAAGTCATGATGACGTTTCAATCTTGAAAATAGCTTTGATGACGATAGTCGTGAATAACGATTGTTATAACATTATAGAAGAATGTTTCAATGATTAAAATGTAGAATTGAGATTACCATCTATGGATATAATCATATATAGTGTGTTCGCACATTAGTGTATAAATCCATGTACCATAAGCCAAGTGCGTGCATATGTGTGCATGCAGTATTGGTGAAGGAGACAGGTTGGGTACGCGTACCCGTACGCGTACTGGCGGAAGTTTTCCACCGAAAATTTCTGTTGAGTTTGTAGTTTGCAAACTTGTAAACCAGTTACCTTAGGTACGCATACCCGTACGTGTACCCACGGAAGTTTTCGAATCGAAAATTTATGATGATTTTGTAAACTCAAATCCGGTAGCTAAGGTACGCATACCCGTACGCGTACTCAAGATGGTGATATCTCAAATCGGTAGTTCATGAACTTAAAACAATAAATTATAAGGAATGCAATCTTTGCAAACCGTGGCTATATTGTTCATGAATTGATTCAAGTGGATCAAACTGATTTTGTTTCAATTGAGTCTATGAATAAAGACCCAAGCAATTGAACAACTCTATCAACTAGTTCTTATGAGCCATTTGAACTAGTTATGAGAAAGATGAATACGGTTAATATGAAAGCGCTCATATGCCTTACCATTGGTTAACTATTGGTGAACCAATTAAGTGTACACGTTTAGGTACGGTTACTCAAACCTAAATGAATGCATTTCATTTGTGTGTGTGACAAGCTAAGTTTCGATCTAATAGTTGAAAGATATTAGCTTGGTTGAATCAGGTTTTCATCTAACGGTGAATATTGAATGCTTTGTTACCAAGGTAACTTAGATTGCAAACCCTGATTTGAAAACTATATAAAGGAGACATCTAGCATATGGAAAAGCTAATCCCCACACCTCCTGTGTGATACTAGTTGGTTTGATAGAGTCGATTCTCCTTTAACCTTAGGTTTCTTCTCGAGACCCTGTAGGTTAACGACTGAAAGACTTCATTGGGATTCTGAAGCCATACGAAACTACTTTTCTTGTAGTTGAGCGATTGTCTTGCCATTTTCTATCGTACGAGTTCAAATGAATAATTGACTTAAGATTATATCTCCGATAGGGCAAGATAAAAAGAAATCACAAACATCTTCGTCTCATCATTTGTGATTCCACAATATCTAGTTTCGCTACCATACGATTTAGATTATTCTGAGGTGATTGATAATACTAGGCTGTTCTTCGGGAATATAAGTCTGGGTTATCAATTAGTTCTTGTTCACCTTGATTTATCAAAAGACGGAACAAAAACTCTTGGGTATTTCTGTGGGAGACATATTTATTCAATTCTATAGACTTTTCTGTGTGAGACAGATTTGTCTTTCAAGTCTTTGAATTTGGGTCGTAGAAACTCTTAGTTGTGGGTAAGATCAGCTAAGGGAATCAAGTGCGTAGTATCCTGCTGGGATCCGAGACGTAAGGAGCGCAACTGTACCTTGAATCAGTGTGAGATTGATTAGGGTTCAACTACAGTCCAGACCGAAGTTAGTTGGTAGTAGGCTAGTGTCTATAGCGGCTTAATACAGTGTGGTGTTCAATCTGGACTAGGTCCCAGGGTTGTTCTGCATTTGCGGTTTCCTCATTAACAAAATTTCTGGTGTCTGTGTTATTTCTATTCCGCATTATATTTTGTTATATAATTGAAATATCACAGGTTGTGCATTGTATCGATCAATTGTGAAATCCAACCTTTGGTTGTGTATTGGAAATTGATTGATCCTTGGATATTGGTCTTTGGTACCATCCAAGTTATTATCCTTGTATTTGATGAAGACTCGCAGATTTCTATTTGCTTGAGTAAAGATCAAATCAAGTGAGAGAGTGTTGATGGTGGATTTTAGTTCGGGGCTAAAATTGTAAAACCAGATTTAATGTGCCGACATCCTGCAAAGGGTAAGGCCATTTGACAAACGATGAGCGCATAAATCCTCTCGTTTTATTTATTTGAAGCAATTCAATAGATATACAAAATTCACTCAGAATGGTGCATGTAGCAACAATCCCAAATATTCTGTGTATTTATAGCATTATTAATTAATGCATAAGTTGCCTTGTATTTCCCGTGCTATTTGGTAGGGTTTTGAAAGAACCTACAACTTAGACCTGCAAGTATACAGGGTCAGTTGTAGTGAGTGAATAAGCAGGGGAAGTCCACAGGGACAAGGAGGGAGATGTGTTGATTTTCTATGTTTCTTAATTGAATTCGAACCTAAAGTGTCAAGACAAAAGCTAAAGCTCAGTGTGGATATGGAGATTGCTAGGATTTTGGAGTCCACCACCTAATCTTAGCTAAGTAATTCAGTTACAGTGATGTCATTGTCTCTGGTAAAAAGTATTTATCACAAGTATTAATTGTCTGATTAAAGCACAACTAATCAAAAGATAAATCTATTCATTTTAATCATGATTTACAGCACAACAAAATAGAATTGATCAAACTACCAAGGATGCATGACATACATGGTGAAAGTAATATGTTGTGGAACTAAGATGAAATCTACCCTTAAGCAATTAAGTAAGCAATAACACCACTAAAAACATGAATAATTTAGCAAAATATTAAGGGCTCCATCTAACCCTAGCAGAATGGATTAGAACATAACAAACATTGTGAACAAATGTAATTGAGTTCTACTGAACATGAAATTATGCTAAAAACTGAAATTGTAATTGAAACTAACAATAGAGAGCACTGGCTAGTCCAGGCCTCTAAGGTTGCGATCTGGCTAACCCAGACATACTTCTAACACATACCCATCATCCCTATTTATACACAAACCAATTTTAGGGTTAACACCCTTTTACCCAAAACAGTGAAATTAGGGTTTGGTGAAAATCAAAATTAGGTTTTACCTAATCACTGATAGCAATTATAACTCTTTACCCGTGCCTTTATTTCCTCTCCTGATGCAACCCATGCCTTCAATTTGTACATGCAAGCTCAATCCCAAAAATCCCCAAATTAACAGTAAAATTAGGGTTTTGATTTTTTTACTCACCAACTGTGATGAGACGAATCAATCGTCTACCCATGCTTCTTATTCGTACTCTCCTGCTCCCCACGCCTCCAATTGCTTCTCAATTTCGACCTAATTTCCCAATTTTACACGCTAGGGTTTCTGATAGAAAACGTGCAGAAATTGAGAAAATAGGTGGCTAAGGAGAAGGGAAAATGATGGGATTAGGTTCCTTTGATGGACGTGGTGGTTATGATGATGGTTGAGGTGGTGACAGAGAGTTGGTGGCGGAGCAGGTGGTGGTATGGCGTTGTGAAGAAGAGGGGAAGGAGGAAGAGAACTCGATAGAGTTTCTCTTAGGAATTGTTTGGTTTAGGGTAAATAAGTTAGGGTTATAGAGTGTTGAGCGGACCCATCGAGTCTTGATGTTTTGCGAACCGAGACCGTTGGATGATATGAGATGAGTTGTATCTAACGGCTAGATGGAGGAAGATCTTGAGCGACCGTTAAAATACAACGAAACTGACGGCTCAAGATGGAGTTAGGTGCTGTAATGTGAAGCAGAATCTTCAGATTTTGATGCACGACGATGAAGCGACCGTAGGATGCTGAGATGATCCAATCTGACGGCTAGAAAGGGAAACGGGTATGGATATAGGAATTGGATTTGGGTGAGGGTTTTGGGCCTTGGGTATGCCAAGCCAATATCTTCTTTAAGAACAATTCTTCCTCTTCAAGCCCACTTCTAGCCTTTTGTTCTTGTGCACAACATTCTTCGCGGCTTCCTTGTGAAGTTCCTCCCGGCTTTTCACCACTTTTCTGCTCTTTTCGCTCCGCTATTCATCTAGTCTTTATTTAGTACCTAAAAATGCAAAATTAATTAATAAAAATATTTATTCTTGAAAACAATGAAAATACAGAATATGGGATAAAATGTAGAATTAATGCACAAAAGATGAGTTAAATGCCAAGAAAAATATATAAAAATATGCACTTTTTAGCACTCATCACTATTCTCAGTAGGACTCTCGTTATTGGTGCGGCATGACGACTGAGTGTTTACTCTTAGCATAATAACACGAATCTCCAAGTGTCCATAGTGAGGTATGCACGAAATACTCGCAGGCCATACATTTATCTAACCAAGAGGACCCTGTGTCGGTGCGCTTATATTAGCCCGATCGAGCATGTTTAATTCCCTAAGGGAAATCTGGACTGTCCATATCAGTCTCAGAAACGATCGCGGCCACGCAAGTTGGCCGCATAATTGAACTAGCCTAGACGAACCCTAACAAGAGCAGGCAATCACCGTGATGTTAACCGGAGGGCCCACCTATGCCCTAGCCGGTCGAACACCACGCTATACCCCTAACGCCTGTCAAACGCCGACCCCAAAGAGGGATGGCCGCGTTTATTTGGAGAAGGCTCAAACGAGCAAGACCGCTCAAAGCAGTCTTAAAATCATCATGATCGTCCAACTTCACCAGCCTGGTTGGACGGATTAGATCATCCCACGATTGATCAGTGAAGAGCTAATGCACACATTAGCGGGCCCACTCCTCACCCACCTGATCGGTTTTATCACGACCTAGCCCTAAAGCAATGAACGCTTGCTCTAAGTATGGCTGACGTGATGCTTAAAGAGTCGCGGAAATCCCACTAGCGTCTTAAATCGATCACAACCATCCAACTTCGCTAGTATGTTTGAATGGCTTAAATCACGCCTAGGACCATCGGGCAGGAACACAAAAGTTCACCGTCGGCCCAATATGGGACCCGCAAGGTCGGTCTCCCCAAAGGAGGAGCATAGCCTGCCAAATCGTTTGGACAAAGTTGCGCACGCGTGACTGATCCAAAACCCTAATTAGGGTTTGTGGCATTACATATATGTCGCAGTTTGATCATGACCATCCATTTTCGCCAGCTCGGATGGAGGGTATAGATATAGACTAAGGAGGTCCGGAGAGCATCAACATGATCGTCGTGGGCCCACCTGCGCATGTAACCGGTCGTCCAAGGTGGACCATGGCCAGGCGCCTCGAAACGCGCGCCCAAAGATGGCATGCCGTGGCCCCCTAAAATCCTTTGCGGCAAAAGATTTCTATTCGAAATCGATCACGACCACTCACCTTTGCCAGACAAATTGAGTGGCCTAGATCGCACCTCCGCGAGACAGAGTGGCATGGACTTGTACACCGGCAAGCCGTCTACACGCGTGCCCGGTCGGTCCCACCAAAAACTTTGTACATGCTTGATTTCGGTAAAGCTAAAGAGTGATGCTTGCGCACCTCTTTAAAACCCTAAAATCCATCAACGGTCGCAAACATGTGCCGCAGATCATCTCGTCCGTCCAACTTTTCCAGCTTGGTCGGACATCCTAGGCTAAGAGTTAAACAGCCAATGAGGCACCTTGGTGATCACCGTCCGTCACTCAACCACAAGGAGTGGTCATCCAAGGTATGGCCCGCACATGCAGCCTTCAAACGATCCCTTGAAGATGTTTGAACATGCTGCTATTTTAAGACGCTTAATCCGTGCCTTACTTTATTAAGCTTTAAAACAACGATGCTTCATACATATTGATCATATTCGATGCATTACATGCATAGAATATACGCGATATTTTATGAATATCGATTTCTTAACTAACTTAGTTATTTAACCTAATAACATCACGTGCTATTTCCCGCGGGTCCCACAACTCGACCCACTTACTCGAGACATCAAACATGTCACAAATTGGGGGATATTTACTGGGGTATTGGTCTGGTGATTTACAACGTGCGGCGTGCAACGCACCCATATATAAGAACGTGTCAGGAGGCATGGACGGTTAAGATGATGAGGGAACTGGGCTAAGACGTGATCGTGCAATCACCTACACGACCCCACTACTCCATCACTCAACTTCCTCCACTTCCTATGAGATGAGGGTTTGCGCTCAATGACTTGTATAAATAGGTCCTTCACCTATTTCCAAATAACACGAACAAACACAGAAAAACCAAGTGTTGTCATCAGTATCCAGAAAACACAAGAACTGATAGCTTTCATTATGCAAGACAGTTCATCATTCTGATACAAGTCATAAACAACCAACACCTTCATAATCTCAACATCTTCTTCGCTTCCCTCCCTAAGATCAACCCCATCTTCTTCACTTTGTGACCGAAGCAATTCCGGAACGACCATTTCTTGGTTTAGGCCAGAATTGTATAGATTGGTCTCTCGAATCAAAAGCACTCCTGTGCAATGCATTTTTTTTGGGTTTAGATTCGTTTCTCATCCGCACACACCTAAATTTACCAAAACCAGCACAAACAATTTTCACCTATAAACAATTGGAGACCACAGTGGGAGATTAATCTCTCGGTTGCAAGATCAATTTTCAATTTCATTTCAATTTGTTCAAATTTCAAGATGGTAGAACTTAGGTCAGTATCAGCGATCAATTCTGATGGAGCTAGCGCTGATAGCACTCTCGGTGTCGATGTCCCTGTCAGTGGAGCTGCCTTGCAGAATGTGATCAATACATCTCGTGGAGCCGTTTCCTCTACCACCAACACCAGTGGAGCATGGGGTATTCCAGTGGGAATGAAACCTCCTATCACCAGAGCCAGAGCAGCCGCAAACCCCGGCATTTCTTCAAATGTAACACCTCCGGTCGTCACTACAACAACTGCCACTCCCCCATCAGGGCGAGGGGCTGGAGGAACAAGAGCAGGACAACCCCCTGTTACCATTGAGGATTTGATGAAAAGGCAGGTGCTAAAGTCAGGACGGACATGGCTACAAATCAGAAAGAGGTACTCATTTTTCTCAACACATTGACTGAGATTACCACAGGGGTCACGAAAGCCCCCGGAGCCAACAAGGAGTGCAGTCAATACAACTGGGGTAGGCACTTCAACGGAGCGGGCCTACATGGACGAAGAAACTCGTGTTGCTCATGACCGCCCAAGGGAAAGGGACCAGTCATCCAAATTCATTACGCGTGAGACCTGGAGCAACTCCTTCAAAACTGGGGTAAAAGGAAATTCGATGGACATGCACCAGCATCAACCTCCATACCCTCAAGATGTGCAACGTATTCCACTTCCAAGAGGCTACACCTATCCCCAGTTCTCCCTTTATGATGGTACAGGTAACGCTCGTGAACATATCTCTCGATTTTTGGAATCATTAGGGGAACACGAATATAATCATTTTCTCCGCCTGAAAGAGTTCTCAAAGTCACTTGTTGGAAGAGCATACACCTGGTACAACAACATCGCACCTAACAACATATCCAGTTGGAGTGAGATGGTCAGTGCCTTCTATAGGAAGTATTTATCCGTGTATGGGGAGAATCTTTCAACGAAACAACGAGCATCCAGACGACTTCGTTAAGAGATTCAGGATTCAAGCGCTGGATTGTCATGATTCGAACGTCACCGAACGCCAGTTGGTGGAATTATGCATTAACGGAATGGTTCCCATATACCATTATTTGTTAGAGAATCTGGGCTTACAAATATTTTCTGATCTCCATGAAGCCGCTAAGCGTTCGCTACAACATCTCCATCATTGTTGGAAAGAACCAGAGTTGTTCGAAACAAAGATGCGCGTGAGAGTCGAGGAAGCAGGCGTCTCATCAACAAGTAATATAATATTGGTCCTTCTGTGAGCGTGGTGGGCGAAGGAGGAAAAAGGAAAGCTTTAGCAACAGAACAACAGCCCAAGCGTGCATCTCCAGCGCAGGGAGTTTCATCTCGAAAGGGAGCGGGAAAAACTCATGTGCAAGAAGCTGGAGATACCGTCCCGGACTTCCCATTTCCCATGAATGAAGTCATAGAACTCTTGGAAGCATGGATTCAGGATAACGCGATCAAGCTACCTCCTATCAGACATCCGCCGACCGAGGAAGAGATGGAAAATCCCAAATATTGCCGTTACCATAGGTTCGTCCATCACCCGACTAAGGATTGCAATAAACTGAAGCACATTTTCAGAGAAAAGGTAGAGGCAGGTGAACTCTAGTTAGGAAACGAAGGTGTTCATAGGGATCCTCTTCCTATTAGGAGCTGCATGATCTCCGGGGACTCTGTTCGCAAGACTGTACAGTCTACGATGAAGCATCTATGTGAAATCCTGTATTTCTCCAAAGCACCGCGTTAAGACATATTTGCATCCCTCAACCGCATTGTGTCAGGCAGGCGTTTGTATCCAGAAAAGGAAATAACGAAACCTCAGTCATTCCTGGAAGATGCAACTAGCAAGGGAAACTGGGGACTCTTGACCGTCACTCGTTTGAAGGATATCGAGTTCGACAGCACATTGATTGATGCAGCCTCCGAATTTACCATCATCACCTTCAAGACTCTGAAAGCCGAAAAGATTTCAAAACAGGAAGCTATTCGCAGCCGACCGTGATCAGGAGCTCAGAAGGAGAATTCAGAGACGCCTATGAATACATTAACCTTGAAGTTAAAATCGGTGATGCTATAACACAGGCTAAATTTCACATAGTCAAAGAGTATCCGAATTACGACATGGTCCTGGGACGCCCGTGGATTCACGACAACAAAGCAGCACTGGGAATGTGTCCTTTGACGATTTCAATACCTAAAAGAATCTCCAATGAACCGTCAAATCCTGAAGATTATTTGTTTCCGTGTCAACACCTTGCAAACGTGACGCAACTTCCTGGAGAAAGCGCGAACTCATACCTTAAAAGGTTCCGAGCCCATGTAAGTCTCATTGATCAACCTTTTTTACAAACAATAAAACCTCTTCCTGCTGAGGCTCGGGGACTCGTTTCAATCAACAACCTAACCGCCACTAATATATGTGAGTGGGGCGCCGGTCCTTTCAAGAGTTTTGACAAAAACTTGGAAGCGGTTAGAGACGACACAAATCGGGATATCTTGCCAAGCCCGAATCCATTTCAAATCGGATATTTGGTGATGAAGATGACCATATTTCAAGTTGGAAACGTGATGGTGAAGATGACTAACCAATCTGATTTGCCAACAACAAAGGAACGTGAACCGTATTTGGTGGAAGACGTCATCCTAGGCGGTTATTGCAAGATCATCAACGCCGACAAGCTTGAGGGCGTGACGATTCACTCACGATGGCTCAAGCCCTACAATACCTAAAAGCGTTGTGCTACCCTTTTTCCTCAAGTGTTCTCCATAGTAGTTCCTCTAACAATTTCCCTTTTAATGCAATGTTTGTAATTCCTCCAAAATGAATGCACTATCTTCATTCATAATTATTAAGGTTTCAATTTCCAATTAATCAAAGTACTATTTCCTTTTAGGAATTTCTTTACCTCTTAAAACATGACATAGAATTCTGAGTCAGCCTAAACCATCATTACCCACCAGATTAAACCAGAAAGAAAACCCTAAAGGAAACATTGCGTATCCTCTAGAAAATGTTGGAGGGATAGAATATGTGATGAGGAAAATAGGAAAAGCGTTTTGATCAGTCTACTCCGACGGAAATCAGGCAGACCTCATGTCAGGAGCACAGGCAGGTTCGTGGTGTTTCATTATAACATTATTTTTCATCACAAGAATAACGTACAATTAATCACATGAACCTGAGAAGACTCTGATATACCCATATTGGAATATTTATATCAAAACAATATGAAACCCTTATTCAAACAAGCAAGCAAAAGAGGAAGACCCTGAACTCAGGCGCCACTGAGTACAAGGAGGGAGTGTTCAAAAATTACAACAAGATACTCGTCCAAAAAAAAAGAGAAGGGAGATGTGCCTTCATCATCGCCGGAGTCTGCTTCAACACTGTTGTCATAAGACGCAACTTTTTCTTCCTTCGGATCTGCCTTAGCTTCCCTCTCGGATATTTCTGCGAAGTCAGCATCGCTCTCCGCCTCAACATCCTCGGTAGGAACAACTTCCATATTTTCTTCAAAGACCAACGCAACATGGGAGATTGTGCTGACAACCTTTGGACGCGCGGTTTCATCAGTATCAAAATCGAGGATTATCACACCGTCGCGAATCACAGAATCATGCTTATCTTCACTTGGAGGTCGTTGATGTTCAACCCGTCACCTCTTTAACCGCGCTGCAAATCTTTCAGCTCTCGTGCTTACCGGTGGTTGCGACGCCTCATTATGTCTCCATTTTTCTTCTCTATCGATTGAAGCCAAAAGGTTTTGAGTGCGTTCTCGAGCAATGCGCAGATGCAGAATCGACATGCCCCGTATAGCGCGATCAGCTTCGCGAAGCGGAACATCAATTTTAGCCATCATCTCCTTGAACACATCATCAGCCTCAGGTTTATTGACTTCGAAGCTTCTTTCTGGAGAGGTACCGGAGTAGTCCTTACCATCAGCCTCCATAAGATTCTGCAGGAAGAGGTTATGATTACATAACATATATAAAAAAAAAACATGATCAATCAGAAGATCAAGTTGTGTAATGGACATGGAGCATTACCTGGGATAAGGAAATAAACAATTCTGCGATGGGAGGAGTCTCAAGGTCTTCTTTATATTTCACAAGTTAACAAGATCCCGTGAAGAAAAGGAGTCTTCACTTGCCGTCTGCAAAGGCTACAGATGCGGGATAGCAATCAGTGGATGTTTGTCGAATATTTGAGGGCAGCTGTTGTGCAATAAGAAAAAAAACGCATCTTTCCCAAAGAACGAGCCAGATTCCATCTTGGTAACACGCGATGAAATCTTTCCTGTGAATTTGTTTTATTTGTCACCATCTAATGCCTACCCCACAATAGTGCAACTATTATGTACTAGGCAGGGGACTTTATGTTGATGGTGGGTTTTAGTTCAGGGCTAAAATTGTAAAACAAGATTTAGTGTGCTGACATCCTGCAAAGGGTAAGGCCATTTGACAAACGATGAGCGCAGAAGTCCTCTCGTTTTATTTATTTGAAGCAATTCAATAGATATACAAAATTCACTCAGAATGGTGCATGTAGCAACAATCCCAAATATTCTGTGTATTTATAGCATTATTAATTAATGCATGAGTTGCCTTGTATTTCTTGTGTTTTTCTCAGCAGGAATCTCGTTATTGGTGCGGCATGGCGACTGAGTGTTTACTCTCAGCAGAGTAACACGAATCTCCAACTGTCAATAGTGAGGTATGCACGAAATACCCGCAGCCATACCATTCTCTAACCAAGAGGACCCTGTGTCAGTGCGCTTATATTAGCCCGATCGAGCATGTTTAATTCCCTAAGGGAAATCTGGACTGTCCATGTCAGTCTCAGAAACGATCGCGGCCACGCAAGTTAGCCACATAATTTAAATAGCCTAGACGAACCCTAACAGGAGCAGACAATCACCGTGATGTTCACCGGCGGGACCGCCTATGCCCTAGACGGTCGAACACCACGTTGTACCCCTAATACATGTCAAACGCCGACCCCAAAGAGGGATGGCCGCGTTGCTTTGGGGAAGGCTCAAACGAGGAAGACCGCTCAAAGCAGTCTTAAAATCATCATGATTGTCCAACTTCACCAGCCTGGTTGGACGGATTAGATCATCCCACAATTAATCAGTGAAGCGCTAATGCAAACCGTAGCGGGCCCACTCCTCACCCATCTGATCGGTTTTCTCACGACCTAGCCCTAGAGCAATGAACGCTTGCTCGAAGTATGGTTGACGTGATGCTTAAAGGGTCGCGGAAATCCCACTAGCGTCTTAAATCGATCACAACCATCCAACTTCACCAGTATGTTTGGATGACTTAGATCACGCCTAGAACCATCGGGCAGGAACACATAAGTTCACCGTCGGCCCAACATGGGCCCCGGACAGTCGGTCTCCCCAAAGGAAGAGCATAGCCTGCCAAACCGTTTGGCCAATGTTGCGCACGTGTGACTGATCCAAAACCCTAATTAGGGTTTGTGGCATTACATATATGTCGCAGTTTGATCATGACCATCCATCTTCGCCAGCTCGGATGGAGGGTATAGATATAGACTAAGGAGGTCCGGAGAGCATCAACATGATCGTCGTGGGTCCACCTGCGCATGTAACCGGTCGGCCAAGGTGGACCATGGCCAGGCGCCTCGAAACGCGTTCCCAAAGATGGCATGACGTGGCCCCCTAAAATCCTTTGCGGCAAAATATTTCTGTCGCAAATCGATCACGACCACTCACCTTTGCCAGAAAAATTGAGTGGCCTAGATCGCACCTCCGCGAGACAAAGTGGCATGGACTTGTACATCGGCAAGCCGTCTACGTGCATGCCCGGTCGGTCCCACCAAAAACTTTGTCCATGCTTTATTTCAGTCAAGCTAAAGAGTGATGCTTGCGCACCTCTTTAAAACCTTAAAATCCATCAGCGGTCGCAAACATGTGCCGCAGATCATCTCGTCCGTCCAACTTTGCCATCTTGGTCGTACAGCCTAGGCTAAGAGTTAAATTGCCAATGAGGCACCTTCGTGATCACCGTCCATCACTTTACCACAGCGAGTGATCGTCTAAGGGATGGCCCGCCCATGCAGCCTTCAAACGATCCCTTGAAGATGTTTGAACATGCTGCTATTTTAAGACGCTTAATCTGCACCTTACTTTATTAAGATTTAAAACAACGATGCTTCATAGATATTGATCATATTCGATGCATTACATGCATAGAATATACACGATATTTTATGAATATCGATTTCTTAGCTAACTTAGTTATTTAACCTAATAACATCACGTGCTATTTCCCGCGGGTCCCACAACTCGACCCATTACTCGAGACATCAAACATGTCACAAACTGGGGGATACTTACTGGGGTATTGGTCTGGCGGTTTACAGCGTGCGGCGTGCAACGCACCCATATATAAGAACGTGTCAGGAGGCATGGACGATTAAGATGATGAGGGAAGTGGACTAAGACGTGATGACAAGGAATACTTTTAAACATCTGGCACAGGCATTTCAGCAGGACGCGCGTTTATATATGAAGAGGCTCGTGTTGCTCTTGAATGCCCAGTAGAAGGGAATCATTAATCCAATTTCATCACACTTGAAGATAAGGAACGACTTCTCCAAAGTCGAGGCAAAGAAAATCAGCAACGCTCCTGAGTTCACAGAGACTCTCTTCCCGTCAGGAGCTGCATGATTTCTTGGGAATTCTCCCACAAAATCGTGCAGTCTATGATGAAACATTTATGTGAGATTCTATATTTCCCCAAGGCGCAGCGTCAAGATATATTTGCAGCCTTCAACCGCACTGCATCAGGAAAGCAGCTGTTTCCAGCCGGAAAGCCGTTCCCAAACCCCAACCTCTCCTGGAAAGCATGATTGATAGATGAAACTGGGGACTCCTAACCACTGTTCAGTTGAAGGATGTCGAGTTTGACAACACGCTAATTGACGCGGCCTCCGACTTCAACATTGTAACCATCAAGGATCTGAGAGTTGCAAGGGAAAATCAAATAGAAGAAGCGTATTCTTTCCCATGAGAGAAAAAACACGACTTGCCGATCAACACTATTTGTGCCGTCTTCCTATATGCCATATTGTATCAAGTCGTTTTTCGAATTCAAGGGTTAATAAGCACCCTCATTAGAGTTTTCTCCAGGAGAACCTTCGACGTTTCTCTCCAAGAGCCGCTTCGACGTTCTCTCCAGAAGTCGCTCCACTTCAACGTTCTCCAAACAGCGGCTCCGCTTCAACGTTCGCTCCAGCAGCCGCTCCGCTTCAACGTTCTCTCCATAAGCTGCTTCAGGATCCGAAGCCAAAGCTTCAGCGTTTTACTGCATAAGCTTCAATGTCTTCTCCAAGAGACGAAGCCGCTTCAACGCCTCCTTCCTGCCAAAGATCGCGTTGTATCCGCCACACTCTTTCCTTCCAAGGTTCGTGCCCGTAGCCACCACACTCGTCCCTGTCAAGGATCGTGATCGCAGCCATCCAAGGTTCATAGTTGTGGCCACCATTTTCATCCCATCAAAGACCTGGGAAATTTTGTCCGTCTATCAACCCGTCATCGTCCTGATGTCATCACGAACACCTGATGCTACTTACTCATGGGGGAGCCTAAAATACCCAAAGCCCAATCATGCGCGATGGACATGCCTAGCGGAGACAGAGCTAAGTAACTATCCTTAAACTAAATGATTTATATCTATTAGGCATATTCAATAAACTTTAAAATATCTTAGTCTTGAGACATGCAAATTCCTCAACACCACTATTGTGTTGCCAGGCATGCTGCCTCAACATATATTTTCCTCTTAGTGTTGAGACGTGTAAATTCCTTAACACTCACTACTGTGTTGCTAGGTATGCTTCCTCAAAACATTTTCCTCTTAGTGTTGAGACGTGTAAATTCCTCGACGCTCACTACTGTGTTGCTAGGCATGCTTCCTCAACACATTCTTCCTCTTAGTGTTGAGAAGTGTAAATTCCTCAAGACTCGCTACTGTGTTGCTAGGCATGCTTCCTCAACACATTTTCCTCTTAGTGTTGAGACGTGTAAATTCCTTACCCCTCATTACTGTGTTGCTAGGAATGCTTCCTCAACGCATTTTCCTCTTAGTGTTGAGACGTGTAAATTCCTTAACACTCACTACTGTGTTGCTAGGCATGCTTCCTCAACACATTCTTCCTCTTGGTGTTGAGACGTGCAAATTCCTCAACACCACTACTGTGTTGCTAGGCATGCTTCCTCAACACATTCTTCCTCTTGGTGTGGAGACGTGCAAATTCCTCAACACCACTACTGTGTTGCTAGGCATGCTTCCTCAACACATTCTTCCTATTGGTGTTGAGACGTGAAAATTCCTCAACACCACTATTGTGTTGCTAAGCATGCTTCCTCAACACATTTTCTTCTTAGTGTTGAGATACGTAAATTCCTCAACACTCACTACTGTGTTGCTAGGCATGCTTCCTCAACAAATTATTCCTCTTGGTGTTGAGACGTGCAAATTCCTCAACACCACTACTGTGTTGCTAGGCATGCTTCCTCAACACATTCTTCCTCTTGGTGTTGAGACGTGAAAATTCCTCAACACCACTATTGTGTTGCTAAGCATGCTTCCTCAACACATTTTCTTCTTAGTGTTGAGATACGTAAATTCCTCAACACTCACTACTGTGTTGCTAGGCATGCTTCCTCAACAAATTATTCCTCTTGGTGTTGAGACGTGCAAATTCCTCAACACCACTACTGTGTTGCTAGGCATGCTTCCTCAACACATTCTTCCTCTTGGTGTTGAGACGTGAAAATTCCTCAACACCACTACTATGTTGCTAGGCATGCTTCCTCAACACATTCTTCCTCTTGGTGTTGAGACGTGCAAATTCCTCAACACCACTACTGTGTTGCTACGCATGCTTCCTCAACACATTTTCCTCTTAGTGTTGAGACGTGTAAATTCCTCAACACTCACTACTGTGTTGCTAGGCATGCTTCCTCAACACATTTTTCCTCTTGCTGTTGAGACGTGAAAATTCTTCAATACCACTACTGTGTTTCTAGGCACGCTTCCTCAACACATTTTCCTCTTGGTGTTGAGACGTGCAAATTCCTCAACACCACTACTGTGTTGATAGGCATGCTTCCTCAATACATCCTTCCTCTTGGTGTTGAGACGTGCAAATTCCTCAACACCACTATTGTGTTGCCAGGCATTCTGCCTCAACACATCCTTTCTCTTAGTGTTGAGACGTGTAAATCCCTCAACACTCACTACTGTGTTGCAAGGCATACTGCCTTAACACATCCATCCTCTTAGTGTTGAGATGTGTAAAATCCTCAACACTCACTACTCTGTTGTCAGGCATACTGCCTCAATACATTATAATGCTGACGGTTACACCACCTCAACAATCATCTTAGACGTTCAAAGCAGCGCCATCTTCTCCGTTGTATAGCCAGCGCCAACAGTCCGCTCCACAGCCAGCAACGACATGCCACCCCCAGCGCCAACAGTCTGCGTCCTATCCAGTGTCATCCACCTTTCTGTAGCTGGCCAGCACCTATTTCACAGACCAAGTCGCACTTCCACCGTTGCCGATCAGTAGCCAAAGTTACAGCGCTGACGCCAACACCCTATGGCCAAGCCGAATTTATACAAAGCCGCCAATGCAAGGATCACAGATTCTTCATGCCTCCTGACAAAGGTTAGCCAAATCTTCTAAAAATCTCTTCATGACTTTGCATTTCGATTTTATCCTTGTCTGTCACCATCTCATGCTTACCCAGCAACAATGCCACTGTTCCGAGCTAAGCATGGGACTTAATGTTGATGGTGGTTTTTAGCTTAGGGTTAAAATTGTAAAACCTTGCATCTGATGTGACGTCACTCTGTAAGGAAACGAAGACATAAGTGTCAACCTCTCCACTGGCATATTTATTGAGCCATTCAATATATTTACATGAAATTTATCCAGACTGGCGCATGTAGCAACCATCCGAGATCTTCTGTAAATTTTGGCGCCTTGCCTATATTCGCTTAATATAAGTTTCTTTGAATGCTTTCTATGCTATGTTCCCCGGCTGAACCCTTAATGTTGATATGGCATGAAAATTTGTGTTCACTCGCATCAGAGTAGCACGAATTTCCAAATATCAAGGATAAGGTCTTTGCATAAGGTATTCAATCAGAAAACATGCAGCTCTCTAGCAATGAACTTAAAGAAATATATGTCAACACATAGGATTCAATCAATTACTTTTGCGCCTTGCGCAATATACCAGACCTTGCTTGTCGAAAGTAAGCCTAGGCAAACTAGGAAATTAATCTGCCATGAATTAGTAGGTACAAAACCTTGTCCAGAATCAGAAAAACAAGGAGCCGCAGCAGCAAAGGGAGGCGTGGCCATGCCTTAGGCCAGCTGGCGCCACTTTCCATTGGCCACGCCCCATCTTAAACCGTCCCTATTTCCGTCGACCAATCAGGTCGCTTTAAACTCGCCACACGCAAATAAGTTGTGGCTGGGCCCATACTTGCCGGCCCCATTTCCCATCGACCAATCAGGTTGCTCTAAAGCCGCTACACTCACACCAGAAGTGTATCCACGCCAATGCTTGGCCGGCCCCTCTTCTTCCTACCGACCAATCGGGTCACTTTAAATGCGCCACGAGCACTAGAGGTGTAGCTGCACCTTATGTTTGGCCGGCCCCTTTTCTCGACCAATCAAGTCGCTCTAAACTTACCGCCATACATTAAAGGCCAAATGCACCCTGCCGCGCCACCATACTAACTGGCAAGCCAAACGCACCCTGCCACAACAACATGCCACTCTTCCGCAGTAACATGCCGGCATGCCCTAATTTTGGCCATGACGCCAAATCCTAGCCTTGCCACGCCGCCAAGCCCTAACTTTGGCCATTCCGCCAAGCCATAACTTTGTCCACGACGCCAAATCATAGCCTTGGCCACGCCGCCAAGACCTAACTTTGGCCGCAACGCCAAATCCTAGCCTTGGGCACGCCGCCAATCCCTAACTTTGGCCACGACGCCAAAACCTATCCTTGGCCACGCCACCAATCCCTAACTTTGGCCACGACGCCAAATCGTAGCCTTGGCCATGGCGCCAAATCCTAGCCTTGGCCATGGCACCAAGCCCTAACTTTGGCCACGACGCTAAAACCTATCCTTGGCCACGCCGCCAAGCCCTAACTTTGGTCACGACGCCAAACCGTAGCCTTGGCCACGCCGCCAAGCCCTAGCCTTGGCCACGACGCCAAATCCTAGCCTTGGCCACGGCGCCAAGCCCTAGCCTTGGCCACGACGCCAAATCCTAGCCTTGGCCACGACGCCAAATCCTAGCCTTGGCCACGGCTCCAAGCCCTACCTTTGGCCACGACGCCAAAACCTAGTTTTGGCCATGCTACAACGCCACAACGCCATGGCTACGCCACTGGCATGCCGCTAAACCATGGCTACGCCAGGCGCCACTATGCCAATGGTGCCACTTTATTGTACAACGAGATATGGACATAATCAATGGACATCCTGCCTCATGAGATGCAATCTCAGCCATCCAAGTTCGCCACCGAACTGACAGGCTTGTGACAAGTTTCAGGCAACCAGCTGCCTAAATCTAGTGGCCATGGCTACCTCAGGCACCACTTGCACCACCGTGCTACTGGCATGCACAAGCCACGTCAGCTATGCCACATTTCCACTGGCGTACATCAAAACACCACTGCGCCATCATCAGGCGCCAATAGAAGGTAGCCATAATCTACGACCACCCTTCCTCATAAGATGTAATCTCGGCCGTCCGAGTTCGCTACCGAACTAACTGGCCTGTAGCAAGTTTTAGGTGACCAGCCAAAACAAGCCTAATAGAATCACATGCTATATTCCTGCGGTAAGTCCCTTGACTTTGATTTGCCACACGTAGCAAAGTACTACATGTTTTCCACGAAAACACTTGAGACATCAAAACATGTCACAAACTGGGGGATACTCATCAGGGTATTGGTCTGGAGGTTTACAGCGTGCGGCATGCAATGCGCCCGTTACAAGAAAGTATCATGAAACAGGACAATTAGTGGTGGTGAAAAGTAACGGTGTAAACGAATTCATTTCCTTCATCATGGAAGCATAATGTCTGACGGTTACATGAGTTCACTTCCTTCATCATAGAAGCATAATGTCTGACGGTTACATGTTACTCTATTCTTCCACCACTCAATCGTTTCCACTTCCTACGAGACCAGGGTACGTTTCAATATGACTTGTATAAATAGGCTTCACCTATTTTCACCAAACGACAAGTTTTTAATCGGCAACAACATAGTATCCAGAAATCACCAAGAACTGATAGCTTTTCACTCTGCAAGCCCGTTCTACTTTATGATACAAGTCATAAAACAAGCCACATCTTCAGAATTAACCATTATGGTCTCAACACTCTCTTCGCTTCCCTCCCTAAGGCCAACCCTTCTCCTTCACTTTGTGACCGAAGCAAGCCTGGAACGACCATTTCTTGGTCTAGGCCAGGATTATACAGATTGATTTCTCGAATCAAAAGTACTCCCGTGCAGTGCATTATTTAGGGTTTAGGTTTCTTTATCATCCACACACCCAAAATTACCAAAACCAGCAGAAACAGTTTTCACCCACAAACAAGATTAAGTCCTCTTAGATTTCCAAACGTATTGTTGGGTGTGGTTGTTAGACCCCCCGCATTTTCAGAAGATTTTCCCAGTTAAAATTTAGGTCTTGAAGCCTAACTTGTTTTTTGAGGTATCTCCTTCAAATACGGTTTCTAAGATATCCCAAGCATTTTTTGACTTAGTGCACGAAGTCACACGGTGATGAAGATCTTGTCTTATGGCATGAATAATAGCATTTAACTCGTATGAATTGTGCTTTGAAGCATCTATCTCGGTTTCACAATATTATTTTATATCTTTCTCAACAGTGTTTCCGTTTATAAAAAATGCTAATACATTATATCCTTATACAACAAGTTTCCATGTCTGAAAGTCACGAGCTTGTAGAAAAGAACGCATATCAATTTTCACCATAAGTAATTTGTGCCATCAAAAGCTAGATGTATATTTATCGAGATTGCATTTCTTTCCATATAGTAAGATTTCTTCAAACACAGACTTATTAGGTCTTTCACGTGTTTGCCTGCTCTGATACCAACTGAAAATGCGGGGCTACCAAAATACACCACCAACTTTTTCTTAGGAAACCGTATGGACTAAACTCAAATACAATTCCGAGAGTTACAACTTAATGTATCTTACCTGAGAATTATATGAAGAGTTCATATCTCTTTCTTTTACAATCAATATGTAAACGGAAACAAATCCATGAACCTGATTATACCGTGAGAGTACTTGGACGATTCAAAAGATCAATATTTAAGATCAATAAAGTCGTATCCAACAATTAAGATGGACGTATCTACTTTGATTGATTTTACGTACAACCTGTTATATTTCAATTATATAAATAGACAATATAATGCGGAAAACAAATAACACAGATACCAGAAATTTTGTTAAGGAGAAAGCCGCATATGCAGAAAAACCCCGGGACCTAGTCTAGATTTGAATACCAAACTGTATTATGACGCTACAAATTCTAGCCTACTATCAATACTTCGCACTGGAATGCAGTTGAGACCGAATCCACCTCACAGTAATTCAGTTACATTGGCGCTCCTTACGCCTCTTGAATCTAGAAGACTCTGCGCAATTGATTACCTTAGATGACATCCTTTACATCATAAGATTTGCTTCAACTCAATTGAAGAATTTAAACCAATTTGCCTCCCATAGAAAATCTTATATGAAATTTTCGTTCTGATTGTTAGATCAAGGTGAGATAGGAAATCATTTGCAGTTGACTAGGTATAAGAAACCTCTAAATCCGGTACTTACGACTCCTGAAAAGCAACCTAGATTATTATTCACCTCACAAGTAAAACCTACTCCGATTTCAACAAAGAATCTTTATAGAGGAATATACCCGTGGAATCACAAAGTATGAGACGAAGAACTTTGCGATTTATATCTATCTTGCCTAATCGGAGTGAGACTCAACAATCAGTAACAAGATTGGGATACACAAACTATCAAGATAAAGATAGTCGAACCTGGCCTCACGAATTCCTAAGCGAAGTCTTTTTACTCGCTAAGCCTAATAAATTTTAACGGAGAGGACGACTCTAGTTTACAACTAGGACACACAAGAAAAGTGTCAGGGATTCAAAGATCCCATTTTCTTGAGGTTCTCCTTTTATAAACTTTCAAGATCAAAAGTTGCTTTAGATTGAAGCTAAGGTAGAATTGTATTGATGCTCTACACAACTAATCAATCCAATTTATCCACAAGGATAAACCGATTATAGTTGGATCCTCTTATACCGAAACAAGTATCGTGCACATCAAAGATTATGAACCCCAAATCAGAAATCTTCAATATCTTCTTTGTCTTCAAATCTTCTTAGATCTTCAATAAACACCTGCACACAACAACTTGAATCTCTTGTGATCAATCAGGCACAAAACATAGTCTGTTAACAATGGATTATCAAAAGATCGTCTTTAGCACTAACAACAGTCTAAAGATCCCCGTCGAAACTTCGATCTAGTTTGAGTGAATCTTATATCAGAAGAGAAGATTCTCAAGCATAAACAAACTAGGTGCAATCAAAGTTCAACCACCGTTAGTCAATTAAATCAATTGAAAACACAAGATAAACCGCAATTATCTAGTTTCCCACCAACGGTACTAATAGTGCTTCTCAATCCCAAAGAAGACTTTAAAATGAGCGGTCGTAAGAGATTTCGCCTAATTAGGTTACTCTCCTCTCCGAACAGGCGGCTTCACCAGTAACAATACAACCGAGGAAGTTTGTTGTCACGAAGGATTAGTTTGCTAGAAATGCAAACTTCAAGTATTTATAGACAAGGAAGTTTGGACACCAAGGAATTTCCAAAACCGAAAATATTCTCAAGATATGCAATATAATTCCAAATTCGGTTTCCATAATTCCTAGAAATGCTCTGTCCAAAATAATGACCGAAAATCTCTTTGGAAAATCTTTAACTAGTAAATGCACATTACTAATTCTTATTTTCCTAAAATAAAATGAAGACCTTAATTAAAAGATTCTTAACTTATTTATGTTTCGATCCTGGGATTTTCTTCCCTTAGCTATTAAGGAATAACTTTGAACAATTAAACATAAACATTACTGCCTGTGTTCAAAGTGTGTCGACATCCTTACTTTGTAAGTCCTATTTCATACTTACAACCTTGAAACTGATTTGCCACACTTCCAAACAAGTTTAGAATTGGTTCATCTGACTTTTAAGAACATCAAGAACACTCAATCACAAATCATGGGTTTAACGGTTCTACCAAAACAAGTTTCGGTTCTACCTCCATGTGAGTACTGTGCATAGTCACACTAGCTTTCCAAAATTAGGTTGACTAGGTACTAGGATCGGTTCCCCACATATATATGGTATCTAACTTATATGTGTTGCACATTTCCATAGGATCGGTTCCCCTTTTTTCTACAAACTTGTTGCACCTCATAAAAAGATCGATTCCCCTTTGTGATGTGTTGCACCTCTTACTAGTATTGGTTCCCCTTTACCCAGATTCGGTCATACACAAATCACAAACTCGATCATACCATCTCAGGTGATTACTTAAGATCGGTTTCACTAATAAAAGTCATACAATTACATAAGTCAGGCCTTTGTGAATAGTTTTACCAAGAAGACAAATAAGTCATGAGCAGTTATTGCGAAGACTTGAAGAAGTAAAGAAGTAAGAAGCTATTGCGAAGACTTCTTCAAGTATTCGCGAACTTGAGTAAATTATGTCTAAAAACGATTGTTCTTGAACTCATCTTTATATTGATTAAGGAATGCTTTTGAAAACCGTGTCTATAAAGTTCATGAACAAATTCGAGTGAATCGGATCGTTTTTTCTTCGATTGTGTCTTGTGAATTTACATAAGATCTAAGCAATTGAACAACTCTCTAACTATTTCATTTGAGTCATTTGAACTAGTTATGGTGAAGAAGAATATGGTTGATATGAAAGTGATCATATGGCTAACCATTTGGTTAACTATTGTTGAACCAAATAATGTACAAGTTTGGGTACGGTTACACGAGCCTAGAAACGTGCATTTCATTTGTGTATGAAAAGCTATGTTTTCTATCTAACGGTTGATAAATATTAGCTTGAATCTAATCAGGTTTTCATCTAACGGTGAATATTGACTGCTTTGTTACTAATCTAACATTGATTGCAAACCCTGATTTGAAAGACTATATAAGGAAGAACTCTGGCAACTGGGAAACCTAATCCCCACACCATACCTGTGATACTAGTTGTAGCTAGAGTTGATTCTCATTTAACCTCTGGTTTTCTTTTCTCAAACTGGGTTAACGACTTAAAGACTTCATTGGGATTGTGAAGCCAGACCGATACTACTTTCTAGTAGTTGTGTGATATGATCTTACTGTTTCTATCGTACGAGTACAATTGAAATAATTGGCTTGAGATTTCTATCTCCGATAGGCAAGATAAAAAGTAATCACAAACATCTTCGTCTCATCGTTTGTGATTCCGCAATAACTTGTTTCGCTAGTCGATTAAGTTTATTGTGATGTGATTGATAATTCTAGGTTGTTCTTCGGGAATATAAGTCCGGGTTATTAATTGGTTCCTGTTCAAAAGACAGAACAAAAATCATAGGTATGTTTGTGGGAGACGGATTTATCTATTATAATAGACTTTTCTGTGTGATACAGATTTTTTTATTAAAGTCTTCGATTTTGGGTTGAAGCAACTCTTAGTTGTGGGTGAGATCGTCTAAGGAAATCAAATACGTAGTATCCTGCTGGGATCAGAGACGTAAGGAGCATAACTGTACCTTGGATCAGTGTGAGATTGAGTGGGGTTCAACTACAGTCCAGACCGAAGTTAGTTTGTAGTAGGCTAGTATCTGTAGCGGCTTAATACAGTGTGTATTCAATCTGGACTAGGTCCCGGTATTTTTCTGCATTTGCGGTTTCCTCGTTAACAAAATTCTGGTGTCTGTGTTATTTCTATTCCGCATTATATTATTTATCTTTATAATTGAAATATCACAGGTTGTGCGCTAGAATCAATCAATTAGAATATCTGACCTTTTGGTTGTTGATTTAAATTGATTGATACTTGGATATTGGTCTTTGGTACCCTCCAAGTTTATCTCTCTTGTATTTAAATTGAGACTCGCAGTTTGCTTGAGTAAGATTTAAATCAAGAGATAGAGATATAAACTCTTTGATATACTTTTTATCTAGATTGAGTATGACTGTCTAGTTGATTCTCTAGAAAGTATATTAGAGTTTGTCCATACAGATTGCTAAGCGAAATATTGGGTGTGGTTGTTAGACCCCCGCTTTTTCAATTGGTATCAGAGCAGGCAAACACGTTCAAGACCTTACAAGTCTGTGTTTGTGGCAATCTGAGTCTGAGGACATTATTTCCGACATACACGCATACCAAGATGCCATCTAAAGCTTTTAACTATGCCAAATGTCTTGAGAACACCTAGAAAGATTACTCCTTAGATGATTCTTCCGAATCCCGAGGTAGGAAGGTTGTTAATACTTCTCTCACCGATGAGACATTGAGCACTATGGCAAAGCTGAAATGGAGCTCACCAGAATTTCAAAAAACTCTGCTGAGGTTATTGATTTTCAGGATCATGATCAGATGATTGATGAATTTGAAAAGTCTCTTGATCGAGAACAGGATCTCTATAGCATCATTGAGTCATTCTCTAAGAATACTGAAAAACTTCTCCAAGAAACTACTCTACAGCATAAAAAAATTAGTGTTCTTGAGAATATCGTTAAGGAAGGCTCAATTAGAAAAAAATGTTTGATCGAGGCGCATTCATCAGATCTTAACAAACTTCGTGTTCAAAAAAAGAAACTGAGTGCATCTCTTATTCTAGCCCATGAACAGTGCGGATCCTTGGAAAAGGAAAACTCTGTCTTAAGGAGAAATTCTTTTGTACAAACTAATTCTCGTGAACTACATCACATGAAGAAATACTCTCCAGAAGAAGGTTGTGTCAAGAAAATTTTACATAACTTACAGTCTTCTCATATGGCTATGAACTTAAAACAGATGCCATTTATTGATTCTCCTCCACGAACCTGTACATTCTGTGGAAAAAAGAATCAATATGCTATCCATTGTTTTGCCAGGAGGAAACAAGTTTCTAAACTTCAAAATTTGCTTCTTTCCACTGTCAACAGAACAAATAGTCGGTCGACTACTGCAGTGAACCGCATGCCCAAAGGAATCTTATGATCTTCATTCTAGAAGACATCACAGGGTTCAAGTGCATTTTAGCGGTAAAAATTCTTGTGCTGCTGATAAAAGCATTCCATGTGTTTATAAGATTGTTTCTGATAAATTTAAGTCTATAAAATGGATTCCTATCTACTCTGATCCTCTTGAACCAGTTGCAAGAGGTCCTAGATTTAGTCCTCGGAGAAAACCTTCTGACGTACTGTTAATCAAGCTGTGTCTTTTTATTCTGGAATGGATGCTAACCAAAGAAAGGCAAAGAATACAAGGATCAAGCTGTCAGATGATATGTACAACTCAATTCTCAATGATCACAGTGGGATTTTTCCCTCTACCACCTGATTCCAAGTATTCCTTTCCTTGTTCCTAAATTGAGAGGTGCAAGGACAATAATTAAGAATTACTCAAGTATGTTTTATATTTTTCTGTTCAAGTTTTTCTTTTTGTGTGCTGACGGTCCACAAACGTTCGCGTCCTCCTCTTGTGAGTTCATAGGGTTTCCAAAACAAGAGTTTCTCCTGTTTGCATACACGTATATATTACTCTATATTGTATTTTTTCCATCCCTAACAAAAAATATTATATGGAGAACTCTGCAAAATCTCAAGAGATTGTGCATCTTGATATGGAGGAAGACGTTCAAGGACGTGAGTCTATTCAGGAGCTGGTTCTAAAGAAGATGCTTGAAAGAAAGGATCACAACTCCTGGATTGATGATTCCGTCAAGGATTCAATTCGTTTTCATAATGATTCAAAGGTCGAGTTTGCAAATCTTCAACTGCAAATAAACCAACTCTTAGATAGTCAGGACAGAATCCTTGCTAATCAGAATATTCTGATACGGAATCAAAAGAAGCTCATCATGGACTGTGTCAAGGCTAGACAGCTTGCTCGGGTTGTTGATCGTAAAGTTGGTGTTCTAACTCACGAACATGGTGTATCTACGGTCAAGAAAGTAAAGGAAATCCGTGACACCTTCTTTGATGGATTCATTGAAAGATATGAGGTTCTAAACGAACTATGGTTTTCTTATTGTTTGCCTAGTATACCTTCTTTTCTTGTTTTATTTGTAAGAATAACTAGAGTTTGGAATAACCATCATTGTGTTTACACATAGCTATGTCCAACGTTTTCATCTTCGTATTTTTAGATTTATTGGTTTAAATTCTAAATTTGTTTGGAAGATGATTTTTGCAGTATTAATTCTTATGTTTCAAATATTGCAATATTGTTATGGCATATGTGTGTTTACGTCTGAACGTGATTGTCCCATACCTTATCAAAAGTAAAGTCTTTCGTATGTCGATATGCATGTATTGATAAAAAAAATGAATGGAATTTTGACAAATACAAAATTTAAGCCTATTATGTCAATTATTGATGGAAGATAGGCTAAAATATTTTGTTTACAAGGATTATGTCTATTGTAAGTCGTTATGCAAATAGTGATGGAAAATAGAATAAATCCTTGTGTATTCCGCAGTATTGATCTTCCCTGATCCATAATCTTTTATGTATTACTTTGAGGCTCCGTAATGTGTCCTATGTTGAGCACTAAACGACCAAGTTGATTATTTCCATGATTAGCTTTGTTGTTGTTCCGTAAGATACTTTATGTTGAGCATAATCAACTAAATTAATCATCTTGTTTGGTTATTTAGTTATGTCTCCATAAGTTTTTCTCATGTTTGAGCATTTTTGACTGGGTTGATTGTTTTCTTATGATTATTTTAGCCATTGCTCCATAGATTTTCTTATGTTGTGTATGACCAATTAAATTGATTACTTTTGTGATTGGTTTAGTTGTGTATTTCAATTAGATTAATTACGGGTTCTCTTGTGATTAATCTAATTGAGTTTTTTGAGTCTCCATAAGTTTTCTTATGTCGAGCATGATCAATTAAATTGATTACTTTTGTGATTAGTTTGATTGTGTATTCCGATTAAATAAACCATGGGTTATCTTGTGGTTAATTTGATTGAGTATTTTTGGATTCAAATTCATACTTTTATGTGATTTGTTATGTCCAAAGAAATCCTTCTTTTCTCTAGAAATTAAAGTCGCACTTGTTGTTCTTTCGGGAATGACATTTTATGGGGGAGAGTTCTTTTGAACTTGTGCTTAATTGCCATATCTTTGTGGGGAGTGAGGTTGTGGAATATTATAGGGGTTATCTTGTATCTTTAAACTCCTTGATGAATGCATTTAGCTTCGGCTTTATGATTGCATCTAAAGAACAAGTTGATATATACTTTCTTTTAGTCATGAAATTTATCTTTCGGAAATTTCATTAGGATCCCGTTGGATCCTAGTCTACTATATCTAAGGTCTCGAACTAGGATAGAAACTGTAGTTGAGATCAAGAACTCCATGGAAATCATCATATAAGACGAAGGACTACTCAAGGAACCGGTGAATCTTCATCAACTAAAAGGTATGTGGAGACTTGAACTTATCTATCACTCAAAAGTCTATCTACTCTATCTCCTATCTTGAGACAAAAGTCGTTTTGATATATAGACTTAGATTATACACATTTGATATTTCGAGCCGAGTTTATGTCGCCTATCTATTTATCGAAATATGTATTGGTAAGCTTTCGCTTTAACCAAGTTCATCTTTACCTAGTAATGAAAGTCATGATGTGTTTCAATCAGTTTGAGAATTGCTCTGACGAAAAATGGTTTGTGAATAACAAATATATAACGTCCTCTGAGAATGTTACAATGATTGAAATGAGAGTTTAGATTATATAACCATTGATGGATATAAGCATTGTTGTGGAAACACATATATGTATAAGTCATATTCCTTGAACCAAAGTTTGCGAATTTTGTTGATCAGGAGAACCGGAATTGTTTGCACAGTTTGCGAACTTAGTCCGCGAACTGGCGGAAATTCTCATCCGAGAATATCTGTTGGAGTTTGGAAACTCACTCAGCAAGCTCAGTCTGCGAACTGGCGAAGTTCTCAAACCCGAGAATTTCTGCTGGAGTTTGTGAACTCCTTCCGGGAACTTAAGTCCACGAACCCAGTCCGCGAACTTGAGTAGGTTATATCTAAAAACTATTATTATTGAACTCATCTTTATATTGATTAAGGAATGCTTTTGCAAACCGTGGATATAAAGTTCATGAACCGATTCGAGTGAATCAAATCGTTTTTGCTTCGATTGTGTCTTGTGAAGCTACATAAGATCTAAGCAATTGAACAACTCTCTAACTAGTTCATTTGAGTCATTTGAACTAGTTATGGTGAAGAAGAATATGGTTGATATGAAAAGTGATCATATGGCTAACCATTTGGTTAACTATTGTTGAACCAACTAATGTACAAGTTTGGGTACGGTTACACGAGCCTAGAAACGTGCATTTCATTTGTGTATGACAAGCTCTGTTTTCTATCTAACGGTTGATAAATATTATCTTGAATCTAATCAGGTTTTCATCTAACGGTGAATATTGAATGCTTTGTTACTAAGCTAACATTGATTGCATACCCTTATTTGAAAGACTATATAAGGGAGAACTCTGGCAACTGGGAAACCTAATCACCACACCTTACGTGTGATACTAGTTATAACTAGAGTCGATTCTCCTTTAACCTCTGGTTTTCATTTCTCAAACCGGGTTAACGACTTAAATACTTCATCGGGATTGTGAAGCCAGACCGATACTACTTTCTTGTAGTTGTGTGGTCTGATCTTGTTGTTTCTATCGTATGAGTACAATTGAAATAATTGTCTTGAAATTTCTATCTCCGATAGGCAAGATAAAAAGTAATCACAAATATCTTCGTCTCATCGTTTGTGATTCCGTAATAACTTATTTCGCTAGTCGATTAAGTTTATTGTGAGGTGATTGATAATTCTAGGCTGTTCTTCGGGAATATAAGTTCGGGTTATCGATTGGTTCCTGTTCACCTTGATTTTGTCAAAAGACGAAACAAAACTCATAGGTATATTCGTGGGATACAGATTTATCTATTACAATAGACTTTTTTGTGTGATACAAATTTGTTTATTAAAGTTTTCGATTTTGGGTTGAAGCAACTCTTAGTTGTGGGTGAGATCAGCTAAGGAAATCAAGTGCGTAGTATTCTGCTGGGATCAGAGACATAAGGAGCATAACTGTACCTTGGATCAGTGTGAGATTGATTGGGGTTAAACTACAGTCCAGACCGAAGTTAGTTTGTAGTAGTCTAGTAGCGGCTTAATACAGTGTGTGTTCAATCTGGACTAGGTCCCGAGGTTTTTCTGCATTTGCGGTTTTCTCGTTAACAAAATTCTGGTGTCTATGTTATTTCTATTCCGCATTATACTATTTATCTTTATAATTGAAATATCACAGGTTGTGCGTTAGAATCAATCATTTAGAATATTCGACTTTTTGGTTGTTGATTTAAATTGATTGATACTTGGATATTGGTCTTTGGTACCATCCAAGTTTATCTCTCTTGTATTTAAATTGAGACTCGCAGTTTGCTTGAGTAAGATTTAAATCGAGAGATAGAGATATAAACTCTTTGATGTACTTTTTATCTTGATTGAGTCTGACTGTCTAGTTGATTCTCTAGAAAGTATATTGGGGTTTTCCATACAGATTGCTAAGCGAAATATTGGGTGTGATTGTTCGACCCCCGATTTTTCAACCCTGATTATTATCATTAGTATGATTATATCACCGACACTGCTCAAAAATATCAACCAGAAATAGTGCATGAGAATCTCTCTGCACATCGTGCCACTTGGTAACAAGCTTAGCATTACCTCATATTTATATATCTTGAGATGGGACAAGAAATGGTTTGGTTTATGTATAGTTGGGTTAAATAGTTATTGACATTCTAGAATAATTAAGTAAGCTTTCTACTGCATCCATCTCCTCACTCAAATTGTGTTTTCACGGGTTGCTCAACCTTGGTCTGTGAACATCAAAGGAAATTCTACATTCCTTTTGTAGGTCGCGGTTCATAAACGGGTCCAAGCCCATTAGTGGGTATATAAAGAAGAAAGTACGCATACCTTCTTCTTCATCCCATCAGTCCACGTACGTGAACTTTATAGGGTTCATGAAAATCCTCCATTAAATTCCTAGGAGGAAAATAAGACAAAGGGGTGTTCAAGGTTCATTCCAAGTAAGTGATTTCCTCTGGTTTTCTTTTCCAATTTCTTGCTATCATGATGAATTTCAAAGTTTCAAAAAGGATTTCAAAAAATTTGGGTTCTTCATCTTCTAGCATGAATCCTCCTATAGATCAAGATTCTCTTAGGATTAGATTTGTCAATGATTCTTGTGCTAGAGTTTTTTAAAGGATTTCATCTAATGGATTTTTCTCGTGGTTATAAGGAGGATTTAATTTGTTTTGAAAAGTTTAAGCTTGGAAACATCATTGATGGCCTTGGTGAAGGATTTGATACTCTTACTAGAATCTTTTATGCCAAAATTTATGATGTTGATCTTGAAAACATGGAATTTAAGACCATGGTCAATAGAGAAAGGATTCATGTTAATAGAGAATTAATTTCAAAAATTACCAAAATTCCTTTGGGTAATTTTCGCCTTCCTAGGCCAAGTGATGAAAGACCATCGTATGAAACCATCTCAAACGGCCTTTGTCGTAGAAGTGTTGTGTGGAATGAAGGAAAATTTCCTACAAATCATCTAGATTTTCCTTTGATATCCTTTAGAAAACTTGGTATATCTAATCTTTGTCCCTCCACAGTTGAGAATTCTCGTTGGAGTCGTGAGTTTGCGGATTTGGTCTATTTCCTTGTAATGGAAACCAAAGGTCTTGACATTTGTGGATTTATTATTTATCAAATGTTAGCTATGACATCTTCCAACAAGAAGTTAGGCTAACCTTGCTTTATTTAGCGAATTTGTCGCAACCTCTCCATTGAGCCTATTGGCAACTCCATTGGAACTCCCAAGCTTGTTCGACCATGTACCTTCAATCGGATGAAGGAGAATGCTTGCAAGAGACAAAAGTGTGACACAAGTGATGACTTGAGTGATCCTTCTTTGAAGCTTCTTCGCCAAATTTACAAGGGTGTTTGTAATTTGAATACCAAAGTAAGTTGTGTACAAGAAAAATTACTTGTGATTGCTACCAAGTTTCTCGGTATTAAGGAAGACATGGACAAAGTTGGTTCCACCTTCATGGTCTCCAATGATGAAGATGATGAGTAGTTTCTCTTGTTTCTTAATGTTGGTTTTAATTTGTTTTGGTTTATTATGTCTAGTAAATCTTCTCTTTATGTTTTTTGAAGAATAACTAGGGTTTGGAATAACCATTATTGTCAGTACACATAGCTATGTCCAACGATTTTCATCTTCAATGTTTTAGATTTATTTATTTAAATTCTAAGTTTTTGGAAGATGATTTTTTATAATTTTAATCTTTATGATTTTATATATTGCAAACTGTTATGGGATATGTTGTTTACGTCCGTGAACCTGTGACTATCCCATACTTGTTCAAAAGCTATCTCTATTATGTCAGTATGAACGTATTGATAGAAGATAGAATGAACTTTTGACATTACAAAAGTTAAATCCTTTTATGTCATTGTTTTGATGGAAGAAAGGATAAAACTTTTGTTTACAAGGATTGAGTCTATTATATGTCATTGTGATGGAAAATAGAATGAATCCTTGTTTATTCCGCAGTATTGGTCGATCTCCGATCCACATTTTTATGCATATACTGTGCTGCTCCGTAAGGTTACTTATATTTGAGCATGACCAACTAAATTGATCATTATTTTTTGGTTATTCTAGTTGTTGCTCCGTAAGTTCTCTTATGTCGAGCATGACCAATTGAATTGATCACTTTCTTGTGGTTAATTTAGTTGTGTGATTCCCATTGAATTAATCATGGGTTTTCTTGTGGTTAATTTAGTTGTGCTTTTCGATTGGATTAATCATGAATTCTTTTGTGGATAATTCAATTGAATACTTTGGATTCAAATTCATGTTTTCATGTGATTTGATTTTGTCCAAAGAAATCCTTCTTTTCTCGTGAAATTAAGGTCGCCTTTATTGTTCCTTCGGGATTGACATTTTATTGGGGAGAGTTCATTTTGCACTTGTGCTTAATTGCCAAATCTTTGTGGGGAGTGCGGCTGTGGAATATTAGGGGCTATCTTGTATCTTTATAAACTCCTTGATGAATGCATTTAGCTTCGGCTTTATGATGGCCTCTAAATAAGTTGATATGGTATTCTCTTTTGGTCATGAAGTATCTCTGTGAAAATTTCATGAGGATCCCACTAGCTTTTGTATCTTTGCTAATTTATATTGACAAAAAGGGGGAGAATTAATGTGCAGTGTGATATTACAAGTACATATGGTTTACGGATCACTATGTAAAGGGGAGTGGTTTTCATGTTGAGATGAAGTATTGACTAAGGGGGAGTGATACATATTACCATAGTATTGTTGTCAAAGTTGTGATAAAATTGAACTTTGATGTTGTGTAATAATACTATGACACTGTATATTAATGATTGAGAGCATTTTGTTTTCTCATTGTTATCGCTAGGGATCTTCAACAACTGTGATGCTGAACTTACAACCTTTAGGATCACGGAGTACTTGGAAGTGACGAAGATTTCGAGTCGCGTTGAAGATGCCAAGGAGATCAAGCATTTGGATGAGAAGCTACAATTTCTATCTATTTTGTAATCCATATGTACTGAAGTTTTGTCACTAAAATTGACAAAGGGGGAGATTGTTAGAGCACTGCTCGGTCGAACTCGCATGTGTTGCTATCTCAAGCATGTTTATCAATGTTAGTGATCAAAACTATAAGTCTTGATTTCTAGCCTATTTATAGATGTCTCGGACTAGGACATAGATAGTGTAGTTGAGCTTAGATTTCACAGAGTTCATCATTTGAAGATGAAGAACTACTAAGGGGAGCTTGTGGAACTTCTTCGACAAAAGGTATGTGGAGACTTGAACTCATCTATCACTTGGAAAGTCTATTTCTAGTATCTCCTATATTGAGACATAAGTCATGTTATGATATAGTTTGCTCTATACACATTTGAGATTTCGAGCTGAGTATATCTCGCTAACATATTTCTCGAAATATGTGTTGGTAAGATTTAGCTTCGACCAAGTTCATCTTATATTATGAGAAAATTTCCGAGTAACATCTTACGTGGTTTGTGTGATACAATCATTTGATGTAGGCTTGGAATATTTCGATAATGATTATTTCAATATCTTGAAAATTGCTTTGATGTTGATAGTGTGTGAAAACGGCTATTGTCATTATAGAAGAATGTTTCAATGATTGAAATAAAGAGTTGATAATGTAACCATGTTTGGATATAAGCATATATAGTGCGTTCGCACATTAGTGTATAAATGCACAAACTGGGAACCAAGTGTATGCATATGTGTGTATACCAAATTGGTGAATGAGACAACATAAGTATGCGTATCCGCACGCATACTGGCGGAAGTTTTCGAACCGAAAATATCTGCTGAGTTGGGAATTACAAACTCCTAAACTAGTCACCTTAATTATGCGTACCCGTACGCATACTGACGGAAGTTTTCGAACCGAAAATTTCTACTGAGTTTGGAAACTTAACAAACTCAAATCCGGTTGCTTAAGTACGCATACCCATACCCATACTTAAGCTGGTTACTCTGTCAAATCATAAGGAATGCAATCTTTGCAAACCGTGGCTATAATGTTCATGATTGATTCAAGTGAATCAAATCGATTTGGTTTCAATTGTGTTTTTTATAACAATTGAACAATTCTTTAACTAGTTTCATTTGAGTCATTTGAACTAGTTATGGTTGAGATGAATAAGGTTGATATGAGAGTAATCATATGGGTAACCTCGGTTAATTATTTGTGAACCAACATGGTGTACACGTTTAGGTACGGTTACATAAACCTAAATGAGGGTACATTTCATTTGTGTGTAACAAGCTAAGTTCGATCTAACGGTTGAAAGATATTAGCTTGGTTGAATCAGGTTTTTCATCTAACGGTGATTATCGAATGCTTTGTTACCAAGGTAACTTGGATTGCAAACCCTGATTTGAAAACTATATAAAGGAGAACTCTATCAAGTGGGAAACATAATCCCCACACCTCCTGTTTGTTACTAGTTGCATAACTAGAGTCGATTCTCCTTTAACCTTAGGTTTCTTCTCGAGACCCTGTAGGTTAACGACTTGAAGACTTTATTGGGATTGTGAAGCCAAACCCAACTATTATCTTTGTAGTTGCGTGATATGATCTTGTTGTTTCTATCCTGTTTAGTAAAATTGAAATAATTTGCTCGAGATTTTATATCTCCGATAGGCAAGATAGAAAAGTAATCACAAACACTTCGTCTCATCGTTTGTGATTCCACAATAACTTGTTTCGCTGATCGATTAAGTTTATTGTGAGGTGATTGATAATTCTAGGTTGTTCTTCGGGAATACAAGTCCTAGTTATCAATTGGTTCCTGTTCACCTTGATTTATTTATAGACAGAATAACAACTCTTAGGTATTTCTGTGGGAGACAGATTTATTCAATCCTATAGACTTTTCTATGTGAGACAGATTTGTCTATCAAGTCTTCGACTTTGGGTCGTAGCAACTCTTGGTTGTGTGTGAGATAAACTAAGGGAATCAAATGCATAGTATCTTGCTGGGATCAGAGACGTAAGGAGCGCAACTGTACCTTGAATCAGTGTGAGATTGATTACAGTTTAACTACAGTCCATTCCGAAGTTAATTGGTAGTAGGCTAGTGTCTGTAGCGGCTTAATACAGTGTGGTGTTCAATCTGGACTAGGTTCCGGGGTTTTTCTGCATTTGTTGTTTCCTTGTTAACAAAATTCTGGTGTCCATGTTATTTATTTTCGGCATTATATTTTGTTATATAATTGAAATATCACAGGTTGTGCGTTAAGACCAATCAACTAGAATATCCAACCTTGGGTTATTGATTTAAATTGATTGACACTTGAACATTGGTCTTTGGTACCGTTCAAGTTACTCCTCTTATTCAATCGGGCTCGCAGATTTCTATTTGCTGATTGCGGATTGAATTAAGAGTTAGCGATATTAAACTCTTTGATATACCTTATTCTAGATTGAGTCTGACTGTCTAGTTGATTTTATAGAAAGTGTATTGGAGTAAGTGCTCTCAGATTTCCAAACGAATTTTTAGGTGTGGTTGTTAGACCCCCGCATTTCCAGTCTTGATTAAGGAAAAAACATGTGCTGGTAAAAATTCTGATTCTGTCATTCGTGACTCACATTCGAGTTTTGGCAACTACCCGGTCAAAATCGATAATCTTTTTTTACAGGTGGTGTTGCAAGCTCCAACCATTGGAAAAATCTTTCCTCCAATCATAAGAAGAATGAGTCAAAAATTTCAAATAACCCTGAGTATCATCATTACTATGATTATACTTCTGGTACATTTCACAAATACTGACCAGAGAAGATGCATGGGGATTCCTCTGCTCATCTTGCCTCTTGGTAACAAGATTGGCATCACCCCATTTGTATATTACTTGAAGTGGGGCAAGTAACGGTCTGATTTGTTTTGTGTCTTTGTATTATGGGTTAGTTTTATTTTTGAAATTTATTTCTTTCCTTGAAGAAAAACTCGTTCGACAGAATTTTTCTGTCCACCCGAGGTTAAATAAAGTGATGTAGTTCTACTACTATCTTTTTATTGCACTATGTTGATTCTTTTCACAGTGTGCGAACCTTGATGGTTGAACAATGTAAAAATCCTACTTTCCTTCTGCGGGTCGCGGTTCATAAACGGGTCCAAGCCCATCAATGGGTATATAAGAGTTGTGGTACGCGTACCCTTCTTCTTTCTTCACTCGTTCGCGTACGTGAACTAAGTTTTTTATAGGGTTCACATTTCAACCCCATTAAAATCATTCTTGGAGGTCCAAGGGAAGCAAAGGGTTGTCTTCACCCTCAAGAAGCATTTCAAGTAAGTTTTTCCTTCTTTTTGATCTCTAAATTTTTAGATCTCATGGGAAATTTCAAGGTTTCAAAGAAGGTTTCAAAAAACTTGGATTCATCATCTTCTAGCATGATTATACCAAAAAATCAAGATTCTATTAGAATTATATTTATCAATGATTCTAGTTGTTAGAGCACTCTGCTCGGTCGAACTCGCATGCGTTGCTATCTCAAGCATGTTTATCAATGTTAGTGATCAAAACTATAAGTCTTGATTTCTAGTCTATTATAGCTAAGTCTCGGACTAGGATAGAAAGTGTAGTTGAGCTCAAGAACTCCATGGCAATCATCATACAAGACGAAGAACTACTCAAGGAACTGGTGGAACTTCATCGACTAAAAGGTATGTGGAGACTTGAACTTATCTATCACTCAAAAGTCTATCTACTCTATCTCCTATCTTGAGACAAAAGTCGTTTTGCTATATAGACTTTGATTATATACATTTGTTATTTCGAGCCGAGTTTATCTCGCTTATCTATTTCTCGAAATATGTGTTGGTAAGCTTTCGCTTTGGCCAAGTTCATCTTTACCTAGTGACGAAAGGCATGTTATGTTTCAATCACTTTGAAAGTGGCTTTGACGAAAAATGGTTTGTGAATAACAACTATATAACGTCCTCTAAGAATTTTTCAATGATTGAAATGAGAGTTTAGAATAAATAACCAATGTTGGATATAAGCATTGTGTGGTAACACATATATGTATAAGTCCTTATTCCTTGAACCAAAGTATGCGTACTTTGTTGATCAGGAAAACCGGAACAAGAGCCGTGAACTAAGTCCGCGAACTGGCAGAGTTTCTCATCCCGAGAAAATCTGCTGGAGCTTGTGAACTCCTTCCGGGAACTTAAGTCCACGAACTTAGTCCGCGTACTTGAGTTGGTTATTTCTAAAGACGATTATTTGTGAACTTATATAAACTAAGGAATGCAAGTTTGCAAACCTTGGCTATAAAGTTCATGAATCGATTCGAGTGAATCAAATCATTTTTGCTTCGATTGTGTCTTGTATACTTCTATAATATCTAAGCAATTGAACAACTCTCTAACTAGTTCATTTGAGTCATTTGAACTAGTTATGGTGAAGAAGAATATGTTTGATATGAAAGTGCTCATATGGCTAACCATTTGGTTAACTATTGTTGAACCAACAAATGTACATGTTTGGGTATAGTTACACAAACCTAAAATCGTGCATTTCATTTGTGTGTAATGATCGCTATCGTATGCGTCAAAAATAATTTCACTTTCTCACTCAACTAAATTTAAATGAAGTATGTGGTAAGAAAGAGTTCGCTCCCACAAAGAGGTTTTTGTTATTATAACATTTCAGTTTCTTAGTAACCAAGGGGGGATTTTTTGTTTCGGAAAGTAATAAAATATGAAAGTAATCAATAAGAGGAAGATATTGGCCACGGGATAGTATCATTCACAAACATGTATTTTCATAAATGACTAGAATTGGTATTTTAATCTCTCATTTACTAAAAGTCCTAGGATACCTTGATCGCAAGTATATCCCGCTAATTCCCTGATTTCATCACAACCACATTAAAAGATGTATATGTGAATTCTTCCTAGAAAGCAACCTAAAGTGTAAAAGCACAATTAAGTTTAACTCTCTAAAAGCACTAAATTCTATGGAATAAGACTAATCAAGGCAATCAAACGTGTAAAAGCACTAATTCGATTTAACCAAGGTTATGATTCATATGTGACTAGTAGGATATATCACTACAAGCACTACCCACAATTATGCTATTTAGAATCAGGGATAAACAACTTTTTCGTATTGAAAACCCTAATATAGATTTAGAAATGAATGCAAATCGGATTGATTCCGGACTCAACCAAACAAACAATCAAATCATATGACAATATAAACCATGAATCATAAACAATAAATTATTGAGACAAAACTAATGCATTGAATCAAATATCATGTTGAGAAATAAACTTTATCCCATAACCAATAATTGTATTTAGCTATTCATAGCTATGGAGTTCATCATAATCAATAATCAAATGAAAAAGATGAAAACAAAATGAAAGCAAACCCTAATCGCCGCTCTCCAATACTCCAAGTAGAAAATACGTGATAGCCAAAAGAAGAAGAACTTTTCCTTTTTGTAGCTTTTCTCCCACTTCTAAGATTAGGTCCAATCTCCTAAGTCCAATAACAAGATGTCCACCAAACCCATATGTGAGGAGTACCCAAGTGAAAATATGTCCTAAAAGAGGTCGCCGGAAAACTGGTAAAATGGCCGGAACTTGGCCGGAAAAAGTATCTCAGGTAACCGGCAAAGGCCACCCGGTCACCGGTCAAAATATCTGTCAACGAGTCAACTCGGTCAAAGGCACCGAGTCAGATGACTCAATTCAGTGATGTCGGATGCTGTGTCTAGTCAGACCTGAGTCAGGGCCACAGTTGCCAGGCCAAAGCCAGTTCGCACATGCCAGAGCTGTGTTGCACCATAATGGCGCTTCACTAGCTCAACATCCTACCCTGCACTGTTTCAGCTGCAATACTTATTTGCTCCAGCTGCGATGATGCAATGCCTGCACCACCAACTCAATCCACTACTTCAGTTCGTAAACAACAATTGCGGCGAAACATTATTTCCATTTCCCAGCACCAACACATATACTTCAACCATCCATTTCAGTCCCTTGCCAACATCTTCTCAGCTCAATAATGATCTCTTAACCTTTCAAACACTCAACAACATCTTCCTTCTAGGCCATTGCTTATCAAATGCAATATACCAACATCAGTCAATTCATTCCATTCATCTTAGCTCATCTTACCAATTCAGTCACCACAGTCAACACCATATCCTTCTGTAGCTTCAGCTCAAGCTCTAATTCTTTAGCAGCTGCTACTCAGTTCTAACTCATCTTATCGACTGCACTCGGCAACAATTCTTACTCCCATTGCAGCAACTTAAGAGTCTCATACAAACAATAACTTGTCTATCCTTCACTGCAACTGCCAAATCCTTCCTCCTTTCTCAGCTCATACTCATCTCTTCCTTGTGGTTGTGTGTGTTACCCGACATCAGACTAACCCCTTGATTTCTTGTATATGTTGGATTGAGAATGAATCTTTAATACCAGCTAGCAGACAACCACCAAATCCACCTATGCTGTCTCGGCTAACTGAACCTGCTCTATTCTGCATTCGATCATGTACTGCAACCTTCATTCTCTCTACAGCTTTTGCAATGTCCTCAGCTGAGCTGAGATAATCTCAAACACAGATTATCAACCACTCAATTCCAGTTCAAGAAACTCATCCTCTCTTTGAATCCAACACCAACACAGACAACCAATTTCATCTCAGCTTCAAAACCTAATTTCTCGTGTCTGCAATTTCGACCATGAACATCCACAAATCAGTTTCCCAATTTCTTCCTTCTATGATTCTTGTAACCACCAATTCCATCACAACTACAAAATCAAGGTCTTCTCTAATTTCTCATCACACAAACACAACCAGTAGCATCAGTTCCTCACCAAAAACTACATGTTTGTCTTCTTTTCATGACCACAGAAGCATCAAAATCAACAAATCCTTCTCTGTAACTCAAGAACACCTCCAATTTCTTCCCAACATTGAATTCCAACAAAAACCCTAACCCGTGCTCCATCTTCATCTGCAACAAAGACCACCACAGACCCTAGCTTCTTTGTGATGCCTCCAACTACAAATTCGACCAAAACCCATCTCAGTTCTATCACCAATTCCTTCTTCTCAGATTCAATTCTTCCATTAGCAGCAAAACCCCCAATCTCCTGTCTTTCGACGAAATCACTCAGCAGAGACCTGAATAACTCTCAACAACCATCAAATCCTCATCTGAACCCATTTCTCCTTCGATCCAGTAGCCGTCTCTCCTTTCAGTCGGGCAAAACAAATGATTAGAGAGAAGATAAACTTCTCTGACTTTTAGGGTTGTGTAGTAGTGGAAAAATGACACAAGCATCCACTGATGGATATGGGCCACCTGATGGTAGTCCATTTGGCCTGTCAGTTTCAGATAACTGACAACCTATTTTATTTGCTTGCTCAGCTTCAACTGTCGGTTGCGCGGAACTGACAGTCATTCTTCACCTCCTTTGTTACATAACTTTAGCCGGCTCCAAGTATTACTCGCTTGTGAATTGACCTTTTTTCCTTTTATGCTCCAAATGAGTTATTTCTCCTTCTTTTACTCCAAATGACTCCAAAGTACCTAAACACTCAAAATTAAACATAAGATATATAATTTACAAGAAAAGTCGCAAAGAGAGCATAAATAATAGATAAATATCAAGGTGTTTAAGACAATTATCATGTAACAAGCTAAGTTTTAAATCAAATGGTTGAAAGATATTAGCTTGAATCTAATCAGGTTTTCATCTAACGGTGAATATTGAATGCTTTGTTACCAAGCTAATATTGATTGCAAACCCTGATTTGAAAGATTATATAAGGGAGAACTCTAGAAATTAGGAAACCTAATCCCCACACCTTTCGTGTGATACTAGTTGTATTAGCTAGAGTTGATTCTCCTTTAACCTTAGGTTTCTTCTTGAAAACCAGGTTAACGACTTAAAGACTTCATTGGGATTGTGAAGCTAGACCGATACTAGTTTCTCGTAGTTGTGTGATATGATATTGCATATTCTATCGTACGAGTACAATCGCAAAGATTGTCTTGAGATTGATATCTCCGATAGGCAAGATATAAAAGTAATCACAAACATCTTCGTCTCATCGTTTGTGATTCGACAATATCTTCTTTCGCCGCGTCGATTAAGATTATTGTGAGGTTATTGATAATACTAGGCTGTTCTTCGGGAATATAAGTCTGGTTTATCAATTGGTTCCTGTTCACCTTGATTTATCAAAAAACAGAACAAAACTCGGAGGTATTTCTGTGGGAGACAGATTTATCTATTACCGTAGACTTTTCTGTATGATACATATTTGTTTATTAAAGTCTTTGACTTTGGGTCGTAGCAACTCTTAGTTGTGGGTGAGATCAGCTAAGGGAATTAAGTACATAGTATCCTGCTGGGATCAGAGACGTAAGGAGCATAACTGTACCTTGGATCAGTCTGATATTAATTGGGGTTCAACTACAGTCCAAACCGAAGTTAGTTTGTAGTAGGCTAGTGTCTGTAGCGGCTTAATACAGTGTGTGTTCAATCTGGACTAGGTCCCGGAGTTTTTCTGCATTTGTGGTTTCCTCGTTAACAAAATTCTGGTGTCTGTGTTATTTCTATTCCGCATTATATTTTGTTATATAATTGAAATATCACAGGTTGTGCGTTAGTTCAATCAATTAGAATATCCTACATTTGGTTGTTGATTTACATTGATTGACACTTGGATATTGGTCCTTGGTACCATCCAAGTTATCTCTCTTATATTTAATCGGACTCGCAGATTTCTATTTGCTTGAGAAAGGATTAAATCGAGAGATCGAGATAATATAACTCTTTGATATACTTTATTAAGATTGAGTATAGTTGATTCTCTTGAAAGTATATTGGAGTTAGTCCTTACATATTGCTAAGCGAAATATTGTGTGTGGTTGTTATACTCCCGCTTTTTCACTAGTAGTAAGATCTTTTAAAAGATTTCTTCTAGTGGTTTCATTCTAGAAAAGAAATTGGATATGGTTAGTGGTCATAAAGAAGATTTGGTTTGTTTTGAAAAAATTAATCCTAGAAACATCTTTAATGGTCTTGGCGAAGGTTTTGACACTCTCACAAGAATGTTCTATGCTAACATCCATGATGTTATCTTGATGACATGGAATTCAAGACCATGATAAATAGAGAAAGGATTCTTGTTAATAGAGAGTTGATATCAAGGATTACCAAAATTCCTTTGGGTAATTTTCGTTTTCCTAGACCAAGGGAAGAAAGACCATCTCCTACTAATTATCTTAGTCTTGCTTTGATGTCTTTCGGAAAACTTGGTATATCTAATCTTTGCCCCTCTACAATTGAGAACTCTCGGTGGAGTCGTGAGTTTGCGGAGTTAGTCTATTTCCTTGAATTGGGTTCTCGAGGTCCTGATATTTGTGGATTCATAATTCTTCAAATGCTCTTAATGACGTCATCCAACAAGAAGTTAAGATTTCCTTGCTTAATTGAGCAAATTTGTCAAGCATATTTTACTGCTCCTATTGGCAACTCTATTGGAACTCCCAAAATTATCCGTCCTTATACTTTCAAACGTGTGAAGGAGAATGCTTGCAAAAGACAAAGATGTGATTCCCTTGACGGTTCTTGTGATCCTACCACCTTGAGTCTTCTTCATCAAATTCACAAGGGAGTGCCTAAAATCAATTCCAAGGTAAAATGTGTACAAGAACAATTACGTGTGATTGTTACTAAGTTTCCCGAAATCAAGGAAGATATGGATATTTTTCAAGCCTCTTGGATGGTTTCCGATGATGAAGATGACAGAATCTTTATTGCATGTTATTTATGTTTCTTATTGTCTAGGAAACTTCTTATAAGAATTTATTCTCGTGTTTTAAGAAGGATAACTAGGGTTTGGAATAACCTATATTGTGATTACACATTGCTATTGCCAACGTTTTTCATCTTGCAATATTTTTAGATTTATTGATTTGAATTCTAAAGTTTATTTGGAAGATGACTATGCAGTATTAATATTTATTGGTTTTATATATTGCAAAAATTGTTATGTGATATGTGTGTTTGCGTCCGTGAACTATGATTGTCCCATTTATGTCAAAAGTTAAGTCTATTATGTCATTATGCAAATATTGATGGAAGTTTTGGTGCAAAATTAATCACCCCAATAATCTTCGAGATGTGTGTATGATGATCAAATCGCCGCCGTTGATTAGCTTCTCCAAAAAATTGTTGATGAAAAGTGGAGGGGGTATCTGCAAAGACACTCCGATGCTAAAATCAACAAGAGTTCTATGCAAGTAAGTTATGGAGAAAAGGAATAAAAATTGTGTACCTTTTGAGTTGGATTTTGGCCTCTATTTATAGGCCTAAATCCCTAATTTGGTTCCATAATAACCCTAAATTTGTAGTTATCCAGAATAACCACCAAGATTTGTACTTATCATTGAAGATCCTATCTATCTTCACAAGATTTGAGTTTATCTTGGAAGATCCTTGTCTATCTTCACAAGATTTTAGTATATCCTAGAAGATCCTTGTCTATCTTCGTAGGATTTGAGTATATCTTGGAAGATCCTTATTATCTTCACAAGATTTGTGCATATCCCCACAACATTTATATCTATCATGAAAGATCTATATTTATCTCTTCAAGATTCGTATCTATCTTGGAAGATCCTTGTCTATCTTCCAAGATTTGTGTCTACCCAAAAATGATTTCTTCAATAAGTATTTTGGGCTTCTATAATAAGCTAGACTGGGCTTCCATAATAAGCCATGTGGGTTTCCTCAATAAACCCACTGGTTTCCACAATAAACCAAACTGGTTTCCACAATAAACCAAACTGGGCTTCCATAATAAGCCATGTAGGTTTCCTCAATAAACCCACAGGTTTCCACAAAAAACCAAACCGGGCTTCAATAATAAGCCATGTGGGTTTCCTCAATAAACCCACATGTTTCCACAATAAACCAATCTGGGCTTCCGTAATAAGCCATGTGGATTACCTCACTAAACCCACGGGTTTCCTTAATAAACCGTATTTAACCGATATCAAATAGTTTTTGTGATACGCACGTATGCTATTTTGATAGGGTACACACATCGTCCCCTCTTAATTCTCAACTTGTTGATGTATTAAGAAAAACAAAATGAATTAACCGTTGCTCGTCCATTTTCGGCCTATACCGTATATCGAGCAACCTTCAGTGGACTTAGCCAGCTTGTTGCATAGATTTGTCACAACCATGGCTTTATAGTCGTAGTGCCAAAAATGCACTTTAACTATTTCATAAGCCACTATTCCTTAATTATCAAATGCGTTCTGAAGTACCAATAATGTACCTAAAACTCCATAAAATCTTTTTACTGCCATCACTTGAGTCATAAGCCCGCGTGTTAATCCCTTCCTATATTATCTCAAAAAAGAAAACACGTCCCCTCATGATTCCACTTCGTGTCACTTCTCCCATAAGTGACCAGCTTGGTATTTTATTAGCATTTTCCAATTTTTATGCACCCCAACTGTAGTACGTTTCATACTGTGTCTTTCCAGCGCCAAACTCCATGGCCAGTGAGAGTTTGATCTTGCGTAAAGCTGTGGATTTGAATCCTTGTGAAACTAAGAAAGTGACTCCCTTGGTCTCCACTTTTGTTTACCTTTTCAAACTCCTAGCCAATACTGTGTACGTCATTGTTAGACTCCAAGCCCAGCGTGTTCATGTGGCTTGTACAGCTCTTCCAACAACTCCTTGTCTTTTGAGAGAATTTCTGTGTTCAGACCTGATCGCTCCGCTGGAATCTTTGTGGTTGGAAACAGTAGTTCCACGGGTAGTACCGCCTCCGTACCAAATTCCAGTGTGAACGGTGAGAACCATATCGATCGCCTTGGTGTCATCCTATACGCCTACAAAACTCCGGGTAAAATTTTTGTCCACCGTTCTTTAGCTTTGTCCAGGGTCTTCTTTAGATTATCCAAGATAACCTTATTAGTTGCCTCAGCCTGTTCATTGCTTTGCGCATAATATAGGGTCGAAAAGTTGTGTTTAATGTGCAACCCTTCGCACAACGATTTGATTGTCTCTGAATCAAACTGCTTCCCGTTATCAGAAACGATCATCGCTGGCACACCGAATCTACAAATGATATTCTCCCAGATGAATTTGCGGACGTGCACCGCCTCCGTTCTTACTAGCGCCACTGCTTCCACCCACTTAGTGAATTAATCAGTTGCCGCTAACAAATATTTGACGCCGCAGGTTCTGTGGGGAATGGACCTACAATATACAAACCCCAATTGTTGAATGGCCATGGGCTCATAACAGGATGCATCTCATTTGCCGGTCTCTTTATTATAGGTCCATGCAGCTGACATGCCACACACCTTTTTGTATATTCCTTTGCGTCATTTTGCATATAGGGCCAAAAATATCCTTGAGACAACAACTGGTGCGTCAGAATTCTACCTCCAGAATGGTTCCCGCAGCACCCTTCATGTGCTTCTGCTAGTAACTGTTTCCTCATATCACGGGTTACATATCACATGTATGGTTCCATTGACATTGGTTTCTTGTAAATCTCTCCCTCAATAAGAGCATATCTCCAGGAAGCTCTTGTTATTTTCCCGACCTGATTCTTATCTTGTGGAAGTTCTTGCGTTTGTAGGTAATAGATGTACGGTTGTCGCCAATCTTCAGACTGTATGTTGTCCACTTCATCAGTATCCATAGGATCAAGATGGCTTTCGGATGAGATATCCTCATTTTCATTGGCGTATATTTTATGTCTGGAAGCAACGGTGTTATACTAGGAAACTCTTGGAAATCAACAATGATTTACCGTGTTGTGTCTGACACCACGGCTGATGACAGGTATGCAAGGGCGTCTGCATGCCTGTTCTCAAGTCTTGGCTTTTGCTTGATAGTAAAAACTTCAAATTCTTTTGCCAACTCGGTTATAAATTATAAATAAGAAGCTAACCTTTCATTCTTGGCTTTTGCGCCGATAAATTGATTTTCTACCAATCTTGAATCTGTCGTCAGAATAACCTTCCACGCCCCAAGTGAAGTGCAGTTTTCAGTCCTAAAATTACAGCCTCGTACTCAGCTTGATTATTTGAAGTTGTGAATCCTAGCCGAATAGATTTTTCGATCCTCAATCCTTCCGGTGAAATTAACACGCATCCAACGCCTGCTCCATCGATATTTGCTGATCTGTCAGTGTAGATCTTCCATATCCCATTGTCGCTTTCAGGTATCGGTACTGAGTCTGCATTACTCACTTGTACATCTTTAGAAACTTTATTACTTACTTTAACATGTTCCCATGGCAATGGAATGGATAACACGTTCTCTGATTCCTGCAAGATTTCCTCATCGAGAATCGACTCAGAAGTTTCAATGTCATCTACTGGGAAGTCTGACATTAGTGATGCTAAAGCATGTCCCTTTTCCGCTGTTCTTGGTTCATAATCAATGGAGCATGCGCCAAGGTAGGTAGCCCATGTGGTTATCCTGCTGGAATCATCTGTCTTCCCTAGTACCTTCTTCAACGGATACTCGATATATACTACAAGACTTTGTCCTTCAAAGTATGGTTTTAAACGTCTTGCAGCGTGCATGAGTGCTAGCGCCATCTTCTCTATCTTCGAGTACCTAGTCTCAGCTTCTGTTAGTGATTTTCTAAAAAAGTAGATTGGTTTCTCCTCAGGCTCTCGAACAAACAACATCGCACTTACGGCAAAATCACTTGCAGCAAGATAAATGTAGATTATTTGGCTAGTCTTTGGGATTGTGAGGACAGGAGGCGAGGTTAGATATCTCTTGATTTCATTGAATGCATGCTCACAGTCATCGTTCCAACCGAATTTTTCTTCCTTCTTACGAATTTGGAAAAACGATTTGTATTTTTCGGATGCACGAGAAATGAATCTATTTAACGCAGCTAACCTCCCAGTAAGCCTTTGCACTTATTTTTTATTTTTGGGTGATGGCACTTCCAATATTGCTCTAATTTTTTCTGGATTGGCTTCAATCACTCTTTGTTTCATCATGTACCTAAGAAACTTCCGAGACGTGAGTCCGAAAGAACATTTCGCAGGATTTAGCTTCATTCCATATTGTCGAAGTCGATCGAAGGTTCTTTACAAGTCCATAAGGTGATATTCATTCTTTTTGGACTTGACCACCATATCGTCGATGTAAACTTCCATCGTATTCCCGATCATATCTTTGAACATTTCATCCACAAGACGCTGATAAGTTTCCCCTGCATTTTTCAAGCCGAAAGGCATAACGAGGTAATAATATATCTCTTTGTCTGTTATGAAAGCCGTATATTCTTGATCCTCCTTGAATAACGGAATTTGATTATACCCAGAAAAAACGTCCATAAATGACAGTCTTCTGAAACCCGAGGTGGCATCTACTAAATCAACAATCTCGGGCATTGGATAGGGATCGCTTGGGCGTACTTTATTAAAGTTTGTAAAATCGATACATACCCTGATTTTCCCGTTTTTCTTTGGAATTGCTACAATATTTGCTAACCACTATGGATGTCTGACAGGTTTTATTATCCCGCCCTCTAGCATTCTGTCAATCTCCTTAGATAGCTTTGCCTTCCATTCTGGAGCCATCTTTCGCGGCTTTTGCCTCACTGGTTTAAATGCTTCACTGATATTTAACCGATGGCACGCGATGTCAGGATCAATACCTGGCATGTCTCTGAGACTCCAAGCGAAGACATCTTTATTATTCTTCAATAGGGTAATCAAGCTTTCACTTTCGCCTAACGGTAATTCTACTCCGATAAACGTTGTTTGCTCCTTTTGATCCCCAATTTGTACTTCCACCAACTCCTCGATAGTTGGCGGTCCTTCCTTTCCTCTTCCTTGAAAAGAAGTCGGGAAGCACTGTGATTGCTACAATTTCTTTTCAACTTGGAGTATTTCCGAGCCCTTTAGTCCGGACTTTCTATACTTCTCCATTGCGCTTTCGTGACATTTATGAGATGCCACCTGGTCGTTTTTGACTTTCATCACTCCTGCTGGAGTAATGAATTTCAAACACTGGTGGGTAGTGGAAGTTACCTCCCCCATTGCATGAATCCAATTGCGTCATAATATAGCATTGTAGGGTGCACAGAAATATAACGACGAGAAATATTGCATAATTGTCCTTCCTCCCACCATTGTAGATAGATTGATTCTTCCCATTGCTGTGATTTTTTCACCACTAAATCCGATGATAGGGTTATCATCTGCTTCGACTTGTCTCTCATTCAGACTCATTGAAGAGTATGCCCCCGAGAACATGATGCTAAATTGAACTTCCAGTATCAACTAGAACTCGACGTACCTTGTACATTCCAATGAGAGCTAAAAGCACGATCGCATCATTATGTGATTGATATACTCCAGCAAGGTCAGCGTTCGAAAAAGATATCTCAGTCTTTCCCTCTTCCAAAGTCTCCGTACCAATCAGATTGGCATAGTCGACCTTGTTCGATATTCACCAATCATTAATATGAAGCAACTTCAGTCGTGTAGCATTTTCCTGAGCCTTTGTCGAAGCTGAATTGACTCTTGCATGGCTTACTATGATCTTACGTATATCTAGTGTGTTGACCAGTATTTTGACCGTTGCTCGATTCTTCTTCACGTATTGCTGCAGCTTTCCTTCTTCAATCATCTTTTGGACTTCTACTGCGAGCGTACGACAAGCATCTGTATTGTGACCATGATCTTGATGATGAGCACAATATTTATTCTTGTCTCTCTTATCCTTGTTTCCATCGGTAATGGTTTCGGAATGTGTAGCGAGTCTTTAATCTTCTTAAAAAGTTCACCAAATCCAATATTCAGTTTGGGAAACTTCACTTTTTGCTTTTCTTGATTCTTATGAGAATCTTCTTCGTTTCTCGTTTTCCTCACATGACCATCATGGCTCTTGCTTTTGGCATTGCCATCGAATTGCTGCTTCGGTTTTGCATGTCCCTCAGCTCCAGACCTTTTTGTTGTTCGTGACAACTTTGCTTTCTTTTCCTTCACAGCTTTCGCATACCTATCAGCCCTATCATACAACTCTTTGAGGGTTACGACTGGTTGAACTGTTAATGAGTTGTAAATTCCAAACTCATCATAATCTTAGGTCAAAATTTTGATTTGCGTAGGAGATGAAATAGCCAATACCCCCCCCCCCCCCCCCCACACACACACACACATTTTAGGTATACAGGTCAAGAACACAAAGATAGGTTATGCACCTTGCACAATCTTCTTGGAAGATTAAAGTAAATATTTTTTATTTTACACCCCCACGGTTATCGAGATTTCTTAACATGTTGTGATATTGTGTCATTTAACACTCGCCGCATAATCAAATCATGGTATTCTACCAATATTATGATTTAACATGTTTATGTATTCATTATCAATTAATAGCATACGAGTTTTACTTTATCTATTAATTCCTCATGTTTTATTATGCTAACAGTTCAAAGCATTACATGAACTTATTTCCAAATATCATATCTCATAAGTAAGGTAGATAATAATTGGAAATTATTAATAGCATAGAATTTTCACTCTATCTATTAATTCCCCATGTTTTATTATGCTAACAATTCAAAGCATTACATGAACCAAATATCATATCTCATAGTAAGGTAGATAATAATTGGAAATTATTTTTAAAACACAATGCACATGTGGAGAATGATAATGTCCATACCTGAAATCTTTTTACCTATTTTGATTGTTGAGTTTCTCATAGAAATGCTTTCGTACCTTAGTACTTTTGGTAGAAGACTAACACGCTTCTTCTGGAGTACGCATTCTAGCATTCCCAGCATTAACCAACCTTCTTGTTGGATCAAGTTATTGTGCCTCAACATTAGATTCAAGCAATCATTAGTAGGTCACAAAATATTGGTAATTAAAACCAAATGCTTTGTGTATTTGCAAATCAATTTAAACACACAATTTTCTTGTTGCATCACAATTATTAACCAAACATGTGATACACAAAACATATATGATACAAGTAATTTTTAACATAAACAAATTTGATATACAACTTATCAAAATAATATTATTCCTTGACAAAGTAATACAAATTTGCCTCTACAAAAGATTATTGCTCATGTCATAGGAATCGATTGCTAGCTACATGCTTAAGTTATAATGAGAATTAAATTTCAACTAAATATCCTCCAAGTAATCACTACTACAGGTTCTCATGATATGGTCAAAGTGATATCACATCACTTAATCAAATGTTGCTAGACATAATCAAGAGATTACACACATTTCATATTTTCTGGACAAACATGCACAACAATTTTCCAAATACCTTATCTCTCAAACCATATATCCAAATTAGATAAATCAAAAAGGGGTTTAAAGATAAGATAAAGAACTAAATGTCTTATTTAGATCTATATTTCCAAAAACTCATAGTTATGCCAGAAAAAATTAATTTTTCAGCAGAGTTGTTTCTGCCTGTCAGAAATTTCAGAAACAATTTACAGTTTTGTAAAATATGTAAAAAATACTTTTACAACTCCAAAAATCATACAACTTGGTGGGGAGAACAATAAATATGTCTACTAGTTGTTGTGAAAATAATTAAACAAAAATATTCTTGAGTTTAGAGATAAACCCGAAACTCTAGAACTCAATATAACTTTAACTTTTGTTCTTTCTCTGTTTTTGTAATATATTAAAAAAATACTTTTACAATTCCAAAAATTACGAAATTTGGTGAGGGTATCAATAATGATGTATACTACATCTTGTTAAAATAATTCAACAAAATTCCTCATGAGTTATGAGATAAACTCAAAACTCTACATCTCAACAAAATTTATTTTATTTTATTTTTTGCTTTTTTCACTAAAAAGATGAACATCTTTAGTTTTCCAAAGTTAGTTTACAGGATCAACACCAACAACAAACAAACCAATCAATCATTCAATTTTGATTATTTAATCCAAATGATTTATGGGTCTTTTCACTAGACTTAGTAATTTGATTTGTCAACAATTTTTTTTCTTTATTATTGTTACAAAAATTAAACTAGGATATTGTCTTTATATTATTGGGATATTTACAACAATAATGAAAATAAATTGAATAAGCACAAGTGATACTTAGCTTTATTTGCAGCAACTTGGTGGATGAATCACGTCGAGTAGCATGCGGAGCAAAAATTGATAGAGGAACGTATATGATACGCTGTCCTAAAGACAATATCGCCTGCTACTTCTATAAACAAAGAGATGCTATAGCTTCATTGGCGAGTTGCCTCCAGGATACAACTATCGTTAACGTTCCTTCTTGTAGCATACAAGAGAACGCCTTAAGAACTTGGCAGTGAGAAAACAACTCAGTGAAACCACCTTGTTTCACACAAAAAAAAAACTCATAGAGAAAAATGGATGAAGAAAACTTGTTTTCTCCTTTTTCTCTCGTACTCTCTTTTTCTACTAAAAGTTGTGGAATTTTAGTTGAGATTTAACTCTCTCAATTTGAGAAAATAAATAAGCAAAACTTATTTGAGTCCCAAAGAAGCAAAACTTAGTCTTTTGAGAAAATAAATAAAGAAAGAAATAGTTTTCATGTTTTCCTCCATCACTCTTCAAAAACATGAGAGGAGTTAAGTTCATCTTCTTCTACTTCTTAAAATGAATTGAAGACTGTTTACTTATAGTATTTTCAAACTTTTTTAACAATGAAAATAATCTATACGTTATAAATAATAAAGAGAATCTCATGCATGTGTCCCAAAAAGAATGAGTAGATGTCTTTCTTATTTAGTGTTGTTATCACTAAAAACAAGACACAAAATTTTTCTAAGACAAGAATCTCAAAAGTGGTAATATTTTGTAAGAAATTAGTGACCAGTGTAGTCGATCTCGGCCATCTCAGCTGAGATTCTCGAGATATTCTCGGTTTCGGGGGTATGACAAACGAAATAGTAAATATCGCCGAGATGAGATGTTATCAGAAATCTCGGTTTTCTCGGCCGAAAATTACCAAACAATTCCGGAAACTTTGTTGTCACGCTAACATGAAATCATCCGCGAAAATAGTTTCAGCATAAAATTTTCAATTTCAGCAATTTAAAGCACTAGCAACTTTAGTTTCTTTCGTAAATTACAACGAAACATTCGCAATTACGTAACTCAACCTTTGAATCGATAAGAATGATGAACTTTCATAAGCATTAGAATACATGATTTTTTTTCTAAAAAACTCATCAAACAATTGACCTAATTAATTTCAAAATCTTATTACACTGAATAATTTTTTATAAAATCTCCCATTAAGTAGGTGATATTCTCTGTGGGAGACTATAAATATCTAAAGAAAGAAGTAACAAAGAAAGACGAGGGAGATGATTGTGGCTGTGTAATACAGAAGGAATAATGAGGTGGATAAGATGCATTAGACTAGGTTTTAATTAGTATCAAAAGCCCTTTGGTTTTGGTGTATTATTTGTGTGAGAACACGTAGAGCACTAACCAAGCAGAGATATCCAACAAGAGAATATGATAAATAGCACTAACCAAACTGAGAAATTCAAAGGGAATTTTATTTTGCAGTATTCAGTGCCTCAGGTATGTCACTGAACCATAGATGGTGCACGAAGAAGTTGCGCAATTGATGATATTTATTACTTTAAATAGATGAAGTGTGTAAAGAAATGTTTGTTACAAAAATTAAACTTATATAATATGAAACTGAGATAATACCGATATTTGGAACCGGAATTTCCTCTATACAAAATTGTACTAGTATCTCGGTTCCGAGCGAGACAAACCGAAATCCGATATTAACTACATTGTTAGTGACATGCATTTGCACAAAACGGGGAGAGAAATCAGACAAGATTCCTAGCAAAAGTTGTGCCATGAAACATGTGAGAGACAAGAGAATATTCTCACAAACCAAAGAAAGTGGCATCATATTTTATTTATTCACAAAACTGATTTTTTCCAACAACTTCTTCACTGAATTCTCTCTGTCTCATATCCAAATATCAAATGCAAGTATATATGAAATTGTACTCAAATGGTAGTACAAGTACATGACAAACAAATCAAAGTATATGCGGATGTGATAGATAATGTGTGAGTGGTACATTTTTGCACCCGAGTCCCATGCGTCAAAAGCTCTTTGCAAATCAGATGTCAAGTGCGATTCAGCAGCATATGTATAACGAACCGCCTTTTTCGCCATTTCACTATTTTCAAATATGACTTCATAATTTTCTAGTGAGACATGATAGCAGAATCAGTGTAGTCGATCTCGGCCGAGATGGCCGAGATTCTCGGTTTCGGGGGTATGACAAACGAAATAGTAAATATCGCCGAGACGAGATGTTATCAGAAATCTCGATTTTCTCGGCCGAAAATCACCAAAAAATTCCGGAAACTTTGTTGTCACGCTAACATGAAATCATCCGTGAAAATAGTTTCAGCACAAAATATTCAATTTCAGCAATTTAAAACACTAGCAGCTTTAGTTTCTTTCGTAAATTACAACGAAACATTCACAATTACGTAACTCAACCTTTGAATCGGTAAGAATGATGAAATTTGATAAGCATTAGAATACATGATTTTTTTTCTAAAAAACTCATCAAACAATTGACCTAATTAATTTCAAAATCGTATTACACTGAATAATTTTTTATAAAATCTCCCATTAAGTAGGTGATATTCTCTGTGGGAGACTATAAATATGAAAAGAAATAAGTAACAAAGAAAGACGAGGGAAATGGTGTTGGTTGTGTAATACATAAGGAATAACGAGGTGGAGAAGATGCATTAGGCTAGGTTTTAATTAATATCAAAAGCCCTTTGGTTTTGGTGTATTATTTGGGTGGGAACACGTAGAGCACTAACCAAACATAGATATCCAACAAGAGAATATGATAAAGAGCATTAACCAAATTGAGAAATTCAAGGGGAATTTTATTTGCAGTATTCAGTGCCTTAGGTATGTCACTGAACCATAGATGGTACATGAAGAAGTTGCGCAATTGATGATATTTATTACTCTAAATAGATGAATTGTGTTAAAAATGTTTGCTACAAAAATTAAACCTATATAATATGAATCCGAAATAATACCGATATTTGGAACCGGAATTTCCCCGATACGAAATTGTACCAGTGTCTCGGTCCCGACCGAGACAATCCGAAATCCGATATTAACTACATTGGTAGTGACATGCATTTGCACAAAACGGGGAGAGAAATCAGACAAGATTCCTAGCAAAAGTTGTGCCATGAAACATGTGGGAGATAAGAGAATATTCCCACAAACCAAACAAAGTGGCATCATGTTTTATTTATTCACAAAACTGATTTTTTTAACAATTTCTTCACCGAATTCTCTCTGTCTCTTATCCAAATATCAATGCAAGCACAGATGAAATTGTACTCAAATGGTAGTACTAGTACATGACAAACAAATCAAAATCTATGCGGATGTGAGAGATAATGTGTGAGTGGTACATTTTTGCACCCGAGTCCCATGCGTCAAAAGCTCGTTGCAAATCAGATGTCAAGTGCGATTCAACAACATATGTATAACGAACCGCCTTTTTCACCATTTCACTATTTTCAAATATGACTTCATAATTTTCTAATGAGACATGATAGCAGAATCAGTGTGGTCGATCTCCGCCATCTCGGCCGAGATTCTCGGGATATTCTCGATTTCGGGGGTATGACAAACGAAATAGTAAATATCGCCGAGACGAGATGTTATCGGAAATCTCGGTTTTCTCGGCTGAAATCACCAAAGAATTCCGAAAACTTTGTTGTCACGCTAACATGAAATCATCCTGAAAATAGTTTCAGCACAAAATTTTCAATTTCAGCAATTTAAAACACTAGCAACTTTAGTTTCCTTCGTAAATTACAACGAAACATTCGCAATTACATAACTCAACCTTTGAATCGGTAAGAATGACGAACTTTCATAAGCATTATAATACATGATTTTTTTTAGAAAAAAACTCATCAAACAATCAACCTAATCAAAATCGTATTATACTGAATTATTTTTTATAAAATCTCCCATTAGGTAGGTGATGTTCAATGTGGGAGACTATAAATAGCAAAAGAAAGAAGTAACAAAGAAAGACGAGGGAGATGGTGGTGGCTGTGTAATACAGAAGGAATAACGAGGGGGAGAAGATGCATTAGGCTAGGTTTTAATTAGTATCAAAAGTCCTTTGGTTTTGGTGTATTATTTGGGTGGGAACACGTAGAGCACTAACCAAACACAGATATCCAACAAGAGAATATGATAAAGAGCACTAACCAAAATGAGGAATTCAAGGGGAATTTTATTTTGCAGTATTCAGTGCCTCAGGTATGTTACTGAACCATAGATGGTGCAGGAAGAAGTTGCGTAATTGATGATATTTATTATTCTAAATAGATGAATTGTGTAAAAAATGTTTGTTACAAAAATTAATCCTATATTATATGAAACCGAGATAATACCGATATTTGAAATCTGAATTTTCCCGATACAAAATTGTACCAGTGTCTCGGTCAAACCGAAATCCGATATTAACTACATTGAGCAGAATTGGTCTTAAAGAGTCTAATTAGCATACGGAAGTAAAAAAAGTACTCCTATATTAAGAAGAAATCAAGTGTATGCTTTATGAGTGGAAGGCAAAAAGGGTAACATGTTGTTTCCATCAGGACGAAATGATTTTGTTGTTTTGTGTTACGTGTTTTGTTATATGTACCTAAGGGTGCACACGGTACGGTTCGGTTCGGTTCTTGTCGAGGCCGAGTACCTGTACCCCCAGAGGTCGGTACTGAACTTTTGGACCGGTACCGTGTACCTCGGTTCCGGTCCGGGACCGGTACCAGTCGGTACCTTTTCAGCGAAAAAACTGACTGCCTTTTCTTTTACCTGTTTTTTACCTGTTTTTTCTATATAACAAATTCTCATTCAAAGCAGCAACTAATAAGTAGCAATATTACTAACAAACCAAACAAACAATGTCTTGAAAATATGGAAAAAAAAATAGTAGTAGACAGAGACACACACACTAAGTCTTGAAAATGAGAAAATCTGAAAAAAGAACAACTAGCAGTGCAGCTAGTGCTGCAGTAGTCTTGAATCTTGATTTTCTAATCCATGTCAGCAGCACTTGTGGTGTCATCAGTGTTGATAGGACCAAGTAACGCTGCAAAAACAAATAATAGCAGTTAGTAACTATTAGACTATATCTATTACTGCCAAACACAAGTAATAATGTAATATGTTACCTTCTTCAACTTCAACATCATCATCTGGTATGTAATCAGATAGAAGATCAAGTTGTATTTGCTTCCTTAGCCAGCTTTGTGTGCAAAGTAATGCCTCAACTATCCTTGTAGATAAAGAGCTTCTACAAGGACTTAAGAGTCGCTTTCCTGTGCTAAAAGCAGACTCAGAGGCAACAGAAGACACAGGAATGGCTAATATGTCCTTAGCCATATGTCCAAGTATCTTATACTTTGTACTGTTGGTCTTCCACCAACCCAATAAGTCAAACTCCTCATCATAATCTTCTCCTTCACCTTCTTCATACTCGTCAATGAAATATTTATCCAACTCTGTTTTTCCCTCATCATCATTTGGGCTTTTCTTGAACCTCTTACTCCTTGACATCAACTCTTTCATACGACTTGGCCCTGCCACTGGTTTACTTACCACTGCTTTGGCTTGTCCCTGGATAGAACTACTTGACTCCTCCTTATGTTAGCCCTATAAGTCCTTCCACAATAATTGCAAGTGGCTTCTTCAACATTTCTCCGAGTGAAATGGCGCCATATTTCCATCACTGACAAGAGAAAAGACTTTTAATGATAACAAAAAGATACAACAAAAATTACTCAAAACTGAGTATGCAGCATAGCAATTCAAGGAGCATTGAGATAAAATTTAGACACATTTGGTTCATCGAACAACTTATGAAGTAAATGGCATAGCCCATAATTACTATCACACACACATTACACAAGCAAGCTGCTAGATTAAGTAGGAAGCACTATATATGCATGTTAATGTGAAAGAATGAAAGTTGTGTAACTTTTTACACAAACAAATATGAGAAACATTTCAACCATCATAAAATTAAAAACTCAAAACATCATAAAATTAAAAAATGAAAACAACAAAATTGGTTAGCTCCAAAGATCTAAAAGAAGTTAAAAGAACACTCAAACAGTATTAATTAAAAAAATTATAAAAAGCCTAAAGAAATACAAAGTACCTTAATGGGTTTCCTTCAGCTTCTTCCTTGAATCCTTTCCCTTCGTCTTCTCCCTGACGTGATTGATAACTTACCCTGTGAAACTGAAACCCTAAATTAAATTAATCAAAAGTCCTAGGATCATCCAGAACTCGACTTCATATAGAAATCCATAGTCCTGGGATTAAAATTGGAGAAGAAAAAAAGCAAAAAAAAGTAAAAAACTTACACAAATCAAATCATTGAAATCACTGACTTTTTCTCCTTCTTCTTCTGGATCGAGAGGTGTTGTTCGGTGTTCCGTGTTCACTGATTAATGGAGTTCACTTTCAGATTTCAGAGAATCATAGACTCAAGAACTCAGTTCTCTCTCTATATCAATCTCTCAGAGGGAAGAGTCGAACTCGAAGACGGAAAAGAAAAACGAAAATGAGAAAGAGAGAAACCCTATCGTTAAGGTACTATATATACCCCCCCTTAATCTAACGGCTATATTTGTTCAGTACCCCTAAATCTAATGGCTACGAATGGTCGGTTCTTTCGGTCCGGACGGTACGAGACTTATACAGGACCGTGTACCTGTACCTCATCAGCCTCGGTTCCTATTTTCTGGACCGGTACCTGTACCCCGTTCCTCGATTCGGGACAAATATCGTCTCAGTTCCGCCGGTTTCGGGACGGTTCCTCGGTCCAGCTCGGTTCCTGTGCACCCTTATATGTACCATCTTCTTATCACTCGAGTTTCGACTAGAATCAACTTTGGGCCGGTCATAAACCCTTATTAAAGGGAGGAAAAATATTATTTTCCAGACTTTAAATCTTAGACGGCAAAAGTGGAGACGGAGATGGAGAAGCAGAAGAAATGGTAGCGGAAGGACTGGGTATTAGGTATTGCCTCAGTGACTGGTTCTATGATGTCCTCTCTTATTCATGATATGGTCCCTATGAGTTCAATAATACAAAGGTTGGTAGGTCCATATGGTCCAAGTTTATTATCTGTAACGAAGTTTATTGTACAAAAATCTTATAGCTCAATACAAGCACAACTGCCGGACTTGATATCCTTGCATTTTTAGGGGTGACTCACAAAAATAAGATTAGAGGCGACTTGCTTATCACAAACTTAGGGCAGTGTTATGGGATTTCCTAATAATAGATGAAAATATCTATATGCCCTTTCACTAATCTCTCCCATTTTAATGGCAATAAGCCAAAGTAAAAAATCTACCGGACTTTTGGTGTATCATGTATTTTTCGTCGTCGTTTTTCGTTGGTGAACATACTTTTTACTAAACCCATTTTAAGTCGTTGTAGGATTGTCTCAATGGGGGAGATTAGTGAAAGGGGGAGATTACTAAACCGTTGGATTACTAAACCGCTGGATTCAATTACACCCGAAATGACAAAGTCAACAGAAACACTTATCTTTCCTCATTTTTTTTTTCCTTCTCTTCGACAGTTCTTCTCCCTCAACTCTCTCTTTCTCTCCCCCTCTACTAAAACAACTAACATTCGTCCCAACAATTGAATCTTCAGCTAGGTTTTAAGAATTTTTCAAAATATTAAAGACGAAGATAAGATTTCAGTCGATTGTTTTTCTCTCTTCCATTAGTTACGTAAATTTTCTAAAATCGTTTGATTTGTTTAATTTTAAATTATAGGGTTTTGTTTATTTTATGGGAATTTATTTGATTTATATTCGTGAAGGATTTTGAAGGATTTTTTCTTTAATAACATTATCATGTGCATTTTATTTGGCCCTGAAGACAGGGACGGACCCAGGAAGGATAATTTTCCTTTTAAGGCCTGGGCTAGAAATTTTGGTCGAGTAGTAATCTTTTTTTTTTGGCTTGTGGACTGAAAAAATTACCTGGGCTAAAGCCTCTTTTAGCCCAGCTGTTGGTCCGTCCCTGCCTGAAGGGTTTGCGTTTGGATTGATTTGGTCTGCTGCTGTTGTACGTGGTGAATCCAGAACAACAGTGAACAGATATGAATGTATTGGGAGCATATTCTGAAGTTGGCGGATATCTTAATTAATTGTTGTCATCAATGGAGGAAGTTTTCTAAATGCAGAAGAGGTTGAATAAGATTACTAAAGAAACTTGGTAACTATGGCTTATACTTGAGACCATAAGTTTACGGTATAATTTTTTTTTGTTTGTTTTCTAGCAGGGGGTTAATCGTGGGAGAGTTCGAGAGATTTTAATGTATTTAGGTTTTCTCCTGTTAGTCCTGAGGGAGTTTGAGGGAGTCTCTCCAAATCTCCGTTAGTCGTGGGGGAGTTTAGAGGAGTCTCCTAAACTCTCTAGAAAACACCTGTTAGTCGCTGGGGAGTTTAAAAAAAGCTCTTGAACTCTCTGTTAGTCATAAAACCCTATAATACTAGGGAGTTGGTTGCTTTGGGGAGTTCGAAGGAGTTTTTAGTGTATTTTGGTCTCACAACAAATCTCTCAAAAGAGTAGAGATTTGGGAAGGAGTTTGGTGCGTAGAAAACCATAGGAGAAAGAAGAGGAAACGTTTTTTTTCCAGGTATGTTCTTTTTTCTTCTTTGATCTCCATTATTGTTTATAATAGTTTGATTTGTGTACTATTTTGATTGTTTTTCATATCTTTGATCTCCATGATTGTTTATTTTGATTGTGTGTATAGTTTTTTTTTGTGGGTACTCTCTCTCTGTCAAAACCCTAATTTGTGGTTCAAAAGATCTTGGTAAGAAATTGCATGATTTGATTATAATGATATCTTTAAATTCAACCGTTGGAATATGATGAAATTTTAGTATGTCGTAGTTTACCTTGTTATAGAAGTACAGTAAAATTTTCACGCGGATCAGGTCACGTTTGCTACTGCAAAGCGTGCACAATATATGACTATGGTCTGCTGAGTTTAAATCCCGAATAGGGGAGTGATTCCTATTTATATCATTCTCCGCTTATCGGACAAAGCTGAAATTTTAGTATGATGTTTGTATATATGAAGGTTACCTACTGTAGAAATTTCATGAAGTTCTGATCACTTTAGGTAAACCAAAGTGTGAGAAATCCGGAACTGAATTCTGTATGCACGTATTGAAAGTAGTCGGGTTCTGAGTAATGTATCTTTTTAATGAACCGTTGGAATGCTATGATTTTTGAGTGTGTTGTGGAACATTGAGTTGTAAGTGTACCGTAATAATTTCAAGAGGATCAGGTAAGTATTAGTACTGCAAAGATTGGACAATATGAAACTGTGTTTCGGTGAAACATAATTCCTTTACAACTATCTTCATAATTTGTTATGTCATCATGCATTAATTGGCTTGCTACTTTGCATGGGTGTCATTGAGAATCACTATCACTTGTTAAGTCCTCTTATTTAGACACATACTTCTCTTCTATTCTATATGCCAAAGTTCAATACAGTGGCGTACTTCATTCCATATTGGCGTGTTTTAGCCAATTCATACGGTGCTTTTGTTGCAAGGAGTTGCTAAGGGATTTTCTTTGATTAACAATTTGGCTAAGTAGCTCTGCGTGTTAGTACTGTGTAATCTAGTATCACATGTTTTTATCATGTTTACATTAGACTGTTTGGTGTTATTACTATCCTTGCTTTGTTAAGTTCTAGTATTAGTCTAAGTACTAATGTAGTTAACATGTCACACCATAGAATGGAAAAATCCATCCAACCTGCTGAAAACAACAAGAAGAAAAAGAATGTTAGGAAGAATAAGAATACGAAACCGGAAACGAAAGTGATTATGAATTACAAACAATGGACAACTCGAGAGACTGAGAAATTATTGGAACTGTTGGTAGAAGCTACACTTGAGAAGAAGAAATACACTAGTGGATGTTTAAGTCTCAACCTCCATTTCCGTATCAGGTGCAAGCGGAGATAATGACAGCTTGTGCAGGCCTACACAACTTCTTACGAAAAGAATGCCGTTCAGATGAGTTTCCGGTCGAGGAAGAGGAAGATAGCCATCCATCAACGCTTGTAAATGACGATGAAATTTTGACACAACAAACTCAAGAAGCTAATGCATGGAGAAAGAGTATAGCGGATGATATGTGGGAAAATGTTCGTGAACAAAGGGAGTTAGAATTGTATGGAGACCGTTAAATTGAAGGGAAAAAAAATTATCTCGTTGCACAAAATAACATACTATTGATACAGAGATATGATTATTTTCATTTATTTTTTTATTTTGATTAAAGATCAATGTTATTTGCAAATAAGGGTTTATTGGTTCTTAAAAGAGAATGAGTTAGGAGTGAACTCTCTCAAACTCCCCCAAACTCCCTCTAATAAACTTTCTCAAACTCCCTACACTCCCCCAAACTCCCTGAACTCAAAAACCTACACTCTCTCAAAATCCCTTAGATTTAAAATACACTAACTCCCCCGAAATTACTCGAGGACTAACCCCTGTAGGTTTCAATTTGTTTACATTAGTTTGTTACTTTTTTACTTTATAGACCTATGATCTTGAAGCTTTTACTTTGAAAAAAAAATTGCTGACGCTTAACATGAACAAATTAGTTGAATCAAAAGTTTGTCATTTTAGTCCATCCTAGAAAGCCACAACTTGGTACATCCACAACTTCTTTTGAAAGTTCTATTATCAAAATATATATACCCAGTTCATTGTTTCTCCTATGTTATGGGATTAGCAAATTCTACTAGAATAAAAACAGTGGATAATGTTGTAAGAGATTGCTAATAAAACCGCCCCCAACATGCCATATGTGTTATGTGTGTTGCTAGATCAAATTATGAAAATCTCAAATTTTTTCGACATGCAACGCACATGCATTCTACTTTTCAAAGTATAAAATGAAAAACTCAACTTAATATCATTTTATTTGGAACTCTTCTTCTTCACTACCTATCGTAGCAGAGAATTTTTTTTTCCCTCGTTCAATTCATTGTCATCGTTAATCATCGAATTAAATCACTGTCGATTCTTTTATAAAACGATGACTATCATAAATGACCCTCATCGATCTCGAGTAAAACAAACGTATCGTAAATCAGACCCTTGAGCTGATCAAAAAATTGGTGGGAAATCAAAATTTAAAGAGGTTATTAATGAAGATGATGAAGAAAGTGAAGAACACGAAGAAGATGAAGTCGTTGATGTTGTTTCTGGTGGTGATTCTGATAATCAACCTCTCGTCGAAGTTCAACGGCCCAAATAATGTAAGATTCTACCAATTTTTGCGTTTCAATTGCTTAAATTTGATGAATTTAATAAAAAAATATCTAGGGTTTTCGGTTAATACACATAATCGGGAGTTTAGGAATTGTTTTTAACTACCGATTATGATCGTGTTCTTCATTTCTCAAGAACATTGTCAAGAATTGGGTGTCGTATTTCATAGTTAACTCCCGGTTATAGTAGGTTGTTTCTTACTAAACCTTAAAATGGACATATTCGGCAGTTGATAGACGCATTTATTTGTCTATTTTGATCTCAATTGTATACATTGTTAGTGCTCGATTCTGTACTTATTTGGTTATTTTATGTCTTTGTTGGTGTTTTTGGAGAAATAAGCTTTTGCGGGAAAATTGGCTCGAAAAGTTGTATTTGCGCTCGTGGGAGAAAATTACTATTCGGATCCTCAGTTTGGATAAGGGGCACTTCAATTACTAAGGGGCACCTCACTGCTATATGCACCCAAGTCTGGATAGGGGGAGGTCATCTTCTCCGTTTGAAAAATTAAATTTGGCGGGAAAATGGTTACAGCTCTCTGCGTATTTGCTGGTTTGGATTTGGACGAGATTTAACAAGAGATTTTTACGGGAATGGAATTATTTTGGCCTGTTAGTGATGAACATGGATAACATAGGAGTTTTGTTCGATTAAACAGGTCTGATTATTGATTTGACGCAAAACAGGTAGTGGTAAGTCTCGGGATTTTTATGTGTCTAAATATGGGAATTACGTGCAAAAAGAAGAAGATATATTCCTCCAGGATTCGTATCTTTCGAATAAGAAAAGGTTTAGAATGGCCCAGACTCTGTTTAACGCGTGCAGAAGAGAAATAGAAGGAAATATCGTCGAGTTGGGTAAAACAGGAAGTTAGCATATTTCCGGGAATTCCTGTTCATTAAAGGGAAGGTACGTGTGAATTTAAGAGAGGATATATTCTCGAGAGATTTTACTCTCTGTTTTGAAGAGTTTTAACCAAATAAGAGAGGCGTGAAAGTAAAGAAAACAGCAGGAAGTTACGAAATTCGGGAGAGAAGAAAAAGGAAGATATTCTCGGGATTCATATGACCTGTGGTATATAAATAAAGGGGGTTCGACTCAGAGAGGGTTGTCGAGAGTTTAGGGTCGATAGAATCGGAGCAGAGAAGCGCAGGTGAAGTTGCAGGAATATTCACGTGCTGCTGGTGAAGAAGAGAAGCCGAAGAACATTTGACAGGGGAGGACAGTCGCAGAGGCAGTCTTATTCACACAACACAACAAAAGTATCGCTGTTCAACAGATCTCATATATCACAAGCTTGTCATCTTTTCTCTGTAACAGTTCAAAACCCATTGTAACAGTCTGTTTGTAACACCTTTCTAACGTTGCAAACTGTCTGCTTTATTAGTTATCTCTTGTTTTTCACACTTTTGAGCTATAAACACCTATTTTGAGAACGTGAATAATATGAGGAGCTAAACTCCAACACTGGGATGACGGAGGAAGCCATGTTTCACAATTGCTTGGTAACTATAATGATTCGTCATGACTTTTTGCATTGATTTAATTGTTTTATGATTTTTATTAATTAGTTGTGATTTTGTCTGATGACGTATGCTTAGACTTAGAGCTTTTGATGCGTCATGCTTATGATTTACAATTAATCTTTTACAAAATCTACCTTTGGAAAAGAAATAGAGTCTATAGAAGAGCTAGAATTGTTATGAATCAATATACAAACCAATTGAATGTGATTAATGGTGGAAACCCGAGTCCCAGTTCTCTCGATATTTTGTGACAAACCTTGTGTATATATTTTCTTTATTTTTATTGTTTTCTATTTTTAAATCTGAAATCAGTCTCAACAAGTCCGAGAAACGAACACTTTACTTACCACTACAAAATTACATCAACAGTTTTAATATTTTCTCCTTCCGATTATAACAAAGGATTAAACTAAATAGAAAACCCTAGATTTGATACACTCGTAAGATGTTATATATTAATACCTCCCGATTGTATTATTTTGAAAATAGAAAAATTTTGGCCGACATTTTATTTGGTAGATATGTGTGATTATCGGCTTCCGATTATATTTTCCTCAACAACTTAGAATTTAATGTACCTAAAATGCATGTCTTTAAATTGACTCCCGATTGTTCTATAATCGTGTGTTAGTTTGTTTATTTAGCTTATGATTATGGATATTTGATTGTTATGAATTTAATATTACTTCTGATTTTAAACAATCAGATTTTGTTGGTGTCTTTTCCTCCCAATTATTCAGTTAGTAAAGGTATTATTATGAACCAATTGTTCTTTATTTAGTTTTTTGATGTTTAGGGAACTGCGAGGTAAGAAAGCCCAAGATACAGTTGTTTTAGGGCCTCGTCACAAAGGGGGTAAGAAAGTAACAGCTAGTGCAGGGAGAGAAAGGAGTGATAAAGAAAATTTAAGCAAAAATGGAACTCAAGAAGAAGTAGAACCAAGTGCTCCACAAGTGAGAGTCCAAGATGAAATTAGACTAAGTGATCCAGAAGTTATAAACCAAGAAGAAGAACAACCAAGTGGTACACAAGGAGAAGGAGTCGGTACAAAGAAGTCAATCGCTAAGGAAGCATCAAACTTTGTCCCCTCTTCTTTGAAGATGAAGGATATCCAAAAAAGTGAAATCCGGGACTACCGAAAGATGAAGGAGCATTGTAATTTGGATACAGAGGCTCTTGGGCCAAATAAATTTATGAAACCAAGGTAATAATCGTATCCTTTTGATTAACATACTGTCTTTTTGTTCGTAATAAAATTAAGGACTATTATAATTATTTTGTAATGTGTCGTGTGTTTAATAGTTTCATTCTGATGCGGTTCGTCTACTCAAACCCACAACAGCACCTACAAAAATGAAGGATTGCTAATAATCTTGTTTTAAGTCTTTTTAAGGAAATAAACTCTTGTTGAGAAAGGTCTCGAAAAGTGGTTTTTGGACCTCAGAAAAGTACTAAAAGCACCCCCCAACTTTGGATAAGGGCACCCCAGAGGAGTTGATAAAGGCACCCAAGAGTTTTCACAATTTACAGCCCAAAATTACTCTTTGTACCCCACAAATTGCTATCTGCATACCAGGAATTGCTATTTATACCCCACATTGCTAAAGGGACACCGAAACTCGATAAGGGGAGGTCATCTTCAACCTTTTGAATTTATGAAATTTGGCGGGAAACTGGGTTTGCAGAAGAACAGAATTAGGGTTGAATATTTGAAGGTACTCTACTGAGATTCAATCGCTGAAATTTGTCACCGGAGAAATTAGGGTTTGATTATCAGGCGTGTTCTGAAGAGATTCGATCACTGGATTTGGCTTAGTTGGACGTAATTCAGTTAAACAGACATTCTATGGGTGTTCGTTTGGACTGAAATTGGCTAAATTAGCGATTTGGAGTAAAACAGGGAGGTGTTATCCTCGAAACTGATGGAAGTGATTTGGGGGGGGACGTGGTCGGAGTTTTTCATTGGATTGGGGGTATAATCATCCTGTTTGACTAAAACAGGGCTGGTATATGAGTTGGAATCGATAAACTTGGGATGTACTTGAAGATTGCACAAAACAGAATATAGATAAAGATTCTCGGGTTTGCACGAGTTATCTGTTGGTTATCGTGTGTGTTAAGCGTGTTCAACATCATCAAATTTGTGTACTCATTATGTTTGGAAACATTCAACAACAACAGAAGCGTGAACGGTGAAGAAAGGAAAGAAAATAATCCTGAGAATATTTTCTTTTACTGTCGAGTCTGGCGAGTTATTATCGAATATATCCGGTTCTATTATCTATATAAAGGATGCTTGGGTAGCAGAGACGAGGGACGGAGAGTTTTGGAAAGGATAGAGAGCTGCAAACGAAGAAATCAAGCTCTGCAGCAATTCTGCTGCTGCTGCCATTGAAGAAGAACACGAAGAACAAAAGCCAGCAAAGGTCAGTCGCGGAGACTGTCGTTTAATCAACGACAACAGAATAGTTTCAGTTGCGGTAGACTTATTGTAATTGATCTAGCTGAGCTGCTTTGGTCGTTGAATATCTTTAGCGACTAAAAATCGTTGTATGCTAATTTCATTATTCTTAATACAATGATTTATCCATTTTATTCCATTTTTCTTCACATGAATAGCTAATTTATGCTCTGGGGTTTTGGAGGAAGCTGTTTTTGGTATGTACTATTAATAGTTTTATTTCTTAGACAATAATTACTTTATTATTTGTGTCATTCATGACTAATAATATCTCTTCTAAAAATGCTTCATTTTAATTGTTTTGGGTAGTTTTTACCGATCTTTTATAAGCGTAGGAGGTTATATTCTTGTAACGACGAGAGTCGCATAATTAAATTTTAAATGTTTTATCTTCCAAAACCTGAGATTGGATACGATATGGTTTTGAATATTTTATGAGTAATTGTTTGAGATAATAAATTGTTAATTTTACAACTATCAGAAATAGTGGAATCCAAAGCCCTAGGTTTATCTCTCCTTGGTTAACAGAAATTAATTAGTTTTCGAGTATTTTGTCTTATAATCTTAAAACCAACCTTAGAAGATAGTCCGAGAATCGAACCTTCTACTTACCACTTGTAAAACTACATCAGGTTTTGGCGCCACCGACGGTGAACACACCAATTGCATACACCAATTGCATCTTCCACGGTGAACCCTCTGGGCGTTATCATCCGAAACACCACAAGCCCTAGCCTCGTACCGTTGACCAGTCTTTGACTGTAGGTATATAATTGCTAAAGGTAACCCAAGCTTACCTAAATTAGTGAACCCTGCATTTGCATGTGCACAGAAAATGTCGAGTTGGTATTATAAAGACCAATATAATGATTATCATACTGAGTACTGAAACGAACATTATTCGTGCTTTGACCATTGTGTGGATAGTACTTGGGGCCATTACCGACCTTCTGAAGGTTATGGAGCATACCATGGTGATCCCAATTATTATCTCCACGTCCACCGGTCATATGAATGGGTAAACGAGCAATATTATAATGAAAAAATGAAAGTTCTCCATCTTTAGAGGATTTAATGAAACAGTTGCAACAAAATAATTCTTATGATCCTAGTCTTTCTTTCGAAAATTCACTCAAGTTGTTAACTGAATATTCAAATAGGAGAGCCATAATAATGGAAATATTTTATGAAGAGTCACTCAAACGTGACTTAGATACGAAGGATAGAATTGCATCTTTAAGTATTGCTCTCAATGAACTTAATTGCCAATTTGATAGGGTTCAAGCATTTTCATGTTATGATGATGATGAGGATAGTGTTAATGAGGAATTTGAAATATGTAATCATAATGATGATGAAATTTTTACACCAACTGAGCCTTATACTGATAATGACGTTTTTAGTTCAAATCTTAATAATATTAATGATTATTCACTTATTCAAAAGGATGAGGATTTGACTAGGGATACCATTGTTTTAGACGGTGTAGTATATAATTGTGATTATGAAGCTGATGATGGTTTAGAGGAAAGAGTTTATCATGAGACTAGTGTTTTAGAGCCTAGAAATTCGCAAACAATAGTCTTTTCTGAGGATTATAGAATTTTAGAACCACATGATTACAACTTAGAAAAATATAAGACCATTTTCCTAAATATGATAATTTAGAAAATAAGGAAATTGTGACTAGTTTATCCGAGGATATTGACAACTCTAAGTTTGGGGGTGAATATCATTCTCCCCGTGGTTTACCTTTGACTCTTACAAAGGTCCCTAATTTGGGACTTGACGTATGTGCCTTTACCATCTTAAGAGACTATCTCATACACGTTTTCCTGAGCCTAGTTATGTCCATAAAGAAACTCAATTGATAATAACCCATCCTATGACTGATGTGGTTAACCCAGGCTATGATACCAAGATTGACTTTGTTTTCCCACCAACAAGTTTTCTTCCAAATGTGGGAACTTATAAATTTCAAATGTGTCACATATTAAGTTTTGAGACTAAACCTAGTTATTTTAGTGTAGTGATCTACACTACAAATTAGTACAAAAACAAATCAGAATCTCTAAGAATATAGATTGGATTGGGGAGAACCGAAATTTGAGGGACAAAATATAATTTTACTGATTAATTTCCATGTCTTTTTATTTTTATTAATTTTTTATTAATTTTTTTTAAATATTATTTATATGTTTTCAAAGTAAACTTTATTATACAGAGCTTTTGGTTGGCAACCTAGCGACAAGCTGGCCCCCAACTCCTCTTTGAATTGCAACGCCTAAACGATAAAAAATGAAACTACATAAGCCACTACTAGCGTCATTGCTAACCAAACAGTTCCTTAGACGCTTGAAAAAAATCAGAGTGTCCTCACCGAGCTCCCCTAGGGTAGAGAAGGCTAGAACACCCAAACCATAGCCATGCGCAGCACACTTGTCCAAGTATTTGGTACGTTTACGTGAAACCGCACCAGAAATAGCCTTACTAGGAGCGAAAGAGCGGACACCATCACCATTGAATGGAGAGACACCTGTAACATCCATACAGACATCTTGCCCATTTTCCCAGTTAAGGACAAGGATATCAACAGGTTTTAGATCTTTTCCATCATCCGAATGAAGACCAAGAGAAACCTCCTTGCGCGCAGGAACATTAGCCTTGTAACAAGTGTCTACGACAGTATCACGAACAACATCATGGCGAAATTTATATCCAATATCTTTAGCACAATGAAGCACGTGATCTCCAAAAATATCTATATACTTGTTGCAACTTGGGCACAAACTATTCTCAACAAACAAAGGAATACCCAGACGATAACAAAGCACAGCTCTAAATTGTCTAGGCTCAAGGCATTGATTAAGACCACTAATGGGAACCGCCAAAAGATAGTCTTGAGCATGCTTGACACGGTTACATTTCCATAGGATGGAATCTCTTGCAGACGTATAAAATTGGTCTGGGATTCGCTTCTTAACTGCGTCAAAATAAACTACTTCCAGGGAATGCATGGAAGGGGGGCAGTATCATTGACACTATAAGTATACGGGAATCCACATACCTGGGTGAAGGTCTTAAGAGCCAACTGATAAGCTGAACCTTTGTCCGTTGAGAATACAGACAAGCTACTAATAACTAAAAATAGCTTAACAGAGAGATAAATGGACAATTAAGTACGGCTAGCTAACATGCATCCATAAGAACCAGTTACCCCTTAATAACTCCGGAACTGTGAGAACAAGTTCATGACAAATACTACTCCTTCAAATCATCCTTGTCCTCAAGGATATGAAATGATCTTGACCAACAAGGAGCACAACTGTTGCATACCTGTAGTTCCATCTCGAATATAGTAAGAAATATGAACTTTGGAAACTTTAACACCCAGGTACCAGAAAAGCTGAAGCCATTCATCTGAAAAACACGCATCGAGCTTAGTTGTAGTTCCCTCTCCGAATTAGTTGATGCTTTACCTTCAAAAATGACCAATGCACTTAAGTATTCTGAGCTTACTTCTGTAAAGAGAATAAACATGGTATCTTAAGAACCAACTCTTTGGTAATTACTAGTAAAGACATCACTCATAGCCATAAGTAACAACCCCAAAATAGCTTTACAATTGACTGTATGAGTACCACCGTGAATCATAGACCTCACTTCACTTCCAGTTGAACCATCAACATAAATCTTCAAGTTGTCTTCTATCACAGAAAACTCCTCGTTCCCAACCCTTACTGAGAATATGCCTTTTTTACTGATGTGAATTAGCTCAAGCTTCTTATCTTTCTCAACTGATAAAGTATTCAGCTCAAGTTTGTGCATAATGAATCTGTTGATGTAACCTTCAACTGAATCACGAACTGAAATAACACTACGTGTTGAGGATTCCTGAAATGTATTTGCTGGCAGCATAGAGTCAACCGTCATTTCTTTCTCTCTTGTTGATATGCCATTAGACCTAGAGAGTTTAAGTTGCTTCAAATTTTGTTGGTGATTCACGATATGATACTCAACTTCCAGCGCGATGTACTTGACTAGATTCTTTCTTCTGACAGTTAATAACTTATGCAAGTACCATCGACTAAGAATGGTGTTACTATTAGTAGATAAGTTATATAGTTCAATGTCTAGAATTAATTTTACCTCCTCAGGTTCGAGCATAATGACCCTGGTGATGTGGTATTTAACTGAATTATGAGTTGTAGCTGCAACATGAGTTGAGAATTTCTGAAATTGATTTGGTAGCATGGAGTTAACAGTCTCTTCTTTCTCATGTAGTGTTGTGACATTATATGTGGAGAGATCCAGTACCTGGTAGTGTTGTTTGTGAGCTACAGGGTCTTGTGAATGTGGTAATAGCTTGTTGATTATCCAAATACCCACTTTCACATTCTCGTCAATATTACCTCGCACACACCCAAATAATTTTCGAATGTCAACAACAAAAGTCTTCTCAAACTTAGGTTTATAATAAGACACACTAATCAATATGTTGTTGTGTAACGACGGAAGGGAATAACCTGTTATTAAACAAGAAACAAAAATTGACCTTTTCACGCCTTCAGCACCAACAATACAAGGACCTGAAATGAACATGATTAACTCCAACCTGAAGTTTTTCTGACTGACCCAAAAACCACTTTTTGTTTCCCAACAACACATAATACTCGAAAATAAGAAGATTGATCATGTCCATCCCATAGCCGAGAAAACACTAGCAATAATGTGTACCAACTCAGTTATATCATCCTCTGTACCCTGTTTGTACCAAGTATATCACTACAATAAACTCCATTTTCTTCTATGAGACTGTATATTTGATTTACTATGATTGTTAACTTTAAAACTACAACTCCTAGCTGAGTAAAAGAACAATCAACTTTCCTAAACATTTCTTCCAACCATTCATGTCCATTGATTTCACCAGTACTGGACTTAGTGGTTATTCCCTTGATTTCCATTCTTCTTTCCCAGCACTCCACTCATCTATAATCCCTCTTGAGCTTCAAGAGTTCCCAATGTCTCTGCACAACTAAGGATACCAACACAAGAGAATAAACATGGAACCAAGGAACACCATCTTTTATTTTATGCACTGTAATCACTTGCGAAGCCCATTCAACTGTTGGATAATAAACTTTCCTACGAAATTGATTTAACCAACCTTCACGAGTGGCAGTAAACTCAAAAATGCAATGGAAGAAAGGTGACAGTTCTTCTCGAATCCGTAGTTGAAGAAGCACAAAACCACTATTGCCATTAAGATTTCATCTATGAAGAGTAGGCATGTAGTCGACTAGCTTTTGTGTATTGCTAGATTCGTTTTTCCTTGCGACATGAAGTCTCAATCTAGTACAAAGAATATTGACTTGCTGCAAAATTTCATGAAACAACTCGCAAGCATCCTGACTGTCACCGTTTTCAACAAACAAGGACACATTTGACTTTGTAAATAACAATTATAAACCATAACCCCGTTCTATAATCAGATTATGAACAACATTGGCATAATAATTTTGCATTGAAACGGCCACATGAAGAACAATAAAATCAGAAGTAAGTATAACGGGACTGAATTCAGAACCTCTTCTAAAATAATACGGATACCCATGAAATTTTTTCCTCGATCAATTACCTTTTGAGCAACATCCAGGCTACAATATGAATATTATCCACTACTTGCATATCTAAGAAACAACTCCCAAGTACTGCTTCCCATGTAGTTTGGTAAATCTTGAGATAATTTGAACTTGCTTTAATTAAAACCTCTTAATAAGAATTCAACAAACTGGTCTCATGTATTCTATCTCGAGCAATCAACAGAAGAGCACAAGCATAACTGGTAATACAATCTTCTGACATTTTCGCAAACAGATTCCTACCATAACAATTGTCACCACCTTTAACGAATACAAACACAACTAAATTTATAAATCTGGATTCCAATTGGTACCCATGTTGACGTATAAGATCATAGAAAGATTTTGCAACATATTTCTCTAGTGGGATAACCAAATAAGAAGCAAGATAAAAATTTAAAATTTTCTCTAACACAATAAGAACACATCTCACTGACTAAAAATTCTTTTCTACGATCAAAAAGCATACGACCATAATCAGGAATAAGTAAAACAACACACGAATAAGTAATTCGAGATATATGTAAGCTTGAAAATTCCTTGAATGACTTAAATAGGTAAGAATCAATTTGATTGAGGTTGTCAACAGTGAAAAACTTCCAATCATCATTAGAGTTCAGATTTAACACACTAAAATCATTTAGCTCGGGAGTTGCAGCTCTTTTACTTTGAAAATCCACCACAAAATTAGTACCAGGAATGAAAGTTTTACCTTCTTGGTAGTCCAAAAACGTTGAAATCCCATTGCGTTCCTGAACTTCAACTTCAAAATTAGCTTCATCCCAGTTCGAGAATTGTGTTTTGGTAGGTCTATAATTTCCTTCACCTGCTAGATTTGAATCTGTAGAAATTGAAGAATGGAAGGTGAAATCACTCACTGATTTGAAATCCGTGTCGACCTTGCCTGTAGATTCATATGAGGGTTTGGGTACGTCTTCATCCACCTTCACTTTGCTCAAACGATCCTCTACGACCTTCGATTCAGCAGATAAACTCTTAAATCTGGCGATAAGCTGTGGTGAAGGATTGATGAAAGTATCCTTCAATTCTCTAAGTAAATCTTCCTGAATTCTCATCAGAGAATCAATTTTCTTAGCTAGCTCATCAAATTATTTTTGGTTCTCCATTGTAACCAGGTCACTCAGAATCGAGTGCTCTGATACCATTTGTAGTGATCTACACTACAAATTAGTACAGAAACAACTTAGTATCTCTAAGGATGGAGATTGGATTGGGGAGAACAAAAATTTGAGGGAGAAAAGATAATTTTACTGATTAATTTTCATGATATCTGAATACAGACTCGGCTGGAATATAAGTACCAGACTAGACTTACTTTCACTACGTGTGAGTCACACAAGCTACTAATAACTAAAAATAGATTAACAGAGAGATAAACGGACAGTTAAGTACGGCTAGCTAACAGGCATCCATAAGAGACGGTTACCCCTTAATAACTCCGGAACTGTGAGAACAGGTTCATGACATTTAGGAGATTAGAGTCGTCGACACATTTTCTGAAGACTGACCACCATTATGGTCAACTGTGTAACTCAAATCTGATTGACTTTGGGGATCCACAATTATTTCAGGTAATTATTATGTGCTTCTAAGTTCTTATTTGAGTTTTTTAGACTCTGCAACTCGATCCTCCGGATCTTGTCTATGAGGAAATCCTTCCCATGAAAATATTTTATCTAGACCATTTCATAGAACCTGAACCCGAACCACAACTAGACATAGTTGTCTTAAATAGAAAACTTGATAAGGGTGTATTTGGTTGCTTCATTTTCTTGGTCTGCTGCAGTTTTATTCTATTTGTGTTTACATTATTTGATGCAGATGACCCATAATAGTTTTGACTATTACTATATGATTTTATATGATGATTAATTTTACCGAAGCTTGGCTGAAGACAATAAAGTTAGCGCTCTATAGGTGGAAACCCATACATGGTGATACTAAGGTCCCTCTAGAGGACCCTCCTCTTATTGAACATTAGTGGAATTTTGTTTTTTATTTTGTTTCTTGTTCCCCATGGAAGGATTGCTACGCTTCACCGGGTATTATCTTTCCAACCACTTTACTGATTCCTCATGTTATTTTACTTTTGGTATTGTGCTTTCACTAGAAACATTGAGGAAAATGTTAGATTTAAGTGTGGGGGAGTGGTTAACTTTTAGGTGTTTACTTGCATAATATGACCAACTGTTGAGCGGGTCTATTGCATTTTACGACCAGCTGTTGAGCGGGTCTATTATATGGCATTATCTTGCATAGTACACATCCTCAAAAGAAAAAGAAAAAAAAAAAGAACGACATGACCAGTTGTTGAGCGGGTCTTTCTGATTATCTGTCTAGTTGTTTAGCAGACATTTCGATATCACTGTTTAGTGGATTCGTCTAGCTGTTTAGCAGACTATGCTCAACCATTGTTTAGTTGTTCGTCTAGCTGTTTAGCAGACATTTATCTATACCACTGTTTGGTGGATTCGTCTCGTTATTTAGCAGACATCTCTATATCCAGCTGCGTAGCGGATAATTTTTCGTTCTGGTTTTGCTCGGGACTAGCAAAATGTAAGTGTTGGGGAATTTGATAAGCACGTAAGTGCGACGCATTTTCACCCGTAATTACATTAGCCAGGACTCATTTTATTGCTAATAATCTTGTTTTAAATCTTTTTAAGGAAATAAACTCTTGTGGAAAAAGTGCTCGAAAAGTGGTTTTTAGTCCCCAGAAAAGTACTAAAGGCACCCCAACTTTGGATAAGGGCACCCCCAGAAATGTGTTAAAGGAACTCAGAGGATTGATAAAGGCACCCATGAGTTTTCACTATTTACAGCCCAAAATTATTCTTTGTACCCCGCAAATTGATATTCACACCCCTGAAGTTACTATTTATAACCCAAATTGCCAAAGGGACACCAGAACTCGATAAGGGGAGGTCATCTTCAACCTTTTGAATTTATGAAATTTGACGGGAAACTGGTTTTGCTGAAGAACAAAACTAGGGTTGAAGATTTGAAGGTACTCTTTGAGATTTAATCGCTGAAATTTGTCACCTGCGAAATTAGGGTTTGATTATCAGGCGTGTTCTGAAGAGATTTGGTCACTAGATTTGGCTTAGTTGGACGTAATTCAGTTAAAAATACATTTTATGGGTGTTTATTTGGACTGAAATTGGCTAGATTAGTGATTTGGAGTAAAACAGGGAGGTGTTATTCTCGGAACTGATGGAAGTGATTTGGGGGGGACGTGGTCAGAGTTTTTCATTGGATTGGGGGTGTAATCATCCTGTTTGACTAAAGCAGGGCTGGTATATGAGTTGGAATCGATAAACTTGGGATGTACTTGAAGATTGCACAAAAAAGAATATAAATGAAGATTCTCGGGTTTGCACGAGTTATCTGTTGGTTGTCGTGTGTGTTAAGCGTGTTCAACATCATCTAATTCGTGTACTCATTATGTTTGGAAACATTCAGCAACAACAGAAGCGTGAACGGTGAAGAAAGGAAAGAAAATAATCCCAAGAATATTTTCTTTTAATGTCGAGTCTGGGGAGTTATTATCGAATATATCCGGTTCTGTTAGCTATATAAAGGATGCTTGGGTAGCAGAGACGAGGGACGGAGAGTTTTGGAAAGGATAGAGAGCTGCAAACGAAGAAATCAAGCTCTGCAGCGATTCTGCTGCTGCTGCCATTGAAGAAAAACACGAAGAACAAAAGCCAGCAAAGGTCAGTCGAGGAGACTGTCGTTTAATCAACAACAAAAGAACTGTTTCAGTTGCGGTAGACTTATTGTAATTGATCTAGCTGAGCTGCTTTGGTCGCTGAATATCTTTAGCGACTAAAAATAGTTATAATCCAATTTAATTATTCTTAATACAATGATTTATCTAATTTCTTCCATTTTTCTTCGCATGAGTAGCTAATTTATTCTCTAGGGTTTTGGAGGAAACTGTTTTTGGTATGTACTATTAATAGTTTTATTTCTTAGACAATAATTACTCTATTATTTGTGATATTCATGACTAATAAATTTCTCTTCTACAAATGCTTCATTTTAATTGTTTTGGGTAGTTTCTACCGATCTTTTATAAGCGAAGGAGGTTATATTTTTGTAACGACGAGAGTCGCATAATTAATTTTAAATGTTTTATCTTCCAAAACCTGAGATTGGGTTCAATATGGTTTTGAGTATTTTATGAGTAATTGTTTGAGATAATAAATTGTTAATTTTACAACTATCAGAAATAGTGGAATCGAAATCCCTAGGTTTATCTCTCCTTGGTTAACAGAAATTAATTAGTTTTCGAGTATTTTGGCTTATAATCTTAAAACCAACCTTAGAAGATAGTCCGAGTCTCGAACCTTCTACTTACCACTTGTAAAACTATATCAATTTTTTGCGCCGCCGACGCGGACTTCCCTTTAAGTTAGGTTTTAGATTTTATTTTGTAAATATTTTGCTTGTATATTTATTTATTTATTTTATTTTTTTCTATTTTACGTCTTGGGGTATTTTTCTTGTATTTTTGGTGTGCATATTTTTATTGAAATAAAAAGTAGAAAGTGGAACACACAACAAAAAAGGTAAGTATAAAAACCTAAGATTTTATTTTTCTTTTTAGTGTATATAGTAGATTTTATTTATTTGTTTCTTTTTGTAAATATCTAAATTAGGAATTTTCTTCATTTGTTCATAACTAGACTAGGTTTCTTTTTCTTTTATTTGTAAATATTTTTTTAAAAAAAATACACATACACACACCAATTGCATCTTCCGGCACTGATTTTTGGAAAACTCGTGGTTTAGTACGGTGAATCCTCTGGGCGTTATGATCCGAAACACCACAAGTCCTAGCCTCGTCCCGTTGACCAGTCTTTGAATGTAGGTATGTAATTGCTAAAGGTAACCAAAGCTTGCCTAAATTAGTGAACCCTGCATTTGCGTGTGCACAGAAAATGTCGAGTTGGTATTGTAAAGACCAATATAATGATTATCGTACTGAGTATCGAAACGGACAATATTCGTGCTTTGACCATTTTGTGAATAGTACTTGGGACCATTACCGACCTTCTGAAGGTTATGGCTCATACCACGGTGATCCCAATTACTATTTGCACGTCCACCAGTCATACGAACGGGTAAACGAGCAATATTATAATGAAAAAAATGAAAGTTCTCTATCTTTAGAGGATTAAATGAAACAGTTGCAACAAAGTAATTCTTATGACCATAGTCTTTCTTTATAAAATTCACTCAAGTTGTTAAATTAATATTCAAATAGGAGAGACATAATAATGGAAGAATTTTATGAAGAATCACTCAAACGTGACTTAGATACAAAGGAAAGAATTGCATCTTTAGGTATTGCTCTCAATGAACTTAATTGCCAGTTTGATAGGGTTCAAGCATCTTCATGTTATGATGATGATGAGGATAGCGTTAATGAGGAATTTGAAATATGTAATCATAATGATGATGTTTTTAGACCAACTGAGCCTCTTATACTGATAATGACGTTTTTAGTTCAAATCCAAATAATAATAATGATTATTCACCTATTCAAAAGGATGTGTATTTGACTAGGGATACCATTGTTTTAGACGGTGTAGTATATCATTATGATTATGAAGCTGATGATGATGGTTTAGAGGAAAGAGTTTATCATGAGACTAGTGTTTTAGAGTCTAGAAATTCGCTTAATAATAGTCTCTGCGGAGGATTATAGAATTGTAGAACCACATGATTACAACTTGGAAGAAATAAAAGACCATTTTCCTAAATCTGATAATTTAGAAAATAAGAAAATTGTGACTAATTTTTCCGAGGATATTGAAAACTCTAAGTTTGTGGGTGAATATCATTCTCCCCGTGGTTTACCTTTGACTCTTACAAAGGTCCCTAATTTGAGACTTGACGTATGTGCCTTTACCATCTTAAGAGACTTTCTTCATACACGTTTTCCTAAGCCTAGTTCTGTCCATAAAGAAACTCAGTTGATAATAACCCATCCTATGACTGGTGTGGTTAAGCCAGGCTATGATACCAAGATTGACTTTGTTTTCCCACCAAAAAGATTTCTTCCAAATGTGGGAACTTATAAATTTCAAATGTGTCACATATTAAGTTTTGAGACTAAACCTAGTTATTTTAGGAGATTAGAGTCGTCGACAAATTTTCTGAAGAATGACCCCCATTATGGTCAAGTGTGTAAGTCAAATCTGATTGAGTTTGAGGATCCACAATTATTCAGATTATTATTGTGTGCTTCTAAGTTCTTATTTGAGTTTTTCAGACTGCGCAACCTGATCCTCCGGATCCTGTCTATGAGGAAATCCTTCCCATGAAAATAATTTATCTAGACCCTTTCATAGAACCTGAACCCGAACCACAACTAGACATGGTTGTCTTAAATAGAAAACTTGATAAGGGTGTATTTGGTTGGTTCATTTTCTTGGTCTGCTGCGGTTTTCTTCTATTTGTGTTAGCATTAATTGATGCAGATGACATACAGTTGTTTCTACTATTACTATATGATTTTATGTGGTGACAAATTCTACCGAAGTCTGGCTGAAGACAATAAAGGTAGTGCTTTATGAGAGAAAACCCATACAAGGTGATATTAAGGTCCCTCTGGAGGACCCTCCTCTTATTGAACATTAGTGGAATTTTATTTTTTATTTTTTTTCTTGTTCCATATGGAAGGATTGCTACGCTTCACGTAGGTATTATCTTTCCGACCACTTTACTGATTCCTCATGTTACTTTACTTTTGGTACTGTTCTTTCAATAGAAATATTGAGGATAATGTTAGATGTAAGTATGGGGGAGTGGTTAACTATTAGGTGTTTACTTGCATAATATGACCAGCTGTTGAGCGGGTCTATTGCAGGGCATTGTCTTGCATAGTACACATTCTCAAGAGAAAAAAAAAAGAACGACATGACCAGCTGTTGAGCGGGTATTTCTGATTATCTGTTTAGCAGACATTTCGATACCAGTGTTTAGTGGATTCGTCTAGCTGTTTAGCAGACATTTCTCAACCAGTCTTTAGTGGTTCGTCTAGCTGTTTAGCAGACATTTCTCTATACCACTGTTTAGTGCATTCGTCTCGTTGTTGGCAGACATCTCTATATCAGCTGTGTAGCGGATAAATTTTCGTTCTGCTTTTGCTCGGGACTAGCAAAATGTAAGTGTGGGGGAATTCGATAAGCACGTAAGTACGACACATTTTCACCCATAATTACATTAGGTAGGACTCATTTTATTGCTAATAATCTTGTTTTAAATCTTTTTAAGCAAATAAACTCTTGTGAAAAAAGTGCTCGAAAAATGGTTTTTGGACCTCAGAAAAGTACTAAAGGCACCCCAACTTTGGATAAGGGCATCCTAGAAATGTGTTAAAGGCACCCAAAGGAGATGATAAAGGCCCCTGAAATTTTCATTATTTACAACCCAAAATTACTCTTTGTACCCCATAAATTGCTATTCGCACCCCATGAATTGTTATTTATACCCCAAATTGCTAAAAGGACACCGGAACTGGATAAGGAGAGGTCATCTTCAACCTTTTGAATTAATGAAATTTGGCGGGAAAATGGTTTTGCAGAAGAAAAGAATTAGGGTTGAAGATTTGAAGGTACTCCAGTTAGATTCAATCGCTGAAATTTGTCATCGATGAAATTAGGGTTTCATTATCAGGCGTGTTCTGAAGAGAATCGATCACTGGATTTGGCTTAGTTGGACTTAATTCAGTTAAACTATACATTCTATGGGTGTTCGTTTGGACTGAAATTGGCTAGATTAGCGATTTGATGTAAAACAGGGAGGTTTTATTCTCAGAACTGATGGAAGTGATTTGGGGGGGGGGGGGGGGGGGGGGGGGGGGGAGGGGCTTGTCGGAGTTTTTCATTGGATTGGCGTGTACTCATCCTGTTTGAATAAAACAAGGCTGGTATTGAGTTGGAGTTGATTAACTTAGGTTATACTTGAATACTACACAAAACAGAGTATAGATGAAGATTCTCGGGTTTGCACGAGTTATTTGTTGGTTTTCGTGTGTGTTAAGCGTGTTCATCATCATCTAATTCGTGTCTCATTATGTTTGGAAACATTTAACAACAACAGAAGCGTGAACGGTGAAGAAAGGAAAGAAAATAATCCCGAGAATATTTTCTTATACTGTCGAGTCATGGAGGATTCTGGGGAGTTCTTATCGAATATATCCGGTTATGTTAACTATATAAAGGATGCTTGGGTAGCAGAAACGAGGGACGGAGAGTTTTGGAAAGGATAGAGAGCTGCAAACGAAGAATCAAGCTCTGCAGCAATTCTGCTGCTGCTGTCATTGAAGAAGAACACGACGAACAAAAGCTAGCCAAGGTCAGTCGTGGAGACTGTCGTTTAATCAATGACAGAAGAACAGTTTCAGTTGCGGTAGACTTACTGTAAATGAGCTAGCTGAGCTGCTTTGGTCGCTGAATATCTTTAGCGACTAAAAATCGTTGCAATCCAATTTAATTATTCTTAATACAATTATTTATCCATTTTCTTCCATTTTTCTTCACGTGAGTAGCTAATTTATTCTCTGGGGTTTTGGAGGAAGTTGTTTTTGGTATCCACTGTTAATGGTTTTATTTCTTAGACAATAATTACTTTATTATTTGTGCTATTCATGACTAATAATTTCTCTTCTCAAAATGCTTCATTTTAATTGTTTTGGGTAGTTTCTACCGATATTTTATAAGCGAAGGAGGTTATATTTTTGTAATGACGAGAGTCGCATAATTAATTTTAAATGTTTTATCTTCCAAAACCTGAGATTGGGTTCAATATGGTTTTGAGTATTTTATGAGTAATTGTTTGAGATAATAAATTGTTAATTTTACAACTACCAGAAATAGTGGAATCCAAAGCCCTAGGTTTAGCTCTCCTTGGTTAACATAAATTAATTAGTTTTCGAGTATTTTTTCTTATAATCTTAAAACCAACCTTAGAAGATAGTCCAAGAATCGAACCTTCTACTTACCACTTGTAAAACACCACAAGCCCTAGCCTCGTACCGTTGACCAGTCTTTGAATGTAGGTATATGATTTCTAAAGGTAACCCAAGCTTACCTAAATTAGTGAACCCTGCATTCGCATGTTCACAGAAAATGTCGAGTTGGTATTATAAAGACCAATATAATGATTATCGTACTGAGTATAGAAACAGACAATATTCGTGCTTTGACCATTGTGTGGATAGTACTTGGGACCATTATCGACCTTCTGAAGGTTATGGCTCATACCATGGTGATACCAGTTACTATCTGCACGTCCACCGGTCATATGAACGGGGTAAATGAGCAATATTATAATGAAAAAAATGAAAGCTCTCCATCTTTAGAGGATTTAATGAAACAGTTGCAACAAAATAATTCTAATGATCCTAGTCTTTCTTTAGAAAATTCATTCAAGTTGTTAACTGAATATTCAAATAGGAGAGACATGGTAATGGAAGAATTTTATGAAGAATCACTCAAAGGTGACTTAGATACGAAGGAAAGAATTGCATCTTTAAGCATTGCTCTCAATGAACTTAACTGCCAATTTGATAGGGTTCAAGCATCTTCATGTTATGATGATGATGAGGACAGTGTTAATGAGGAATTTGAAATATGTAATCATAATGATGATGATGAAATTTTTTACACCAACTGAGTCGTATACTGATAATGACGTTTTTAGTTCAAATCTAATAATATTAATGATTATTCACCTATTCAAAAGGATGAAAATTTGACTAAGGATACCATTGTTTTTGACGGTGTAGTATATCATTGTGATTATGAAGCTGATGATGGTTTAGAGGAAAGAGTTTATCATGAGACTAGTGTTTTAGAGCCTAGAAATTCGCAAAAAATAGTCTTTGCTGAGGATTATAGAATTGTAGAGCCACATGATTACAACTTAGAATAAATAAAAGACCATTTTCCTAAATATGATAATTTAGAAAATAAGGAAATTTCGACTAGTTTATCCGAGGATATTGACAACTCTAAGTTTGGGGGTGAATATCATTCTCCCCGTGGTTTACCTTTGACTCTTACAAAGGTCCCTAATTTGGGACTTGACGTATGTGCCTTTACCATCTTAAGAGACTATCTCATACACGTTTTCCTGAGCCTAGTTATGTCCATAAAGAAACTCAGTTGATAATAACCCATCCTATGACTGATGTGGTTAACCCAGGCTATGATACCAAGATTGACTTTGTTTTCCCACCAAAAAGTTTTCTTCCAAATGTGGGAACTTATAAATTTCAAATGTGTCACATAATTTTGAGACTAAACCTATTTATGTTAGGAGATTAGAGTCGTCGACACATTTTCTGAATAATGACCACCATTATGGTCAACTGTGTAAGTCAAATCTGATTGACTTTGAGGATCCACAATTATTCAGGTTATTATCATGTGCTTCTAAGTTCTTATTTGAGTTTTTCAGACTCTGCAACCTGATCCTCCGGATCCTGTCTATGAGGAAATCCTTCCCATGAAAATATTTTATCTAGACTCTTTCATAGAACCTGATCCTGAACCCGAACCACAACTAGACATAGTTGTCTTAAATAGAAAACTTGATAAGGGTGTATTTGGTTCATTTTCTTGGTCTGCTGCAGTTTTCTTCTATTTATGTTAGCATTATTTGATGCGGGTCTGGTACCGATCACTCTGTTGCAGCAGGGCGCTAGGGCCCGGTAACGTTACGTCTGTCGCTTAGGTGCTACCATGCCGCGGATAACTGAATAAGGACAGATGACCCACAATTGTTTCTACTATTACGATATGATTTTATATGGTGACGAATTCTACCGAAGTCTGGCTGAAGATGATAAAATTAACGCTTTATGGGAGGCAACCCATACATGGTGATATTAAGGTCTCTCCGGAGGACCCTTCTCTTATTGAACATTAGTGGAATTTTATTTTTTTTTATTTTCTTTCTTATTCCCCATGGAAGAATTGCTACGCTTCACCCAGGTATTATCTTTCCGACCACTTTATTGATTCCTCATGTTACTTTACTTTTGGTACTGTGCTTTCACTAGAAACATTGAGGACAATGTTAGATTTAAATGCGGGGGAGTGGTTACCATTTATGTGTTTACTTGCATAATATGACTAGTTGTTGAGCGGGTCTATTACATTTTATGACCAGCTGTTGAGCAGGTCTATTGTAGGGCATTGTCTTCCATAGTACACATTCTCAAAAGAAATAAAGAAAAAAAAAGAACGACATGACCAGCTGTTGAGCGGGTCTTTCTGATTATCTGTCTAGCTGTTTGGAAGACATTTCTCAACCACTGTTTAGTGGATTCGTCTAGATGTTTAGCAGACATTTCTCAACCACTGTTTAGTGGTTCGTCTAGCTGTTTAGCAGACATTTCTCTATACCACTATTTAGTGGATTCGTCTCGTTGTTTAGTAGCGAACATCTCTATATCCAGCTGTGTAGCGGATAAATTTTGGTTTTGGTTTTGCTCGGGACTAGCGAAATGTAAGTGTTGGGGAATTTGATAAGCACGTAAGTGCGACGCATTTTCACCCATATTTACATTAGCTAGGACTCAATTTATTGCTAATAATCTCATTTTAAGTCTTTTTAAGGAAACAAACTCTTGTGGAAAAAGTGCTCGAAAAGTTGTTTTTGGACCTCGGAAAAGTACTAAAGGCACCCCAACATTGGATAAGGGCACCCCCAGAAATGTGTTAAAGGCACCCAGAGGAGTTGATAAAGGCACCTAGGAGTTTTCACTATTTACAACCCAAAATTACTCTTTGTACCCCATAAATTGCTATTGGCACCCCAAGCATTGCTATTTATACCCTAAATTGCTAAAAGGACATCTTCAAACTTTTGAATTTATGAAATTTGGCGGAAACTGGTTTTGCAGAAGAAAGGAACTAGGATTGAAGATTTGAAAATACTCTGCTGAGATTCAGTCGCTGAAATTTGTCACCGACGAAATTAGGGTTTTATTATTAGGCGTGTTCTAAAGAGATTCGATCATTGAATTTGGCTTAATTGGACTTAATTCAGTTAAATAGACGTTCTATGGGTGTTCGTTTGGACTGAAATTGTCTAGATTAGTGATTTGAAGTAAAACAGGGAGGTGTTATTCTCGGAACTGATGGAAGTGATTTGGGGGGGACTTGGTCGGAGTTTTTCATTGGATTGGGGTGTAATTATCCTGTTTGACTAAAACAGGGTTGGTATATGAGTCGGAATCGATAAACTTGGGTTGTACTTGAAAATTGCACAAAACAGAGTATAAATAAAGATTCTCGGGTTTGCACGAGTTATCTGTTGGCTACCGTGTGTGTTAAGCGTGTTCAGCATCATCTAATTCGTGTATTCATTATGTTTGGAAACATTTAACAACAACAGAAGCGTGAACAGTGAAGAAAGGAAAGAAAATAATTCCGAGAATATTTTCTTTTACTGTCGAGTCATGGAGGATTCTGGGGAGTTATTAACGAATATATCCGGTTCTGTGGATGCTTGGGTAGCAGAAACGAGGGATGGAGAGTTTTGGAAAGGATGGAGAGCTGCAAAAGAAGAATCAAGCTCTGCAGCAATTCTGCTGCCGCTGCCATTGAAGAAGAACACGAAGAACAAAAGGCAGCCAAGGTCAGTCGCGGAGACTGTCGTTTAATCAACGGAAGAAGAACAGTTTCAGTTGCGGTAGACTTATTGTAAGCTGCTTTGGTCGCTGAATATCTTTAGCGACTAAAAATCATTGCAATCCAATTTAATTATTCTTAATACAATGATTTATCCATTTTCTTCCATTTTTCTTCACAAGAGTAGCTAATTTATTCTCTGGGGTTTTGGAGGAAGTTGTTTTGGTATGTACAATGAATGGTTTTATTTCTTAGACAATAATTACTCTATTATTTGTGTTATTCATGACTAATAATTTCTCTTCTAAAAATGTTTCATTTTAATTGTTTTGGGTAATTTTACCGATCTTTTATAGGCGAAGGAGGTTATATTTTTGTAACGACGAGAATCGCATAATTAATTTTAAATGTTTTATCTTCCAAAACCTGAGATTGGGTTCGATATGGTTTTGAGTATTTTATGAGTAGTTGTTTGAGATAATAAATTGTTAATTTTACAACTATCAGAAATAGTGGAATCCAAAGTCCTAGTTTTATCTCTCCTTAGTTAATAGAAATTAATTAGTTTTCGAATATTTTGTCTTATAATCTTAAAACCAACCTTATAAGATAGTTCGAGAATCGAACCTTCTACTTACCACTTGTAAAACTACATCAAATAACATAACCAAGAACCGAAAACCGAAACCCATTTTTCAGTAGCAAGTACCGGGTTTGGTATGAGATAATATTAGCTCCCAAATATAGGACATAGTTTTTACGCCGGCCTGACCAAGCCTTGCACAACCCGTAGGCAATCAAATAACATAACCATCATCTACAAATTTAATGTAAACACATTTATCAGACTCATTAACCTTAAATCCATTAGATATCATTACATGATACAATTTTTCATGCCACTGTTTAGGTGCTTGTTTCAAATCGTACAAATATTTTATTTTATTTGCAAACTTTGTTTTCATAGCCTTTTATAAAAAAACCTTTAGGCTGTTCTATGTAAATTTCTTCATTCAATTCACCATATAAGAATGCAGTTTTAACATCCATCGATGTATAAGCAGATCATAAATACAAACGATAGCAATCAACATCCTAATAGAAGTGATTCTAATGACAGGTGAGTATTAATAAGTATCAAAGAAATCTAATCCTTCCTTTTGTCTATAGCCTTTAACTACCAACCTAACTTTCTATTTCTAAATAGTTCCATATGTTCTAAGCTTCCTTTTGAAGACCCATTTGCAACCTATGGCTTTCTACCAGGAGGTAAGTCTACAATTTCCAAAGTTCTTCTTTGCTGAATGAAATCCCACTTATTTAACGAAGCTTCTTCCCAGAAGGGGGATTCTGGAGAAGTCTACCGTAAGAGTCACAAAGTCGAGACCGAAACTTGTCTCGGTTCTAATCCTCTTACTTCTTCTAGGTTCGGTCTCAGTCTCTAGAGACGGGGGTTGACTAGTCGAAGGAACATCAGTGAGGTCATCATGGGCCCTTTTACGAGGTCCAGACCTCGAAGGAAATATGTGCTCAAAAAACACTGCATCTCTAGACTCCATTATAGGGTTCATACCAATGTTATCAAAGTCAGAACATATGACCATAAACCTATGTGCACTAGTATGCTCTGGATAACCAATGAAAACGCAATCCACAGTTTTAGGTCCTATTTTAGTTCTCTTGGGAAGAGGAATGGATACCTTGGCCAAACACCCCCACACTTTAAAGTATGCATAGGAAGGTTGTCTAAATGGAACCCGGTTCCCATGCAGAGAGAATTTCTTCCCCCACAAGTTCGAAGGTAGACCTGAACTGGTCAACATAGCCTTCACTATATCTATGAGAGTTCGATTTTCCCTTTCGGCTATTCCGTTCGATTCAGGTGAAGAGAGTGCAGTAGTTTCATGAATGATGCCATTTAGTTTACAAAACTCTCCTATAGGTATTATATACTCACCACCACGGTCTGACCTTAGATTTTTAATTGTAACACCTTTTTGGTTTTCTACTTCAAGTTAATATAATTTGAAATCCTCTAAAGCCTCATCTTTACTTCTTAGAAGATAAAAATGACAGTATCGTGAGTAATCATCTATAAAAGTGATGTACCATTTTTTACCACCTCTAGTTGCTGTTGATTTCAAGTCTCGTAAATTCGAGTGGACTAGTTCTAAAGGAACTGTACTACATTCAACCTTTTTGTTAAATGGTTTTCTTGCATATTTAGATTCAATACAAACTTCACATTTATGACCTCTGTCAAACTTTATATTAAGAATGCAACCTAAAGTAGCAAGTCTTTCGATGGATTTGAAATTAGCATGTCATAATCTATCATGCCAAACATATTGAGGAGTCACAAATATAATCCGAAGAAGATGCATTATCATTCATGTTCAAATCAAGTACACTAAGCTTAATCATGTTTTCAATGACATAACCCTTTCCTACAAAGAGACCATCTTTAGAGATTACAACATTGTTAGACTCATCAACAATTTTGAAAAACCTTTCCCAAGTAAGATGGTCTATGAGATAAGATTCTTGCATATGTCAGGGACGTGATACACGTCATTCAATGCGAGAGTTTTTCCTGAAGTGAGCTTAAATTCAACCTTCCCTTTCCCCACCACTTTCGCAGTGGGAGAGTTTCCCATAAATAGTTTTTCATCGTCTCCTTACTTTGACATAGGAGGAGAAAACATTTCTGAACCTCCAGACATGCTTGGTGGCTCCAGAATCTAACCACCAATCTCTCACATTGGTTATATAAGAGACAAGGTTGACTTCATACACCATGCCGGTATAATATCCAGATTCATCTACAATATTTGCCTTATTTTTCTACTTCGGATTATTTTTTGTCTTTTTAGATCTATAGTCTTTGGACATATGACCGGGTTTACCACAGTTATAGCAGTCACCTTTAATGGTAGTTCTAGAGACACCACCCTTAGGTTTAAGATGGTTACCTTTGGAGTTACGGCGTTTGTTACCATTTTTGCTGGATTCAGATTTTCCATCATGTTCTTTCTTTGTTGTAGCATTATCATCTAGGATATGAGCATTGTTGCACATATCTTTGCTTAACAACATGTTCTTGTCCTTGCAGTACAGTAGTTCCTCAACTTGAATCTTTTCCCCAGCTCTATCATGGTGATTTCACGAGTCTTGTTTCGTATCCTCCTCTTGTACTCGGTCCATGAAGGTGGAAGTTTTTCAATAACCCCAGATATGGAAAGCTTCATCAATAACCATGCCTTCAGCAAGAATTTCATTGATGATTAACTGAATTTCCATTAATTGATCATCCACAAGTTTTTCATCATTCATTTTGAATTCAAGGAACCTAGCCACCAAGAACTTCTTGCTTCCAGCAGCCTCAGCAAGATATTTTTCTTCCAAGGCTTCCATAAATCAAAAGCAGTAAAGTTCTCTTTTGCATTATAAAAATCATATATCAGTTAAGTATATGATTTTTACATATATAATTCTTCCTAGTCCACCTATCCAGCCTATCTTCATAACCACGTTCATGCAACCTTCTTGAAGTTTTTTTCAAAGCAACTTCATCTAATCTTTGGTCTTTGAGAAAGAATACATTTTTGATTGCCAACGTTTAAAATATTTTCCACTAAACTTATTAGGTTTTTCAACAGTACTTTTTCCCATTGTTGTTACAGAAAATTAGAGTAATAAAGGTATTGTCTTTAGTTTGTTGATTCTAGTAACAACAAACGTAATTAATTGAAAAATAATACTTAGCTCAAACCAGCGCTTGATGGATGTTTCGGATGCAACAATGATAGTTGTAGAAGGAAATAGTAGAGGCACGTATGAGATACGCTGACCTAAATACAACATCTTCTGCCATTCCTCTAAACAGAGAGATGCTATAGCTGTTGACGAGTTGCCTCCAGGATACACCTACTGTTAGTGTTCCTCAATATAGCATACAAAGAAAAATCTAAGAGCTTGGCAGTGATGAGTGATAGTGAAATCAAAAGGTTACAGTGAAACAAAACAGTAGCAGAGAAAAATAAGAGAGGGAGAAGCCATTTTTTGTTTTTGTTTGTTTTCATGTTTCAAAATGAAATGAATTTTTTGTTTAAAGAGAACCAAAAAATAACCCGTTACAAACAAAGAAAGATTCCCACGCGTGCTGATAAAAGCTGAAACATGTTCAGTCAAAACAGTCAAGAATTTTTTTTTTCTGACGCATACAGAAAACAGTGATAAGAAAAGACTCAAACTTTTGCTTTTGTCAGTCAAAGCACGCATGCGGCAAACATGTACATACAAAGAGAGGAATATAGGATCTAATGAACCCAACCCCAACCCCAAACCCGATCCCGGACCGAACGACCGGATAGACGGTGACGGGCGCGTACGGGAAAGGCAACCATGCTCTATTCTAGGTCTTCTCCCTCACACAAAAGTGTGTAGACCCAAAGGGTCGTGCCCTTTAGCCAAAACCCATGGTAGTTAAGTCTAAAACTCTTAAGATTTTAGTCTATGTGGGACTAATGTTTTACCTATTCAAATGAAAGAACAACTAGTTGGCAATAGGTCTAGGGATCAAATCATGGTCCATGCACTTTTGGTTTTAAAACAAAACCCGTTTTTTCTAACAGAAACTAGCATCAAATTTGTACATGAATTTTAAGACCTTGCCTTGGATTATGCTGAGATTCAAGGTACATGCACTTCTTGGGCATCCAGAATGATGTCTAAAATTTTCCTTCAAAATACAAGGCAGCATGAGTGCTTCATTAACTAAATCGTCTAACAAGAGTCTCAGACTCTTAGTCTTTCTTTGAGTTTGAGTGAAAAATGCAATCAGCCGGCACCCTTAGGTTTTTAGTTTTTGTTATCAAAGTTATATGTGTTCAATTATTCAACACAGATTACCTAATTGCATAAAACAACAGCTGATAGCGTACTAGTCTTCAATCTGAGTAATGACTCAGTGAAATATCAAAATTGATTTGTATATGAAGCCATCCACCAAGTTTCTTAACAATTTAATCATTATTCCAAGTATCATTAATCTTTTACTTTAAGGCAGAAACTTTGGACATGAACGTTTGCAATCATAAAATCATCATACTCTAATAAAAAAATAACTTTTGTTTTCTTAGGATGTCTTTTCTCTGTTTCAGATACATATTATGTAATTTCATTATGTTTTTGAAGACTCTATATGGATTGATAGATTCAAGTTTACTGAATTTTTTTTTGTTAATTGTAGACATAGTACAAGTCAAAGGATTTGATGAATCTGTAAATGATGAAGCTCAAAGCATAAACTGAGGCAGTTGCTTTGTACACAAAGCTGGATACTAAAACCCATTGCTCTTGATCTTTTATGTGATTATGTACCTGATGATAATTCTCAACATGAGCTAGGTAATGTACCAGTTTTTCTTCTTTTTTTGTTTTCTTTACTAGTACTTACTTTCTTGTTAAAATTTTTACTTTCTCAAGATGATGAGCAGGCCAATAAAGTTCTTTTTTTGTTGCTTGTTGCATCCATATTGAGTGCTTTGCCAGACGTCTCATGAAGTCGCAGTCCTATGTAATAGAAGTGGAAGTGTTGAACTATACTGTTTTTAGTGTTTTTTAATGTTGGACTTTGAACTAAGTTAAAACTTCTATCTTTCTTGTGTATTTCTTGTTATCTTAAAGAACAATTAGTTTTGTTGGTTGTGTTTTGTCATTTGAATGAAGTTGGACATAATTAGATGAATGCTAAGGAATTTTGTGTATGTTACAGACTTACATTAGATAGTAGACACTGTTATTGTGACTGCTTGAATCAGGTAGAACCCGGTACCGGTCTAGAACCGGACCGATATCATAGGTACAGGTCCCGGAACATGGAACCGGCCATATGAGGTATATGTATCGGGTTCTACCCATGTGCAGCCCTTGTGTGAGAGAAAATCATTAGAATTTTATTTTTTGAGAAGAAATATTGTGTTGCAAGAATAAAGTGGGAAACATCATGAAGAATATCATATTGAAGGTAGAGATAACGGTTTGAGTATTTCTAAAACCTTAGATGATGATTTTATGCAAGAAATGAAGAATCACACCCAAGTGAAGATAATAATGCAACAAACGAGCGGAGAAAACCTATTTCTGTTAAAGAAAACTAAAATACACACTTTATATGTGTTCGTTAGGAAAAAAAACTCCATTTTTAAACGCCATTAACGTCCCAGAATTGGTAGATAATGAAATACGTGACCTACCGATTATACTATTCTGTTCCAAAACGGAAGCACAATCGGTAGTTTCGATAACATCGACTACTACTGGTTATGCAAAGAACCCCAAATTGAATTTTTTTTCCTCCCAATTTAGAATTTTCTACTTTCACAATCGGTAGTTTCATGAAGTTCACTACTGTTATATCATAGCTCGGTTGAACCCACCAAGCGTTGGTATATAAAGTTTGGTTTTCATATTTTAGTGAACCAAAATTCATTTAAAAAATCGCTTGATTATTTACTAGAGTAAACTTCGTATAGGTTAGCTTGAAATTATTAGGATATGAGACTTACAAGTATTACGTGAAGACTTGAAGAATGTGAAGAAGTAAGGAGCTACAAGGACGACATCATCCTTCCACTTGAGGTTAGTAATATTTGACTTGAACTGTTTCATTCCCTAACGTATCTTTCCAGTCGTGCATATTGAAAACATAACTATGAAGCTGTGAATGATTATACTCTAGTTAGACATAGTATTAAGGAATACAATACGAAGTATAACGTCTATCTTTTGAACTTCGTATATAAGATATCGACATAATCGTATGGATGCTATTGTGATTATCTATGGGTATGGGTGGATATTTCGTCCTAGGAAACAATGTTTTACATTTGTTTAAAGGAAGTAAATTCATAAACTTGTTTTGTGAATCGAAAGGGAAATCGCTAGGCTTATTGGTATTGTTATTCATTGCAAATCTTTTGAATTACCAATATGTGTGTTTAGTATAACCGCTCATAACTTGTTTATGTATCTTGGTAAAACTATTCACAAGGCATGACTTTTGTACTGGTATGACTTTTATTAGTGAAACCGATCTTAAGTAATCACCTAAGATGGTAAGATCGATATCTTGAATTTGGTGTGACTAAATACTAGCCATTGGGTAACCGATCCTAGTAAGAGGTGTGACCGATCACAAGAGAGAGTGTAATCGATCCTTGTAAGAGGTTTAACAAGTTTTAGTAAGTTGGTGTAACCAATCCTATAACTTGGTGAACCGATCACAAGTTTTACCGTAAGAAGTGGTAACAAATCCTAGTACTTAGTTAGCCATTTTGTGGTAACTAGTGTAACCGATCCTAGTGCCCACTTGGAGGTAGAACCGAAATTTATGTTGAGGACAATCAATCACATAGTTCTTGGAAGTCAGATGAACCAATTCTAAACTTGTTTGGAAGTGTGGCAAATTGGGTCCAAGATTGTAAATATGAAAAAGGATTTACAAAGTAAAGATGTCGACATACTTTGACATGTGCAGTAACTCTTATCTTTTATTGTTCAATGATATTCCTTAATAGCTAAAGGAAAGAATCCCGGATCGAAATAAATTGAGAATCTTTTAATTAAGGTTTTTAGTTTTTATATGCTTTTAATTTCCAGCAATTAAAATGCATATCTTTAGAAAATAAAAATTAGTAATGTGCATTTACTAGATGGAGATTTTCTACTGAGATTTCGGTCATTAATTGGACAGAGCATTTCCAGGAATTATGAAAACCGATTTTGTGTTTATTGCATATCTTTGAGAATATTCGGTTTTGGAAATTCCTTGATGTCCAAACTTCCTTGGTCTATAAATATTGAAGTTTGCATTTCGAGCAAACTAATCCTCAGATCCAGCAAAACTACCTAGTTGTGTTGTTACTGGTGGAGCCGCCTATTCAGATATGAAACTAAACTAATTAGGAGAAATCTCTTACGGCCGCTCAGTTTAAACACTTCTTTGGGATTGAGAAGCTCTATTAGTACCGTTGGTGGGAAACTAGATAATTGCAGTTGATTATTAGTTTTCGATTGATTTGATTGACTAACGGTGGTTGAAGTTTGATTGCACCTAGTTTGTTTATGCTTGAGAATCTTCTTTTCTGATATAAGATTCATTCAAACTAGATCGAAGTTTCAACGGGGATCCTTATTTGTTTGTAAATCCAAAAGCCGTCTTGTGATAATCCATTGTTAACAGACTCCGTTATGTGTGTGATTGATCACAAGACATTCAAGTTATTTGTGTGAAAGTGTTTATTGAATATCAAAGAAGATTTGAAGACAAAGAAGATATTTGGGTTCATAATCTTTGGTGTGCACAAAACTTGTTTCGAATGGAAAAGGATCCAACTATAATCGATTTATATTTGTGATAGATTTGATTGATTAGTTGAGTAGATCGTCATCAATACAATTCTTTGTGATTCAAAGTATTGATTGCATAATCTTAACAATTACTTTGGTAGTTGTTGAAAAGATGGATCTAAGGACCTGACAAAGGAGTTTATTGGGATAAACGGAAGAGCCTTTTGTCAACTCATATCACTTGGTTGAAAAGAGTTGTTACCGAACAGATTTGTTGTTCCTTTACTGTTTGGAATACGAACCAAAGGAATTGTTCCAAGTGCGTGACTTATTGCAAGTTAGAGGCGCAGGGATACAGACGGAACTAGGTGAACTATAGGTTTAGTTGCTTGATCTCAACTATACGAAGTTGGTTTAGATTTTGTATAACGGCTTAATCCTGAGTTATGGACAAGGTCCCGGGGTTTTTCTGCATTTGCGGTTTCCTCGTTAACAAAATCTTGTTGTGTCTATTAATTTTCTATTTCCGCAATTATAATTGTTTTATTATAATTAGAAGTAAAATACACAAACGTTAATTCCTATTTACTTGATAGAAATCCTATTGTGTTTGGTTAAGTCCGAACCTTTTATCAAGTAAACATACTTTGTTTTTGTATTGTCTCGATCTTGTATCCATAGTCAATCACACAAGTTATCTTGTTGTTGTATTGTCTCGATCTCGTATTCATAGAGGATCACACGAAGTGTGAACCGATTAGTTGTATTGTCTCGACTCAGTCCATAGACAATCACTTTCGGAGAAAGGACTTATAGGTGGAAAAGTTTTAGATTGAGGTATATTTGTGTACCCTCAGCTTTTCAACTACCTACCCATTGTGATAGTATCACCAAATTTATTTATTTTCAAAACTAGTAAAACCTCTAATTTCTCTATTTTCATAATCAGTAGTTTCATGATGTTCATTAAAATCTACCGATTGTGATGGTAGCCCCAAATATGAATTAGCAAAACTAATAAAATTTCAAAATTCTCTACTTTTACAATCGGTAGTTTCGCGATTTTCATTATCTATTGATTGTGATAGTGACCCAAAATATAAATTTAGCAAAACTAATTTTTTTTTGAATTTCCTTACTTTCAAAGTCAGTATTTCGTGGTGTTCATTATTTATTGATTGTAATAGTGGCCTCGAAATTTTCTACTTCCAAAATTGGTAGTTTCGTGAAGTCCATTATCTACTGATCGTAATAGTAACCCCAAGTGTAAAGTTTTCAAGACGAATAAATGTCAAATTTCTCTACTTTCATAATCAGTAGTTTCGTGATTTTCATTATCTACCAATTGTAACAATAGCCCTAAATATAAATTTTTCAAAACTAATAAAATTTATTTATTTTCACAATCGGTAGTTTCGTGATGTTCATTACTACTAATTGTGATGGTATCCCCATATATAAATTCGTAAAAATTCATAAAAAAAATTCGAATTCATCTGCCTTACAATCGATAATTTGTCAAATTGGATATCTACCTATTACATCTAAATTTGGGTATAGAGACTCAAAATACCAAACATAGTTGGTAGATAAGTATCAATAATATTTACCTACTAAGATCGTTGTTCTTGAGGAATGAAGAACGCTTCATAATCGGTAGATAAAATCAATACGAAACTACCGACCATGATCTGTTTCAGAAAGCCCCAAAATTTCTTTTGACCAATTTGAATGAATTGAAGTGATAAAAAAAAACCCCAAAATGCTATAATCTCAACTTATCGGGACCATTTGAGCTTGGCAGATAGTTATACCATCAGAAATTGTATCCGGAGATTAATCGATGGTTTGGTTTTAGTATCGTCAATTAACGACGACAATTTCGTTTCAAAAACTAAATAAGAAGATTTTTCTTTCAATCCGTAATTGGTAGATGGAGAATGAAAAAAATTGGTTTTGGTTTGAAATGTTAATGTAAACGATAAATTTAGTGTAAAAGGTTGTATAGACATTTTGTATTTTGTATATTTATTAGGGCTCAACGGCACGTGCACCAATTTTATCTGAAGTTTTCCGTAATAATACAAAAGCAATCAACAAACTACTATAACTGCATGCCATCCACGTCTGCCTTCAGAACTGAGTTGCAAGATTCTACCGTAGAGTTTAGACTCTAGAAGTCTAAGTGTCATATGGTTACACGCATATACACTATTGTTTAGGCTAGATTTGAATTATGCACCTCCAAGAAATGCAAGAAACTACTGATTTTGCAGGCATTTCTCGTTTATAGTAAAGAGAAAATATAAACATTTCTATTATTACTATTATGTTACTTCAAAAAGCTCCTTCAACATCTTCAAAGTAAGACAAATGGATTTATGGAGGACAAACAAACTTTGTTAAAGGATTAAGCTTTCCTTGCCTATACTCATCTGTGCTCAACTGCAACTCTTGAAAAGTTAAAAATATATCCTTGAGATCAACAACTATAACCAAACAAATTTTAGTTACATTAACTGGATCGTAAATCTCAAAAGACAAACAACAGAGCCTATGTCCTCGGTAGGAAGAACATGATACATTCAAAATCCAATGAGCTAAATTCTACAAGATAACAACCCAGGTTCTCCAATGCCATGTAGTACTGCTTCATTGTCAGCAAAAGCCATATCCTTGAAGATCACGCAAACAGATGGAAGATGACTACGGTTTTGAACTGCACTCAGTTGGATAAATATTAGGGATGGTGACGAACTAATAAAAATGGATATAAGAGAGTCAAGGCCTATATGTGTTTCCACTGATCTCGCTTAATAATAGTCCAATAAATGGCCACCTAAAAAGTATAAATCATAATGCCAGGTTCCAGATGACCACAGACCATCTAAAAAATAAAAGAAAAAGCCTCGAAAAGACAATTATCTAGAAACCCAAAAGGATTCATTTATTAGACATAAGAGTAAACTGATTCAAAAGATTGACATAATCAAAGATCATACATTAAAATAAGAGAAACAAAGAAAAAAATAGCAACCAACTAATATTTGGGATTAATAAACATAAAATTAGAAAATGGGATCAGATGAACAAATCAGTTGAAAAAAATAGTAAACAAAAGTATGGAAACATGTGACCATTTTAATAGATTTCACAGTTTAAATTAATGCTAAACTTTAAGATTTCAAATATGCCCGCCATGATTGTTTTTTGAAACTATACGCACCTGCTTATACCTACGATATCCTAATGGTCTATTGTAGTCACATCCGTAATTCCATTCCCCATGTGCCCAGGCAACCTCCACCAGTTTGTTGACTTGTATTTTGTCCTGTCCTGATTGCGCTGCAGAAACCATTTTATCCTCCCATTATCTTCTCTGGAATGAAGAAGCTCAGCTTATAAATGACTCACAAAATTTTCGTATGACTGAATTTTCCTCCTTATTTGTACTTCTAATGTTCTAGATAGGAAACATATTTCATTACATCTCCCCTTTCATACTGCACCTGGTCACTTGAAAAAAGAAAAATAATTCTCATTAAAGAATGTCACATGACAACCTCATTGCATTAAAATAGCTAATGCATTTGCACACTCATGCATAGGCTAAATAAAGGTTGTCATATGGCTGTACAACAGATTAAACTCAACAAAATATATACAGCTTATACATATTAGCATCTATCCGCATGCAAAGCATAGTGGCATGAGCCGATTTTGTGTTAAATCGAAGTATTAGTATTTCAAAGTTACAATTTATATATACTGAGAATAAAATAAGTTTCTAACCATCAACCGCCAAACTACGTTATGGCAAGAGTAAAGCAAAGATCCGGTGTGCAGAAGATATTAGCATGACGAAACGTATTAATTATTAAATTCCTAAAACATCATATTATATCAAGAAAAAGTTATCATGTCTCATGCCATAGCTGGGAAGTTTTAACATGCGATAAGCAAAAGGGTCTAGGCCATGTTATGAAAGAAGTAACAACGACGAAGTTCTAACTTTGGGATGACTTCGCGGATGATTGACTCAAGCCTACTTCTAGTTTGAATAGTTTATTTAATTTTCTGTATTTAAATAACCAAAGACAAATATCCAAGTGTCATTCAATTTAAATGAACAACCAAAGGTTGGATATTATAATTGATTGAACCTAACGCACAACCTGTGATATTTCAATTATAAAGATAAACAATATAATGCGGAAAGAAAAATAACACAGACGCCAGAATTTTGTTAACGAGGAAACCGCAAATGCAGAAAAACCCCGGGACGTAGTCCAGATTGAACACACACTGTATTAAGCGGCTACAGGCACTAGCCTACTACAAACTAACTTCGGTCTGGACTGTAGTTGAATCCAAATCAATCTCACGCTGATCCAAGGTACAGTTGTGCTCCTTACGTCTCTTATCCCAACAGGATACTACGCACTTGATTCCCTTAGCTAATCTCACCCACAACAAAGAGTTGCTACCATCCAAAGTCGAAGACTTTGATAAACAAATATGTATCACACAGAAAGTCTACGGTAATAGATAAATCCGTCTCCCACAGATATACCTACGAGTTTTGTTCCGTCTTTTGATAAATCAAGGTGAACAAGAACCAATTGATAACCCGGACTTATATTCCCGAAGAACAGCCTAGTATTATAAATCACCTCACAATAATCTTAATTGACGCGGCGAAAGAAGATATTGTGGAATCACAAACGATGAGACGAAGATGTTTGTGACTAATTTTATATCTTGCCTATCGGAGATACCAATCTCAAGCCAATCTTTGCGATTGTACTCGTACGATAGAAACAACAAGATCAGATCACACAACTAAAAGAAAGTAGTATCGGTATGGCTTCACAATCCCAATGAAGTCTTTAAGTCGTTAAGCTGGTTTAAAAGAAGAAACCAAAGGTTAAAGGAGAATCGACTCTAGCTTACACAACTAGTATCACACGTAAGGTGTGGGGATTAGGTTTCCCAGTTGCTAGAGTTCTCCCTTATATAGTCTTTCAAATCAGGGTTTGCAATCAATGCTAGCTTGGTAACAAAGCATTCAATATTCACCGTTAGATGAAAACCTGATTAGATTCAAGCTAATATCTTTAAACCATTATATCGAAAACCTAGCTTGTTACACACAAATGAAATGCACGTTTCTAGGTTTGTGTAACCGTACCCAAACATGTACATTTGTTGGTTCAACAATAGTTAACCAAATGGTTAGCCATATGAGGACTTTCATATCAACCATATTCTTCTTCACCATAACTAGTTCAAATGACTCAAATGAACTAGTTAGAGAGTCGTTCAATTGCAAGAAAATCTTATGTAACTACACAAGACACAATTGAAGCAAAAACAATTTTGATTCACTCGAATCGGTTCATGAACTTTATAGCCACGGTTTGCAATTAACATTCCTTAGTTTATATAAACATGAGTTCACAAACAATCGTCTTTAGATATAACCTAACTCAAGTTCGCGGACTGGGTTCGCGGACTTAAGTTCCCGGAAGGAGTTCTCAAACTCCAGCAGATTTTCTCGGGTCGAGAACTTCCGCCAGTTCGTGGACTGGGTTCGTGGACTTAGTTCACGGATCTTGTTACGGTTCTCTTGATCAACAAAGATCGCAAACTTCGGTTCAAGAAATAAAGACTTATACATATATGTATTTTCATAACAATGCTTATATCCATCATTGGTTATATAATCTAAACTCTCATTTCAATCATTGAAACATTCTTAGAGGACGTTATATAGTTGTTATTCACAAACCATTTTTCGTCAAAGAAATTTTCAAAGTGATTGAAACATAACATGACTTTCATCACTAGGTAAAGATGAACTTGGCCAAAGCGAAAGCTTACGAACACATATTTTGAGAAATAGATAGGCGAGTTAAACTCGACTCGAAATAGCAAATGTGTATAATTAAAGTATATATAGCAAAAATGTCTCAAAATAGGAGATAGAGTAGATAGACTTTTGAGTGACAGATAAGTTCAAGTCTCCACATACCTTTTTGTCGATGAAGTTCCACCAGTTCCTTGAGTAGTTCTTCGTCTTGTATGATGATCCTCCATGGAGTTCTTGAGCTCAACTACACTTTCTATCCTAGTCCGAGACTTAGCTATAGTAGACTAGAAATCAAGACTTGTAGTTTTGATCACTAACATTGACAAACATGCTTGAGATAGCAACGCATGCGAGTTCGACCGAGCAATGCTCTAACAATCTCCCCCTTTGTCAATTTTAGTGACAAAACTATCAATACATATGGAATACAAAAAAGATAAAGAAACTTATGCAGCTCCTATTCCACATGTCTAATCTTCAACATTACTCGAAATCTTCGTCACTTCCAAGTACTCCAATGATCCCAAAGGTTGTAAGTTCAACATCATCGTTGTTGAAAATCCGTAGATATAACAATGAGAAAACATAATTCTCGATCATTGTTATACAATGTCATAGTATCATTACACGGCATCAAAGTTCAATTGTATCACAACTTTGACAAAAATACTATTGTGATATGTATCACTCTCCCTTAGTCAATACTCCATCTCACATGGAAACCACTCCCCCTTACATAATGATCCGAAAATGATATTTATTTGTAGTGTGAACTACATATTAATTCTCCCCCTTTTTGTCAATAAAATTGGCAAAGGTACAAGAACGGGATCCTAATGAAATTTCCAAAAGAGATATTTCATGACCAAAAGAAAGCATATATCATATTGTTTAGATGCAATCATAAATCCGAAGCTAAATGCATTCATCAAGGAGTTTAAAGATACAAGATAACCCCTATAATATTCCACAGCCGCACTCCTCATAACGATTTGGAAATTAAGAACAAGTTCAACTAAGAACTCTCCCCTATAAAATGTCATTCCCGAAAAAACAACAAGAGCGACCTTAATTTCGAAAGAAAAGAAGGATTTCTTTGGACATAACAAATCACATACGCGCATGAATTTGAATCCAAAAATACTCAATTAAATTAACCAAAAGAGAACCTATGATTAATTTAATCGGAAATGCTCAACATAAGTGAACTTATGAAGACTCAAAAATACTCAATTAGATTAATCACAAGAGAACCTATGATTAATCTAATCGGAATACACAACCAAATTAACCACAAAGAGTAATCAATTTAATTGGTCATGCTCGACATAAAGTACCTCACGGAGCAACAACTAAGCTAATCATACGAAAATAATCAACTCAGTCGATAGTGCTCAACATAAGACACCTTACGGAACAATACAGTATATACAAAAAAAAGGATCAGGGAGGATCAATACTGCGGAATACACAAGGATTCATTCTATTTTCCATCACTATTCGCATAACTACATTCAATATACATAATCCTTGTAAAAAAAAGATTTTAACCTATCCTCTATCAATAATTGACATAATAGGCTTAACTTTTGTTTTTGTCAAAAGTCCATTCATTCTTTTATCAATACGTGAATATTGACTTACGAAAGACTTTACTTTTGACAAGGTATGGGACAATCATAGTTCACCGACGCAGACATACATATCCCATAACAAATTGCAATATATAAAGCCATAAAGATTAATACTGCAAAAAATCATCTTCCAAACAGTTTTAGAATTTAAACAAATAAACCTAAAAACATGAAGATGAAAACGTTGGACATAGCTATTGTATAAACACAATAAATGATATTGCAAACTCTAGTTATTCATCTAAACAAAAACAATAAAAGAAGATTTACTAGGCAATAAGACCTTTGAATAATTCTTTATCGTCCCGGAACTCCTTGTTGTCAACAACCATTGGGACATAAGGTTCATTAAGGTAGGAGTTGATATCAATAAACCTTCTTGACTGATGTCGAACCAGGGCCTTCTGAATCTCATGAGTCTTATACACAAAAGCCTTTATTTGCTGAATCTCCTTTCGCATCTCCTTCTCTTGGCTTCCTCACATTCCATCTCTTTATTTTCAAGGTAGAAGATAATGGAGATTTCTCCTTTTCCTTCATGATTGATGGCTTAACAATCATATTAACATCCTTTCCATCAGAAGACATCATGCTTGGAGTATCCATAGTTGTATGGGTTTGTGAGAGGAAAACACAATTTAAACTCAACAAATAGTCTTGAGATAAAAGGAGGTTACAGAGAAGGAAAAAAGGAATGTAGAGTTACGCAACCTTTTAACAGGTTCGTGCACGCACAACTCTGAACCCTAGAGAGAGTAGAATTGTCGAAAATAACCCTTTCTTTTATTGATAGACAGGGAAGAACAAAACTAAGAAAAAAAAAACTTTTTCTAAAGCCTGAGAGGTACACAACCTTGTCTCTTTTGATCAGGCACATGAGACAAGATTTACAAACAACACAATCAAGTTGTGTTGCGGTGAACAACAATTTGTCCACCATGTTCCTCTTGAGAGGAATCCTCAGACTTATGTCTATCAAAACGATTTGACCATACTTTCTTCTCTAATGGTCTTGTTTTGTCTTTGGAAAATAACTTTTAGACGAAGATAAAATCTTACATACCTCAGCAGGTTCTGAGCGAGTTTAAGCTTATTTGCTAATCTATTTGCTCTTCGTTGAAGTTTGTTGGCGTGCTTCAATTGGTGTTTGTACTTGTAACACTTTGATAGTTCATGACCCTTTAGAGAACAAAATGAGCACGTCAGTCTTGAATAATATTCATGCATCTGTGATGTGCATGCAGCTAGACACATAGTGGATCCTGAAATACAAACAGAGTTTCCAAGAATGGGTCAATTGTTTCTTCCAGATTGGTTGAGTTTTCTTCAGAAAGAATATCGAGATTGATGTGTGTATTGCTACAATTATCAAAATCAATATTTTCACCAAGAAATGCAACACTTGATTTCTCGTCTTAATTAGAATCATAGTTGTCAGACATTTCATCAAGAGTTGCAGCAAGACCTTTGTTCCCAGTGTATTTTCTACGATTTCGGCACTCGTTTGCAAAATGACCAAATCCTTTACACTTAAAGCACTGAGGCATATCCTCGTCATCAGTTTCATTTGTGTCCCTGTTTTTAGGAGGAATACGATTATGAGGTTTGACTGATGCTTTAGGATTATCTCTGGAGAACCGTTTACTTCTCTTCATCAAAAGGTCCCTAAACTGTCTTGTGACCATCAAGACCGACTTGTCAATATCTTCATCTGATGAATCAGTTTCAGAGTGATCGTCTTCAGAGATATACACTTTTTTAATTTTACCAAGTAATTTAGTGTCCTTTAGTGCTTTGAACGCAACATCCTTAGATTTGGATGAATGCTCGTGATCAAAGATATTAAGCTTCCAAACCAGCGTATTTCTGGAGAGAGTATCGAGGTTATTTCCCTCAACGATGGCATGCTTCTTAGAGTCGCATCTAGATGGCAGCGATCTGAGAATTTTCATCACAATGTCCTTTTCAGGAACAGTCTTACCCAATGAAAAATATGCATTAACATTCAGACACTCTGTGATTAAACTCATCAAATATATCTTCATCTGCCATACGAAGGTTTTCCCAATCGGAATTAAGGTTTTGAAGCCTAGCTTCCTTTTCACTGGAGTTACCTTCGAATACGGTTTCTAAGATATCCCACGCATCTTTAGACCTAGTGCAATTTGATACATGGTGCTGAAGATTCGGGGTAATGTCATGTATGATGGCATTCAAACCGTCAGAATTTTGCTTTGCAACAAGTATCTCGGCAGGATTGTATTCACCAATATTCTTGGGAACATTTACATTTCCAACTGCCTCAACGGGAACATCATATCCATTAAATACTTATACCCATGATTGAAAATCACCTGCTTGAAGAAAATCTCGCATAACAATTTTCCACCATAAGTAATTAGAGCCATCGAAGACTGGTGGTACGTTAATAGAGATAGCACCTTTGTCCATAGAGTCGGGTCGCTACAAACACAGACTTGTAAGGTCTTAAACGTGTTTGCCTGCTCTGATACCAATTGAAAAAGTGGGGGTACAACAACCACACCCAATATTTCGCTTAGCAATCTGTATGGACAAACTCCAATATACTTTCTAGAGAATCAACTAGACAGTCTGACTCAATCTAGATAAAAGTATATCAAAGAGTTAATATCTCAATCTCTCGATTTGATCTATACTCAAGCAAATAGAAATATGCGAGTCTTTATCAAATACTAGAGAGATAACTTGGATGGTACCAAAGACAAATATCCAAGTGTCAATCAATTTAAATCAACAACCAAAGGTTGGATATTCTAATTGATTGAACCTAACACACAACCTGTGATATTTCAATTATAAAGATAAACAATATAATGCGGAAATAGAAATAACACAGACACCAGAATTTTGTTAACGAGGAAACCGCAAATGCATAAAAACCCCGGGACCTAGTCCAGATTGAACATACACTGTATTAAGCCGCCACAGACAATAGCCTACTACAAACTAACTTCGGTCTGGACTGTAGTTGAACCCCAATCAATCTCACACTGATCCAAGGTACAGCTGCGCTCCTTATGTCTCTGACCCCACCAGGATACTACGCACTTCATTCGCTCGGCTGATCTCACCCAAAACTAAGAGTTGCTACGACCCAAAGTCGAAGACTTTGATAAACAAGTCTGTATCACACAGAAAAGTATACGGTCATAGATAAATCCGTCTCCCACAGATATACCTACGAATTTTGTTCCGTCTTTTGATAAATCAAGGTGAACAGGAACTATTGATAACCCGGACTTATACTCCCGAAGAACAGCCTAGTATTATCAATCACCTCACAATAATCTTAATCGACGCGGCGAAAGAATATATTGTGGAATCACAAACGATGAGACGATGATGTTTGTGACTACTTTTATATATTGCATATCGGAGATATCAATCTCAAGCCAATCTTTGCGATTGTGCTCGTACGATAGAAACAGCAAGATCAGATCACACAACTACAAGAAAGTAGTATTGGTATGGCTTCACAATCCCAATGAAGTCTTTAAGTCGTTAACCTGGTTTAGAAGAAGAAACAAAAGGTTAAAGGAGAATCGACTCTAACTTACACAACTAGTATCACACGCAAGGTGTGGGGATTAGGTTTCCTAGTTGCTAGAGTTCTCTCTTATATATTCTTTCAAATCAGGTTTTAAAATCAACAAAGCATTCAATATTCACCATTAGATAAAAACCTGATTAGATTCAAGCTAATATCTTTCAACCGTTAGATCGAAACTTAGCTTGTTACACACAAATGAAATGCACGTTTATCTAGGTTTGTGTAACCATACCCAAACATGTACATATAGTTAGTTCAACAAAAGTTAACCAAATGGTTAGCCATATGAGCACTTTCATATCAACCATATTCTTCTTCACCATAACTAGTTCAAATGACTCAAATGAACTAGTTAAAGAGTCGTTCAATTGCAAGGAAATCTTACGCAACTACACAAGACACAATTGAAGCAAAAACGATTTGATTCACTCGAATCGGTTCATGAACTTTATATCCATGGTTTGCAATTAGCATTCCTTAGTTTATATAAAAATGAGTTCACAAACAATCGACTTTAGATATAACCTAACTCAAGTTCGCGGACTTAAGTTCCCTGAAGGAGTTCTCAAACTCCAGCAGATTTTCTCGGGTCGAGAACTTCCGCCAGTTCGCGGACTTAGTTCACGGCTCTTGTTCTGGTTCTCTTGATCAACAAAGTTCGCAAACTACAGTTCAAGGATTAAGGACTTATACATATATGTGTTTCCACAACAATGCTTATATCCATCATTGGTTATATAATCTAAACTCTCATTTCAATCATTGAAACATTCTTAGAGGACGTTATATAGTTGTTATTCACAAACCATTTTTCGTCAAAGCAATTTTCAAAGTGATTGAAACATAACATGACTTTCGTCACTAGGTGTTGTAGTATTAATTTTGTGGTAAATAAGGATTCGTTGCTCGGACTTGAAAAGATTTTTAAAACAAAAATATATACACAATATTTGTCACAGGATCAAGAGACACTAGGACACAGGATTCCACCATTAATCATTCACACAATTCATATATTTATTCGAAACAATTATAGCTCAAATCATAAGGACTCTCATTCTTGCCAAGGTAGTTTTTAGAATATTTATTGTATATCACTAGCATGACGCATCAAAAGCACTACGACCAAGCATACATCATCATACGATATCACAACCAATCAAGAAAAATCATAAATCGATTAATAAAAGGTGCAAGTAGTCAAAAAAAGAAATAATATAATTATCATATGCGTAAAGAACGGCTTCCTCCATCATCCCAGTGTTGGGGTTTAGCTAATCATAATAATCATGTTCTCAAAATATATATTTGATGCTCAAAGTATGATTAAAAGAGTCAAAAGTTATAAAATAGTGGTTCTGAGACTCACAAAACACGTCCAGAAAGAAACGATACCAGAAAACTGCAGCTAAACTGCGACACTTCTCCACTGCTGCCGGAACTGTTGAAGAACGACGGTCTTTGTCCGTCCGTTCTTCGTGTTCTTGAGCTCCTCCTTCTTCTTCAGCAGCAGCAGGTGAACAATCCTGCAAGTCCCGATTTCTCGCTCCTCTCGGCTCTGGCTCGACCCCAAACTCTTGACACCCATTCTCTGTGATACCAGAAATCTATTTATACTCCTCAGCCTCATTTAATCACGCCATAACTCAAGATAATTCTCTCTTTACTCGGCTTAAAGAGAAAATATTTTTTGGATATTTTCTTCCTTTAATTAACTCTCCACGCGCTGAAATGATGTATAAACACTCCAAACATGATCTTACACGTTGTAGAATTGATTCAACACTCTCCAAACACATGCGTACACGTCTAAATTTGATGTGATATTCATTTCTTGAACGTGCTTCCTGATTTCTTGATTGCGATGATTCCAGCCAATTATGATCGATCCTAACACCCAAAATGTCTTCCTCTATCCATATCACAAATACCCATTCAAAATCAGAGGTTTAATCGAACTCTAACCCCTCCAAAAATCGATCGACCCAACTGCCAGTGAGAAGAAATATTTTCCCTCCTTTTTCCAAAATTCGAATTATGAGAAGAAAAGTGTCCTCCCCCTAATCCTGTACGGGTGTCCCTTTAGCAATTGGGGTGGAAATAGTGATTTTGGGGTGGAAATAGTAATTTTTCTGGGTTCCTCCGGTACATTTCTGGGACGCTTCCAGTGCATTTCTGAGGTGCCTCTGGTACATTATCCTGGGGTGTAAAACACTACTTTTCGAGCTCATTTCGCCGCAAAGGCTTATTTCTCTAAAAACATCTACAAAAACACAAAATAACACAATAAGTACTTAATCGAGTCTAACAATACAGAATATTGAGAACAAAATAGACACATAAATGCGTCTATCAAATACCCCCAAACTTATTATTTGCTAGTCCTCGAGCAAAACTAATAAAAAAATAAATAAAACCGAGTTAATCTCGGGAGGGTTTACCAGAGGTGTGCCCACAAAACCATTACTCCTAATTGGTCACAAGTATCCAAAGAGCTATGAGGACATATATATTCTCAACCTATCTCCAAGTAAGTATAATGCCATAGAAATTAAAGGTGTCAGCTTTAAAGCTGACTGAAGAAAAGGGGAGACACATCCACACGACTGCTAGATAAAGAGATATCCGCTACACAGCTAGATAAACATTGTAAGATGCGTCCGCTGCTTTACAGCTGGATAAGATTAGGAGAGAGATAAAAATGAGAGGGATATCTGCTACACAGCTGGACTAATTACGTGTGATGAGTTAAACCAGTGCTAGAAAGATCTTGTGTCAGATTGAAAGCAGACTAACAAAGCAACCAAAATGCATCTTTCTTCGACTCTCTCACAGTGCTCAATAGAAATAACGTCTTCTTCGGTCTTCAACTGTTGATGATAAACTCTCGAACCTCATAGAACCTTGACAATTAACTCTTCTCTTGGACTTCTTATAAATTTCTTCTTCCCTATGGCCTTATTGAACAAAAAGAACGTACTGATGTTTCATTTTTTTATTCATTTTTTTTTTTGATGAACAAAAAATTACAAGACAAACATTTACATGGCCATGAGAGAAGGACTTTCAAAACTTGGATCTTCGCAACTTGTGATGTCTAGGTATCATGGATTCTAACAACTTATATCATTTTCTCTTATAACTTTGATTTTTGAATTATTCTCTTCTATTGTTGCTTCTAAACCTAAAACGTCTTCACTTTCTTCATAGATTTTGATGTCGCTCCGCTTGTTGATGATGATAAGTTTCTACTGAGAGAGAGTCGCAATCCAGTAACTAAGACTACATTGTGAGGTTGCTTAATCTTTCTGGCATTTCCCTGACCTACTTGCCTTTCCATCATGTATGGTTAGGTCCATAACGGTTACCCTCTAAAAGGAACAAGTTCTCTCCTGAATTTCAAGGATCTCAATGTCTTTTTCTCTAATGTCTCAATAAGTTGTTATCTCTAGCATTCCAATTTCTATCTTTTCGGTGAGAAACAGTATGTAAACTTAGCTAACCGGGTACTATGTGACGCTAGAAGTTTCAAAAATGCGACTAAAATGTTTCTCCCATACCCCCAAACTTGAATCTATCATTGTCCTCAATGTTCTAAAGATAAAACTAAAAGCCTGAACAAGGAGAAACTGTTACCACTTGAAGCAAAAGAGATAAGGAAAGATATTACCGTGTCGCAAGAATATTGGGTTACCTCCCAAGAAGTGCTAAGTTTAAAGTCTTCAGCCAGACATCGGAAGGAATTAGTCACCTCATAGAATCATATAGAAGTAGTCGGAATAACTGTGGGTCATCTGGATCAAAAAGTATTACCCACAAGAAGAGGAAACTGCAACAGACCAAAAAGATGCCGAACATACCCTTGTTTAAGACAACTACATCTAGTTGTGGCTCAGGTTCAGGTTCTATAACTGGGTCTAGATAACAGGTTTTCATCGGTTGGATTTCCTCAAAGCAAAGATCCGGTTCAGGTATTAGAGTCTGGAAAAACTCAACTAAGAACTTATAAGCACATAACAACAACCTGAATAACTGGGGATCCTCTAAGTCAATCAGATTTGACTCACACAGCTGACCACAATGAAAGAGGTGGTCTTCCTTAAGAAAATGTGTCGACCCTAATATCCTAAAGTGATTAGGTTTAGTCTCAAAACTTAATAACCGACACATCTTAAAATCAAAAGTTCCCACAATTGGTTGAAAAGTTTTTGGTGGGAAAACAAAGTCAATCTTGGTATCATAGCCTGGGTTAACCACATCAACCAGAGGATGGGTTTCTAACAACTGAGCTTCTTTCTGGACATCATTAGGTTCGGGAAAACGTGTATGAAGATAATCTTGTAAGATGGTTGAGGCACAAATGTCAAGTCCTACAGGAGGGTACTTAAGAGTTAAAAGCACACGGAGAATTATAATCACCCCCAAACTTAGAGTTTTTTGTGTCTCTAGAAAGACTAGTCACAACTTTCCTAATTTCTAGGTCATCGGATTCCTGGAAATGGTCAATAGATTCTTCTAAGTTGGGTTCATCCTCACTCATTTCTACGAGTTTATCATCTTCTAAGACTAGTGTTTCTAAATCGCTAGATTCTAAAACAGTATTCTCAGGGTAGACTCTTTCCTCTAAACCATCATCACAATCATATAAAGGATTATCAGAGAAAGTTTCATATAAAGGCTCATCAACTAAGGTTTTAATCATAGTTACCTCCTCTGATTCACTGATAGGCACATCAAATAATGGATTATCCAACATACTGCAGGCTAAAGGATCATGAACTACATCGTCTAAAACGGTGGTATCTCTAGTCAAATCCTCATCCTTTTGAATAGGTGAATAATTATTAATATTATTTGTTCTAGAAACAACACTATCATTATAAAGCTCAACCGGAGTAACAAATTCCTGATCACTATGCCTACATATTTCATGTTCTTCATCAATACTATCTTCATCATAATCATCATGAACCTCATCTAAAGTAATGTCTTTTATTCTAACCTCGTCCTCTAGATTGGGAAAATATTCACTATTGATATCAAGGGTAGAATTGGAAACACTATTTTGGAAATTTAGATTATTTCGAGCAGCATTAGCTAACTGTTCATTTTCTGCCTCTAAACGTGCTTGAATTTCACTGAGCGTAACACTTATACGTTCACAAGTCTCATTGAATATCTTAGACCGTTGTGTACTCTCTTCTCTTGAACTATCTGCACGTTCATACTCCCTTCGAACTTGTTGGTAGGTTTGTTCTAGAGATTTAACAGGTTTAGAAATGTCATAATCAGGACTAGTTTTTAAGTAATTTTCCAAAAACGCATGACTAGTACTATAACATTCCTGATTTTCTTGCTCGTAAGACCAATTCGTGTGTGGATAGTAATTGGGCTCACTATGGTATGAACCATAACCTTGAAAAGGTTGGCGTTCCCAACTACTATTCCCACCATGGTCATAAAACTGATGATGTCCATATTCAAATTCAGGTCGATACTCATTGTATTGGCTTATATCATACCAGTTCGACATTCTTAATTGCAAGGGAATTCTACACAACCACAAACAAGGCCGACTCGACTCCACCAAAACAAACCTAAAGATTTCTAGCAAACAAAAAGCATGATGGCTTCACTTAGATTGTTTCTATACTTGCTTCTATCTCTCGAAGGGAAATTCGTTACAGTTTGAGCAAACCCCTCTGGAATCAATCCGAGCTAATGTGAGGAAACTTGAGGCGATGGAAGCTCAATGGAGCTTTGATACCCAAGGCCTCACCGGCGTTACAAGGCGGTTCATTTCAACTCACAATAACCTTCTTGAACTTTGATGTGTGCTTAAGAAAGTAACCAATATCCTTCGAAATTTTTTCCTAATAAGCGCGTAACCCTATCAGTCTCGTTCTAGTCAAGTTTTGAGCTTGGGTTCGTGTTAGGTTTCGTTTTCCTAAGGCGGGCAAGAAGGGAGCGGTGATGAAATCCGAACCATTATCTTGTATTGGTCAGGCCTTGCCATTTACTAGGAATTTAAAAACAGTCCAAATTCGTCCTCAATCAATGAATCACCTTAAGGAATACAGTAACTCGCTTACATGAGATTTGCGAGTGTTTCGATGGACTTACCTCCCGTACCAGACGGGGGATGAACCGTTGAAGTCGACTCGGGCCACGACTCCTATGTCATGTACGAACCCGAGGGGCCGAGACGATATAGTAATCGTCGTCCTTCCCTGCACACAGTTTATATATAATTTTTTTTTAATTAATAATACCCTTCCGTAGGGTATGAAAAATAATGTCCCAAAATTTAAATTCCAAAGTCCATAAAAAAATAGTGCAAAAGAAAAAATATAGTCTAAGAAAAATAAAAAGTCTAAAAAAATAAAATACAAATATCTCTCTTTTTTTTCTCTCTCTTTTTTTTATCAAAATAAAGAAAATAAAAAATCTTCTTCTTTCGCCCCTTTCGCTTTGCCTTTTACTCCAGTCTTTAAGTATTCACCAAAAACTTTGGAAAAATTTTCTTTCGCTCCAACTTCCAAAATCTGAAAGAAAAAGACAAAAAACCCAGAAACGTAAAGAAGAAAAAAAATAATTAAAAAAAATAAAAATAAATCTATACACAAGTCCGCGTCGGCGGCGCCATTTTTGTTGTAGTATTAATTTTAAGGTAAATAAGGATTCGTTGCTCGGACTTGAAAAGATTTTTAAAACAAAAATATATACACAATATTTGTCACAGGATCAAGAGACACTAGGACACAGGATTCCACCATTAATCATTCACACAATTCATATATTTATTCGAAACAATTATAGCTCAAATCATAAGGACTCTCATTCTTGCCAAGGTAGATTTTTAGAATATTTATTGTATATCACTAGCATGACGCATCAAAAGCACTACGACCAAGCATACATCATCATACGATATCAGAACCAATTAAGAAAAATCATAAATCGATTAATAAAAAGTGCAAGTAGTCAAAAAAAGAATTAATATAATTATCATATGCGTAAAGAACGGCTTCCTCCATCATCCCAGTGTTGGGGTTTAGCTAATCATAATAATCATGTTCTCAAAATATATATTTGATGCTCAAAGTATGATTAAAAGAGTCAAAAGTTATAAAACAGTGGTTCTGAGACTCACAAAACACGTCAAGAAAGAAACGATACCAGAAAACTGCAGCTAAACTGCGACACTTCTCCACTGCTGCTGGAACTGTTGAAGAAAGACGGTCTTTAGCCGTCCGTTCTTCGTGTTCTTGAGCTCCTCCTTCTTCTTCAGCAGCAGCAGGTGAACAATCCTGCAAGTCCCGATTTCTCGCTCCTCTCGGCTCTGGCTCGACCCCAAACTCTTGACACCCATTCTCTGTGATACCAGAAATCTATTTATACTCCTCAGCCTCATTTAATCACGCCATAACTCAAGATAATTCTCTCTTTACTCGGCTTAAAGAGAAAATATTTTTTGGATATTTTCTTCCTTTAATTAACTCTCCACGCGCTGAAATGATGTATAAACACTCCAAACATGATCTTACACGTTGTAGAATTGATTCAACACTCTCCAAACACACGAGTACACGTCTAAATTTGATGTGATATTCATTTCTTGAACGTGCTTCCTGATTTCTTGATTGCGATGATTCCATCCAATTATGATCGATCCTAACACCCAAAATGTCTTCCTCTATCCATATCACAAATACCCATTCAAAATCAGAGGTTTAATCGAACTCTAACCCCTCCAAAAATCGATCACCCAACTGCCAGTGAGAAGAAATATTTTCCCGCCTTTTTCCAAAATTTGAATTATGAGAAGAAAAGTGTCCTCCCCCTAATCCTGTACGGGTGTCCCTTTAGCAATTGGGGTGGAAATAGTAATTTCTGGGTGGAAATAGTAATTTTTCTGGGTTCCTCCGGTACATTTCTGGGAGGCTTCCGGTGTATTTCTGAGGTGCCTCCGATACATTATCCTGGGGTGTAAAACACTACTTTTCGAGCTCATTTCGCCGCAAAGGCTTATTTCTCTAAAAACATCTACAAAAACACAAAATAACACAATATGTACTTAATCGAGTCTAACAATACAGAATATTGAGAACAAAATAGACACATAAATGCGTCTATCACTAGGTAAAGATGAACTTGGCCAAAGCGAAAGCTTACCAACACATATTTCAAGAAATAGATAGACGAGTTAAGTTAAACTCGAAATAGCAAATGTGTATAATCAAAGTTTATATAGCAAAACGACTTTTGTCTCAAGATAGGAGATAGAGTAGATAGACTTTTGAGTGATAGATAAGTTCAAGTCTCCACATACCTTTTTGTCGATGAAGTTCCACCAGTTCCTTGAGTAGTTCTTCGTCTTGTATGATGATCCGCCATGGAGTTCTTGAGCTCCACTACACTTTCTATCCTAGTTCGACACTTAGCTATAGTAGACTAGAAATAAAGACTTGCAGTATTGATCACTAACATTGACAAACATGCTTTAGATAGCAACGCATGCGATTGCGACCGAGCAATGCTCTAACAATAACAAATAAAATACAGACGTAAGAAACTTTTACCCTTTCAAGGGTAGTTAAAGATACCATCAGAACTCCAAAACATATCATAGATGAATATGAACTCTTAATAGGCAAACCTTGCTTGCTCGGGTGGCTCATACTAAACAATTTCCTTGTTGATTCAGGGATTAAGAAGTAGTCATTATGGTACTTGTCACAGGTTCGCAACACTCAAATACAATACTAACTTGACAATGGCAATTATGCTCCACAACACAATCTCATCCAACTCGCACTTATCCAATACTTCAACTTCTTGACTAAATCTCTATTCAGCCCATACTAAACAGAGGTTTTGGTCACGAATCTTCTAACCCTTCAATCAATTACACACACTCCGCTTGATGCATAAACAGTAAGCCAAAAAAAAAGGATAAATACACCAACAGAACTTAGCTTTAAATTAGGTTATAGCCTTTATTTATTGCACACTTAGGGTTACACATTCTTCTTTTCCGGATTACCCAATCCCTTCACAAGATCAGGCTTATATAGTCTTATAAAAGCTATGTACAAGTAACTGTCAGGCAGTTATAAATTTACTTTATGCCAGGCACTTAGCCAACCATGCCAACTGACGCCACTATACTCTAAAGCTAAACAAACAGGTCCTAGCCTTCAAAAATGCATAAAGCAAAGAAACTTCCGTGTAACTAACTCGAAACCGTCAAGGCCATGTGCCCGGCACATGTCATCCAGCCTTGTAGCACAATGATTGTGTCTGCCATCCAAAGTCGCGCAATCATTGTCGAGCATCATTCTCCCAACGATGCAAGTGTGCTAATGCAAGTCTTGCTTGCATTCCTGCACGCCTCATGCACACAGTTTACTTGCCAAACTCATTTGGAATCTCTTGATGCTAATCTCGCATCATTGGCCATGTCAAACCCTGTTTGGCACATGCCATTGACTAGCTGCAACTCAGACATGCACTCCGCATATCTGAATTTGTCCAAGCCACTGATAATTCGCAACTGCTGTGCATTATTACTTGGCCACTTAACATCCATGCCTGAATTTGTTCTTCAAATTTCCACAATGTAGTATCCTTCTCCCAAGAAGCTTCAGAGTCTGTAAACCCTTGCCACTTAATCAGAAAATAATTTCTTCTATTCTTCTTGCTTTGCCCCTCAACTCGATCATCAAGTATAGCCTCAACTTGCTTGTCGAATTGTGATCTGATTAATGGTGGTGTACGCTTCGCTTGTTGTCTCGAAGTGTCCAGCAAATCAGGATGGTATTTCTTTAAGAAGCTGACATGAAAAGTGGGATGCACTTTCAACCTTTCCGGAAACTCAAGTCTGTAAGCCACCTTACCAAATCTTTTTATCACTTCAAAAGGACCATCGTATCTTGGAATTAGGCCTCTATGCAATGTCTTGCTAGAAATCTTCTTCCAAATTTGGGGCGTTAGCATTAGTAACACCATATCTCCCACCTCAAATTCCACATCTTGCGATGCAAATCAGCATACTTCTTCATTCGTCTCTACGCCTTTGATAAACTATCACGCGCCTGCTCAGTCATCTCAGTTTTTGACCTTGCATAAGGATAAGCTGCTGGATAGGAGCCTTGCTTCTTAGCCTTTGGCACCTCATGAGGGGTTAGTGGTTGTTGTCCTGTTTCTAACTCAAAAGGACTCAACTCTGTTGATGAACTCTTGTGCAGATTGTAATAAAATTGGGATGTATCCATCAACGCCACCCAATTTCCCCGGCTTGACGTCACATAATGACTCAAGTACTCTTCTAGCAATGCATTTATCCTCTCTGTCTGACCATCGGTTTGGGGGTGATTGCTAGTATAAAACTTCAGTTCGGAACCAAGCATTTCAAAAAAGGCGGTCCAAAACCTGCCTGTAAACCGTGAGTCTCTATCACTCACAATATCTTGAGGAAGTCCCCAATACTTCACTACATTCTTGAAGAAAAGATCCGCAACGTCTGCATTGCAAGAATGGGGATAGGTAATGAATGTAGCATACTTCGAAAAGCGATCAACGACGACCATTATCGAGCTAAAGCCTTGCACCTTTGGCAGCCCGTTAATAAATCCCATCGGCAAGCATTTCCATGGATTGTCTGGAATCGGCAAAGGTTGTAGCAATTCTTCTACACTTCTCATTTCTGTCCTACCCAGTTGACACACTAAGCATGTCTTCACATACAATTCAACATCTTCTTCCATCTTAGTCCAGTAATAGGAATGAGCTATCAAATCATGCGTCCTTTTCATGCCTAGATGACCAGCCTAAATGGAATCATGTGTCTCTCGCAAGAGTTCCCTTCTCAGTCCACCTGAATTGGGTACATAAATTCTTCCTCCTTTGGCATAAATGACTCCATCATCTATCTAATATTGACGAACGATCCCATCATAGATCTGCTTAGTCAGGCGCACACATGTTTGATCATTCTTCGTCTCTTCTTTGATTCGAGGCAACAACTCTGCCACAATCGTGGTCAGTGACGCAACATATTCTGCCACCAACTTTCTGCTTAACGCATCTGGCACAGAATTAAGCCTTCCTGGCTTATGCTCGAACTTGTAGTCGAACTCGCTCAAAAAGTCAAACCACCTTGCTAGTTTTGGCGATAGTTTCTTCTGGCTGGAAAAGAACGTAATGGCCACATTATCCGTCATTATAATCAAATAAGTTCCCAACAAATAGTGGCGCCACGTTCTTAGACAATGAATCACTGCCAACATCTCTTTCTCATGCACAGTGTATCTCTCTTCAGCATTGTTTAGCTTACGACTCTCATAAGCTACCGGATGGCCATCTTGCACCAAGACTCCCCCTAGAGCCATGTCTGAAGCATCAGTGTGCACTTCAAATGGTAATTCGAAGCTAGGAAAGCGAAGAACTAGTTCTTTCGAGACCGTTTCCTTTAATGCATCGAATGACCGTTGACACTCGTCAGTCCATGCCCATGATTTGTCCTTCCTCAACAAATCAGTCAATGGGGTTACTTTCTTTGAATAGCCAACTATGAAGCACCAGTAATAGTTAGCTAAACCCAAGAAATAACGAAGCTCGCCAAGATTCTTTGGCTCAGGCCAATCCATAATGGCCTCCACCATTCTATGGTCTATATGCATGCACCCTTGCGATATCACATGGCCAAGGAAAGTAATTGTGGTCTGGGAAAACTCACACTTTTCCTTCTTCACATTCAAACCTGCTTCCTTAAGCTTTGCAAACACTTTGTGAAGATGCATCGCATGCTCTTCCAAAGTCGCACTGTAAATGACTATGTCATCCAAGTATACCACAACAAAGTGGTTGATATACTCAGCAAACACATCATTCATCAAGTTGCAAAACATTGCAGGTGCATTCGTCAAGCTGAATGGCATTACATGGTACTTAAATGAGCCATACCTGGTTACCATTGCAGCTTTGGTTCATCTCCTTCTACTATGCGCACTTGGTAATAACCTGAGCGCAAATCCAACTTGGTGAAAAACTTGGCCTTAGCTAATCTGTCAAACAAGTCTGCCACTAGCGGAATTGGGTACTTGTTCTTCACAGTTAGCTTGTTCAAATCCCTATAGTCTACACACATATGAAGCGAGCCATCTTGCTTCTTTTGGAACAGAAACGGAACACCAAATGGAGCTTTAGACGGTTGTATTTATCCTGCCTCCAGAAGTTCATAAATTTGCTTGCTCATCTCCTCAAGTTCTAGCGGTGACATACGATATGGTGCTTGTGCAGGCGTCCTCGCCCCTGGCACCAACTCTATCATATGATCGATCCTACGCCTTGGTGGTAGCGTCTTAGGCAGTTCTGCAGGAATCGTGTCTGCAAACTCTTCTAAGACCTCAACTATTCCATCCTAAACTTCTACTACCTTTTCTGGTTTGATATCAGCCAACACGCCTAGGAAAGTATCCAAGCTTTGGCGCATACCCTCTTTCACCTGAATCGCAGACAAATATGGCTTAAGTGTCTTGTTTGGTTTACTTTTCCTCACCATAGAGACAAAACACGGGTATTGAGGGTGTTGTATTGATATCCCATTCTTATGAGGTAATGGCGACGCCTTCGCCGCGCAAAATAAATCCATGCCCAAAATCAGGTCATAATCATCCATGACCATCACTAGAAAATCTAGTTTTCCTTACCATTCTCCAACTTGCACATCTGCATTGCGAACTTTTCCTTGACTGGCTTGTGGTTCTGCGTTAACATTTTTGATGGTGCTAGCCACGCTAGTAACTGTTAAGTTCAGTGTCATGACAACGTCTGGATGAATGAAAGACTTGGTAACACCGGTATCAGCCATCAATAATACCCACTCTCCATTGATCTTCACATCAACGTACATCGGTCCAGAAGACATTTTATTCTTGGTGTGTGCTTTGCTCCCTAGAAAACGACTGATGTTGCGATGTTGGCCCCTTCCAACATCATGCTGATCTTTCTCAGCATCGTGATGTTTCTCATCATCACTTGCAGCGTCTCTGGTACCCTTAGTGCAGTTCTGATATGTAGAACAACTTTTTCCAACCTCATAAAGTTGTTCCGAGGACATCCTTCGTGTATGATTATCACTTGCAGATTCTTGGATTAAGGTTTCACATACTTTTAATGCCAACCTTTGGTCTGATCTTCGCCCCATTCTTTGCATGTCTTGTACTTTCTGAGTGGATCCTTTACTTCAAATATAATACACGGACAAACTCAAGAACAACAACAAATTCACCCATCCTTCTATAATCCAACGTAAACAGAGACCCTTAACCAGGGCTCTGATAACAGAATTGTCATAGGTTCGCAACACCCCAAATTCAATACCAACTTGACAATGACAATTATGCTCCACAACACAATATCATCCAACTCGCACTTAGCCAATACTTCAACTTCTTGATTAAATCTCTATTCAGCCGATAGTAAACAGGGGTTCTGATCACGAATCTTCCAAGCCTTCAATCAATTACACACACTCCGCTTGTTGCATAAATAGTAAGTCAAAACAAGGGACAAATGCACCAACAAAATTTAGCTTTAAATTGGGTTGTAGCCTTATATTTATTGCACACTTAAGGTTACACACTCTTCTTGTTCCGACCCAATCCCTTCACAAGATCAGGATTATATAGCCTTACAAAATCTATGTACAAGTAACTGTCAGGCAGTTACTTATTTACTTTATGCCAGGCAGTTAGCCAACCGTGCCAACTGACGCCACCATACTCTAAAGCTAAACAAACAGGTCCTAGCCTTCAGAAATGCATAAAACAAAGCAACTTCCGTGTAACCAACTCGAAACCGTCAAGGCACATGTCATCCATCCTTGTAACAAAATGATTGCGTCTTCCAGCCAAAGTCGCGAATTCATTGTTGAGCATCATTCTCCCAACAATGCAAGTGTACTAATGCAAGTATTGCTTGCATGCCTGCACGCCTCATGCATACAGTTTACTTGCCAAACTCATTTGGCATCTTGATGCTAATCTCGCATTGTTGGCCATGTCCAAACCATGTTTGGAACATGTCATTGTCTAGCTGCAACTCAGACATGCACTCTGCATATCTGACTTTGGCCAAGACACTGATAATGCGCAACTATTGTGCATTATTACTTGACTACATGACAACCATGTCATAGTAATCCTAATTAAAGGGTTTCACCATTTATTGCATCCTAGTTTACCAATAATACAACCCCATACATGGTATGTAGACAATTTAAAACCCTGTTTCTTAAACAGTATCCACCTGTACACTACACCACTTGGATTAACAACTATTTAATAAATCGGATAATGGGAGCATCAATGACAAAAAAAAGGTCATGTTGAAGTTGAAAATGCGGGGGGTCTAACAACCACATCCAACAATTCATTTGGAAATATGAGAGGACTTGCTACAATATACTTTCTAGAGAATCAACTAGACAGTCAGACTCAATCTAGAATAAAGTATATCAAAGATTTTAATATCTCTAACTCTTAATTCAATCTGCAATCAACAAATAGAAATATGCGAGCCTGATTGAATATAAAAGGAGTAACTTGAATGGTACCAAAGACCAATGTTCAAGTGTCAATCAATTTAAATCAACAACCAACTGTTGGATATTCTAATTGATTGATCTTAATGCACAACTTGTGATATTTCAATTATATAACAAAATATAATGCGGAAAAGAAATAACACGGATACCAGAATTTTGTTAACGAGAAAAACCGCAAATGCAGAAAAACCCAGGGACCTAGTCCAGTTTGAACACCACATTGTATTAAGCCGCTACAGACTCTAGCCTACTACCAATGAACTTAAGACTGGACTATAGTTTAACCCTAATCAATCTCACACTGATTCAATGTACAGTTGCGTTCCTTACGTCTCTGATCCCAGCAGGATACTACATAGCTCGGTTGAACCCACCAAGTGTTGGTATATCAAGTTTGGTTTTCATATTTTAGTGAACCAAAATTCATTTAAAAAGTCGCTTGATTATTTATTAGAGTCAACTTCGTATAGGTTAGCTTGAAATTATTAGGATATGAGACTTACAAGTATTACGTGAAGAATTGAAGAATGTGAAGAAGTAAGGAGCTACAAGGACGACATCATCCTTCCACTTGAGGTTAGTAATGTTTGACTTGAACTGTTTCATTCCCTAACGTATCTTTCAAGTCGTGCATATTGAAAACATAACTATGAAGTTGTGAATGATTATACTCTAGTTAGACATAGTATTAAGGAATACAATACGAAGTAAAACGTCTATATTTTGAACTTCGTATATAAGACATCGACATAATTGTATGGATGCTATTGTGATTATCTATGGGTATGGGTGAAGATTTCGTCCTAGGAAACAATGTTTTACATTCGTTTAAAGGAAGTAAATTCATAAACTTGTTTTGTGAATCGAAAGGGAAATTGCTAGGCTTATTGGTATTGTTATTCATTGCAAATCTTTTGAATTACCAATATGTGTGTTTAGTATAACCGCTCATAATTTGTTTATGTATCTTGGTAAAACTATTCACAAGGCATGACTTTTGTACTGGTATGACTTTTATTAGTGAAACCTATCTTAAGTAATCACCTAAGATGGTAAGATCGATATCTTGAATTTGGTGTGACTAAATGCTAGCCATTGGGTAACCGATCCTAGTAAGAGGTGTGACCGATCACAAGAGAGAGTGTAATCGATCCTTGTAAGAGGTTTAACAAGTTTTAGTAAGTTGGTGTAACCAATCCTATAACTTGGTGAACCGATCACAAGTTTTACCGTAAGAAGTGGTAACAGATCCTAGTACTTAGTTAGCCATTTTATGGTAACTAGTGTAACCGATCCTAGTACCCACTTGGAGGTAGAACCGAAACTTTATGTTGAGGACAATCAATCACATAGTTCTTGGAAGTCAGATGAACCAATTCTAAACTTGTTTGGAAGTGTGGAAAATTGGGTCCAAGATTGTAAATATGAAAAAGGATTTACAAAGTAAAGATGTCGACATACTTTGACATGTGCAGTAACTCTTATCTTTTATTGTTCAAAGATATTCCTTAATAGCTAAAGGAAAGAATCCCGGATCGAAATAAATTGAGAATCTTTTAATTAAGGTTTTTAGTTTTTATATGCTTTTAATTTCCAGCAATTAAAATGCATATCTTTAGAAAATAAAAATTAGTAATGTGCAATTACTAGTTGGGGATTTTCTTGTGAGATTTCGGTCATTAATTGGACAGAGCATTTCCAGGAATTATGAAAACCGATTTTGTGTTTATTGCATATCTTTGAGAATATTCGGTGTTGGAAATTCCTTGATGTCCAAACTTCCTTGGTCTATAAATATTGAAGTTTGCATTTCAAGCAAACTAATCCTCAGATCCAGCAAAACTACCTGGTTGTATTGTTACTGGTGGAGCCGCCTATTCAGATATGAAAGTAACCTAATTAGGAGAAATCTCTTACGGCCGCTCAGTTTAAAGACTTCTTTGGGATTGAGAAGCTCTATTAGTACCGTTGGTGGGAAACTAGATAATTGCAGTTGATTATTAGTTTTCGATTGATTTGATTGACTAACGGTGGTTGAACTTTGATTGCACCTAGTTTGTTTATGCTTGAGAATCTTCTCTTCTGATATAAGATTCACTCAAACTAGATTGAAGTTTCAACGGGGATCCTTATTTGTTTGTAAATCTAAAAGCCGTCTTGTGATAATCCATTGTTAACAAACTCCGTTATGTGTGTGATTGATCACAAGAGATTCAAGTTACTTGTGTGCAAGTGTTTATTGAAGACAAAGAAGATTTGAAGACAAAGAAGATATTTGGGTTCATAATCTTTGGTGTGCACAAAACTTGTTTCGGCTGGAAAAGGATCCAACTATAATCGATTTATATTTGTGATAGATTTGATTGATTAGTTGAGAAGATCGGCATCAATACAATTCTTTGTGATTCAAAGTATTAATTGCATAATCTTAACAATAACTTTAGTAGTTGTTGAAAAGATGGATCTAAGGACCTGACAAAGGAGTTTATTGGGATAAACGGAAGAGCCTTTTGTCAAACTCATATCACTTGGTTGAAAAGAATTGTTATCGAACAAATTTGTTGTTCCTTTACTGTTTGGAATACGAACCAAAGGAATTGTTCCAAGTGCGTGACTTATTGCAAGTTAGAGGCGCAGGCATACAAACGGAACTAGGTGAACTATAGGTTTAGTTGATTGGTCTCAACTATACGAAGTTGGTTTAGATTTTGTATAACGGCTTAATCCTGAGAGTATTCAGTTCTGGACAAGGTCCCGGGGTTTTTCTGCATTTGCGGTTTCCTCGTTAACAAAATCTTGTTGTGTCTATTACTTTTCTATTTCCGCAATTATAATTGTTTTATTATAATTAGAAGTAAAATACATAAACGTTAATTCCTATTTACTTGATATAAATCCTATTGTGTTTGGTTAAGTCCGAACCTTTTATCAAGTAAACATACTTTGTTTTTGTATTGTCTCGATCTTGTATCCATAGTCAATCACACAAGTTATCTTGTTGTCGTATTGTCTCGATCTCGTATTCATAGAGGATCACACGAAGTGTGAACCGATTAGTTGTATTGTCTCGACTCAGTCCATAGACAATCACTTTCGGAGAAAGGACTTATAGGTGGAAAAGTTTTAGATTGAGGTATATTTGTGTACCCTCAGCTTTTCAACTACCTACCTATTGTGATAGTAGCACCAAATTTATTTATTTTCAAAACTAGTAAAACCTCTAATTTCTCTATTTTCATAATCAGTAGTTTCATGATGTTCATTAAAATCTACCGATTGTGATGGTAGCCCCAAATATGAATTAGCAAAACTAATAAAATTTCAAAATTCTCTACTTTTACAATCGGTAGTTTCGCGATGTTCATTATCTATTGATTGTGATAGTGACCCAAAATATAAATTTAGCAAAACTAATAAAATTTTGAATTTCCTTACTTTCAAAGTCGGTATTTCGTGGTGTTCATTATTTATTGATTGTAATAGTGGCCTCGAAATTTTCTACTTCTAAAATTGGTAGTTTCGTGAAGTCCATTATCTACTGATCGTAATAGTAACCCAAAGTGTAAATTTTTCAAGACGAATAAATGTCGAACTTCTCTACTTTCATAATCGGTAGTTTCGTGATTTTCATTATCTACCAATTGTAATAATATCCCTAAATATAAATTTTTCAAAACTAATAAAATTTCTTTATTTTCACAATCGATAGTTTCGTGGTGTTCATTACTACTAATTGTGATGGTATCCCCATATATAAATTCGTAAAAATTCATAAAAAAAATCGAATTCATCTGCCTTACAATCGATAGTTTGTCAAATTGGATATCTACCTATTACATCTAAATTTGGGTATAGAGACTCAAAATACCAAACATAGTTGGTAGATAAGTATCAATAATATTTACCTACTAAGATCGTTGTTCTTGAGGAATGAAGAACGCTTCATAATCGGTAGATAAAATCAATATGAAACTACCGACCATGACCTGTTACAGAAACCCCAAAGTTTCTTTTGACCAATTTGAATGAATTGAAGTGATAAAAAACCCCGAAAAATGCTATAATCTCAACTTATTGGGACCATTTGAGTTTGGTAGATAGTTATATCATCAGAAATTGTATCCGGAGATTAATCGATGATTTGGTTTTAGTATCGTCAATTAACGACGACAATTTCGTTTCAAAAACTAAATAAGAAGATTTTTTCTTTCAATCCGTAATTGGTAGATGGAGAATGAAAAAAATTGGTTTTGGTTTGAAATGTTAATGTAAACGATAAATTTAGTGTAAAAGGTTGTATAGACATTTTGTATTTTGTATATTTATTAGGGCTCAACCCGTGCCGTTACGGCACGGGCACCAATTTTATCTGAAGTTTTTCGTAATAATACAAAAGCAATCAACAAACTACTATAACTGCATGCCATCCACGTCTACCTTCAGAACTGAGTTGCAAGGTTCTACCGTAGAGTTTAGACTCTAGAAAGTGTCATATGGCTACACGCATATACACTATTTTTTAGGCTAGAATTGAATTATGCACCGCCAAGAAATGCAAGAAACTACTGATTTTGCAGGCATTTCTCGTTTATAGTAAAGAAAAAATATAAACATTTCTATTATTACTATTACGTTACTTCAAAAACTCCTTCAACATCTTCAAAGTAACACAAATGGATTTATGGAGGACAAACAAACTTTGCTAAAGGATTAAGCTTTCCTTGCGTATACTAATATGTGCTCAACTGCAACTCTTGAAAAGTTAAAAATATATCCTTGAGATCAACAACTATAACCAAACAAATTTTAGTTACATTAACTGGATCGTAAATCTCAAAAGACAAACAACAGAGCCTAGGTCCTCGGTAGGAAGAACATAATACATTCAAAATCCAATGAGCTAAATTCTACAAGATAACAACCCAGGTTCTCCAATGCCATGTAGTACTGCTTCATTGTCAGCAGAAGCCATATCCTTGAAGATCACGCAAACAGATGGAAGATGACTACGGTTTTGAACTGCACTCAGTTGGATAAATATTAGGGATGGTGACGAACTAATAAAAATGGATATAAGAGAGTCAAGGCCTACATCTCCTCCTCATCCACTGGCGTCCATAATTGAGTTTATTGTGTTGCCACTGATCTCGCTTAATAATAGTCCAATAAATGGCCACCTAAAAAGTATAAATCATAATGCCAGGTTCCAGACTACCACAGACCATCTAAAAAATAAAAGAAGAAGCCTCGAAAAGACAATTATCTAAAAACCCAAAAGGATTCATTTGTTAGACATAAGAGTAAACTGATTCAAAAGATTGACATAATCAAAGATCATACATTGAAATAAGAGAAACAAAGAAAAAAATAGCAACCAACTAATATTTGGGATTAATAAACGTAAAATTAGAAAATGGGATCAGATGAACAAATCAGTTGAAAAGAATAGTAAATAAAAGTATGGAAACATGTGACCATTTTAATAATTTTCACAGTTTAAATTAATGCTAAACTTTAAGATTTAAAATATGTCCGCCATGATTGTTTTTTGAAACTATACACACCTGCTTATACCTACGATATCCTAATGGTCTATTGTAGTCACATCCGTAATTCCATTCTCCATGTCCCCAGGAAACCTCCACCAGTTTGTTGACTTGTATTTTGTCCTGTCCTGATTGCGCTGCAGACACCATTTTATCCTCCCATTATCTTCTCTGGAATGAAGAAGCTCAGCTTATAAATGACTCACAAAATTTTCGTATGACTGAATTTTCCTCCTTATTTGTACTTCTAATGTTCTAGATAGGAAACATATTTCATTACATCTCCCCTTTCATACTGCACCTGGTCACTTAAAAAAAGAAAAACAATTCTCATTAAATAATGTCACGTGACAACCTCATTGCATTAAAATAGCTAATGCATTTGCACACCCATGCATAGGCTAAATAAAGGTTGTCATATGGCTGTACAACAGATTAAACTCAACAAAATATATACAGCTTATACATATTAGCATCTATTCGCATGCAAAGCAGAGTGGCATGAGCCGATTTTGTGTTAAATCGACGTATTAGTATTTCAAAGTTATAATTTATATATACTGAGAATAAAATAAGTTTCTAACCATCAACCGCCAAACTACGTTATGGCAAGAGTAAAGCAAAGATCCGGTGTGCAGAAGATATGAGCATGACGAAATGTATTAATTATTAAATTCCTAAAACATCATATTATGTCAAGAAAAAGTTATCATGTCTCATGCCATAGCTGGGAAGTTGTAACATGCGATAAGCAAAAGGGTCTAGGCCATGTTATGAAAGAAGTAACAACGACGAAGTTCTAACTTTGGGCTGACTTCGCGGATGATTGACTCAAGCCTACTTCTAGTTTGAATGGTTTATTTAATTTTCTTTATTTAAATAACTGAAAAAGTGGGGGTACAACAACCACACCCAATATTTCGCTTAGCAATCTGTATGGACAAACTCCAATATGATTTCTAGAGAATCAACTAGATAGTCAGACTCAATCTAGATAAAAGTATATCAAAGAGTTAATATCTCAATCTCTTGATTTTATCTATACTCAAGAAAATAGAAATCTACGAGTCTTTATCAAATACTAGAGAGATAACTTGGACGGTACCAAAGACAAATATCCAAGTGTCATTCAATTTAAATCAACAACCACAGGTTGGATATTCTAATTGGTTGAACCTAACGCACAACCTGTGATATTTCAATTATAAAGATAAACAATATAATGCGGAAAGAGAAATAACACAGACGCCAGAATTTTGTTAACGAGGAAACCGCAAATGCAGAAAAACCCCGGGACCTAGTCCAGATTGAACACACATTGTATTAAGCCGCTACAGGCACTAGCCTACTACAAACTAACTTCGGTCTGGACTGTAGTTGAATCCAAATCAATCTCACACTGATCCAAGGTACAGTTGTGCTCCATACCTCTCTGATCCCAGCAGAATACTACGCACTTGATTCCCTTAGCTAATCTCACCCACAACAAAGAGTTGCTACCATCCAAAGTCGAAGACTTTGATAAACAAATCTGTATCACATAGAAAGTCTACGGTAATATATAAATCCGTCTCCCACAAATATACCTACGAGTTTTGTTCTGTCTTTTGATAAATCAAGGTGAACAAGAACCAATTGATAACCCGGACTTATATTCCCGAAGAACAACCTAGTATTATAAATCACCTCACAATAATCTTAATTGACGCGGCGAAAGAAGATATTGTGGAATCACAAACGATGAGACGAAGATGTTTGTGACTACTTTTATATCTTGCCTATCGGAGATACCAATCTCAAGCCAATCTTTGCGATTGTACTCGTACGATAGAAACAACAAGATCAGATCACACAACTAAAAGAAAGTAGTATCGGTATGGCTTCACAATCCCAATGAAGTCTTTAAGTCGTTAACCTGGTTTAGAAGAATAAACCAAAGGTTAAAGGAGAATCGACTCTAGCTTACACAACTAGTATCACACGTAAGGTGTGGGGATTAGGTTTCCCAGTTGCTAGAGTTCTCCCTTATATAGTATTTCAAATCAGGGTTTGCAATCAATGCTAGCTTGGTAACAAAGCATTCAATATTCACCGTTAGATGAAAACCTGATTAGATTCAAGCTAATATCTTTAAACCATTATATCGAAAACCTAGCTTGTTACACACAAATGAAATGCACGTTTCTAGGTTTGTGTAACCGTACCCAAACATGTACATTTGTTGGTTCAACAATAGTTAACCAAATGGTTAGCCATATGAGCACTTTCATATTAACCATATTCTTCTTCACCATAACTAGTTCAAATGATTCAAATGAACTAGTTAGAGAGTCGTTCAATTGCAAGAAAATCTTATGTAACTACACAAGACACAATTGAAGCAAAAACAATTTTGATTCACTCGAATCGGTTCATGAACTTTATAGCCACGGTTTGCAATTACCATTCCTTATTTTATATAAACATGAGTTCACAAACAATCGTCTTTAGATATAACCTAACTCAAGTTCGCGGACTGGGTTCGCGGACTTAAGTTCCCGGAAGGAGTTCTCAAACTCCAGCAGATTTTCTCGGGTCGAGAACTTCCGCCAGTTCGTGGACTGGGTTCGCGGACTTAGTTCACGGATCTTGTTACGGTTCTCTTGATCAACAAAGATCGGATCAAGAAATAAAGACTTATACATATATGTGTTTCCATAAAAATGCTTATATCCATCATTAGTTATATAATTTAAACTCTCATTTCAATCATTGAAACATTCTTAGAGGACGTTATAAAGTTGTTATTCACAAACCATTTTTCGTCAAATAAATTTTCAAAGTGATTGAAACATAACATGACTTTCATCACTAGGTAAAGATGAACTTGGACAAAGCGAAATCTTACCAACACATATTTTGAGAAATAGATAGGCGAGTTAAACTCGACTCGAAATAGCAAATGTGTATAATCAAAGCCTATATAGCAAAACAACTTTGTCTCAAAATAGGAGATAGAGTAGATAGACTTTTGAGTGACAGATAAGTTCAAGTCTCCACATACCTTTTTGTCGATGAAGTTCCACCAGTTCCTTGAGTAGTTCTTCGTCTTGTATGATGATCCGCCATGGAGTTCTTGAGCCCAACTACACTTTCTATCCTAGTCCGAGACTTAGCTATAGTAGACTATAAATCAAGACTTGTAGTTTTGATCACTAACATTGAAAAACATGCTTGAGATAGAAACGCATGCGAGTTCGACCGAGCAATGCTCTAACAATCTCCCCCTTTGTCAATTTTAGTGACAAAACTATCAATACATATGGAATACAAAAAAGATAAAGAAACTTATGCAGCTCCTATTCCACATGTCTAATCTTCAACATCACTCGAAATCTTCGTCACTTCCAAGTACTCCAATGATCCAAAAGGTTGTAAGTTCAGCATCATCGTTGTTGAAAATACGTAGCTATAACAATGAGAAAACATAATTCTCGATCATTGTTATACAATGTCATAGTATCATTACACGACATCAAAGTTCAATTGTATCACAACTTTGACAAAAATACTATGGTGATATGTATCACTCTCCCTTAGTCAATACTCCATCTCACATGGAAACCACTCCCCCTTACATAATGATCCAAAAACGATATGTATTTGCAGTGTGAACTACATATTAATTCTCCCCCTTTTTGTCAATAAAATTGGCAAAGGTACAAGAACAGGATCCTAATGAAATTTCCAAAAGAGATATTTCATGACCAAAAGAAAGCATATATCATATTGTTTAGATGCAATCATAAAGCCGAAGCTAAATGCATTCATCAAGGAGTTTAAAGATACAAGATAACCCCTATAATATTCCACAGCCGCACTCCCCACAAAGATTTGGAAATTAAGAACAAGTTCAACTAAGAACTCTCCCCTATAAAATGTCATTCCCGAAAAAACAACAAGAGCGTCCTTAATTTCGAAAGAAAAGAAGGATTTCTTTGGACATAACAAATCACATACGCGCATGAATTTGAATCCAAAAATACTCAATTAAATTAACCAAAAGAGAACCTATGATTAATTTAATCGGAAATGATCAACATAAGTTAACTTATGGAGACTCAAAAATACTCAATTAGATTAATCACAAGAGAACCCATGATTAATCTAATCGGAATACACAACCAAACTAACCACAAAGAGTAATCAATTTAACTGGTCATGCTCGACATAAAGTACCTCACGGAGCAACAACTAAGCTAATCATACGAAAGTAATCAACTCAGTCGATAGTGCTCAACATAAGACACCTTACGGAACAACACAGTATATACAAAAAAAAAAAGGATCAGGGAGGATCAATACTGCGGAATACACAAGGATTCATTCTATTTTCCATCATTATTCGCATAACTACATTCAATATACATAATCCTTGTAAACAAAAGATTTTAACCTATCCTCTATCAATAATTGACATAATAGGCTTAACTTTTGTTTTTGTCAAAAGTCCATTCATTCTTTTATCAATACGTGAATATCGACTTACGAAAGACTTTACTTTTGACAAGGTATGGGACAATCATAGTTCACCGACGCAGACATACATATCCCATAACAAATTGCAATATATAAAGCCATAAAGATTAATACTGCAAAAAATCATCTTCGAAACAGTTTTAAAATTTAAACAAATAAACCTAAAAACATGAAGCTGAAAACGTTGGACATAGCTATTGTGTAAACACAATTAAGGCTATTCCAAACTCTAGTTATTCATCTAAACAAAAGCAATAAAAGAAGATTTACTAGGCAATAAGACCTTTGAATAATTCTTTATCGTCCCGGAACTCCTTGTTGTCAACAACCATTGGGACATAAGGTTCATTAAGGTAGGAGTTGATATCAATAAACCTTCTTGACTGATGTCGAACCAGGGCCTTCTGAATCTCATGAGTCTTATACACAAAAGCCTTTATTTGTTGAATCTTCTTTCGCATCTCCTTCTCTTGGATTCCTCACATTCCTTCTCTTTATTTTCAAGGTAGAAGATAATGGAGATTTCTCCTTTTCCTTCATGATTGATGGCTTAACAATCATATTAACATCCTTTCCATCAGAAGACATCATGCTTGGAGTATCCATAGTTGTATGGGTTTGTGAGACGAAATCACAATTTAAACTCAACAAGTAGTCTTGAGATAAAAGGAGGTTACAGAGAAGGAAAAAATGAATGTAGAGTTACTTAACCTTTTAAAAGGTTCGTGCACGCACAATTCTGAACCCTAGAGAGAGTAGAATTGTCGAAAATAATCCTTTCTTTTATTGATAGACAGGGAAGAACAAAACTAAGAAAAAAAAAACTTTTTCTAAAGCCTGAGAGGTACACAACCTTGTCTCTTTTGATCAGGCACATGAGACAAGATTTACAAACAACACAATCAAGTTGTGTTGCGGTGAACGATAATTTTTCCACCATGTTCCTCTTGAGAGGAATCCTCAGACTTCGGTCTATCAAAACGATTTGACCATACTTTCTTCTCTAATGGTCTTGTTTTGTCTTTGGAAACTAACTTTTAGACGAAGATAAAATCTTACATATCTCAGCGGTTTTCTGAGCGAGTTTAAGCTTATTTGCTAATCGATTTTCTCTTCGTTGAAGTTTGTTGACGTGCTTCAATTGGTGTTTGTACTTGTAACACTTTGATAGTTCATGACCCTTTAGAGAACAAAATGAGCACGTCAGTCTTGAATAATATTCATGCATTTGTGATGTGCATGCAGCTAGACACATAGTGGATCCTGAAATACAAACAGAGTTTCCAAGAATGGGTCAATTTTTTCTTCCAGATTGGTTGAGTTTTCTTTAGAAAGAATATCGAGATTGATATATGTATTGCTACAATTATCAAAATCAATATTTTCACCAAGAAATGCAACACTTGATTTCTCGTCTTGATTAGAATCACAGTTGTCAGACATTTCATCAAGAGTTGCAGCAAGACCTTTGTTCCCAGTGTATTTTCCACGATTTGGGCACTCGTTTGCAAAATGACCAAATCCTTTACACTTAAAGCACTGAGTCATATCCTCGTCATCAGTTTCATTTGTGTCCCTGTTTTTAGGAGGAATACGATTATGAGGTTTGACTGATGCTTTAGGATTATCTCTGGAGAACCGTTTACTTCTCTTCAACAGAAGGTCCCTAAACTGTCTTGTGATCATCAAGACCGACTTGTCAATATCTTCATCTGATGAATCAGTTTCAGAGTGATCGTCTTCAGAGATATACACTTTTTTACTCTTATCAAGTAATTTAGTGTCATTTAGTGCTTTGAACGCAACATCCTTAGATTTGGATGAATGCTCGTGATCAAAGATCTTAAGCTTCCCAACCAGCATATTTCTGGAGAGAGTATCGAGGTTATTTCCCTCAACGATGGCATGCTTCTTAGAGTCGTATCTAGATGGCAGCGATCTGAGAATTTTCATCACAATGTCATTTTCAGGAACAGTCTTACCCAATGCAAAAGATGCATTAACATTCAGACACTATGTTATTAAACTCATCAAATATATCTTCATCTGCCATACGAAGGTTTTCTCAATCGGAATTAAGGTTTTGAAGCCTAGCTTCCTTTTCACTGGAGTTACCTTCGAATACGGTTTTTAGGATATCCCACGCATCTTTAGACATAGTGCAATTTGATACATGGTGCTGAAGATTCGGGGTAATGGCATGTATGATGGCATTCAAACCGTCGGAATTTTGCTTTGCAACAAGTATCTCGGCAGGACTGTATTCACCAATATTCTTGGGAACATTTACATTTCCAACTGCCTCAACGGGAGCATCATAGCCATTAAATACTTATACCCATGATTGAAAATCACCTGCTTGAAGAAAATCTCGCATAACAATTTTCCACCATAAGTAATTAGAGCCATCGAAGACTGGTGGTACGTTAATAGAGATAGCACCTTTGTCCATAGAGTCGGATCGCTACAAACACAGACTTGTAAGGTCTTAAACGTGTTTTCCTGCTCTGATACCAATTGAAAAAGTGGGGGTACAACAACCACACCCAATATTTCGCTTAGCAATCTGTATGGACAAACTCCAATATACTTTCTAGAGAATCAACTAGACAGTCTGACTCAATCTAGATAAAAGTATATCAAATAGTTAATATCTCAATCTCTCGATTTGGTCTATACTCAAGCAAATAGAAATCTGCGAGTCTTTATCAAATACTAGAGAGATAACTTGGATGGTACCAAAGACAAATATCCAAGTGTCAATCAATTTAAATCAACAACCAAAGGTTGGATATTCTAATTGATTGAACCTAACGCACAACCTGTGATATTTCAATTATAAAGATAAACAATATAATGCGGAAATGGAAATAACACGGACACCAGAATTTTGTTAACGAGGAAACCACAAATGCAGAAAAACCCCGGGACCTAGTCCAGATTGAACACACACTGTATTAAGCCGCTACAGACACTAGCCTACTACAAACTAATTTCGGTATGGACTGTAGTTGAACCCCAATCAATCTCACACTGATCCAAGGTACAGTTGCGCTCCTTACGTCTCTGACCCCAGTAGGAAATTACGCACTTGATTCGCTCGGCTGATCTCACCCAAAACTAAGAGTTGCTACGACCCAAAGTCGAAGACTTTGATAAACAAGTTTGTATCACACAGAAAAGTATACGGTAATAGATAAATCCGTCTCCCACAGATATACCTACGAATTTTGTTCCGTCTTTTGATAAATCAAGGTGAACAGGAACTATTGATAACCCGGACTTATACTCCCGAAGAACAGCCTAGTATTATCAATCACCTCACAATAATCTTAATCGACGCGGCGAAAGAATATATTGTGGAATCACAAACGATGAGACGATGATGTTTGTGACTACTTTTATATCTTGCATATCGGAGATATCAATCTCAAACCAATCTTTGCGATTGTACTCGTACGATAGAACAACAAGATCAGATCACACAACTACAAGAAAGTAGTATTGGTATGGCTTCATAATCCCAATGAGGTCTTTAAGTCGTTAACCTGGTTTAGAACAAGAAACCAAAGGTTCAAGGAGAATCGACTCTAGCTTACACAACTAGTATCACAAGCAAGGTGTGGGGATTAGGTTTCCCAATTGCTAGAGTTCTCTCTTATATATTCTTTCAAATCAGGGTTTGCAATCAACAAAGCATTCAATATTCACCGTTAAATAAAAACTTGATTAGATTCAAGCTAATATCTTTCAACCGTTAGATCGAAACTTAGCTTGTTACACACAAATGAAATGCACGTTTATCTAGGTTTGTGTATCCATACCCAAACATGTACATATAGTTAGTTCAACAGTAGTTAACCAAATGGTTAGCCATATGAGCACTTTCATATCAACCATATTCTTCTTCACCATAACTAGTTCAAATGACTCAAATGAACTAGTTAAAGAGTCGTTCAATTGCAAGGAAATCTTACGCAACTACACAATACACAATTGAAGCAAAAACGGTTTTATTTACTCGAATCGGTTCATGAACTTTATAGCCATGGTTTCCATGTAGCATTTCTTAGTTTATATAAAAATGAGTTCACAAACAATCGACTTTAGATATAACCTAACTCAAGTTCGCGGACTGGGTTCGCGGACTTAAGTTCCCGGAAGGAGTTCTCAAACTCCAGCAGATTTTCTCGGGTCGAGAACTTCCGCCAGTTCGCGGACTGGCTTCGCGGACTTAGTTCACGGCTCTTGTTCTAGTTCTCTTGATCAACAAAGTTCGCAAACTTCGGTTCAAGGATTAAGGACTTATACATATATGTGTTTGCACAATAATGCTTATATCCATCATTGGTTATATAATCTGAACTCTCATTTCAATCATTGAAACATTCTTAGAGAACGTTATATAGTTATTATTCACAAACCATTTTTCGTCAAAGCAATTTTGAAAGTGATTGAAACATAACATGACTTTCGTCACTAGGTAAAGATGAACTTGGCCAAAGCGAAAGCTTACCAACACATATTTCAAAAAATAGATAGACGAGTTAAGTTAAACTCGACTCGAAATAGCAAATGTGTATAATCAAAGTTTATATAGCAAAACGACTTTTGTCTCAAGATAGGAGATAGAGTAGATAGACTTTTGAGTGATAGATAAGTTCAAGTCTCCACATACCTTTTTGTCGATGAAGTTCCACCAGTTCCTAGAGTAGTTCTTCGTCTTGTATGATGATCCGCCATGGAGTTCTTGAGCTCAACTACACTTTCTATCCTAGTTCGACACTTAGCTATAGTAGACTAGAAATCAAGACTTGCAGTTTTGATCACTAACATTGAAAAACATGCTTTAGATAGCAACGCATGCGATTTCGACCGAGCAATGCTCTAACAATAACAAATAAAATACAGATGTAAGAAACTTTTACCCTTTCAAGGGTAGTTAAAGATACCATCAGAACTCCAAAACATATCATATATGAATATGAACTCTTAATAGGCAAACCTTGCTTGCTCGGTGGCTCATACTAAACAATTTCCTTGTTGATTCAGGGATTAAGAAGTAGTCATGATGGTAGTTGTCACAGGTTCGCAACACTCAAATAAAATACTAACTTGACATTGGCAATTATGCTCCACAACACAATCTCATCCAACTCGCACTTATCCAATACTTCAACTTCTTGACTAAATCTCTATTCAGCCCATACTAAACAGAGGTTTTGATCACGAATCTTTTAACCCTTCATTCAATTACACACACTCCACTTGATGCATAAACAGTAAGCCAAAAAAAGGGATAAATGCACCAATAGAACTTAGCTTTAAACTAGGTTATAGACTTTATTTATTGCACACTTAGGGTTACACACTCTTCTTTTTCCGGATTACCCAATACCTTCACAAGATCAGTCTTATATAGTCTTACAAAAGCTATGTACAAGTAACTGTCAGGCAGTTATAGATTTACTTTATGCAAGGCACTTAGCCAACCATGCCAACTGACGCCACTATACTCTAAAGCTAAACAAACAGGTCCTAGCCTTCAAAAATGCATAAAGCAAAGAAACTTCCGTGTAACTAACTCGAAACCGTCAAGGCCATGTGCCCGGCACATGTCATCCAACCTTGTAGCACAATGATTGTGTCTGCCATCCAAAGTCGTGCAATCATTGTCGAGCATCATTCTCCCAATGATGCAAGTGTGCTAATGCAAGTCTTGTTTGCATGCCTGCACGCCTCATGCACACAGTTTACTTTCCAAACTCATTTGGAATCTCTTGATGCTAATCTCACATCATTGGCCATGTCCAAACCCTGTTTGGCACATGCCATTGACTAGCTGCAACTCAGACATGCACTCCGCATATCTGAATTTGGCCAAGCCACTGATAATTCGCAACTGTTGTGCATTATTACTTGGCCACTTAACAGCCATGCCTGAATTTGTTCTTCAAATTTCCACAATGTAGTATCCTTCTCCCAAGAAGCTTCAGAGTCTGTAAACCCTTGCCACTTAATCAGAAAATAAGTTCTTCTATTCTTCTTGCTTTGCCCCTCAACTCGATCATCAAGTATAGGCTCAACTTGCTTGTTGAATTGTGATCTGATTACTGATGGTGTACGCTTCGCTTATTGTCTCGAAGTGTCCAGCAAATCAGGGTGGTATTTCTTTAAGAAGCTGACATGAAAAGTGGGATGCACTTTCAACCTTTCCGGCAACTCAAGTCTGTAAGCCACCTTACCAAATCTTTTTGTCACTTCAAAAGGACCATCGTATCTTCGAATTAGGCCTCTATGCACTGTCTTGCTAGAAATATTCTTCCAAATTTGGGGCGTTAGCATTAGTAACACCATATATCCCACCTCAAATTCCACATATTGCGATGCAAATCGGCATACTTCTTCATTTGTCTCTACGCCTTTGATAAACTATCACGCGCCTGCTCAGTCATCTCAGTTTTTGACCTTGCATAAGGATAAGCTGCTGGACAGGAGCCTTGCTTCTTAGCCTTTGGAACCTCATGAGGGGTTAGTGGTTGTTGTATTGTTGCTAACTCAAAAGGACTCAACTCTGTTGATGAACTCTTGTGCAAATTGTAACAAAATTGGGATGTATCCATCAACGCTACCCAATTTCCCCGGCTTGACGTCACATAATGACGCAAGTACTCTTCTAGCAATGCATTTATCCTCTCTGTCTGACCATCGGTTTGGGGTGATTGCTAGTAGAAAACTTCAGTTCGGAACCAAGCATTTCAAAAAAGGCGGTCCAAAACCTGCCTGTAAACCGTGAGTCTCTATCACTCACAATATCTTGAGGAATTCCCCAATACTTCACTACATTCTTGAAGAACAGATCCGCAACGTCTGCATTGCAAGAATGGGGATAGGGAATGAATGTAGCATACTTCGAAAAGCGATCAACGACGACCATTATCGAGCTAAAGCCTTGCACCTTTGGCATCCCGTTAGTAAATCCCATCGGCAAGCACTTCCATGGCTTGTCTGGAATCGGCAAAGGTTGTAGCAATTATTCTACACTTCTCCTTTATGTCCTACCCAGTTGACACACTAAGCATGTCTTCACATACAATTCAACATCTTCTTCCATCTTAGTCCAGTAATAGGAATGAGCTATCAAATCATGCGTCCTTTTCATGCCTAGATGACCAGCCTAAATGGAATCATGCGTCTCTCGCAAGAGTTCCCTTCTCAGTCCACCTAAATTGGGTACATAAATTCTTCCTCCTTTGGCATAAATGACTCCATCATCTATCCAATATTGACGAACGATCCCATCACAGATCTGCTTAGTCAGGCGCACACATGTTTGACATTCTTCGTCTCTTCTTTGATTCGAGGCAACAACTCTGCCACAATCGTGGTCAGTGCCGCAACATATTCTGCCACCAACTTTCTGTTTAACGCATCTGGCACAGAATTAAGCCTTCCTGGCTTATGCTCGAACTTGTAGTCGAACTCGCTCAAAAAGTCAAACCACCTTGCTAGTTTTGGCGATAGTTTCTTCTGGATGGAAAAGAATGTAATGGCCACATTATCCGTCCTTATGATGAAATAAGTTCTCAACAAATAGTGGTGCCACGTTCTTAGACAATGAATCACTGCCAACATCTCTTTAACATGCACAATGTATCTCTCTTCAGCATTGTTTAGCTTACGACTCTCATAAGCTACCGGATGGCCATCTTGCACCAAGACCCCCCCTAGAGCCCTGTCTGAAGCATCAATGTGCACTTCAAATGGTAATTCGAAGCTAGGAAAGCGAAGAACTAGTTCTTTCGAGACCGTTTCCTTTAATGCATCGAATGACCGTTGACACTCGTCAGTCCATGCCCATGATTTTTCCTTCCTCAACAAATCAGTCAATGGGGTTACTTTCTTTGAATAGCCAACTATGAAGTACCAGTAATAGTTAGCTAAACCCAAGAAAGAACGAAGCTCACCAAGATTCTTTGGCTCAGGCCAATCCATAATGGCTTACACCTTTCTATGGTTTATATGCATGCACCCTTGCGATATCACATGGCCAAGGAAAGTAATTGTGGTCTGGTAAAATTCACACTTTTCCTTCTTCACATTCAAACCTGCTTCCTTAAGCTTTGCAAACACTTTGTGAAGATACATCGCATGCTCTTCCAAAGTCACACTGTAAATGACTATGTCATCCAAGTATACCACAACAAAGTGGTTGATATACTCAACAAACACATCATTCATCAAGTTGCAAAACATTGCAGGTGCATTCGTCAAGCTGAATGGCATTACACGGTACTCAAATGAGCCATACCTGGTTACCATTGCAGCTTTGGTTCATCTCCTTTTACTATGCGCACTTGGTAATAACCTGAGCGCAAATCCAACTTGGTGAAAAACTTGGCCTTAGCTAATCTGTCAAACAAGTCTGCCACTAGCGGAATTGGGTACTTGTTCTTCACAGTTAGCTTGTTCAAATCCCTATAGTCTACACACATATGAAGCGAGCCATCTTGCTTCTTTTGGAACAGAAACGGAGCACTAAATGGAGCTTTAGACGGTTGTATTTATCCTGCCTCCAGAAGTTCATAAATCTGCTTGCTCATCTCCTCAAGTTCTAGCGGTGACATACGATATGGTGCTTGTGCAGACGGCCTCTCCCCTGGCACCAACTCTATCATATGATTGATCCTACGCCTTGGTGGTAACGTCTTAGGCAGTTCTGCAGGAATCGTATCTGCAAACTCTTCTAAGACCTCAACTATTCCATCATAAACTTCTACTACCTTTTCTGGCTTGATATCAACAAACACGCCTAGGAAAGTATCCAAGCCTTGGCGCATACCCTCTTTCACCTGAATCGCGGATAAATATGGCTTAAGTGTCTTGTCTGGTTAACTTTTCCTCACCATAGAGACAAAACATGGGTATTGAGGGTGTTGTATTGATATCCCATTCTTATGAGGTAATGGCGACGCCTTCGCCGCGCAAAATAAATCCATGCCCAAAATCAGGTCATAATCATCCATGACCATCACTAGAAAATTTAGTTTTCCTTACCATTCTCCAACTTGCACATCTGCATTGCGAACTTTTCCTTGACTGGCTTGTGGTTCTGCGTTAACATTTTTGATGGTGCTAGCCGCGCTAGTAACTGTTAAGTTCAGTGTCATGGCAATGTCTGGATGAATGAAATACTTGGTAACACCGGTATCAGCCATCAATAATACCCACTCTCCATTGATCTTCACATCAACGTACATCGGTCCAGAAGACATTTTATTCTTGGTGTGTGCTTTGATCCCTAGAAAACGACTGATGTTGCGATATTGGCCCCTTCCAATATCATGCTGATCCTTCCCAGCATCATGATGTTTCTCATCAGCACTTGCAGCGTCTCTGGTACCCTTAGTGCAGTTCTGATATGTAGAAAAACTTTTTCCACCCTCATATAGTTGTTCCGAGGGCATCCTTCGTGTATGATTATCACTTGCAGATTTTTGGATTAAGGTTTCACATACTTTTAATGCCAACCTTTGGTCTGATCTTCTCCCCATTCTTTGCATGTCTTGTACTTTCTAAGTGGATCCTTCACTTCAAATATAATTCACGGCCAAACTCAAGAACAACAAAAAATTCACTTAGCCTTCTATAATCGACCGTGAACAGAGACCCTTAACCAGGGATCTGATAACAGAATTGTCACAGGTTCGCAACACCTCAAATGCAATACCAACTTGACAATGGCAATTATGCTCCACAGCACAATCTCATCCAACTCGCACTTAGCCAATACTTCAACTTCTTGACTAAATCTCTATTCAGCCGATAGTAAACAGAGGTTCTGATCACGAATCTTCCAAGCCTTCAATCATTTACACACACTCCGCTTGTTGCATAAACAGTAAGCCAAAACAAGGGAAAATGCACCAACAAAACTTAGCTTTAAACTGGGTTGTAGCCTTATATTTATTGCACACTTAAGGTTACACACTCTTCTTGTTCCGGCCCAATCCCTTCACAAGATCAGGATTATATAGCCTTACAAAATCTATGTACAAGTAACTGTCAGGCAGTTACATATTTACTTTATGCCAGGCAGTTAGCCAACCGTGCCAACTGACGCCACTATACTCTAAAGCTAAACAAACAGGTCCTAGCCTTCAGAAATGCATAAAACAAAGCAACTTCCGTGTAACCAACTCGAAACTGTCAATGCCATGTGGCAGGCACATGTCATCCATCCTTGTAACAAAATGATTGCGTCTTCCAGCCAAAGTCGCGAAATCATTATTGAGCATCATTCTCCCAATGATGCAAGTGTACTAATGCAAGTATTGCTTGCATGCCTGCACGCCTCATGCATACAGTTTACTTGCCAAACTCATTTGGCATCTCTTGATGCTAATCTCGCATTGTTGGCCATGTCCAAACCATGTTTGGCACATGCCATTGTCTAGCTGCAACTTAGAAATGCACTCCGCATATCTGACTTTGGCCAAGCCACTGACAATGCGCAACTATTGTGCATTATTACTTGACCACATGACAACCATGTCATAGTAGTCCTAATTAAAGGGTTTCACCATTTATTGCATCCTAGTTTACCAATAATACAACCCCATACATGGTATGTAGACAATTTAAAACCCTGTTTCTTAGACATTATCCACCTGTACACTACACCACTTGGATTAACAACTATTTAATAAATCGGATAATGGGAGCATCAATGACATAAAAAAAAGGTCATGTTGAAGTTGAAAATGCGGGGGTCTAACAACCACATCCAACAATTCGCTTGGAAATATGAGAGGACTTACTATAATATACTTTCTAGAGAATCAACTAGACAGTCAGACTCAATCTAGAATAAAGTATATCAAAGATTTTAATATCTCTAACTCTTAATTCAATATGCAATCAACAAATAGAAATCTGCGAGCCTGATTGAATATAAAAGGAGTAACTTGAATGGTACCAAAGACCAATGTTCAAGTGTCAATCAATTTAAATCAACAACCAACGGTTGGATATTCTAATTGATTGATCTTAACGCACAACCTGTGATATTTCAATTATGTAACAAAATATAATGCGAAAAAGAAATAACACAGACACCAGAATTTTGTTAACGAGGAAAACCGCAAATGCAGAAAAACCCAGGGACCTAGTCCAGTTTGAACACCACATTGTATTAAGCCGCTACAGACTCTAGCCTACTACCAATGAACTTCAGACTGGACTGTAGCTGAACCCTAATCAATTTCACATTGATTCAATGTACAGTTGCGTTCCTTACGTCTCTGATCCCAGCAGGATACTACGCACTTGATTCCCTTAGCTGATCTCACCCACAACCAAGAGTTTCTACGACCCAAAGTCGAAGACTTGATAAACAAATCTGTCTCACACAGAAAAGTCTATAGATTGAATAAATTTGTCTCCCACAGAAATACCCAAGAGTTTTTGTTCCGTCTTTTGATAAATCAAGTTGAACAAGAACCAATTGATAAACCGGACTTATATTCCCGAATAACATCTCAGTATTATCAATCACCTCATACTAATCTTAATCGACTAACGAAACAAGATATTGTGGAATCACAAACGATGAGACGAAGATGTTTGTGATTACTTTTATCTTGCCTATTGGATAAATTGATCTCGAGTCAGTTATTTCAATTGTACTCAATACGATAGAGTGGGGAAAGATCAGAACACGCTACTACAAAGAAAATAGTTGGGTTTGGCTTCACAATCCAAACGAAGTCTTTGAAGTCGTTAACCTACAGGGTCTCGAAGAAACCTAAGGTTAAAGGAGAATCGACTCTAGTTTATGCAGCTAGTAACACACGGGAGGTGGGGGGATTAGGTTTCCCAGTTGATAGAGTTCTGCTTTATAAAGTTTTCAAATCAGGGTTTGCAATCCAAGTTACCTTGGTAACAAAGCATTCAATATTCACCGTTAGATGAAAAACCTGATTCAACCAAGCTAATATCTTTCAAACGTTAGATCGAACTTAGCTTGTTACACACAAATGAAATGTACCTCATTTAGGTTTATGTAACCGTACCCAAACGTGTACACCATGTTGGCTCGACAATATCTAACTGAAGTTATCCATATGATTATCTTAACTATAACTAGTTCTATGACGGACCGGAAAATTACGCCTGGCACGTCTAGGTGCGTAGGCCATAACTTCGCCGATGCGCCAAGATGATGCTACGATTCGGGCCTTATAGATAGGCAAATGCACGATCATTTTCCCTTGCAAGAATTCTCGTGGATCATGATGCGGCTAAATTAGCTTCCACACCGTTCCAACTTACCCTTGTTCTCCTTAAAGGCTTTATTAAGAAAATAAAGACTCTCTCAATACGGCAAAAACAGCCTTTTGAGGCCCTAAACGATGGAATTTGGCTAAATTCTGGTGACCATGTGGATCTATAGATCGACATGTCCTGATCTATGGGTCGTTTCCCATCAAAATGGACTCCTATTGAGATAAATTACGACACTCGGGTTTTTAGCTATGTCGAACGCCTTAATAGGAAGTATGAGCATCCAGTGAATCGAATGTAACTTGCCTCATAAATTTTAGCCACAATCATCTCTTGAATCGCATCACCGAGCTTAGATGATATGAGAGACCAATGTGCCGCAATCATCTCCCAAATAGATGATATGAGCGACGAAGTGCTGGACCGGCAATGCTGCAACTCATTGCGGCTGCCTACGTACCCTTCCCTACTCCAAAGGGATCAAGCACAGACCGTAATTCATCCCGAAGTGACAAGCAACTTATTCCAAATCGTTTGCAAGATCGTGGGCTAGCAATAAAGGTAATGGCCTAGTCTGTATAGGCCGTTCCGTCAAAATGCATTCAGGTGATGCATATTTGGTCCGCAATATGGCATAGTGATGCCTTCGCATCATATGCCCCATTGGGAAGGCTATGGATCTATAAATGAGACTTAGGCATCATTCATACCCTTTCGGCTATGCTATAAAGCTTACTTGGTGCATGGTACGCATATGCACCTTCAACCAACTACCCCTCCCTATATATCTTAAATTTACATTTTTACAACTTAGATTAGGGGAGAAAAAATCATTCATCAACTCCCCAGGCCGTGATGGCTGCACCTCACCACCCTGGCCAACAACGATATACGGTCGTGACGGCTGTACATTCAATTCTGGCTCACATGTCAGTTCTAGTGTCCGACCATGACGGATGAACATTTCCTGAGCCAGCTCTCGTGAAGGGCCATGATAGTTGTACTTCCGTCTTTAGCCCATAGGCCACTCCAATGTCCAGCCGTGATTTCTGTACATCTCTAAGGCTTTCTCACTTGGTGCATGGTCCGTATATGCACCTTCAACCAAGTACCCCTCCCTAAATATGTTAACTTAACATTTTTACAACTTTGATTAGGGAAGGAAAAATCATTCATCAACTCCCACTTTTACTATTCATGGTCATTGCCATATACCCGGCCATGATCTATGTTGGCTGTCCGCTGCCAACCCGATTTCCATCCATGTTGGTTGTCCGCTGCCAACCCGATATCCAGCCGTGATGGCTGTCCACTACCAACCCCATGTCCATCCATGTTGGCTGTCCACTGCCAACCCTATGTCCAGTCGTGATGGCTGTCCACTGCCAACCCGATGTCCTTCCATGTTGGCTGAACATTGTCAACGCATTGGCCAAGGGTCAATGTTCCTTTTCCTACGCAATGGAAGGTTTGAAGGAAGCTTAATATCGGGCCATGGCGCATCTTTTAGCATGCGCCAGGCTAAAAACACGAGGTGTTACAAGTTCAAATGATTCAAATGAAACTAGTGAAAGAGTCGTTCAATTGCTATATTCTCATAGAAGTATACAAGAACACAATTGAAGCAAAATCGGTTTGATTCACTCGAATCAGTACATGAATATTATAGCCACGGTTTGCAATGATTGCATTCCTTATTTTACAAATGTTTAAGTTCATGTACACAACTGATTTTAGAAAGTAACCAACTCAAGTATGCAAACGGGTACGCATACTTAAGCAGCTTGACCGAGTTTGGTTACGCCAGTACGCGTACGGGTGCGCATACCGATTTACATTCCCAACTCCAGCAGAAATTCACGGACGTGAGACTTCCGCCAGTATGCGTACGGGTACACATACTTTCCCAGACATCCAACAACTTCCAGTACGCGTACGGGTACGCATACTTCAGGTTCCCGGTTTTGGAATTACACACAAATGTGATAACATACTATGTTTATATCCAAACATGGTTACATGATTCTAAGCTCTTTATTTCAATTATTGAAACTTTCTTAGAGGATGACAATAGCCGTTTTCACACACTAGTAGCATTAAAGCAATTTTCATGATATTGAAATAATCATAATGAAACATTCCAAGACTACACCAAATGATTGTATCACACAAACCATGTAAGATGTTACTCGGTAATTTTCACATGATATAAGATGAACTTGGTCGAAACGAAAGCTTGCCAACATATATTTCGATAAATATGTAATCGAAATAAACTCAGCTCGAAATCTCAAATGTGTATATAGAAAACTATATCGTAATACGACTTATGTCAAAATATAGGAGATAGAGTAGAAGAATAGACTTTCCAAGTGATAGATGAGTTTCAGTCTCCACATACCTTTTGTCGATGAAGTTCCACAAGCTCCCCTTAGTAGTTCTCCGTCTTCAAATGATGAACGTCGCGAAGTCTAAGATCAACTACACAATCTATGTCTTAGTCCGAGACATCTATAAATAGGCTAGAAATCAAGACTTATAGTTTTGATCACTAACATTGACAAACATGCTTGAGATAGGAACGCATGCGAGTTCGACCTAGCAGTGCTCTAACAATCTCCCCCTTTGTCAATTTTAGTGACAAAACTATCAATACATATGGATTACAAAATAAATAAAACTTTGTAGCTTCTCATCCAAATGCTTGATATCCTTGGCATCTTCAACACGACTCAAAATCTTCGTCACTTCCAAGTACTCCATGATCCTAAATGTGTTCACATCAGCATCATAGTTGTTGAAGATCCTTAGCGATAACAATGAGAAAACAAATGCTCTCGATCATTGTTATACAGTGTCATAGTATTATTACACAGCATCAAAGTTCAATTGTATCACAACTTTGACAACAATACTATGGTGATATGTATCACTCCACCTTAGTCAATACTTCATCTCAACATGAAAACCGCTCCCCCTTACATAATGATCCGTAAACCATATGTATTTGTAGTATGAAACTACACATTAATTCTCCCTTTTTTATCAGTATAAATTGGCAAACGTACGAAGACTAGTGGGATCCTCATGAAATTTTCATAGAGATACTTCATGACCAAAAGAGAATAACATACCAACTTATTTAGATGCAATCATAAAGCCGAAGCTAAATGCATTCATCAAGGAGTTTATAAAGATACAAGATAACCCCCTATAATATTCCACAGCTGCACTCCCCACAAAGATTTGGCGATAAAGCACAAGTTCAAAAAGACTCTCCCCCATCAAATGTCATTCCCGAAAGAACAACAAAGGCGACCTTGATTTTACAAGAAAAGAATGATTTCTTTGGACATAACCAAATCACATGAAACATGGGTTTGAATCCAAAAATCTCAATTGAATTAACCACAAAAATGATCAATTCAAGTGTCCATCCTCGACATAAGAGAACTTACGGAGCAACACAATATATACACAAAAAGATGTGGATCGGAGATCGACCAATACTGCGGAATACACAAGGATTCATTCTATTTTTCATTACTATTTGCACAATGACATATAATAGACTTAATCCTTGTAAACAAAAGTACATCCTTTCTTCCATCAAAATTTGCATAATGACATAAAAGGCTTTAACTTTTGTTTGTCAAAATTGTATTCTATCCTTTATCAATACTTTCATACCGACATAATAAAGACAACTTTTGAACAAGTATGGGACAGTCACAGGTTCACGGACGTAAACAACATATCCCATAAAAATTTGCAATATATAAAATCATAAAGATTAAAATTGCAAAAATCATCTTCCAAAAAACTTAGAATTTAAATAAATAAATCTAAAAACATTGAAGATGAAAACAATGGAAATAGCTATGTGTACTCATAATAATGGATATTCCAATCCCTAGTAATCCTTCTAAAACACAAGAAATAAATTCTCATAAGAAGTTTCCTAGACAAAATAAATCAATAACACAACTCTAAAACCAAATAGCAATCGGAAGTGATAATCGGAGTTCTGGTATGGAAGTTTCACTGGTTCCAAGATATTCAAGCTTGTGACCGACTGTATCAACTGCATCTTCGGAGAATATATCCTCATGGAGAAGATCCTTAACATGTGACTTCATGAGAACAAGGTCATAGTTAACCTTTTTCAATTCATTTCGCAGCATGTTAAGATCCTTTATCGAGTTCTCAAGCTTCAGTTGAGTCTTCCCAAGGTCAGTAAGAAAACCAGGAACCATTTCAGCAGAGACCATCTCAGCATTCTCTCGATCTTTATGAAAAAATGCATAATAGCATGAGGCACAGGATTCGGGTTCGTTAGCTTTAACCAGGGTTCTTTTCTTCTTTAAAACAAATTCCAAGTAAACTGAATCATCAATTGAATCAGCTGGTAACTTCCAAGGGTTTGAAGGAGACCCCATTCTTAAAACCAGGAAGAGAGAGTATGCGTACTCTCATAAAGATTTTTTTGGAATTTATAAGGTTTCACAGGAACCTAAAATTAGGGTTTCCTAATTCGTTCTGTGACAAATAATATAGGTACTCGTACGAACGCAACCTTGACCATCACAATCGTAAAATACCCAAGAAGAGAACAAACAAACAACAATGTTGTTTCTTCACCAAGATTTTTGCTACGTGAATAAATTTGATACGTATGATCCCTATACCTTGGTAGCTATTACTATAAAGGCGGAATTCAGAATAATAATAGACCAGAAACTTAGAAAACAGAACACAAGTAGTAATTCGAAGAAAATATCTTCTCTGGATTATGAACAAGAAAATAATTACAATTCTCTCTTTGTTACGCTCACATCTCTCTAAACAGTGGATCAACCTTAAACTGTTTGCTAGCTTGCATGAGTATTGTTCTAAGCTTCTCCTAGGTTTTTTGTGCCTAGTATCTGTCCTTAGATATTAGCCAAACCCTTTATTTATAGCCTTCATCGTTCTCAGCCGACCAAGGACTTCTATTAGGAATATATTTCCTAAACTAAGAGTATTTCCTAAAACAAAACTCTTCCCTAACTAGGAATTCTGCCTAAACAAGGATTCCTTCCTAGAATATGATTCTTACCTCAACTTAGCTTGAGGTAAACTAAGTTCCCTAAAGGAGTACGGATACACCTGTATCATGGGTCCCCCTTTTAAGAACTTGAACTCCTGTGAGAGTTAAAAATGAAGGTTAGGGAACTCAAGAGTCCCTTTTTCCTTGTTAAACCACTTGGCCTTTCTAGGAACTTGACCTTTACATCCAATTAGAAAAGCTTCTTTCTCTCCTTGTCGTGTTTTAGTCATTCTTCGCTCCAATATGCAGTCTTCCTTGAGTGGTTCCTCTCTATCAAACCATAAGTCTTCTACACGTGGTAATATCTTAGTGTCGTCGCTGTCATCATCAAGTAATGGTGGTTCAAACAGCTTCAAGTATTTGACATTTATAACCGAGTACATTCCTAGATAAGGTGGCAGATCCAGGAAAAAGGTATTGTCACCAATCTGATCGAGAATACGAAACGGTCCATATCTCAATGGCTTCAACTTCTTACCTTCCCCCTTCAGTCGTTCCTTACCTAATTTTAACCATACCAAGTCACCAACACCGAAATTACAAGGCACAAGATGCTTGTCATGCTTTGCTTTGTATCTGACTTGTGACTTCTTTAATTGTGCTTCAACAGTTGCATGAATTTGAGATATCTTCTCCAAGAACTTTTGTGCCTTTTATCTTTCACTTCCTTCCTTTCCCCCCTATTGAGGTGTCACTGGAAAATACTGGATCGAAAGGGCTAGGTGGTAAGTAACCATAGCACGTCTCGAAAGGAGATTTTCCCGAAGAACTATGAACTGCTCTATTGAAAGAAAACTATAGATATGGTAAACTCTCATCCCAAGTTTTAGGATGCTTATAATTATATCCCCTTAACATGTAAACCATAGTCTTATTGACCACTTCTGTTTGTCCGTCTGTTTGTGGATGAAAAGTTGTACTCTTCTTAAACCTAGTGTCCATCATCTTCTATAAAGAATCCCAAAAATGACTAAGGAATCGACTATCCCAATCAGAAATAATCAATGTAGGTAAACCAAAATGCTTCTACACATGCTCAAAGAAGAGCTTTGCTGCACCGGCTCCTGTTACCGTCTTTGTACATGGAATTAATGCAATCATCTTGCTGAATTAGTTGACCACAACGAACAAGTAATCATAACCAGACTTGGTCTTTGGTAACCCACCAAGAAAATCCACAAAAATACTCTCCCAAGGTCTTGATGATACTGGTAATGGAAGATATAACCAACGTTTCATGTTGGAAGGTTTAGATGTGCTACACAACTTACACCCTCTAACTAACTTAGCCACATCATCTTGCATCTTTGGCCAAAAGAAATAGCGCCGGAGGTTAAGTAGAGTTTTATTTATCCCAAAGTGTCCAGCAACTCGGGAAGTGTGTGCCTCTCTCAGCCACTGTAAACGATCTCCATCTTCTGGTGTGCAAAGTAACTGACCTTTGTATAACAATCCATCTCGAAGTTCAAACTCGCCTTTAAAACCACTCTTTACACCTTCTAACACCTTTTTGAAGTCCTTGCTAGATGCGTATGACTCTGCATACTCTTGAGGAACAATCGGCTGAATTCTCATGGCCACCATTAATGCTCGGACTGGTGGACGAGACAACATATTTGCCAACTTGTTTGTTACTCCCTTCTTGTACTTAATGAGAATGTTGAAACTCATCAAGTAAGACATCCACTTCATGTGTCGGGCTTGTTGTATTTTCGTCTGAGCGTGTAGATACTCCAATGGTTTGTGATCTGAATGTACCACTACTTCTTTACCTAAGAGATACAATCGCCAATGCTTGATACATTGATATAAAGCATAAAATTCTTTGTCATAAGGTGCGTAGTTCTTAATAGCACCTGAGAAAAATTCTGAATGGTACTCCACTGGTTTACCATCTTGTAACAACACTCCTCCCAATGCATAGTTAGAAGCGTCGGTCTCAACTTCAAAAGTACGTTGTAAGTTAGGCAATGCCAACACTGGGGCTTCTGAAATCTTCCTTTTTAGTAACTGAAAAGATTATTCATGGGTTTGCTGACATTCAAACTTTTCCTTATCTCCCGTCAAACCATGCAATGGTCCTTCAATATTTGAAAAATGTTGGATAAACTTACGCAAGTAGGTACAAGCCCCTAAGAAACTTCTGATTTCAGTTACGGTACTAGGTCTAGGCCACTTAGTGATCACTTCAACTTTCCTTGGATCAATCTTCCGTTGTCCACCACCAACAATAAAACCGAGATACACCAACTCCTCCTTCCCAAATTCACACTTCTTTACGTTCAACTTCAGTTGGCCTTCATGTAACACTTTAAACACCTTCTCAACGTGAACGAGATGCTCTTCCCAAGTTCTGTTGTATATTATTTAGGATATCATCCAAGTAAATAATCACAAAATCTTCTATAAAAGGTCGTAACAAATCATTCATCAAACGCATAAACGTCGCTGGAGCGTTACACAAACTAAAAGGTATCACCAACCATTCGAACAAGCCTTGTTTGGTTTTGAAAGCAGTCTTCCATGTATCATCTTCTCGGACTCTCATTTGGTGGTATCCGTATTTGAAATCCAACTTTGTAAAGACTCGAGCTTTTTCCAATTGATACATCATGTCGTCTATCCTAGGTAGAGGATAACGATTCTTGACAGTAATCTTGTTCAATGCTCTATAATCAATACACATACGCCAACCTCCATCTTTCTTTGGTACCAACAATACCGCTGATCCACAAGGTGAAGCACTTGGCATTATCTTTCCTAATTCTAGGAGTTCCTGGACTTGTTTCTTGATCTCATCAGATTCCTCGACGGTCTTGCGATAAATACCTATATTAGGCAGAGAACTCTTCACGGTCAATATGTTTTCATGATCCACACTCCTCTTTGGCCGTAACCCTGTGACATCAGAAAATAAATCCTTGTATTTCAACTTCAACCTTTCTAGGTCGCCTTCTTGTTGAGCAGTCAAGGTTGCGAAACATACTGTACTCGGCTCCTCTCAAGATAACGGATCACAAGGAGAATGAACTTTGTTCTAGCATTCACCAATCGCTTAGCCTGAGTGGTTGTGATCAAGCTTGCTCCCTCAAGAGGAGATATAGCCCGAATCACAAAAATTTCCCCATCTTTGGTAAAGGTATACTTTTGTTCCCTCCTGTGTAGAGTTGTATCTCTATCCCATAGGTAAGGACTACCTGGAAGACATCCAAAGGAACTACGTCGCATGTAACTTCATCAATATATGACTCATCTAGAGCAAATTTTAACGTGCATTGCTGTGAAACTTGTAAGCCTCCTTCCTTTTGAATCCATCCTAAAGGGTATGGTTTTGGATGTTTGTTAGTCTTCAATCCTAACTTCTGCACCAAAGAATTTGAAAGTAAATTCTTCTAACTTCCCGGGTCAACTAGTGATGTTTTGACTTGCATCTTCACTGTGAAGAGTCGCTCCCTAAGATCATCTTTTGAAGGTCTTTCTTTTGCCCCTGTCATAAGAGAAAGCTTTGAATTGGGTTCCGTTAGTCCATGGACTTCTTTTGGAGTTTGAGTGACTAGTGTTGCCTTCTTGGCTTCTTTCCTCTGCAACCCTTTAGGTTTTATATGAGGGTTCTTAACCCAACACTTGTCGATAACGTGACTTGTTTGCTTGCAATGGGTGCAAGATAAACCTTCCTTGTCATTAGACTTTCCTTCTTCTTTGCTCCTTTCACCTCCTTTCACAGTGGTACCTACAGATTTCACCTTAGTATTTCCCTTTGAATCAGATTTCTTAAGCCTGCCCTCAATGGCATTAGCTTTTATACTTCATTCGGAGATAGTATCCACCGAAAACATCTTCAACTCTTTCCGTATATTCTCATGGAACCCGGAAATATATTTCATATAGATAACATAGTCTCCCAAGTCTAAATCCAAAAGCATAGCTTGATTCTGAAATTCCGAAGTATACTCTTGTACGGTATGGCTATAAGTCTGCTTCAAGTTGTACCGCTTGAACCATCTCTCCTCAAGGTAGCCAACCGGATAAAACTGTTTCCTTACGACTGCCTTGAATCGTTTCCACGACAATACTCCCTTACCTAGGTTTTGTCATTGATAAGCTTTCCACCAGGTTAGAGCATGCTTTTGTTGCTTTAATGCCGCGAAAGCAATCTTTTACTTTGAACCATATTCAAAGAAAGAAAAATACGTCTCTAGACGTTCAATCCAATCATCCAATTTTTCTACATCGATACTCCCATCGTAAAGTGGAATATCAACACGAAAATCAATTTTCAGATTCTTACCATGAGGTTTAGTTGAAGTAGGACTTTTAAGAAACTCACTTTTCTTTTTTTCGTCATCCTCATCTTCTTCCTCTTCTTCTTCTTCTGAATCGTCTTCTTCAGAATCATCTTTTTCCGAAGCTTCAGGTGAAGGTGTAATCTTTTTCTTCGTCTTCGTCTTGGGTGTATGAGAACGAATACATTCACTCAGCTCCTGAAGGGTAACTTGAATTGACTTCATGTCTGTTTACGGCGTAGCCACCTTTTCTTCCATAGTTTGTGGTTCTCCTTCCTTAGGATCATCATCTGACTTTGTCATCCTTGATCCCCTTGTTTTCTTAACGTCTTCTAGCTTCTCGAGTACCTCACCAAACTTTATGTAGAGAGATCTAGTGAAAACCATAAACCACAGGGATTTACCTTAAAAACTAACCTTGCTCGTGATGCCATCTCGATACGTATGATCTCTATACCTTGCTAGTGACTGCAGTCGTATGCGTCAAAAATAATTCACTTTCTTACTCAATGAAATATAAATGAAGTACAAGGTAAGGAAGAGTTCGTTTCCACATAGAGGAAATTGTTGTTACAAAATTCTAGTTTCTTAGTATCCAGTTTTTTTTTTGATTTTATCAAAGCAATAAAATTAAGCAAAGCAGATAAAATAATTGGAAATAATCAATAGAGAGAGATATTGGTCAAGGAGTTCATCTTCAATCTTAAACGAGTGCTTGCATATATGATTGGAATTACAATTTAATCTCTTTTATTATCAAAAGCCTAGAGTATCAAGAGAGCAAGATATTCCATTAATTTCCTAAGTTCATCAATACACACATTAGAGTTGTGTATGTGAATTTTACCTAAAGACTAACCTAACGCCTTGCGCTAATTATGTTCAATTCCTATGAGCATTAAATTTTAGAAATAGGCTAATCAATGCAATTGTCATACATTGCGCATGACAATTCGGACAATGGTCAAACTCTCCATATGATTACAAGAGTGTATCACTATAAACCGTAATCATATCATGCTACTTGTATTTGGGGTTATCGCTCGATGAAAACCCTAAAATAGCTATGGACAAGGATGCAAGTTCAATTAATTGGCCACTTAACTAACCAAACATCTAAGTCCTATCACAATACATCAATCATGTGATCATAAAAACAGTATAGATATGAACGATAATCAAGAGAGAAAACTAATACATAACACAAGCACAAGTTATAGAAATAGGACTACATCCTTAACCAATAATATTAAATTAGCTACTCATAGCTACGGAGTTCATCACAAATATATTAATTGAATAAAAAAAGATGAACATAAACAAACCCTAATAGAATAGCCGCTCTCCTCCAAAGCTCCAAGTAGAATACGTGCTCCCAAATTGTAGAAGACTTCCTTTTTTTTTTTTTTTGTAGCTTTTCGTCTTTCCAAAAACTAGGTCAAGTCCCCCCAAAGTCCAATACATAGCAGTCCACCAAGCCCATATGAAGAAAGACCCATGCAGAAACTCTGCCAAAAACCATTGCCGGAAATCCCAAAAGTTGGCCGGCAAAATGACTGGAGATGTGTCTCGGGTTGCTGGTCAAAGTTAACAGTCAAACGAGTCAGGTCAGCAGTCAGATGAACTAACTCAGCTGAGTGGACTGAATTTCCAGGCCAAACTTCCATTTTAAGAAGGCCACAGTCTGTGTTGTGCCATCATAGCCTGCTGTCAGCTTCTCTTGTACAGGCCTAAGCCATTTTCATTGCAGCTTCAATTACAACTCCATTTAGCTTCGGCATCAATCATGTCTTTTGTAGCATCACATCTCATCTATTATACGACCAGTTGTAACAACTTTATAGCCCAACACACACCTGCAAATCACTTCCATAAACTACAACGGACACAGCTCAAACCTTCAAACCATTGGTTGTAGCTTCACCAGCACTACAACTGCAACACAGACTTGTTCTTCTTCTCTGTTTAATTAGACAGCTCTACCATGTCAAGCTCCACTTGTAATCCAAGTTCTGCTCAAATCCACCAGTGCCTTCACTTCAGCTGCAATTCAGTCAAGCAGCAAACCAACTGCAACAGCAGTTCACCACAGACCACCTGCAACTCCATGACCAGCTGCGCATTCACCATATCTTGCATCTTCTCATCTCTCCACTTCTCTTTCCATCACTGCCTATAGTAACACAGCATTATTCTGAACTGCAGCTACCACTTCCCTTGGCTCTGCCAATCCATTCAACAGCTCCACATGGTACCAGTTCATGCCTGCAACCTAACATACATCTAGATTCATTCTTTAGCCAACACAAAGCACCACCAGCTTCAGTTGCACCTCCATGAGTTCAATACCACCATTCTCAGCACATTCTGCAACATAACCACAGGCCAATCCACCATCTGAACTCCACCATGCTCAACTGCATCAATTCCCAGATTCTGTAGCTTCATGACCATTGCATCACCAACAGTCGTCTCAGCCAAGGCACCTGCAATCATCCTCAAACCCCTTTTAGCAGCCTCACGTTATTCTTCGCAACTCAGTCAAGCACCACCTGAACTTTCAGTTCCTTAACAGCTTCATTACCTCCTGAACTGCTCAGAATCCCCGTGTAACTCATTCACAACATATTCTCTTCCTCCAGCTCAATTCCAGTTAATTTATGTCTTGAAATTCAGCTCCAAATCAAACCCAGTTCAGCTCAAATCCTGTAAAACGATCCACCAACACAAATTCGAGCCACTGATTCACATAAACACCCAACAAAACTTATGTCTTTCACAACGTCTCTCAATTGAATTCATGGCTTCATAATATCTCCTTTATCGGTCGAGAACCGTGTGTGTAAACACCCATTGTAACTCCTCAGAAATTAGACATAGAAATGTCATATTCCAGCTGAATTTCAACTCAAAACTTCGCCTAAACAACACATCTGGCCCTGTCATTCCTTGTATGTGTTGATTTCCCTTAACTCCTGCGAAATCCAGTCACCAGTCACGGCAGCAACAACATCAAGTATCAGTCTTGTTCATTGATTTTCCGGCAGCAATACAAGCTTGGAACTCAACCAAAACTCCTTGCAGTTCATCGTAACGAAACATTCCAAGACTACACCAAATGATTGTATCACGCAAACCATGTAATATGTTACTCGGCAATTTTCACATGATATAAGATTAACTTGGTCGAAGCGAAAGCTTGCCAACACATATTTCGAGAAATATGTAAGCGAGATAAACTCAGCTCGAAATCTCAAATGTGTATATAGAAAACTATATCGTAATACGACTTATGTCTCAATGTAGGAGATAGAGTAGAAATAGACTTTCCAAGTGATAGATGAGTTTCAGTCTCCATATACCTTTTGTCGATGAAGTTCCACAAGCTCCCCTTAGTAGTTCTGCGTCTTCAAATGATGAACGCCGTGAAGTCTAAGCTTAACTACACAATCAATGTCCTAGTCCGAAACATCTATAAATAGGCTAGAAATCAAGACTTATAGTTTTGATTATTAACATTGACAAACATGCTTGAGATAGCAACGCATGCGAGTTTGACCGAGAAGTGCTCTAACAGAAGTTGTAGATATCACATTTTCGTACGATAGCAGGGATTAAATGGGATATCGCACTTGTGAAGAATGAAACTTATGCCTATCCTCTGGACTTATATGCACATTTCTAACTTTAACTCGGTATGGTTGAGTCCTTGGTTGTGTAACTAATTCACCTCACAGTAATTACTACAAAAAGAGAACAGTAAAGCTCTACATTTGGTGTCTCTCATAAACATATTTACAAAAAACAATACATTTGTGATATTTGGACCAAATAAACACAGTAATTAACATACCGACTGCAAAACCTAGGGTGGACTGCGGAAAATATTTGGAATGGTTGGTAGTTCAATGTTATTGGGATCTTGGAACAACAAGGAACGTGAACAAAATTAGCATGCTTTAGTCTCACAAAGCAGTTTAACAAACATGGAACCCAAAAAAATATAAAAGGATTGTAGAATTAGTGAAAAAAAAAAGCATATAGCTTACAAATTGCAAAAAAAGTATGATTAGTTCTCGATTGTTCTCATTTCTGCTATGCGAATCGTCCACGTAACTGGTAACGTAGTCGAAAGTTTCAAATAAACTAAAATCATTTATCTTCTACACAACGTGCGTACATTTTTCAAGATTGGACTCGTAAATAATGATTAAGAAGCTCCAATAACCTTAAAATTCTCTTGGTTCTATTATTCATAACACAACAAAATGCTCTTGGATTTTCAAATGATATTTACAAGGGAACTAACCTTTCCTATGATACTTCGCCCTACCATCTAAAGAAAAGATGATATATCACAAACCAAATTCAGTGTGGATAAACATCATGAACAAAGTGAAAATTACTGAAATGCATAAAATCATATATCAATCATCTATTGTATCTTATATGGAGACCAAAGTTATGTTTTTTCCCAACCATTTTCTTCAGTTAATAGCTTCAACCTGCGCTCTATCATCTTAATATTCAATATAACAATCCATATAGTCAAAATTCAAAAAAACAACAAATATATGAAACATATAAAGTAGAAAATTTATACCTCAGCAACACCATCTTGGTCAAAAAGATTAACTAATCTCTCCTTACCAATATCATAAGCTAAATTCCCAACATAGAGTTTAACATCTTCAGAAGGTTCATTTTAAGTTTATTTACTACTTCCCCCTCCACAATCCCCCAATCTCCACCAGGAGTCTCAATTGCATCAACATTTTCTTCAATCACTAGAGCAAAATCTAAAGCAACAAAAGTTACATATTTTTATAAAGAAATCTCTACTTTTCTAGACCATTTCTGGAACCTGCAACATGGAGATATTATTATGTTATTATTAATTTCAATACTAAATACTCAAACCCAAACATGAATAATTGAATCCCCCAAACGTAATCAAAACCAAAAACCCCTAAAATCTAGAGAATCATATTTTAGAATGCAGGATATGGAGGAGGTGAACGAAGGGATGTTGCATAGTGAAAATGGGAAATATAGAGAGATGGGGAGGTTAGGAGGCCCCTGGTCGTAACAATTCATTCGGGCATACCGGTGATATCACAGTTTGTAAGTGGTCCAGATTTATCTATTGTCCACCCTAACAATTTTACACATATCTAATTATAACACAAAGGAAGACGGAAGGCCAAAGGAACCGACCAATTCCTCTGATTAAATTTAGGAAAATTGTAATTGTAGATTTGAAAAGACAATTAAATGTAAATAAACTGAAACGACCCATGATGAAACAATGATGTGTGAGCTAAGAAATCAGGTATAAATTGATATGGCCTCTAGCAATTAGGTCAAAATTAGGCCAAAACTAAAACACCAATTCTGAGCTTTAAAACAGATTTTTCTTAAAATTTGTACATAAAAAATTATTCAAAAATTAATACACGTAATGAATCAAAAATATCATCTTGAGGGAATCAGAGAAGGAAGTAAAAATAATAATTATTAAAAATTTGATACAAAATAACGAATTAAAATTTGAAAGAAAATTTGATTCTTCAAAGACTTACAAAATCATACCTGTAATTTGTTTTTTGTTCCCAAAAATTGGTGGTCATCTTCTCTGGGAATGAAATCAAATATGAAAATCATGAGAACATCTTTTTGTTCCAAAAGTTCGGTGGTTCTTCTTCCCTGGGAACGAAATCAAATATCAAAATCATGGAGAACGTCCCCAAGATTAACACGATGAACAAAATGAGCGCCTAAAATAAACCGACGTTTCCGTGTCTAACAATGAAAGGAAAGAAAACGAAGTGTTTGATCATCATTTTTTTAGCAGCGGCGATACATTTGGAATCTGAGATAGTGAAAGAGAGAGATGGGGCGTACAGTGGGGCGCATTCTTGAATTATCATTCCTAAACCTAGAAGCCTCGCCACACGTGCGAATAACACGAATGGTCTGGAGAATTACAACCATGGATTTATCTTTTCGAGGACAAATCTTGACCACCACTAACGCAGGGAAACTTAACCAAGCTGTGTTTTGTACTCTAGAACTAAAAAGACACCTCATAGCTACCTTAATTGATGGGTATAAATTAATAGTCCCAAATTCTTTTCAGTCAGCCCTCAAAAAAATCCCAGTTATGCGAAGCTTGGTCCAAAATTCAAATTTTTCTTAAACAAGAAGCCACACCAAATTTTGATTTTCACGGACTTGTCTTCTGATCAAGCTCGAGAGTCTTTCCATATTCCTGAGTGAGTATTAGTATTACCTCCGTACTCTTGCAAATTGGATTCCGGGGAGACATATACAAACTCTGAGATGAGAATTCATGCTCGTCTTTCATTTAGTCAAAATGGAAAAGTGTAATTCATATGAAGTACGGAGATACATATAAAACAGACCCTATATTATGCATTTCTGAGGACCAAGTTCATCTAGTCTGCATCTATCTCTTTCGAGTCATGTTAATAGAAGGTAAATAATGGATTTGAGGAGGAAAAGAAATCCAAAAAAATTCAGTCAACTTCTGATCTAAGTCAAAATGTAGGTAAGTAACTCAATTAATGGGAAGTACCAAATATACCCTTACTATCGTCTTTACCTTCTAACCGGTATCGACCGAAACTTTTGATTTATCAAAGAAAATAGCATCGGCAGAAATTAAGATCAAAATTAATTGGTTTAGATATGATTCAAACTTTTCATTGATCGATCTTGTTACTCATATTAATTATTTATTACTTTTAAGAATGAGAGGCACCCTCGCTTGATGACAAGCTTTCACGTCTGGATTAACCTATATTCATTAATAACATCAGTCGAGGCACTCCTTTCTTCTTTAGCTACCCTTTCTCTTCTCTCAGTTCATAATATACTAGTTGATGGAGTCCACGAGGAAATGCAAGAGGAGCGTGATTTTAAGTCAATTGTAACAATATTTACTACCAAAACTAAAAACATACTCATGTGCGGTTCTGATTTCAATGTTGATTCGACTTGTTCATTGTTAATTTCTCTGCTTATTGCTTGGCTGAAGATATTTAAGAAACTAGGCTTCATAAGAAAACGAGAGGGTTTACTGGTTTTAGGTTAGTTTGGTCTTTTGAAAAGAAAAAAAGCGCATTATAGACATTTCAATACTTTTTAAAAGAGTCGATCCCTCCTCTAATATTTTAATTCCCTCCTCGATCCTTCCCTCCTCAAATCCATTTTTTCCCTCCTATTAACAGGACTCTCTCTTCCTTATCCAATATGCGATATTGGGCCAACATACTTGGAACATATAGACTAGAATCCTCCAACATGTTACTAAGTACGCAAGAAAAACTAAGAATCGAAGTAGGGAGTTGGCTTCATCTGCAAGGCTGATATGGCTAGTGCTGGTGATTGCTGTAATAGTAGCAAAGCCTTTCTCACTTGTGTACTTTCCGATTCCACCCATGATAGCTAAATGAGATTCCGACACTGCAGTGTTACGAACGCCGAAGAAGCTAAGTGTGTCTGCGTAATTTTCACTATTGAATACCGCAGTGAACATCATCGTAAGACTGCTAGCATCCTTGGAACTCACTACATAAAATCCTTGTGCCTTTCCAACCAAACCGGAACCAAGCTCTCCTGTAAGTTCAACATCAAACACATTCATTGTGCCAAACATAACCCTGTCAAGGCTAAGCTGGGCCCTATTCCCAAATGGAAGCTCATCTCCGCCATTGTCCATGTTCTTGGTATTGTTCTGTAGGGCACTGTATGTGGTACCATTAAGAACGGTATGGAGTGGAATAGGGCCCAGCTTAGCATTTTTGAGAGGAACACCGCTTTTAACTGGAGGAGCAGCCCTGTTTGACTTCGGCAATGGGACTTGATCATTCATTATTTGGTTGCTGGCAACGCCAGTCACAGCTTGAGTGGAAGGATTCGAGCCACCAGGTTATGTTGTCCATGTAGAAGGACATCGGGTGCTTAGGGTCTGCAGTAGGAATTAAAGTCGGACCTGCAGTTGGTATTGTTCCCAAATGAGGTACATCAGTGTCAGGTGTCACTACGGGAACTGCAGTTGCTGCTGTTTCTACCAGAGGTGCGCCATTAGTGGGAGTCTCCATTGGGTCATCGGTTGGTGTTGCTCCCAGCGAAGGCACCTCGTTCATAGGTGCACCAATTGGCTCTAATGCCTCTGTTGGTGCTGGTGGCTCCACTTCGTAGATCATCCTAGCAGAGGTAACAGAAGTGAAAGTGATGGTTAGCAAGAGAAAGCAAGTTACAGCTTTGAGTGATGTGGACATGGGCTTGTGAGTTTTCATCTTCAATAGTAAGGAGTTTTGAGGTGGTAATTGATTTTCTAAAGGTTTTTTTTTTGGTTCCGAGATGATGATTTTAAGTTTTGGCTGTGTTTATATATATTGAGAGAGAGATACTGGAATATTGGTGGAGCTGATGAAATGGAGTTGGTATCTTGGATCCTCCTTTCTCTTATATTGTGTTAGTTAGAAACCTGAACCAATTTCTTTATTTTACCATCTTTATTATAAAAATTTGTGAGTGTCAGCCATATCTGCAATCTAATTCTTCAAACACCAAGACTCCAACAATCTCCAAATTCCAAGCTTAACACTTTTACAACAATATCTACAGTGTAGCCTTTTATTTTTTTACGCGAACAGGGCAACATTATTTAGACACCATTTATAAAACAAGCCCGCAAAGGAGTAACTCTAAACCTTCCAAGGAAAGAAAAATCCAGACAAGAACTATTTAAAACCCTTCAAAACAGGAAATAATTCACCCTTCAAAATCCTCGTTTTCATCCTGAGAAGACCATTTGACAACATCAATTTTCCCATCATTGTCAGAGCCGAAATCTCTTAAACCATCATCATCCTGATTGGATCACAATTGCATATTGAAGTCCATAGATCTAACTAAGCTCTTGCAAAGTTAGGATTGTCCGAGGCTTATAAACTGCGGGTCATAAACAGAAATGCTATGCTGGATTAATTTTAAGAAGGCTATTATTGGGGCGTCACATTCCATTGGAGGGGCGTCACCTAATAGGACAAAAACGGGTCACCCATAAGTAATATCAAAAACCCCTTATCTCAAATAATTTTGCAATGACTAAATAACACTTATTTAGTTAATTTTAATTTAATTTAATTAGATAAAAATTAAATTAATGAATTTTTTTTGTATACTTGGTGAATTCTGGGACAGTTTTTGTGGAAGAAAAACTGGCCGTAAACTAAACTTCTACGGTTGGAAATAATACAAACCTAGACGTAAAATCACTTCTACGGTTGGAAATAATACAAACCTGGACGTAAAATGAGCTTCACGGTTGGAACTAATTCAAACCTGGACGTAAAACTACATGCAAATAAAATTCTACGGTTGGAATTAATCCAAACCTGGACGTAAAATCACTTCTATGGTTGGAAATAATCCAAACTTGAACGTAAAATTACTTCTACGGTTGGAATTAAAAGAAAACTGGACGTAAAATCTAGTAGTACTCTTACTAATTGATTCAAAACAAGAACTGAATTCTTTCTTACACACTAAAAGCAAGACAGGCCTGCATTTATACATGTCCTGACTAAGACAAGAGATGTTAGAACAGGACAGGCTGTAAACAGCTACACTCAGCCAATAAGAGGCATTTCTCACACACTCATACACACGTGAGAACTCTCAGTACTATTACCCCCCTCAAGCTGGAGGTTGTCACTAGAGATTACCTTCAGCTTGTCTCTGAGTGTAGAAAACCTTGGTCCTGCCAGTCCCTTGGTGAGAATATCAGCAATTTGATCCCAAGTGGAAATGTATGTGACCTGAATGTTTTTGTTCTGAACAAGTTCTCTGACAAAATGATAATCAATGGCCAGGTGTTTCATTTTGCTGTGAAATACTGGATTAGATGACAGAGAAACCGCACTTTGATTGTCACAAGATATCAATGGTGGAGCAGGAAGCAAGAGATGAAGATCTTTGAGGAGTTGACAAACCCAAACAATTTCAGCTGTGGTATTGGCTAGAGACCTGTATTCTGATTCAGTGGAACTTCTTGAAACACTACCTTGTCTTTTGCTAGACCATGAAATTGGATTAGGACCAAAAAATATACAAAAGCCTCCTGTAGATCTTCTTGTATCAATTGATCCTGCCCAGTCAGCATCACTGAAGCCATGTAGTGTAAGAAGACCTTTGGAAAACAGTATACCATAATCTAAGGTGCCTTTGATGTATCTAAGAATTCTCTTGGCTGCAATAAAGTGTTGATCAGTAGGAGCTTGCATATAAAGACAGACCTGATTCACAGCAAAACCAATTTCAGGCCTTGTCCAAGTAAGATATTGTAGAGCACCCATTAATGATCTGTATTCACTTGGATCTGCTAATGGAGTACCAGCTGATGCAGTGAGGGAAGTAGAGAGGGAGACTGGTGTACTACAGGGTTTAGCACCAGTCATATTGAATTTCTTCAATAATTCCAAGGCATACTTAGTTTGACTAAGAAAAAGATTATCTGAATTTCTTTTCACCTGAAGACCAAGAAAATAATGAAGAGAGCCCAAGTCTTTGATGGGAAAGTATGTCTTAAGGTGATTGATAAACTGAGAAATATACTCAGTTGAATTCCCAGTGATAATAATGTCATCTACATAGACCAGAAGAACTGTAATCCTTGAGCCAAACTTTTGAACAAATAGAGAAGCATCTGCTAAGGAGGGTTTGAAGTCATGAGTGAGAAGAATTTGTAGCAATTTATCATACCAATCTCTGGGAGCTTGCTTCAGACCATATATGGATTTATGAAGTTTACATACATAATGAGGCTTGGTTTGATCAACAAAGCCTGGAGGTTGTTGCATATAGACATCTTCAGCTAAATCCCCATGTAAAAAGGCATTACTAACATCTAATTCTTTCATTTCCCAGTTGAAGTGAACTGCCAATGAAATGATTAGTCTAATGGTTGTTGGTTTGGCTACAGGACTAAAGGTTTCTGTGTAGTCAATTCCTTCTTGTTGATGAAACCCTTTGGCCACCAGTCTAGATTTACATTTATCTAAAGAACCATCAGCCTTATATTTGATTTTAAACACCCACTTACAGCCTACAACATTATAGGATGGATCTGGTGCAACAAGTGTATATGTGCCTGCATCCTTAAGGGCTGTATGTTCTTCCTCCATAGAATGTTTCCATTGAGGTATTCTAATTGCCTTAGAATAACAAGTAGGTGTGGGTGGTGGAATATCAGAAGTAAGATTGGCGGATAGAACATACTTAGTATTAAAAACTTTGGGTTTAAAAATACCTCTTTTACCCCTTGTTACCGTGGAGTGTGAATTAGCCAGTGAAGGAATCCCAGAAGCTGAAGTATGTTCAGAAATAGCTGAAGTGGATGCATCAGATGACTTAACAATCTTTGAAGGATCAGTAGATAAAGTATCAATGGATGCATCTGGTGAGGTTGATATTGTAGGTGTTGGTATAGAAATCTTGACAAATGGAGTTGTAGTAGCAATAACAGTTGGTGCTGAAGATTTTGCAATGCCAGGAAGTAATGTATCTGAAGATCTCAATGGGAAGAAAGTCTCATTGAATACTACATGTATGGAGATATATACTTTTCCTGTTTTAATATCTAAACATCTGTATCCTTTGTGCATAGAACTGTCACCAATAAAAACACAATGTACACTTCTTGGTTGGAGTTTATGTATAGTGTAAGGCCTTATCCATGGAAAGCATGATGAACCAAAGGATCTGAAGAAGGAATAATCTGGTTTCTCACCAAACAACTTTTCAAAAGGAGATAAGTAATCCAAACTTCTAACAGGCAGTCTATTGATAACATAATTGGTTGTATGAAAAGAATCAACCCAAAAATCTTCTGAGAGACCTGATTGAATTAAAAAAGTTCTCCCTGTGTCTACAAGATGTCTATGTTTGGACTCAGCCAGTCCATTTTGTTCTTGAGTATGAGGGCAAGAAACCTCATGAATAATTCCATGTAGACTAAGAAATTCTTGTAGTGCATTATTTAAGAATTCTCCTCCTCCATCAGTTCTGATTTTAACAATTGAAGTATGCAGTAACTTTTCAGTCATAGATTTGAAGTGTAGAAAAATATCTTTGAATTCAGACTTTTCAGACAAAGGAAATATCCAACAAAATCTTGAATAGTCATCTATGAGATTGACATAATATCTGAAACCACTTGAAGAGATTACAGGACTAGGACCCCATAAGTCCATATGCACTAGTTCTAGTGGAGATTGAGCCCTATGTGAAGATAAAGTAAAAGGCAATTTATGACTTTTCGCTAGATGACAGTCATTACAAAACAGTGGTGTTTTGACTAAACTAGACAGCTGCATATCTCTGCACACTTTTTGAAGTACTTGAAAAGAAGGATGAGCCAACCTTTGATGCCAAACTGAAGCTGAATTGGTGTTGCTAAAGAGATCTGTATTCTTGGTAGACTTGGCAAAATGTACTGGATATAATCCTCCTTTATGTGGTCCTTGTAAAATGATCCTCCCAGTTGAGTAATCCTTAACAACAAAACCAATAGAATCAAAGGTGATAGAGCAGTTGTTATCACTAGTGAATTTATGCACTGATAATAAGTTTTGAGATGATTTTGGAACAAGAAGCACATTGTTTAGATTAAAAGAATGAGAGGAAGCTGTTTTAGACACATGACCAATATGAGTAATTGGCATACCTTCTCCATTAGCAGCTTGAATCTCATCTGCCCCTTCAAAAGATGTTGCCTCAGGTAATTCAGATTCATCATTAGTGATATGACTATTTGCTCCAGAGTCAGCATACCAAGGATTTTCACCCATGATATTGGCAGTAGCAAGCATGGCACTGAGATTGTGAGGAGTATAGTTGTTCTGATAGGCAAAATTCAATCTGTGTCTGCATTCCAAAGCAAGATGACCAGTTTTGTTGCAGATCTACCAAATCTTGTCAGTTATTGGTGGTGGAGCAGAAGAAGAAGGAGCTGAACTATAGTGAGGTCTTGGATTGAAATGAGGTGATGATGTTGATGAAGAAGCAGAATGCATCTGAAATTGAGAATAACCTCTTGGATAAAAAGATGAGGGTGGTCTGATGTATCCATAGTAAGGAGCTGCAGGTCTTGAAGAGGAATGATAACCTCTACTACTACCTCTATAATTTTGAACAAAAGGTCTTGTAGCAGCAAAAGCCTTTGAATTGGCTTCAGTAAGTAAGTTCTTTTGCTTATTTGTAACAACTATTTCTTCAGTAAGAAGTAGATTATGAAGTTCTTTTGATGAGATTGGTGGATTGCGAATACGAATAGATGTACAAAAAGAACTATAATCTTGGCTTAACCCATTGAGTATAGTAACTACCAATTCATCATCATGTATTTGTGAACCAGCAGCAAACAATTCATCTGTTATTTTCTTGATTTCACTTAGGAAGGTAGAAACAGTACCTGACCCAAGTTTTGTGGATTGAAGTTTGAGACGAAGTTGAATTGAATGTGTAGAAGAGCTTCTTGCATACCTAGAATCAATATTGTCCCATAAATCTTTTGAAGAATCAGCTCCAACAACATAAGGAATTACAGATTCAGAAATAGACATCTGAATCCAGAGTACAAGAGTAGTATCATCATCATGCCAAGCTGTATAACCAGGATTCACGCCATTGTTAAGCAGATAAGGTGGACATGGTAAAGATCCATCAAGAAAACCATTGACCCTGTATCGACGCAGAAGTGGTAGAAGAAGTGATTTCCAGGTGAGGAAATTGTCATCCTTGAGTTTGTAACTAAGAATTTGTGAGATTTGATTAAGAGGAACTTGAGAAATTCTTGATTCATATGCTGCCATTGAAAGAACAAACAAGAAAATTGTGTATAAAAGTGATGAAAGCAGATTGAAAGATTGAATTGAAGTAAGATAGTTGATTAAAATGTTGATTGAATTGAAGAAATTAGATCTGAAAATTGGTTGATAGGTTGAATGCCATTAATGGCGAGTACGGAAGCTTCGTCTGATACCATAGTAGTACTCTTACTAATTGATTCAAAACAAGAACTGAATTCTTTCTTACACACTAAAAGCAAGACAGGCCTGCATTTATACATGTCCTGACTAAGACAAGAGATGTTAGAACAGGACTGGCTGTAAACAGCTACACTCAGCCAATAAGAGGCATTTCTCACACACTCATACACACGTGAGAACTCTCAGTACTATTAAAATCGGTATCTACGGTTGGAATTAAAAGAAACCTGGACGTAAAATGAGCTTCTACGGTTGGAACTAATTCAAACCTGGACGTAAAACTACATGCAAATAAAATTCTACGGTTGGAATTAATCCAAACCTGGACGTAAAATCACTTCTGCGATTTTTAAGTTTTATTTTAGTTAAAGAGTAATCTAAACATTTTGTATATGTGTTAGGATATCCCACAACCACTTTTTTGGATATTAAAAATCCAAATAAAACCCCTCTATCAAAGTGTGACACCCCAATAATAGCCTTCAATTTTAACAACCTCGCATTTCAACCAAAAGAATTATAAGCTTCGTAGCTCTCGTTCTTTACATAAATAACAGCATCTCAACAAGTACAGACACCGAATTGACCAGCCTTTATTTGCACCCACTATGCTCCGATCAAACATCAATCTCTTTGCACCGTCGATTTGTTCTACAAAACAAAATCCTTTCATCAACTAAGCATAAGTAACTATCTCCCTCTTTAATGTATCCAAAAAAAATTTGGGAAATTACTAGAACGAGCAACCGAAACGGCGAAGTTGATTGTTGGACTTGTGAGAGATCATTTTATTATATTAGCAAACAACAAAAAATACTCAACCGTTGGTTTCTGGTGTAGTTGGTTATCAGGTCCATCTAACACACTGAAGGTGAAGGAATGTCTCCAATGCCAGTTTGTGAAGGTGAAGGAGGTCTCCAGTTTGAGTTGTTTAGTAAACTACAATTTATTTACTACTATCGGATTTTCATGATGTAAACGAAATATGATGTTTGAAACTTTTGATACATTTTACTGGTATATATATAATCTGATGCCCGATACAAAAAACTAGATTTGGGTAGTCCAAACTCAATTTTTTTACACACTCAGTAGAAACTCTGCTACTAATTCATCCATTAAAGATCTTTCTATTTCTCTGCCCACCACATCAATTTCATCTCCCAATTCCAACCACCTTATATCTTTGCCCATAACCATCACATTTTCTGCCGACTCTTCCTCTCTCTCACTAGCCAACAACAACTTCCACAGCTCTTCCTCAAGTGGTTCTTTTCTAAACACACTTCCTATTTTTTGTGTTGCTTTAAACCACGGATGCGGGTCTTCGTGTTGCTGAAGAATCTCAATCAATCCCGAGTTTATTCTGTCAAATAATAGTCTCCTTTCTGACCTTGGCCATTCTGTTGCATCTCCACTGTACTTTTTTTCTAGATTTTCAAATGCAGATAAATTAAGTGGACAATCTGGAGCATACCATGTTCTCAGTTGCATATTGGTGTCTGAATCAAGAAATTGCGAGTCAACCAACACGTCAATTAGATAGGAGAAGTCCCTGCTATTTTCGCCACTAAGCCTTTCTATTAGATCTCCTTTCTCATTTGAAAAACAAACAGACCCTTCTCCAGTTTCATCATCGCTTGACACAGCCATTTCCATATATTCCGAGTAAGCATCTTCAGTAGATTCTAACTTCAAAAGTTGTAGTTGCATTCTGAGATCTGCAGAGAGCATAAGACATTATTAAGAAACGCCTAGAAATAATAGGTGTACCCTGCGCATTTTGACGACCAACACCTTTTGAACTATCATATCTGTTGAATGGGACGGCAAGCTATAACTAGATTCTGTCTGTCGTTAATACTACAGACACACGCACACAAACACCAAAGAAAAAAAGTGTACATTGTTGCTCAGATCTCATGGTTAAAGGAAATAGTAGCTGTATTTAGTTTACTAACCTTGGAGGTCAGCGCTGACACTCCCGAAGCAATCCGAATCAGGTGAGGCCTCATCTACAAACACTGGTTCAAGAATAGAAACCGGACTCGGCTGTTCGGCTTCTTTGGAGCACCTAGGAGATTCTGATTCAGTCACAGGATTTGTTGCGGAATGCAAGCACTCCTCTGGGGCTTCTTCGGTTGGGAACTTCTGAGATATTTGACAATTCAGTCAGCCGAATTGATTAAAAAGGTAAATGGAATTATTCAAAAGTTTCATTTCATACAACCATAGGGAAGGCAATACAATGCAGCTGAGCAGTTGCCTCACAAAACAAGATCTATCATCTATGAGACAAAAAAAGAGGTTTGCTGGCACAAAAGACGATAAAAGAAATACATTAAGTTACCTTAGCAAGATAAGTACATCAAAATTAATTGGCATCTATTTGAGGCATATAAGAAGAGGTATCCGCCATAAGTGAGAAAAACAAGCAATGTTACTTTAACAAGAATTGATAGAATACTCACTCGCTAAACTAGGTCCCATGTATACTAAGGAGGCAGTAGAAATGGTTAGTAGTTCTATATAATAAACATGCAAGTAAACAAGTTGAACAAAGAACTTTGAGTTCTGTATATACGAGAGAAAAAACATCTACAAATATAATAGACAAACTTGTCAATTTGAAATAAAAACAGGGTACAGGAATCAGCCTTAGACATCCTGTTACGTGTAAAAAAAAAAGTTTTAATAATAATAATAAGACAACATTATTTCGTTCTCTACTCCAACCATGTTTTCCCTAGTCAAGAAACGAACCTCTTTCCGAACAGACACCATATGCAATATCGATTAAGAAATGAACATGGCGAACAAAGCAAAAGAGAGTCTAAAGTACCCTAGGGGAAGAATAACAGGAAAGACCACATCAGGAAAACTTAGGACCAAAGTGGAATGAAGGTATAAAACAGATCCCGTTACGTTTGTTATTAAGAATTACCCATGACTTTCTAGTCAATAAAATTTCGAGAATTTGATCTACTTCTTAGAGCTACTGCATCTCAAGTGCAGCCATTAACCGCACTCATTATGCATCACAAGTGTCAAGGTACCCAGAATACCGTAAGCAGAGTAATGATTTCTCACAATCTAAGAAGCTGGGTTTCTCTTCAGTTAAATTTGCACTTTGAAAACCAAATGGATCAAAACTAATAAGTGACCCTTTCAGTAGGAACCACTAACCTATGAAATGAACAAGAACCCAATAAAGCTAGTACAAACGACAGCTAGCTTGGCATACTAAAAAACTTCTTATGCTACCCAATCAATGAATCAAACGATTCAAACCAGCATGCACAACTAAGAAGCACATCTAAACAAGCAAACAACATTCGCGTTCTCTACATAATATATTCTAAACCGTACTACATGATATGAATACTCAGCATTAACATCAAAATTATATTAGGCTATTAGCGGATACATATTCCTGTGATTTGCAATAGGTTGCTGAAACATGACTACAATAAAGAGAATAAAACAAACCTCGTGAATTGGAACATCTAGATCAGTCTCCACGGAGTTTTCATCTTTCAATGACGAGGCACTGGTTTTTGGTTCAGGGGTTGCAAGAGATTCGTAGCACATTTCAGTATCTTTTCTTTCTTGGTTCCAGCACATCTCAGCATCCCCAGGCATGTCACAAGGAATCTCAATAGTAATTGGTGATGTAACATCTGGATCACTGTCAGATTGAGCAAGAGCAATAGAAGTACTTTCCAGCAGATCATTCTTTTCGTTAACCCTTAGCTCATCTGGTTTGAGATGAGCTTCCTGCAGGTTAGGAATATAATCTAAATCTGCATGTGAAAACGAATTAGACCTTCTTCTCCCAGATCTTATGCTGTTTTTGGTGAAGAACCCTTCTCGATGGTCATATTCGGGCCTCCTCGACTGATTTGATCCCCTATTTATAGCCTCTTTCGTAAATGAAGACCTATCATTGTCAAATGCTCCATCTCTGATAACTTTTCTCGGGCTTAAAACCGTAGAGGATGATGGGAGGGATCTCGATCTTGGGAGGCTTCTGGCATATTCATCCTTCCAACCATCTCTACTGCTGATACCCAAAGGAGTTCCCCATTTTGCAACCCCGTCATTCGAAGCCAATCTGTCGGAGTTATCTTCCTGATTTGCAGGCCTTGTTTCTCTGTCAGGCATAGCAAGCATTTCACCCAGCGTATTGCTCCTACTAGGTCTTCGCACTTTCTGAGAACTGTTGGTCATTTTCAACCTTTCTGAGATTCGCTTCTTGGCCTCCCTGGAAACAGATGACTCGGTTGAATAGGATGTTGATGGACTGTATTTGCTTTTCCAATTCCTCACATCAGAATCATCGACGAAATCATTAACTGAACTTGTGCAGGAGCTATAATCCCCACCATATCCTCCAGGACCAGAGATCGCAACTTTCGTTGAGCTTCTGCTCCTGACACTGTTCCTCATTTGTCTTGTGATCTCCTTTGCAATCTCCCGAGATCCATGAGCCCTATGCTTCAAAACTTCGACTTCTCTAGAAGAGAGCCTCCGATCCCTCACTTCTGCAGCCCTGTTCCCAGAACTTCTATGTTTCCCATGAGCTGATTGAAGGTCTTCCGGAGAATTTGGAAATGGCACAGGTCGTGATGGCTTTTGCAATGATCCAACATTTGGCTTAAGAACCACAATCCTTGTTGGGAGAAGGGACGCTTCGTTCCCTTTTTCAGCTCGAACTTTGTACACCTTGCTCGAAGTGCGAACATTATGTTTATTTGGTGAGTGACTAATACCCCCATCTTGTGGAGATTTTCTGCAATAACTTGTATCATCCCTCCACTGTTCTCTCTCTAGTTTCCATTTCTCATACTTGTGGGCATTGGATGACTTTAGAACAGTTATGTGCCCTGATGGCGGAGGGGGAGGAATACCTTGCAGATCATGGAGATGTCTTGTGAACAGAGAATCTGGTTCTTGCAAGAATTTCAGCAAAACGTCTTTATTAGAATCCAAGACATCCAATGCATCATGAAATTCCTTTGAATGCTGAAGTTTCTCGTCAGTAGAGAGACGTTTGACATCCATGAACTTCTGCCTTATGTATTCCATCTTAGCCTCACTTACCATCGAGCTTGTTGTTTCCTTAGGACCTCCAGAGTTGCCATGCTTCACAGCTTGTGATGTTTCAAAGACTTCGTAGACATCCTTGAATTCCTGTGTCTCTCTATTATTGGTCCTAAATGACCTAGCATCCTGTGATGAGTTTTTCTCCACAAAACCAATAGCGGCAGTTCTCCTTTGATAACTCTCTGAAAACTTTTTCTCTTGTTTATGAGTTGGTTGCTCAGGTGGTGGCACATCAAGACCCATCAGACGTGCAATAACACTGGGAGAACGTCGTCTGGAATCCATTTCCTTTGTCAACTCTTCTGCCACTAGTTTTTTTATCCGTGTTTCACTAGTCCTCCTAGTAGAACCCTGTCTCAACTCAAACCCAAACTACAACAAACAAAATCAAATCAGATGCCAGACATTCAAATTCTGCAAAAACTCAATACTAATCAATTCCTGCACCCCTTTATTAATTAGAGAAGGAAATGAAAAAAAACAAATACAAATCTCACTAACAAACTTACAGAATCGTCCTCACTTAGACCGCTACTGCAAGAACCAGTATCAGATACCGCATCTAAAGCATCTACATGTCTTCTTATTTGAGAATTTCCTGGAAATGAACCTTTTAGGTCATTAAAATGAATAGTGAAATACAAATTATAAGTCAATCTCATCAAACACAAGTATCCAACCCCTAGGATTTATCAAAAGTAGAATACACAGGTCCCAGTTGATTCTTCTTTTTGTTTTTTAGCATTGGTCCCATTACAAGAAGTCTAATTAATAAAATTTAGATAAAAACAAATACAAATACCTAAAATAATACTCCTACTACATACTTAAACTGAGATTTTGAACAGCTTAATGAGAAAATGAAGCAAACAAACATTATGAAAAGCACAAAATCAACATAGTAAATCATCATTACAACCACGATAAACATAATCATGCTTACACCACTATAAAGGAAAGCACAATGACTAGAAATTTTTTACCAAGCTTACTTTAGCACAATTAATAAAATATACATATAATTCCATCAAAATTCAACCAAAACAGTAGAGAGAAATTAGGTTAAAGAAAAAAAAAACTTAAAAAACATTCTCACCTGTAGAAGAAGGTCTACGAGTGTAAATCACGTTAGCTGGTGGATCAGAATAGTTTCTGACCTTTGATGATTGATAATGTTGTTGTTTATCTCTTCCATAAGATCTCTTGTGTTGAAATCTATCCATTTTCTCAGCTTCACCTTTATTTACACAATCAGAATTTCAAGAAACAATAACTAGATCGGAAATCTCGGAGCAGTAATATCGCCTCTCACCATGGAACCTAGATTGCTCATTTTGAATCTAAGCTTAACCTTCCATTACATTGATGAAAGATGAAATCTAATATATATTTTTGGATCTCCAATATATATAGACAACTAAAACCGAAATTAAAGCCAGCAAGAAATTTACAGGGAGAGAGAAAGAGAAATGTAAAATTTTGATGAAAAGAGAAAGTTTCTAGTAAAGAGGTGTGATATTTCCTGATCTTTCTAAAACAGTGATTGAATACTACTACACAGGAGGACATTAATGGTGGTGTCTGATGGATGGATAGATAGAGAGAGGGGGGGGGGGGGAGGTTTGGTTTAGTTTTAGAGTTCTTTACTTTCTTCTTCTTCTTCTCTCTCTTTCTCTGGAAATCCAATTAATTTTGAACTTTCAAAATGACTGCCTGACATAAACTTTACCCTAAGCGCGGGCAAACATGACTTACACTCACGATTCATCCGGCAGGCTCACTTACTACTATTTCATGTAATCGTGCCCTAATCCACGTGTTCTTTGTTTCATCCGCCTCGTGAACAAGAGGAACGGACTAATTTGCCCCTCGCCGTTGGATACTCCGACCTTCTTCGCCAGTGGGACCCGCATCTGGATAAAAGGTTTATATTTTGAGTAGGAATTACCTATAGCCTGTTCTTAGTTAGTGGCAGGTCCATCCATTAAAGCCCAGTAATCAGAGGTCCATAATTAAAAGAAAAAAGAAAAATGGACCCAATTTTTTATGCCCAGGTCCTGCACACGTGTGGGATATATTATGCGCATTTTTAAAATTTCCAAAACACCCTTATGTATATAAAAGCGGCGTTACTAAATTTTCATTTCATTTTTCTGTTTTCATTTCAACTTCTCAGATCCAAATCAGGAGAGCTGCTAGAAAAGATTTTTTTTTTCTTGGGTTTTTATAGAGGAACGCGAGATTAATTATTTCGATTTTGTTTGTTTAATCGATATTTAGTCCGTTTTAATGTTGTCTTATTTTATTTGAAGCTATTTAGATCTTTATTTTCAATGTAATGGAGAAATTCAATTGAGATACGTATATGAAGTTATTGTTACCTACATATGAAGACAATCAACAAAGAATCAGTCAAGGTATATGGTTTATATTTGATTCTTAGGTTGATTCTTCAATTCGTCCAAATCTGTGTTTGGAGGTCTTATATTAGTTCAGATCTACATAAATAATCATGTTTTATGTACATTTTGTTATTAGATTTGATATTTTAGTTTCATTTTGGTTGTTTTTGATATGCTTTTGAGTTTGTTTTTGTGTATTAATCATCGTTATGTATGTGATATACTGGTGGATTTTGATGAAACAAGTTCAGATCTAAATAAAGAATCATGTTTTATGTTTATTTCATTAGTAGATCTGATATTTTTATGGTTTTTGGTTTGTTTTTCAGTTTTCTTTTGTGTATTAACTATCAGTACGTATATGACGTACTGTTTTCTTTTTGTGTTTACTATGAATCTATAGGTTTTCTCTTATTTTTTTGGTTTGATCCAGGAGTACATATATGGAATAGTTAAATATGTGCTTTGATTCAGTTATATTTTATGGATTCATCACTTCTTCTTGACATGCAATTGAGTTTTTAGTTTATGATTCTGTAGTGCGTATATGTCGTACTGATAAAAACTTCTTTTGCTTCTGTTTTATTCATAGTTTCATTGAGTTTGCTATTGTGTATTAATCATCGGTAGTACATGATATACTGGTGGATTTTGATGAAACAAGTTCAAATTTAAATAAAAATCATGTTTATGCTTATTTCATTAGTAGATCTGATATTTTTATGGTTTTTGCTTTGTTTTTTAGTTTTCTTTTGTGTATCAACTATCAGTACATATATGACATACTGTTTTCTTTTTGTGTTTACTATGAATCTATAGGGTTTCTCTTATTTTTTTGGTTTGATCCAGGAGTACATATATGGAATAATTAAATATGTGCTTTGATTTGGTTATATTTTATGGATTCATCACTTCTTGACATGCAATTTAGTTTTTAGTTTATGAATCAGCAGTACGTATATGTCGTACTGATAAAAACTTCTTTTGATTCTGTTTTATTCATAGTTTTGCCACTTTATTTTGGTTTGATCCATGAATACGTATGCGAAATACTGAAATAGATGCTAGTTTTGTTGTTGTGTTTTAATATTGTTATATTCTAGTCACATTTACAGGTTCAATATGTCCAACTGATACATACTTTATGTGTAAGCAGTGCGGCAGATATATACCCAGATTTGCAAGCAGTGTAGCAGATATGTACTCAGATTTGTAAGCAGTTTAGCAGATATGTACTCAAATTTGTTAGCAGTATGGCAGATATGTACTCAAATTCGTAAACAGTGTAGCAGATATGAACTCAAATTTATGGTCTTTTATATGTTTTAATTAAATTTGGACCTTCAGATAAATAAAATCCCGATTTGGTAGAAGTATGTTATTTCACACGTATTTAAACAATAGGGTATATTAGTCATTTTCATGTTTTCAAAGAACTTTGGACCCTAGGATAAGGGTAAAATCCGGTTGGACCCTATTATAAATAACCTTATGGGCTTAGGACCAAACAAAAAATTTTCCATATTTTGATCGGATGGTCAAGACCCAATATCTAATTCAAAAACATTTCGTTATAGAGGTGGGCCAAGTGGTATTATGTTAATATAATGCAGCAGCTTGGGGAATCATCATATTGTTTCACGTCAAGATCTTGTTAATTAAATGACTGATTTTTTTTTATATTAATTAAACACTAACTAGGGACTGCAAGCACCGGAGTAAAAGGACAGTGTGAAGAAATAATAAGGGCAAATTCATAAGCTAACCAGCTTCAAACTATATAATCAGTAAACCGGCCAAAATTCTAAAATCTTTTATAAACTGGCCATTCCATTAGATTTCACGTTTGGACCCATCAGGTCAGTCATCGGCGTTGAATTAGTCAAACTCGGTCCATAGAATTACCACCATTCCCCTTATCAAGTTCAAAGACGCGTGAACTGAAGATAATTCTCTTTTTTGTTTTTTAGTTTCTCGGTTCATTCTCTTCTTCTCTCCATCGTTATCTCCGTTCTCCTTCTGTTGAAAATAGGGTTAGCGATTATTAGAGAAAAAGCAGTAGCAGTTGATGACGTAGATGTTAGTGAAGAACCAGATCGTATTTGGAAGACTAGGGTTTCTGGATATCTAGGGTTCCAGAGACGATTTTTATAGAGAGAAGATGAGGTACAAATTAGGATTCAAAAAATCTGAATCAAGGTGAGATTAACTAACACGTGACTTAATATATGATGAAAATCAATGATTGATCGATTGATTTGTATTTCTAGGGTTTCTGTTTTCCCCTTTTGTAATTAGGGTTTATTTGAAATGCATGAGTTCCTTTATTGTTTAATTAGGTTATGAATTTCGTGATTGAATGTTTGTTCGTATGATTTATTGCTTAATTAGAGTTTATTTGAGTTATTTAGGTTTCACCCCTTTCAATTTTAGATTCAGTTGGGGGTTTATTTGGGCTAATTGAAATTCTAAAGATATTTAGGTATTATGCTTGTTCAGCACCAAGTATTTCTTTAATCATGTCTAAGTCTAAAGATACTGTGGTTAAGGAGCTTAAATTTCAACATTATGCTGCTATATCCCCTAATTATTAATGAATTTCTTCTTACATGTGGTATTCTGATACTTTCTAGATGTTGTCACAGGGTGAAATTTAATAGAGCAAGTATTGAGTAAGTAGTAGAAGTTTCATTTATAAGGATATAGGATGTATGTGAATGGAAACCAGTTTATGCCCTGTATGGCAGAATACTTTCTGATGTATGTGAATGTTTACTATTCTGTAGCCATTTAGTTCGACTAAATAAAGATCTTACGCCATAGTAGAAGATTAATGTGTCAAGGTTAAGGTTTTATATTTATTCATGTGGAGGTTTACTTGCTGTAATTTTCAGACTTGTTTAAATGTAGACATTTTCTTCATGTTCTAGTTGTTTATTTCAACTAGATGAAGGTTCCATAATGATTTACTTATAACGGCAGATATGGACAAAAAAGTGTATTAATTTACTGTAATTGAAATTCAGATGTGCAGTGGGGGATTTGGTGGTCAAGTGGGATCTAATCCAACTGCAAAGAGGCAAAGGACTGAATGTGATGCAGAAAACTTCACCTTCACCAGCATAGAGACAAGTCAAACCACCAGAGTCATGTTGCAGCTAAGTCAAACAAGAAGAAGGGAACTACATCATTTGTTGGTGAATGTTCCACTGGACCTGGAAGTCAGCCCTTGGCAGCACCATCATCTACTCCAGCTTCTACAACACCTATGAGTCTGCCATCTGTAGCACCGTCTTCTACTCCAACATCTATAGGAAATAACATTTCTCAGAACTTCTTTGGCATTGGATCTGTATCAGAATATAAAACAAGGAAAGGGAAGGGGTAATGGAAAGGCTAAGAAGAAATGATTTGAGATCTGTTGTTTTTTTTTTGTTTTTTTTTTTGTTTTTGTGTTTGTAGTCTTTTTAAGACAGTGTTTGTGTTTAAGAAAGTTAAGTAGACAATATTTTTTTTTTTTGTAGACTTGAATTAATGATGAATGAAAAGTGGCAGGTTGTTTATTCGGCAGTGCTATTTGGTTCCTTCTTTTCCACCTCCCTATTCACCTCCCTTCAATCTAAACCCCACATCTGGGGAATGGTGAACCCTACCAGTACCTAAATGTGAATCTAAATCTGGATGTGTAGTTGAGATTGTAGGGAGGTGGAAAATAGGGAGTCAAATAGCATTTCCATTGTTTATTAGTATATTTTCAGGTTACATTTTAAGATTGTTGAGTTTACTTCACTTTGGCTCATGTCTTAATTTTTGTTTGTTTTTGATCTGTTGAATAACAGAAACACTAGGGTTATTCTCTGCAATAAGCCCTAAATTATATGAAATGAATCTGAAGAAGACCGTTACAATCCGACCGTTACAGAGGAAGCACATTTTCTTCACGTGCAACGAGTCACCGAGTTGCCTCGATCCATGTTTGGTTACGAACTCAGATTAGGGTTAAGTTATCTTTTACCTAGCAGGTTAACTGCCATGTAGACATTTAATAACCTAAAACCATTTTTTTGGAAAATATCAATATCGGCCTGTTTATATAAAAATTAAAAAAAAAAACGGTAAATTTCTTAAATATAATTAAAGAAGGCGGTTACTTTAACCTAGGAGAACCAAATTGGTAAAATCAAACAAAGAAGGTCAGTGAATGACTTGTCTGCCAAGAGACCGTAGACATGACAATCCTATCAGACAATCTTAAATGCTGGGAAATATAACAGTCTGTATATAAAATTTGTTTTACATCCAAACCGCGGCTGGTTTACAAATCCTAATGGCTTCCTGATTTTAAAGGCGCAATTGTCAATTGTTGTTTCACGTTTTTTTACCATCGTCATTAACCGTCCCCTGACCCAGAGGAAAAGAATACATATTAATCTATAGAAATGCACCGTTAAATCACTCTTTTAATTCCTTTTTCAAACGGACTAAACAATGTCTCTGTAGTACTTATAGTTTTATTACTTTACAGGTAGTTTACAAATTTTGTTATTAATAAAGTAAAAACAAACAAAGAGAAAACTTAGCTAGTCTATTGCATGATCACTCTACTGTACAACCGTTATCTACCTAGCTTGGGGATGCTACATCATCAGTAGAATCGTGACCCTTTTTTCAAATGTCACGAGACCAAATCAAAGAGAATCCAACCATAAATCACGGAAACCATACAATCTTTACTACTACAGGTTTATGAAAAAAAAAATATTTGATTTAAAGGGAGAAGACACAAATGCAGCGTACCAGTGATTAACTAGTAGCCTTTATGTAGCTATCAGTCTATCACTACACATTTTACTTTGTTTGTTTGCGAGGTTAACAAGGAACAAACAACTCTATTTGACACGAACATCCCTATTTCCTACTTTTTTTTATCTATTTCCTCTCACGTATTAGAATCTTTAGTACAGTTTCGCATTAAATTCATTGCACACCCAGAAAATAAATATATTATACATTTTTTGACCGTTTGTGAATAGAGATCCACCAACGATGAAGTTAGATTTACTGACAAGGACTTATGTTATAGTATCAAGCAAGGTTGGAAAAACTTATTTTCAAGAAAACGGCCGTTAAAACGGTCATTGTTTACGTAGCATGTTCATGAGATCGTTGATACCCGTGTTTATACATCACCGATAAATAAATAAAAAAACGACGTTGTTTAGACCTGTTATAATTGTCTTTATAAAATTGAAATTTACGTTTTTTTTCTTCTAAATAACATTTTAATGCGAGCGTGTTAGACCATTTTCCTCGTTTTCACGCCAGTTATAACCGACTTTATAGAAAAAAGAATATAAAAATATTTTCTTACAATTCTTTATTCTTTAAATTAAAGATTGAAAAATTACAATTAGAAGTCTAAAAATAAAAGAATAAAGTAACAATATATAAAAAAGCGTCGTAACATCGTTATTGGAAGAAAAAAAAAATTGTAACATGGTTATTAGACCTGCTACAATTGTTTTCACGCACGTTATAGCCGTAAATTGAATTTCATATCATAATTCTTTTTTTTCTATTTAACCGTTATAACGCCCGTTATTTTAAATAATATAGAAAAATGTATTTTTTCCTAAATAACATGTTTTTTTCCTCCAAACATGTTCACGCCCATCAAAACGCGTTATAGCGGTCGCACTTAGTGGTCGTGACCCTAGTTAGCAATTCGGCGAATGATTAGCGTATAATTCGCGAATTATTCGGGAACGAACCGAACTGCGTTTTATTCGCGTATGACTGAAACCCCGACCCTAGTACGCGGCTTTTCCGGGCTTTCTGAATTACTCGCGTACTGTTCGGATTCGTGAATAATCCGGTTTATTAGTTCGGTGACTTCGGTCGGCTTAGTGTAGACCATGACCGAGTCAAGTCGTTGATTCACCTAGTTAGGGTGAGTTCACACAAATGTTGGGAAAAAATGAAAGGGGAGAGTTTCTCCCCTGGGAGCTGTCACTCCCTGAACTGCCTGTTGAACCACTAAGCCAGTCTTTGTTGTTGTTAACATGGTACATATTATGAATATAGTTCATTTACAGTTCAAATTGCAACACCCAATCATAATATGTACTAAAAATGTCTTAACATACTAATTAATGTACGCCGAATTTTGTGTAACGAATTTATATCTCTAAAACGATTTATACACGTAGGTATACCGCCCCGAGCTATCGCCGAATCAGGAACCGTTGATCGAATAGTGGACCGAATTTACAATCCATAAAAACGAATAATACCCGTACGTATACCGTCCCGAACGTTTTCCGTATCCCAAATTGCTAACTAGGGTCGTGACCTGAATCATGACCCGTTTTTCAAACCTTGGAATCAAACGATCAGTGCAAAATTGTGTTAAGGAAATTTTAAAAGGTAAGTACTTAATTAAAGCTCATTTGCGAAGTGGAAATCTTTTTTTCTTTTCTCATTTGCAGTTAAAAGATGAATATAATTTGAAACTAGGAATTACTAGTTAATCCATCCCAGAGGACCCGTTTAGTGTGTAGTCCACCCATTAATTAGTTTTACTCGCCGCTCCAAAAACATGTTTTTGGACCAAAAATTTTATCCCCGGATCCAGAGCACGTGCGGGTAATTTAACGTGTATAGTTTAAATTCTCAAAACGCCCAAAATTTCCATTTCCAGTTTTTAATATCCAGATCAAAGCTTTGGCGGAGATTTTTATTTTTTTTTCTCACGAATGAATTTCTATGATGGAGTAAAGAAGAGGAGAAGCAAGTGATGATGAGGAAGAAGAAGATTCAATAGTGAATCGGTTAAAAAAAAGAAAGAGAAAAAAAGGTATACATTCATCAGTTTTGGATTTTTTCTAAACTTTCCAATCTTTCTATTCATCTAGATCTCGATATTTAATGTTGGAAGATAAAGATTGTCTATTCAAACAATAGGATTTAGTCGATCAAAGTGATGGTTTTCCGGTGAGTTTGATTTTTAAAAAAAATTGGTTAATTTTAGTAGGAAATACCATTTAGTCCTAATAATAATATATTAGAGTTATTTTGGTCCCGTTGACCTAGTCAACCGTATGCTTGGTCCTTTTTTTAAATATATATTATTATTTGGTCCTAGGATGGACGATGCCCACGCTGAATGACACCATCAATGATGTCATAATCTTTTAATAGTGGCAGAAATGCCTTTTTTTGAACGCGCGATTGGGGGATATAGGAAAAGGACAAAAACAGGATCCAAATATCAAATCAGGGTCACTCCTTATCTAAGTATTTTATGTAATTACTAATCCACCCCTCACTAATCAGGATTAGTGATTAATAATAATTAGTAAAATCTTAAGATTTTTGATAAATGATTAGTGTCTGTTATTATTTGTGTTTGGGTGAGAGTAGAAGGAGGGAAAGAAAATTTGAGAGGGAATTTATTTTGGTGAAAATGGAGGATGACTGTGAAGAGAGAATTGCTGCTGCTGAATCTTTAGCTCAACTACAATAAGGAGCATATCTTGAATCTTCTGCCAATGACAACAACTCACAATTGCAAGTTTTTGTGGAACCAACACCTTTAGAACATGAATTTTATGAGCATGAAGTGTTTCATGAAAAACCAACCCAAGAGAGTAAACTAGCTCAACATATAAGCACTCCCAATACTCAGGTAAAGCTGCGAATAGGTTGAAAAATTGATTTTTTTTTCTTTGAATCCACCATTGTTGCTGCTGTAAAAGCTCGGTACCGGCATGGTCAAAGTATGAATACCATGCCGGAACCAAAAATACCGGCATAGTATTTATACTACGACCATGCCGGAACCTTGATATCCCCCATTTTGAAACTAAAACCGGCATAGCATGCAACCAAATTACTATGCCGGTACATTACTTTTTACCTACCACGGAATATTCTACGGAATATCCTACCGGCATGGTTGAATTATAAGGTTACCGTGCCGGTACTGCATGAAAAACATACAGGAAGCAGTGTCTTTTGAAGTTAAATACCGGCATGTAAAATTAATTAACTACCACGCCGGAACCATAGATAACGAGAATTCCGGAACTTCTGCCGGCGCTGTTCAATTTTAACGTTACCGTGTCGGTACCTACAAAAAAACATATAGGAAGGAGTATTTTCCAAAGCTAAATACCGGCATGGTATATTAAGTATGTGCCATGCCGGAACCTCCTATCAGAGTGGTCACTTAGATTACGAGCATGCCGGAACCAGTATTTTCGGCGTTGCTTTCAAATATATTGAGAATGCTGAAAGCGTCTCAAAATTGGTCTTCATTTTCGGTGCAGTTCGACTATGCCGGGACTGTGATCGAGCATGCCGGAACTGCATACCGGCATAGTATTAAATTTTTCTTTTTTGGAACTAATGTATTTTCTTTTCGTTCGATCCTTAGGTTGTGACATATATTGATCCAACAAATGCAAAACCGCTCGGTCGGATACGTAGAAATACTATAAAATGCCTCTGGTATGTTTCCAAAGATTTCTTTTCACCTAGTATCTTGAATATTACCAATGGATTGCTTGTAATGAACCTTATAATCTCCCATTGTTGTCCTTATGTAGGGAATAAAAGATCCAAAGGACGCAATTGCTTGGGCTAAAGAAACTGCTCTGAAGAACATGTGTGTGTTGGTGAGGAATACCCAAGTTTCAAAAAGCCGTTTTGAGATGGTTCGCGAGAGAAGTGGGCAATACAAGGAGAAGAATAGCCATGAGAGAAAGGATTATATATATCCAAAGAAGACTAATAGGGTATACAAGACTCATACGAGGAAGGATAATTTCCCCTTTAAGCTTGTATTTCGTTTAAATGACAAGAACAATGAATGGGATTGTGAGGTTTCGTTCGGCCGTCATAACCATCGGGATCCGAAAGATTTTATTGGTCACTCCCTAGTGGCGAAGCTAAAACCTCATGAAATGGAGGATGTAAAGAGATTGACCAAAGCATTTATCAAACCGAGACAAATTCTCAAAGGCTTCAAGGAAAAGGATAAGACGAACGTGTCTTCTCTAAGTACAATTTATAGCGCAAAAGCAAGTATTATAAGGGTGGAATGGGAAGGGAGGATCGTTATGCAAGAATTTGAGAAGATAGTTTGGGATTACAACTACACGCGTGCCATTAAAATAGGGCCGGACAACAAGCCCCTTCAAATATTCATTTCACATCCTTTGCTTTCACAATTAGCTCATACATGTTGTGGTGTTCTTATGATGGATTGCACCTACAAGACAAACATATACAATATGTCGTTGTTGAACATCGTGGGGCACACATCGGACAAGGTAACATTCACATTGGCTTGGTGTTTAATGGAAAACGAGAGGGACTATAATTATCATGCCGGTACAAGTGAATTTCTTCACAGAGATTGGGCCAAATATGCAATCATTACCGGCATGGTTGAACAACATGGTTCAGCGCCGGTACGTTATACCGGAATTGAATATATAGTTGCGTCCATGCCGGTATTTGTGAATTTCAACAAAAAAAAACGGCTAGTTTTTTTAAAAATAAGACCGTTGGAGATTCATTTCTATATAATACGCCCCCATTCCTTTGGAAAAATCTACACAAAACACCCACCAAATAACAAAAATCCTTCTCTCAAGAAAGCAAGCACCAAAAAATAGATCAACCAAGCACGGTTAAAGCTTCACAAGCGATGGGAGATTCATCATCAAGCTCTATTTGCAAAGTAAGTAGATTGAACATTACTAACAATATGTGGACAACTAAAATCTTCACTTAGTGACTGCATCTTTAGTTTTTCTTTTTTTAGCTTCCTTGGCTTTTGACCTATATCATAAGCACACGAAATGAATAGCAAATAACTCTTGCCGGTACACTGTTCCGGCAGTAAACATTAACTATCGACAATGCCGATAGTCATATGTAATTCTCCTGGATACCAAAAGATCACTACCGACACTCTCGAAATAAATTAATTGCATGCCGTAACTGGGTACCGGCATACAATGCAACCTAAAACCTATGCCGGTACTGGTGACAAATTCATAGGTGTTCCTGTAAGTTTTAAGTCCACTACCGGCATACCCGAATTATTATTAAGGAATGTCGTAACCTAAAACCGGCATAGTATTCAACCCAATTTCTATGTTGTTACATAACATTCATTTTCAGGAGACTCTGGGTTTGGAAACGGCATTGCATTCATGCTAACATCTAAGTCATAACTTAATACTGGCACTGTATTCATTCTAGATTGTATGTCGTAACCCAATACCGGCATTGTATTCATATATATTTTAGTGCCGGTACTCTCTGTAACTCAACTGTTTGAGTTAGGGTTCGCGATTCTAATCTAAACCCATTGTTATAAATCGATTTAAACACTCGTAAAGTAGTTTAAAATCACTTACCTTCTCACAGAAGCCATGTTTGCGAGAGGTTGGTTGTCCGAGTCCGCTGCTTCTTCTTCTTCTTGCTCTTGAGAAATATTAGCAAGTCTTTGTTTTAATTTATGTTTACCAATTGATTTTGAGTTCGATTGAGAATTTGATTTCTTTCGTGGAGGCATTGTTATGATTCGGGTAGGTTAATCGACGAAGAAATATTTGAATCGACGATTAATCGTCGATAAAGAACGGATGAAGAAGAAGATGGAAGATTTTTTTTTTTCAAAACCTAACCCTAAGAGTGTCGGTACTGATTCGTGGAGAATGGGGATAAATGAATTTGGTTTTTAGATTTTAAGTTTTAGGGGAAAGGGTAGTATAGTCTTTTCATAATGTTTTTTAATTAACCAAAGGGTATTTTAGTATTTTCCATACCCAAAAATTACCCCTTAACAGACACTACTGGTTGGGGGAAGTAATGCGTATCCCCCAATCACGCGTTCCTTTTTTTCTTTCTCTTAATAAAAATAAATAAATAAAAATATAAAACTGGAATATCTTTTGAACCACATGTCCAAAAATGATAAATTTTATATATTCGGAAAGCCCTCGGCTAGAGCTTTCCAACAAGTATCGTTGTTGATATGTTTCGGAGCTTTTAATTTTTACGTTATCCTTAGGCTAAAAAATAACTATAAAATGAACTACATACTAGTTCATTCTACAAAATGTGAGGTATAATGAATTACTATTACGAGTTCATTCTACCATATGAAATACTGTTAGGAGTTCATTCTACAATATGAACACCTATCACGAGTTCATTCTATAATATGGATTATCATTTACGAGTTCATTTTATAATATGAATTACCATAATGAACACCCATTACGAGTTCATTATACAATATGAACTACGTATGATACTTGATTATCATTACGAGTTCATTTTACAATATGAATTATCAATCCTACGATATGAACAACCATTATGAGTTCATTCGACAATAAGAACATCTATCACGAGTTCATTCTACAATGTGAACTATAATAATAAGCTACTATTGTGACTTCATTCTTAATAATGAAGTACTTTTATGAGTTCATTCTACAAAAACAAATTGCTAGCATATACGAGTTCATTCTAAGAAATGAGCTTCTAGAATTAGCATGAACTACCATGTTCTAAAATAGTGTTCATTCTTGGATATGAACTACTATTATACCGAAAAAATTAAAATTTCAAAACATAGTATAATAGGTACTCATCGTGTAGATCTCGACGAAGCCTTTCCGAATATATAAAACAGAACTAGTCATAAAAATCCAAGGTGACCAAACCTGTGGTACAAAAAAACCCGTTCAAGTATTGGGATTCATTAAAACTCCATCTTATACAAAATTGATACAAAAACCCCAAAATTTTAAACTTTGATACAAAAACTCCAAATTTCAAAATTGGTTTCATCAAATTATTTGCGGTTTTTGTGTTACTTTTGTTTTTTTGGGATTTTTGTGTTACTTTTTTTTGATGGGTTTTTTGTGGATGGATAGTGACACCTTTGGGGTTATAACTCGCGGACCGTATATAAAATTTATTAATTTTCGACTTATTTTTTGAGAGATATTTCATTTTTAAGTTTTTTTATTTATTAATGTTAAGAAGAGAGAGAAAATAAAAAGAGAGAGGAAAAAAAATCACGTGAAGAAAAGAAAAAATAAGAGAGAGAAAGGATATTTTAGATACTTTAATATTTTTGAATAAATAAGGACCAAATAGAACTCCCCTTTTGTTGGTGGACCAAATTAACTTGGGACCACATAAAATAGGACCAAATTAGCTAGGGGTAGTCTGCTTGGTCTCAAATGTACGAAGTTGGTATTAGATTTTGTATAGCGGCTTAATTACGAGAGTATTCAAAACTGGACTAGGTCCCGGGATTTTTCTGCATTTGCGATTTACTCGTTAAAAAAATCTTGATATGTCTTTTACTTTGATTCCGCATTATAATTTGTTATTATAATTAAGTAAAATACACAAGTACGTTAACTCTGTAATACTTGATAGTGATCATATAGAGTTTGATTATTTCCGAACCTATTTTCAAGTAACACACTTTGTTGTTATATTGTCTCAATCTTGTATCCATAGTCAATCACACAAGTTATCTTGTTGTCGTATTGTCTTAATCTCGTATCCCTAGACAATTACACGAAGTGTGAACTGAACTTTCGTATTGTCTCGACTTTTTCCATAGACGGATCATATTCGGTAGAGGACTTATAAATTGAAATAAAAAGATTGTGGTGTATCTGGGTATCCTCGTCTTTAAGTAGTGTCATATTTGGCTTTCCAGATAGCAAGATAATTATACTACAAAACTCTAACAATTCTACTACGTCATCTCCTATTATCATTAAACCATTCATTCAATCATACATGAAATCTGTTTCAACTAACACTTACATTGTTCATATCAAAATTTAAATGCATCCACACCCGTGTTACAAAATTACAATTGAGTAAAATATGTTTTAAGGATTCTTCTTCTTTATTGCATAAGCTATACTTTGTGTCGGTGTTTGGAAATATGGCAACAACTCGCATACCCATTGCTAATATTGAGTGCGCCGTTTTCTAAATGAACAATGTTGGTGTTAGTTTTAATTTCCATATCCTACTCCAATCAGTATTGTTATTATTACTATAATTTATGAATTGTAAAGTGACTTTACCGTAAATGTGCATATTATTGTCAAATTTCAGTGTGTTTTAACCTCTATATCATGCATATTCATGTAGATTTGCTTTATCATCTCAACTGTACTTTCATCGAGACTCACATTTAGTTCATCCATATCCTGTTCTTTGTTATCAGCAAAGGGATCTCCCATCTTTTTCATGTTTTCCACGTTAATTGGAGGTTTATGTAATAGAGCAATGTTCCTGGAATCCATTGATCATCACTTATGTCGATTTGCTTACCATTCAGAGGTTCCCAATTGCAGTTTTTCTTTATATGTTGTACTCAACTATGTATCAAACCAACTATCACCGAATTTTTGTCTTCTTTTTACGTGTAAAATATCATGTTTTTTTTTTTGTAGTATTTCGCTTTCAAGATTTTTTGCGAATCCTATTATTGGGGGTGCAGGGGGCTTAAATTACTAATTGGAACCAAAACTTTATAGGGGGAGACCAGATTTATGTAAAAGTTCAAAAATATCCTCAATTATTTTCACTTATTACCCTTCTACCCTTCCATTAACTAACTAATCTAATAAAAAAAAAACCGAAAAAATCATTAAAAGAAAAAAAAAAAACTGAAAATCATTAAAAGTGAAACCGTCCACGTCCACCCCTTCTTCTTTATTTCTTCCTCTTCTTCTTCTTCTTCTTCTTCTTCTTCTTCTTCTTCCATTCTTCGTTTTTCAATGATTAATCGTCGATTAAAAAAAAAATTGTCGTCGATTAAATTAATTGTATAAAACCATGAAACCTAAGGAAATGCTAGGTCAATCTTCGTCGAATGCACCTTCTCCTGAAGCAGAGAAACCAACTTCATCAAATGAAGATGAAACTGAAGATCAAGAAGAAGTGAATGAAGGAGATGCACCAGCTGCCGAGACTCCCGATATGACAACAATAAGGTATAAATTTAAAAACCCACACTTTATTTAAGATTTTTATTGATTATTCAGTTGGTTTCGAAAATTTTAGGTCTGAAAAAAACAGTTCTGAAAATGCTTACGGCTGGGAGTTCTTGTATTCCCAGCCGTAAATAGGTTTCATGGTTGGGATCTATTGTTTTCTCAGCTGTGTATATGTCTTACGGTTGGGATATCTAAAAACTCTCATCTGTATGTAAGTGTTACGGTTGGGATATATAAGAACTCCCAGCCGTAAAATAGTCGATGCATAAGAGATTAAGAAATCCTATCCGCAACAAGTTGTATACGGATAGGTTATTCCTAAACATATATTCTCCTGTGTTCGATTTTTTTTCCAGCGGTAGCGTTTACGTCTCGGTATTTCTATCCACAATTTTGTTTCCTAACCGTAATAGTTAGTTTCCTAGCCGATTTTGTATTACGGCTTGGTTTTTCCTAGCCGTATGTGTTACTGTGCTGAATATTAAACCAGCTGTATTTTCACGTATAGGTTTTCCTATCCGTAATAGGAGTAACCCAGCCGCAAATTATGTTTCTTAGACGTTATTTGGTTTACGTCTAGGTCGATTACTAAATATCCCATCCGTAATTGTTTTTGCGTCTGAGACTATCCATTTTTCCTAGTCGTTTTCAGTGTCACGGCTTGGTTATGTCAAAATTTCACAGTCGCTTTTACTTATCTACTTTTGATTTTTGGCCTTGTTTGTCTTTGAACATAGAAAAAGAAAAGAAGAAGAAAAGATCACAATAATTAACACCTTGTAGTGACCCGTCTCCGCAACCTCGTCACACAAAATCATTGGGTGAAAACGCAAGGAATGCAAGTGGATTTGTGACTGGTGGAGAAAGTGAAGGTGGGGGAGATGGAGTTGGAGCTGGAACTGCTTTAGGTAGTCAAGTTGTAGTTTCTACAGGTGGAGGAAGTGAAGTTGGAGTTGGTGGAGGAAGTGAAGTTGAAGTTGATGTTACTGGAGGAACTAAAGTTGGAGTTGCTGGAGGAAGTGAAGGTGTACTTGTTGTTACTGGAGGAACTGAAGTTGGCACATCTAGTGGTGCTACTATTGATAAAGGTAAATCTTTAGTTGAGGAGGACAAGAAGGAGGGAAAGAAGAAGTATCCGCCAAAAGAAAGTGCAAGACAAATCATTGATGCTATGGTGTTTTTCCCTCCCAAGAAGAATGGGATACCTTGGGATGGGCCAAAAGATAGATCTGTCTTGTTTGGTTACAAGTCATCATCGGCCGCTAGGGTCTGTGCCTCAAAGGGAATAAATCAAACTTAATATAAGTTATTTTCATTTTATTATGGATATTTAATTGTAACAACTTTATATTCTTTGTAGTTTCCTGATAAAGCGGTCCCCAAACTAAAGCACCAACAATGAAGGTTTTCGCTGTTGGAGAAAGAGCATCCAGATGTGGTAGCTTTGGTAAAAGCTTCGTGGTTATGGTATGGAATCGAGGCTTCGCAGAAGACATATAATGTTGTGACAGTTTATGGTTTTAGAGAAAGATTCTGGCCCGAAACCATGACTTTTCTACTCCCGTTCGGCGAGATGACTATGACTCCGGATGATGCAAAACAAATCACCGGTCTTGCTTTGGAAGGAAAGGTCATGTTTGAGGGTTTCAATAATTATATTCCTTTTGATCAGTTTTGTGGCTTGGCGAAATACTGTCTTGGGTGGGGCAAAAATGAAGCGGAAGAAGTGTTTGAGATAGGGTATTGAGCCGCGCCTAAAGCTAAAAGGGAATTTGGTCAACCGGGTGAACTTAGTGAAACGGTTAATATGGCAAGGAAGATTAATTTGGTTCGTCTGAGGGAGAAGTTTGAGGATTCTGACCGCAAGACTGCTAGTGGAGAGGTGGTGATGGACGCAGAAAGAGGTAGACATACGGCTATGGCTTACTTGTTGCAAGCTCTTGGGACTGTCTTTTTCCTCGATTTCTCAAGAAATAAGGTAAATGCTTGTTATTTGCAGTGGTTGAAGACTCTCAGTCTCGATCCGGAAACAAACGAGGTACATAGGTACTCGTGGGGCACCGCCTTCCTTGCTAGTGTGATGGACAGTCTTTGCTAAGATTCTAGGTGGAACAAAACATAAATTACGGGATGTATTGCTCATATCTTTTTGTTCTTTTTTCCGTAGTCATGGGCTTACGACCATTTTAAATGCTTGAGGCCTTTTCGGGATACAAAATGGCCTCTAGAAAAACCCACAGGAGGAAGATACCCCTTTGGAGGGACCCAACACAAGGCTAAAGAGACGGAAATGGTCGAAATGAGGAAAACTTTGGATGCTTTGAAAATCGATGACGTGTTTTTTGATCCATATTTGAAACTTGATGAGGATGGAGAAGATGAAGCTGATGACAGAGTATTTTCTGATGTGGCAACCTATGTGGGACCTTTGTTTCATTCAACTGGGTTCGTCATTTTAGATCCTCGTAGAACGCTCAGCCAAATCGGTATTGTCCAGAAAATTGTACCTGCAGACTCTCGTTTTACATTGAGCGTAGACAACTCCCAATTTAAGGACAAATATGTCAAATTGATCTATGAACCAGCATCGTTGATCGAGCATTGGAATGCTCGTTCCCAAGTAGTGAACCAAATGAGTAGAAGAGCGCTTGAAGCTTGTCATGAGACTTCTGAAGCGGATGCAAATTACATAGAATGGTGTCAAGAGTGGGCTCATCTTTATGTGGAAAATTTGGATCAAGAGGCGCAAAGACACTTCAAGAAGGCATAGAGAGAGAGAGAGAGTTCAAAATCAAGGACATCAATGAATGAAGAAGATGATTGGGAGAAGATGGTGGCACGTATACTACTAATTATGTTTGTATATGTTTTTTTTTTAATTATCTATGAATAATTAGAGTATGCATATTTGGTATGAAAAAATCGGTTGAACGAGTTAATTGGGTGGTCAAGGACATGACCCATATGATTAATTCGGGTGAGAAGTTAACGGTACCTGAACAAATATTACTCCGGAATCGAGTTAAAGGCATAATAGTCCCTGAGAAATGAGGTTTATATGCTTATGAAGAGGACCGACCAAGGAGAGATAAGAGGGATAGGTATCCTTCTTCTAGCGACGACTCGGGCACTCCCTCCGGTGAGCAAGTTCAATCAAAGCAAGCCAAAGGTGGTCGAGGTGAAAAAGGTGGCCATGGTCGAGGTGAAAAAGGTGGTCGTGCTGGAACAGGTGCTCGAGGTGGACGTGGTGGAGGTAAAAAGACTCCAATTCAAGGTGGCAGTGGAAGAGGTAAAAAATCTAGAGTTGTAGAACAAGTTGTGGAACATGAGAAAGATGACGATTTGGATGCGTTTATGCGCTCGTCTTTGGAGGAGAATCAAGTGAATGACTATTTACTCTCTTTTTATTATTTTTGTTAGAGCACTGCTCGGTCGAACTCGCAAGCATTGATATCTCAAGCTTGTTTGTCAATGTTAGTGATCAAAACTATAAGTCTTGATTTATGGTATACTTATAGTAATGTCTCGGACTAGGATAAATTGTGTAGTTGAGCATTAGACTTCACGGGGTTCATCAATTGAAGACGAAGAACTATTAAGGAAAGCTTGTGGAACTTCATCAACAAAAGGTATATGGAGACTAAAACTCATCTATCACTTGGAAAATCTATTTCTACTCTATCTCCTCACTGCACCAAATTCTGGGATTAGAAACAGAACAGAGCCATTACTAAAACGGGTTGTAATGGCTTTTGTCTGTTGCAAAAATGGGTGTTACATTTTTTTGTAACGGCAACGGAGCCTATAAAAATTTTGGTTGTAACGGCCTTAGTAACAGCTGTTAGCCATTACGAATTGACATGTGGTAACAGCTCAGGGCCCTTACGATTTTTTTTGCAACAAAGGAGTCGCACATGCTAGAGCCGTTACTACGTGGCACATTAGAAACGTGCTCTGTCCGTTACTACGTGGCAAGTTGAAATTGTTTCAAACCGTGACGAACTTTTTTGTAACAGCAAAAAGATTACCGCTAGTCAACATTGACCTGGTCAAAATCAGTCAATACGACCTTTTGACCTGATCAATATTAACCGGCAGTTCATTTTCAGCCGGAAATACGCCGGAATTCCAATAGCCTGCCTACCCTTTTCATTCAATCACATTCATTTAATTCATATAACTTTTCAATCAAAGATGGACATTCAATTCATCCAAGTACCAAAATTCTTGCAAGGAAGGTTTAGGTGTTGTCTAGGATAACTTTAACATATCTGCTGTGCACTAAAACTAAATCCTGAAGCAGGGACTACACAGCGTCTATCACCGGCAAGCCCTCCTCTCCTGGAGCAATAGAATGGATAAACCTCTTTCTTAACTGCTCAACCTGTATGAACAAAGAAGATGACTTAAAACACTTGGGTGATGCATATGGTAACAAGATGGAGCAACTATAGGACTACATTCCTGAAATGCACATGAAATTATGCGTTGTAACCTGCAACCCACATGTTTATCAGTACAAAGTCTGAAATCGCCAAAGCAAAAGGAGCACTTTGCTTCTCAAATGTTGTATCATCCTGAGTTTAACAAGCAAGATACAATCAGCAACAATACTTGTATGCAATGATCATAAATACTTGAAAAATTGAAACACAAATGTCATAAATCACCTACCCTCTTTATCTTCCATCAATGCCCTCCAACTCTATGGCAATCGTGCCAGGCTCAATACCTACACACTTCGCGACCCAAGCACAGTTCTAATTCCTCATCAAAGGCTGCCTTCTCGCCCTATAAATTTGAGTTTTGAACATGATTAAGAATCTACCTCAAAACCAGATATAACAACCAACGAAAAAGAAAAAGAAACAGTAAAAATTCATACCTCCTTTTGTTTTCCCCATGTTTCCTCTGTGAGCTTCTTTGCATAATCAGGATCATCGCAGACCAAGACGTTGTCGAACATAGTTCCTGATTTCACCTGGAAAATGTGTACATCTTGCTAAATTAGTACCTTTACATTCAAAGAACAACAATGTAAAGCATCAAACAGTAATTAAAACAACAATGTCGAACATAGTCTCTAACGGCCCCATGACGTTCCTGAATTTCTGCCAGGGAGTCCATTACCTGCAAACAGTGGGAATTCTATCTTAAAACTGCAAAGAATTTTCATTACACAAATACATAACAGAAGATAGGCAGAATTAAACAGACCTGGCCTCGCCCGTGTTCCTGAATAGCTTTCTGCAAGATTTGATCACTGTCTCCAGTCACGATCAATTGGTCAATTATCTGTAGGATATCCAACGACATCAAGCTATGTTAATACATACGAAATTGCAACAACTTAGAAGCACCAGATTATTAAGAGGAGAGGTGATAGTACCTGTTCGTCAGCCCTTGAACCCGTCACTGGAGTGGCGATTAAAGATACCAACACAAGATTATAGAGTCAGCACCATGGTGATGGTAAGTCGACTTGCTGAAACTAAAGAACTAAGACATACTTAAATCTAGCACTGAAGGGAATACAAACCTGTAAAGACCCTTCTCTCGACATCCTCTCGGTGCTCTCGGCTGATATGTTGCCTTAAGGTCTGCCAATTTTAGAGGGATTACAACAAATGAGATCTAAAGAAAACTGAAATCTAGGTGGGAAAAGGAAAATTTCAGCTATAAAGGTAATACCTGAAATTCAGCCATCTTATCCTTTAACTTCTTTTGAGCAGCTCTGCAATAAAATATATAAGTTACACAAATGAGTTTTCTGTTCTGAATTTTGTGCATCTTCTTAGTTATATGACTATACATATGACTTCTGATGTCAAAGAACGAGAACCTTGGAACATCAATCTCATTAACATGGTCAGAATTTAGACTGATAAGAAATGTACCAATTACATAGAAAAAAAAGCTATATATAGTTATGACAACAATTCAGCTTTCACTGACAAAGGGTAAACCTAAAATCCTTTGAAACCTAAAAAGATGTGGCATGACAAATCAAGAAAATGCAGAACAAACTAAAATCAAGAAGGGAAAAGTTACCGTTAGAAGGTCATTCATCTTTGGTGAGAGGGATGAATCAAAAGAGTCTAAAGATGATGAGAAAAAGTGGTTTCTACTTTCGACGATAAACTAGTTCCGGGTTTTTTTAAGTTTAGAATGAGAGGAGAGGAGAGAGCGCAGTAAAACAAATCGAATTAGATTTAATTGAAGAAGAAAGACTAAAATCGAAACTAAGATTGAACGAATCGTATTAAAATAACAAAGCTACTGATTTAAATAATGGTGAAGAACGTTGAACAATAACAATAATTCAAAAAAGGTCAAAAATGAATGGAGCTGAAAGATAAGAGGATTACCCGTTTAAGATCCAAAGGAGTTTTAAGAGAAAATTGGAGTTGGAACTGGGTACCAAACATTCACCCATTCACCACCAACACCAGCTCACAATTGAATCTGACTTCAACCCTTTTTCCCATTCTTCCTTCCTGCACTTTCACTAAACATTCATCTAGTCATTCATCTTCAACAGCAACCTTCAACCTGTTCAACCCATTTCAATCTTCTAATTTCTCTCCACTGTTCACACCAGCAGCACCACGAGAACCCTCATTTCAAATCCTCAACTTCATTTCACAATCCACAAAACCAAAAACCTCATCTGAATCAAACCCATCTTCAATTTCAGATCCATTCAAACCTCATCCGAATCTTCTCGTTCTTCGACTGAAACCCTAGATTTCTTCAGGACAGAAGAAGAATAAGGAAAAAGAAGAACAAGAATAAGAGAAATGAGATTCCCTTCGATCTTGTTTTTTTCAGGATTTTGAGTATCTGTATCTTCTCACTGTGTAGAGAGATCGAGAGAGAAGAAGAGGGACGAAGAGGCGGAGATAAACAGATAGAGAAAGAGATGAAAAAATATGGTGTAAGAATAAAATCTAGGGTTTTACTAATGAGATGCATCTCGAGACTAGAATGAAGGTTAGAGATATTACCTTAGAGCATCCACAGTGGGCGAGTATAACCAAAAATTTGGGATGAGATCGTAACACAGTGGGACGGAGTAAAGATCAAATCCCAACCAAAGATCAAATTCCAGACCAAATATGGTCGCGACCAAATCCCAAATTCTAATATAGTCGGGCGTAAATTTAAAGTACGCTTGTTGCTGGGCGTAAATTTAAAGTACGCTTGTTAACAAGCGGAGATTTAAATTACGCCCGATGAAAATTCAAATTAAATAAAAAAGAAAAAGAATGAGGCGGACTTTTAAAGTCCGCCTGATGAAATTTTCGAAAAAATGGGGCGGATTTTTAAAGTACGCCTGATGAAAGTTACAAAAAAATATAAATGGGGCGGACTTTTAAGGTCCGCCTGATGAAAAAAAAAATGGGGCGGACTTTTAAAGTCCGCCTGACGAAATTTTAATCATGTACCGTTGCGTCACAACACGGACTAAACCCAAAATTTGGTCTTTTTTTTGATCTTTGATCTTTGGTTTTGATCGCACCACTGCAGTTGCTCTTAGGCATATACGGTGTAAGATGAAACATAATACCACACATGTGAATTGCACACACACATTTTGAAGGTGTTACGATCCAAGTGTGACCAAGCGTGTAACTCACACGCCTAAAAAAAATTTCGTAAAGGCTAAGCCTTGTTAAAAATTTCAAACTTAGTAACGGTTAGAACCTGTTACGTAACTTTCGTAACGGCAATTTGTAACGGGAATTTCGTAACGGCTTCGTTACGAATCCGGGAACTTGGTGTAGTGCCTATATTGAGACAAAAGTCGTATTACTATATAGTATTTGATTATGCACATTTGAGATTTCGAGCTGAGTTTAACTCGCTTACATATTTCTCGAAATATGTGTTGGTAAGCTTTCGCTTCAACCAAGTTCATGTTATATTCTTGACGAAAGTCAAAAGATGATCACGTGAAAATCGTCGAATAACATCTTACATGGTTTGTGTGATACAATCATATGATGTAGACTTGGAATGTTTCGTTATGATTATTTCAATAACTTGAAAATTGCTTTGATGCTAATAATGTGTGAAAACGGCTATTGTCATCCTCTAAGAAAGTTTCAATGATTGAAATAGAGTTTAGAACTATTGGATTATGAACATAGTATGCATTCTTGCATGTATGTGATCCATGACTGGAACTATAGTATGCATACCCGTATGCGTACTTGTAGTTGTGGAATTCCGGGTACCAAGTACACATACCAGTACGCGTACTTGCGTAAGGTAAAGGTCCGAGAATTTATGCCGGGTTTTGGAAGTGTGCTAAGGTATGCGTACTCATTCGCATACTGTTGAACCCAAACTCAGACCGGCTACTTAGGTATGCGTACCCGTATGCACACTTGAGTGGTTAAAGTTCTAAAATCGGTTTGTTCATGAACTAATACATTTATATATAAAGGAATGCATTCTTTACAAATCGTAGCTATAATGTTTATGAATTGATTCTAGTGAATCAAACCGATTTTTCTTCAATTGTGTTCTTGTATACTTCTATGAGAATATAGCAATTGAACAACTCTTTAACTAATTTCATTTGAGTCATTTGAACTAGTTACGGTTAAGATGAATAAGGTTGCTATGAGAGTGTTCATATAGCTAACTGTCACACCTTCAAATGCCTCTTGCAAATTTTCTGCGAAAGTGTAACCCGGCAGCACAATGGTTCTGTGAATCAAGCTTTACCCACTTATACTTCAGCCTTATAAGTTTGCACCAACGCAAACAACCAACTCTTCAGGTTTATCAGCGGAAGTCTTTAACCTTCTTTCTCTTTGCTTAAACTCATCAAATGCACCCCATAATGCACTCAATTCATGCCATACTTTACCAACAACAATCATCCAACCAAGAACACTTAGAACATGACACAAAAAACTCTTTTTATTTCATCAAAGGGAAGAAATACAAAACTTTCCCACTTAGGGACTTACACAGACTTGTTCGCCTTGAACTAAGCCTTAGTCTTACAAAAACTCTCCTATTTTGAGTCTCTCACTCACATATGCAAGCCTCCCTCCTACATATGATAACCTGACGAATTTTCCATGCCTTATGACTATTTTATACAGCAGATTCACTTGCCAAACCGTACACAACCGTTGCACACGCATGGGACAACCATCTGTCCCATAAAGCAGTTCTGTTAACCGCCAATAACTGTGCCAACTGGCCAGTTCTCTACTAAGCGCAAATCATGCAACACATGTTATCTAGCAGTTAGAACTCTTATCCCATGCTTATAAACTCCTTTATAACCGCTCCTTTTCATCACGCGTCATTGGCATGCTTGTGAAGCTCGTAACTGACTTGCAACCGTCACTTGAGCCGTATTGCACACTTGTTGTGCCATACTGGATTTTGTCTTGCGCAAACATTCAGCTTTCTTGGCCCTGCATACTTATCATTCTAAACTCATGCACGGACAATCCTTATGCTTCAAACATCGAGGCCAGCTCCTTAATCTCACTCTAGTTACTCATGCGTTATATATGCTTCGCTTCGCTAACTTGCATGACAATAGTAATGCCACTCTTGCATTACTAACTTGTTTGCACTTGTCCAAGCTTTGGCCATGCCTGGAACTCATGCATAGACTAATCCTTAGTCTATTCTACTTTATTATATCGTCCTTGAGTTTGGGCTAACACAATTCCATGGACATGCCACTTGCCAACATGACAACATGCCAATTCGCATGTTGCATGTTGCATCTTGCAACTTTGGCTTCGTCTTGCCTTTCTCTCAATGAAGCTTCATTGTGTCGGCCAATAAGCTCCATTACTTGGCCAAGTGTCTTTACAATGTAGTGCTACTATTGCACTTCATTGGCCCTGCAGGGTTATGCCATTCTTGGCACTTGACAGTCTATACAGTATACCGCTATTATGGCTTACGTTGCGCTATTATGGCTTCGTATTGCGCCATTACGACGGGATACTGACTTGGCCTGTAACTATTTGATGCACAATCATTATGCTCACTTGCAGGACCGGTCATAGACCTCCCCCACCTAATCCGTTCAATTTCCTCGTTGAACGCGACTCAGTATGATCACCATACTTGTCTTAACTTTGCTTCACTTGCTTTCAGAACTTTTTCTAAAAATCGGCAACTTCTTTTGGCTAAACCCTTGCCAATGGTCCCCTCCGATTGCATCCGCATCACTTAGCTTTACTACTTTTCCATTGATCTCATATATTTGATCCACTTCTCGGCGTCGTGCACTACGCTTACGTTGTTGCTCAAATCATGCATTAATATCCAAATGCAAACCTGAAATTTTCATTAGCCAACTCCTTTTGGCTTGAATTTCGCCTGAATCATTTGCACCTAAGTGTACACATAAAATGATTCTTATTAATCTGATCACCACGATCATTGCCATAGTCTCTCGCTTCCCGACTTTGCCTTTTGCATCTCACTCAACGTGACAAGGACTTATAAACGACTTGGCTTCATTTTCAATAAGTTTTGCTGGCAACCGCCTTTGGACTTTTGTCCTACATGCCTCTTCGTTAAGCATGTCATAAAGTGCATAGGGGTTTTTCACACTCAAAATACCCAAGTCTGCCACTTCATGCCTTGCCAAGTTCTGTTTGTGCCAACAACATCCAAGAACTCGTTTCTCTGGATTTGGCTACCAAGTATATACTCTTTATAATTATGCCATGTTGCATATTCGAACTGAACTTGCAAGTTTACTTTACTTAACCCACTAAAGCAAAACTATTGACTTGCATAGCCCATCTTCGCAACTGTGACTAACTATCTTTTGGACATAATGTAACTAACCTTTTAGCCGTCCATATGCATTGCCTTGAAAGCCAATAGGTCTCCAACTATTTCTTTGAACTACATTGCATGTTGCCTGGAAAGAGTGTGCATCTTTCTCTAGACCATGAGTTATACCCAACTCATGCTTGCTGATGAAATGATTTCTAACTTGCTGCATTGCTTGCACTAAAACCGCCCATCTGCCATCGTGCCATGTTGCAATTCCCAAACAGCAATATCACTTCTACATCAACTAGGACCCTTGTCCTATGCTTTGCTTATTAGCTTTCAACTTATCTTGCTATTGCATACGTTAGGCTAAGTATGCTACTTATAACATCTCCCCATGAACTAGCTTTACTTCGTAAATAAAGAGGCAAGACTTTATAAACCAAAACACCTTCATTCATTACTGCTCTTACATAACAAGACCATGTACCATTACATGATTGATCCACCGATCACTTTTGGAAAGCTAAAACTTCATTAACAAAGCAACTTGCTTACACCAAATCAAAGTATATACAAACTTGAAGACTCAAATAAAAGTCTGTACAACCAAACTCTACAGACAGAGCTTGAAACAACCAACAACTAAAGCTATTCCAAACAAGATCAAAAAATGCCACATTTTCTGCACTAGGTGTTGCCAATGGAGACAGCAACACACCTTCTTGTTTTTAGCTTAGTTTTTACTTTTGTCGAAGTGAGCGACAATTTTTCTACGAGGTCTCTTCCTTGAACCTTCACTTCGTCCTTCACGAGTCTTGCTAGAATGACTCCCATAGTCATCCCCAACTGATGCATTGAGTTGCGCCTTGAGTGGATAGCTTCTAGCGAAGTGTAAACCTTTGCAAATGAAACATCCCCTATACTTCCGGGCTGAAGGGAGTAGTTCCTCTTCCTTAGGTTCATGCTTGCGCTTACTGCCAACAGATTTTTCCTTTCCTTTGTATTTTCCTTCGCAGCTTTGCACATCTTCAGTCGTTGTGCTATTGGCAATCTTTCTTACCGTCTGCATAACCATCTGGATAATCTGCACTTTGCGCTTCTTAAGTTTAGCAATCACACTTGAACTTGCGCCAACCAGAAATTGGAACATCTGATCTTCTTCACTCATGCCACGTACTTCTTGCACCAATGCAAGGAAGTTTTAAGCATAAGCATGTGGTGTACCCCTCATTTTTAGCCTACGCAAACTCTCTCTTGCATACCAAGCACCATTGCTTGGCCAGAACTGACATCTCAGTCCATCTTTCATGTCATTCCATGACATAGGATTGGTATAACCAGCAGCTTCATCTTCTTGCAGCATAGTTCTCCACCAAACCTTTGCATCACCACAAGGTAATTGCCTGCGAGAGTTACTTTTTGTCCTTCCCCAGTTCCATTTGCCACTAAGTATGCCTCAACGCCATACAAGAAATTCTCAATTTCTCTAGCATTTCTGGAACCTGCGTAAATTCTTGGCTCGGAGACTCGATTTGAGCTTTCTCCATGCACGTTTGCCCCTACAAACATGTCGTTACTGATTAACCCGCGAATGCTTGCCACTTCCTCTGACATTTGCTTCACATGGCTTGTTAGTATGGTATTTATGTCACTTAATTGCACCTTCAATTCAGTCACTTTACTATTGGTTTCACAATTTAATAAGGTAGCATCACACACCTTGTCTTCAATGTCGCCTACCCTTTCGTCAAATTCTTTAAACCAATCTGTAGTTCTTCCTTCAAGTAAATATAACCTGACCTTATCTTCAGAAACAAGAGGATTATCAAGGCCATCATAGCCCATGTCTATGGTCAAATTATCAAGATCACCATACTCCTCAAGCTGATCAAACGTACCCGGTAGTTCTTCATCAATCATCATGCCATTAGAATTCATTTCTAATGCAAAACTCTAAAAAAAAATGCGCCACTTACTTGCTTACAGGAAAATAGCTTAAGAGAGAAAGAAGTACTTGTGTACTATCCAAAAAATACACTCGAACTGTGTACCAAACACAACTCTGATACCCCAACTGTCACACCTTCAAGTGCCTCTTGCAAATTTTCTGCGAAAGTGTAACCCGGTAGCACAATGGTTCTGTAAATCAAGCTTCACCCACTTGTACTTCAGCCTTATAAGTTTGCACCAATGCAAACAACCAACTCTTCAGGTTTATCAGCGAAAGTCTTTAACCTTCTTTCTCTTTGCTTAAACTCATCAAATGCACCCCATAATGCACTCAATTCATGCCATACTTTACCAACAACAATCATTCAACCAAGAACACTTAAAACATGACACAATCAACTCTTTTTATTGCATCAAAGGGAATAAGTACAAAACTTCCCCACTTAGGGACTTACACAGACTTCTTCGCCTTAAACCAAGCCTTAGTCTTACAAAAACTCTCTTATTTTGAGTCTCTTACTCACATATGCAAGCCTCCCTCCTACATATGATAACCTGCCGAATTTTCCATGCCTTAGGACTATTTATACATCAGATTCACTTGGACAAACCATGCACAATCGTTGCACACACAAGGGACAGCCATCTGTCCCATAAAGCAGTTCTGTTAACCGCCAATAACTGTGCCAACTGGCCAGTTCTCTACTAACTCGCTCCAATCATGAAACACCTATTATCTAACAGTTAGAACTCTTCTCCCACGCTTATAAACTCCTTTATAACCGCTCATCTTCATCACGCGTCATTGGCATGCTTGTGAAGTTCGTAACTGACTTGCAACTGTCACTTGAGCCGTATTGCACACTTGTTGTGCCATACTGGATTCTGTCTTGCTCCAACATTCAGCTCTCTTGTCCCTGCATGCTTATCATTCTAAACTCATGCATGGACAATCCTTATGCTTCAAACATCGAGGCCATCTCCTTAAGCTTACTCTAGTTACTCATGCGTTATATATGCTTCACTTCGCTAACTTGCATGACAATAGTAATGCTACTCTTGCATTACTAACTTATTTGCACTTGTCCAAGATTTGGCCCTGCCTGGAACTCATGCATAGACTAATCCTTAGTCTATTATACTTGCTTGCATCATCCTTGAGTTTGGGCTAACTCAATTCCATGGACATGCCAACATGCCAATTCGCATGTTGCATGTTGCATCTTGCAACTTTGGATTCGTCTTGCATTTATCTCAATGAAGCTTCATTGTGTCAGCCAATAATCTCCATTACTTAGCCATGTGTCTTTACAATGTAGTGATACTCTTGGACTTCATTGGCCCTGCAGGGTTATACCATTATTGGCAATTGACAGTCTATACAATATACCACTATTATGGCTTACGTTGTGCTATTATGGATTCGTATTGTGCCATTACGAGGGATACTGACTTGGCCAGCAACTCTGTGATACACAATCATTATGCTCACATGCAGGACCGATCATACTAACCTCGATTAATTATTGTTGAGCCAACATGGTGTACATGTTTAGGTACGATTACTTAAACCTAAATTAGGGTACATTTCATTTTTGCATAACAAGATAAGTTCGATTTAACGGTTGAAAGATATTAGCTTGAGTGTAATCATGTTTTCATCTATCGGTGAATATTGAATGCTTTGTTACCAAGGTAACTTAGATTGCAGACCCTGATTTGAAAACTATATAAGGGAGAACTGTAGCAACTGGAAACCTAATCTCGACACCTCCTGTGTGATACTAGTTGCGACTAGAGTCGATTCTCCTTTAACCTTAGGTTTTTCACGAAACCCTATAGGTTAACGACTTGAAGACTTCATTGGGATTGTGAAGCCATACCCAACTATTTTCTTTGTAGTTGCGTGTTCTGATCTTGACATGTTCTATCGTATTGAGTACTATCTTCTATAAGATTTTCTCGAGATTGATCTACGATAGGCAAGATAAAAAGTAGTCACAAACATCTTCGTCTCATCATTTGTGATTCCACAATATCTTGTTTCGCTACTATACGATTAAGATTATTGTGAGGTGATTGATAATACTAGGCTGTTCTTCGGGAATATAAGTCTGGTTTATCAATTGGTTCCTGTGCACCTTGATTTATCAAAAGACGGAACAAAACTCGTAGGTATTTCTGTGTGAGACAGATTTTTTTATCAAGTCTTCGACTTTGGGTCGTAGCAACTCTTGGTTGTGGGTGAGATCAGCTAAGGAAATCAAGTGCGTAGAATCCTGCTGGGGTTCAGAGACGTAAGGAACGCAGCTGTACCTTGATCAGTGTGAGATTGATTAGGGCTCAACTACATTCCAGTCCGAAGTTCATTGGTAGTAGGCTAGTGTATATAGGGGATTAATACAGTGTGGTGTTCAAAGCTGGACTAGGTCCCGGGTTTTTCTGCATTTGCGGTTTTCCTCGTTAACAAAATTCTGGTGTCTGTGTTATTTCTTTTCTGCATTATATTTTGTTATATGATTGAAATATCACAGGTTGTGCGTTGAATCGATCAATTGGTAAATCCAACCTTTGGTTGTTGATTGAAATTGATTGATCCTTGAACATTGGTCTTTGGTGCCGTTCAAGTTACTTCTCTTATATTCAATCGGGCTCGTAAATTCCTATTTGCTGATTGCAGATTGAATTTAGAAATAGAGATATAAACTCTATGATATACTTTTCTCTAGATTGAGTCTGAAAAACCGGGGGTCTAACAACCACACCCAATATTTCGCTTAGCAATCTGTATGGACAAACTCCGATATACTTTCTAGAAAATCAACTAGACAGTAAGACTCAATCTAGATAAAAAGTATATCAAAGAGTTTATATCTCAATCTCTCGATTTGATATATACTCAAGCAAATAGAAATCTGCGAGTCTTTATCAAATACTAGAGAGATAATTTGGATGGTACCAAAGACCAATATCCAAGTGTCAATCAATTTAAATCAACAACCAAAAGGTCGGATATTCTAATTGATTGAACAACGCACAACCTGTGATATTTCAATTATATAACAAAATATAATGCGGAAAAGAAATAACACAGATACCAGAATTTTGTTAACGAGGAAACCGCAAATGCAGAAAACCCCCCGGACCTAGTCCAGATTGAACACACATTGTATTAAGCCGCTACATACACTAGCCTACTCCAAGCTAATTTCGGACTGGATTGTAGTTGAACCCCAATCAATATCCGACTGATCCAAGGTACAGGTATGCTCCTGTTAGAGCACTGCTCGGTCAAACTCGCATGCGTTGCTATCTCAAGCATGTTTGTCAATGTTAGTGATCAAAAATATAAGTCTTGATTTCTAGTCTATTATAACTAAGTCTCAGACTAGGATAGTAAGTGTAGTTGAGCTGAAGGACTTCATGGCGATTCATCATACAAGTGGAAGAACTACTCAAGGAACCGATGGAACTTCTCGACAAAAAGGTATGTGAAGACTTGAACTTGTCTGTCACTCAAAAGTATATCTATTCTATCTCCTACTTCTTGAGAAAAAAGTCGTATGCTATATATATATATATATACTTAGATTATACACATTTGGTATTTCGACCAGAGTATACCTCGCCTATCTATATCTCGAAATATGTATTGATAAGCGTTTCGCTTCGACCATGTTTTTCTTTACCTAGTGACACAAGTCATGTATGTTTCGATCATCTTGAAAATTGCTTTGACGATAAAGAGTGTAATAACTATATAACGTCCTCTAAGAATGTTTCAATGGAATGAGAGTTTAGATTACATAACCATAGTGGACATAAGTATGTTATGGAAACACATATGTGCATAAGTCCCATGCTGGAAATCGGCTAGTAGCCAAGTCCGCGAACTGCCGAAGTTCTCAAACCCTAGTATTTCTGCTGAGTTATCAAATTATGTTGCTGATGAGTGCCAAATATTGTATATATTTATCCCTTTTTGTTGGCATTTAACTCATATGTTGTGCATTAATTCTACATTTTATCCCATATTCTGTATTTTCATTGTTTTCAAGAATAAATATTTTTCTTAATTAATTTTGCATTTTTAGGTACCAAATAAAGTTTAGATGACTTGCAGAGCGGAAAAGAGCAGAAAAGTAGTGAAAAGCCGGAAGAAATTACGCAAGGAAGCCGCGAAGAATGGTGCGCATAAGCCCAAAAGACTAGAAATGGGCTCAAGAAGGAAGAATTGCTCTTAAAGAAGATATGGGCTTGGCATACCCAAGGCCCAAAACCCTTACCCAAACCCATTTTCTATAACCAAAACCGCCTCCATTCTCAGCCGTCAGATTGGATCCAACTCATCATCCTACGGTCGCTCATTCATAGAGCATCAAAATCTGAAGTCTCTGACAAACACCACAGCGCTTAAATTCCAAGCCTTCAGATTAGATTGTATTTGAATCCAACGGTCGCTCCTATGCCTGTGCATCAAAATTAGATACTCCCGCTTTACACTACAGTACCTAACATCATCTAGCACCGTTGACTTTGTTGTATTTCACAATCCAACGGTCGAAGTGATTCATCTCTCATACCACCGTTAGATCTACCAACCATCTTCGTATCCAACGTCTTTCACACGCTGATCATCAGATTCTGTCCCGCTACACACCATAGCGACCGAACCCTATGACCTAACCAAACATCCCCTTCTTCCCAAAACAATCGACCTTCACCTTCTTCCTCTCCACCATACCCTGTGCAGAACCACCACCATCACCCTGCAACAGCCATCTCTACCACCTAACCGCCACCAAATTATCTAACCACCACAGCCCACTCTCACCACCTAACTCGTATGATGATTTTCAATCATCTTCATCAATTCCACACGCCACTGAGGTCGAGTGATTTTGATGAAAGTGATTGCATGTCTTCAAATAACGACAGCAAGGCTATGGAGAGGTAGAGGAGTACAAATGGAAGCATGGGTCGAGAAGAATTGGGAGTTATCACATCAAATTAGGTAAAATATCTAACCTAATTTTGACTGATTTGGGGGAAACTTGTAGAAACCTAATTGAGTGTTGTGGACTATAAATTGAGGGTTGTGGGTGTGTTGTAAGGGATATCTCTGGACTAGCCAGTGTATCCCCATGAGGGCTGGACTAGCCAGTTCCTCTTGGGTAGATTTTTCTTCCCTGTTTTGTATTTGTAGATTTAATTTTAATTTTCAATTTTAATTCCAAATTCAGTTTTAGTTTATCTTGTTTCAATTCAGTTTGTTTTATGTTTTAATTCACATTTCATTCTAGTTCACATGTTAGTTTGTAGTTCTCTGTTTAGTAAATGTTTTTTTTTGTTGCTGTTATGTGAGCTCACATGTGTATGTGTATAGCTAGGCTGAGATGATGCCTTAAGTCACTGTTAGTGGTGGAATGTTAGGTTATAATTCATGTAATTAGAATTGATTGAGAAATGGAGGAAATTAGTGCTCAACTGTGCTTGTGATTGATTGTGCTGTCAAAAGACAATCAATGCTAGGAGTAAACAGTTGAGCAAGCTTTTTATCTTTCCATTCCATTTATGTACGCCCTGGAACATAGGCAGGCTTGAACCTTCACCTAGATCCATTAGGGACAGGGATTTAACATAGAATTACACTATCTGGCTAGGTCACAAGGTGGATTCATAACCTAGTTGTGTTGTTTCTCTGTTTTGTATCTGTAGTTTTGCTCCCCTGCCATTGCCCTTGGCTTAGGCCTTGGTTTGCAACTGTCTTGATTTATCACTACCACATTGCCACTACCATACCATTGTATATGCCACTGTCACCTTTAACTCACCTTGTATAGGCCCTGTTTTGCTCTCTTTGCTTCATTGTGTCATTGTCACTCATTGCATTTAGATTAACTAGCTTAGGAATGCTTCAATACACCCCAAGTCCCTGTGGAATGAGCCTGTTCTTGCACACAAGCTACAACTGACCCTGTGCACTTGCAGGTATCACTGTAGGCATCCATTTATTGTCTTATTTTCACATCTTTAAATGCCTACCAAGTTTTTGGCGCCGCTGCCGGGGACTTGGCGCTGTGTGTTGATTTGTTCTTTGCTGTTTTGTTGCATTCACTTTCATCTTCATATTTGCATCATAGTTCATTGCATTTGCATCTTTCACTGCATTGCATACTCATTTGCATATTGTTCACTTACATTCCTGCATCATAGCTTGCATCTTTACTCACTTTCTGCTTTGAGCCAGCAGGTACCTGCCTATCCTGCTGCTTTTGCTGTGGAGCTGCTGCTGCTGCTGCTCCTGTGCTTGCTGTACTCCTGCTCTCCTGCTGAGCTGCTGTGCTTGTGCTGCTGTGGTGCTCCTGCTTGTGCCAGGCCAAGACTGCTGCTGAGCTGCTGTGGCCCATGTTGCTGCCTGTTGCTGCTAACTGCTGCTGCCTTCTGCACCTGTTGCTCTGCTGTGGCCCTATGAACCTGCAAAGCCTGCTGTTGTGCTGTTGCTGCTGCTGCTGATCTGCTCCTGCTGCTAGGCCTGAAGTGGTGCTGCTGCCATTCATAAGCCAAGCCCAACTGGGCCTTGAGTATTGAAGCCAAAGCTTAGGATGATCCAAAGCCCAACTGGGCTTTTGCAACCAAACTGAGCAGCTGGGCTGTGCTTAAGCAAGTAAGCCTAAACCCATTAAGAGAACCCAACCTGTGGGCTTCCATTTTTAATTTGTGGGCTTGTAATAATTTTTTCCATTTTTCTGTTGGGTTTGTAATTAATTTCTTGTGGGCTTGTTTGTTTAATTTCTTGTGGGCATGGTTTTAGATTGATTTGGGCCTGTTATTTAAATTAAAGAAAACTGAACTTTTGAAAGCCCAGTTGGGCCTCATATTTTAGTTAGTAGCTAGCCAAAGCCCAACTAAATTTCTGGGACTGTGGGCTTAACATCCATTTGAAAACAAAACATTTACACTGTGGGCTTGACCCAAAAACAGAAAACGTTTTCAAAAGCCCAGTTGGGCCTCGACCTTTGGCTATTTAAGAGCCCAAATTTCAAATTGTTACATGGGCTTGTTTCTGAACTGTGGGCCTGAACCAAAGTTCAAGTGGGCCAAAATTTCAAAATTCCAAAAACCAACAGTGAGCTTTACTCGCCAGCAGTGGGCCTGTTTTTCAAAAACGTAGCTGGGCTTCGCAAAACCCAACAGTGGGCTTGGCCTTTTATCCCATTTAAACCAAAAGTTTTTTCTTTAACCCATTAAAAACCAAAAGGCTTTGCTCCCTTTAAAAACCAAAATTTTTCCTCATCCCATAAAAAACCAAATTTCTTTTCCAAAATTCCCAAGAAACACAAAGCTCTTTGCTCCCTTTAAAAAAACCAAAAGTTTCCAAATGTCTCCCGCCAAAACCAAATGTCTCCCGACAAAACCAAATTTTCCCCGAAAAGTCCAATCCCATTAAAAACCAAATTTTCTTGTACATAATCCAGTAGATAAAATTTCTTAAAACCCTTTTGTTCCGTTTGTATATATTTTGCTAATCCAATGTGACTCTTAACTGAAATATGTTGGAGTTTTGCCTTGGATAACGGAGTTTTAATTCTGCTTTCGCCGAAATCGGGTATTCTCTCTCCTTTTACTCTACTCAGCATGTCCCTTTTCATATGTTGTATTATAATTTTGTTCATATTTTGAAACATTGAGGACAATGTTTAGTTTAGGTTTGGGGGTATAGAGTAGATACCACGATAATATGCCATAATTGAAAACAGAACTCCCTCTTTCTGAAAAAATTTAAAAAATTCCAAAAAAATTAAAAAATTGAAAAAAAAAAACATAAAAATGGAGCTCATTTACCTTGAAATGTTGACTCTTGTGCAAATATGTAATTATTAGGAGTCTTAGTCTAGATATTTAGGCACCCTGATTCTAGCACAATTCACATAGTGATAAGAAATTTGCACGCGCACGATCTACCAATACATGTATAGCCTCGATCTTCAAGGTGTTTGATAGGAAGTCACGATTGCCAATCACTTTAGAATACTGAACGAAACTTGACTAGCTTTTTCTTTGGTTGGTTGGGATAGAAGGTGGAGGTTACATTAAGAAAGACAACCATCGAATTTAACTGGGTGCATCAAAAAGGGGTACCTCTTGCAAAGTGTCATGTAATCTTTTGTTTCCTTTTGTATATGTATCAAAAGTGTTTCCTTATTCAAAAAAATACAAAAAAAAATAAAAAAAAAATACAAAAAAAATACAAAAAAAAATCAAGTATTTATCAATTCCATCCTCTCTTGTTCCAAAAATAAAAGAGAGTAGTCAATGTAAATAAGAGTCATGTAAATAGTCATTTTGTTGTTTCATTGTAATAAGCAAGGAGGGTGTATGCCATTGATGTACAACGCGAGTAATTGTGAAATACCTCCAACTCATTCACAATTCTCGTAAAGTCCGGACAGCTAGCTAGATTTCGACCTTGGTTCTTAGCCTGAGAAACTATCTCTTGGTGATTAGTAGTCATAACATCCGATCTTTCTTTATACATGTGTAGATACACTTTACACTCTTATCACATGTCTTTATTTGTTATCAGTGCTAGGATTGTGCCTTTGATAGCTAGATTGACATCTCCATTTTGATGTGAGCTTAAACTGACTTGCACATGTCACATTTCATGGAATCTGAGCTTATATTTTGGCCTAGAACTTTGTAGGTACGTTCTAAGCAAACCTTCACGAGACTTCACTCGTCCACTAGGGACACTTAGTGGTTTAAAAGGCTTAGTGCATACGCTAAATGCATTCGGGAAACCAGCGACAGTGGTATAGTTAGGATTTCCTTAGTTTTGTTTTACTTGAGGACAAGTAAAATTCAGGTTTGGGGGTATTTGATGAGTGCCAAATATTGTATATATTTATCCCTTTTTGTTGGCATTTAACTCATATGCTGTGCATTAATTCTACATTTTATCCCATATTCTGTATTTTCATTGTTTTCAAGAATAAATATTTTTCTTAATTAATTTTGCATTTTTAGGTACCAAATAAAGTTTAGATGACTTGCGGAGCAGAAAATAGCAGAAAAGTAGTGAAAAGCCGGAAGAAATTACGCAAGGAAGCCGCGAAGAATGGTGCGCATAAGCCCAAAATACTAGAAATGGGCTCAAGAAGGAAGAATTGCTCTTAAAGAAGATATGGGCTTGGCATACCCAAGGCCCAAAACCCTTACCCAAACCCATTTTCTATAACCAAAACCGCCTCCATTCTCAGCCGTCAGATTGGATCCAACTCATCATCCTACGGTCGCTCATTCATAGAGCATCAAAATCTGAAGTCTCTGACAAACACCACAGCGCTTAAATTCCAAGCCTTCAGATTAGATTGTATTTGAACCCAACGGTCGCTCCTATGCCTGTGCATCAAAATTAGATACTCCCGCTTTACACTACAGTACCTAACATCATCTAGCACCGTTGACTTTATTGTATTTCACAATCCAACGGTCGAAGTGATTCATCTCTCATACCACCGTTAGATCTACCAACCATCTTCGTATCCAACGTCTTTCACACGCTGATCATCAGATTCTTCTGTCCCGCTACACACCATAGCGACCGAACCCTATGACCTAACCAAACATCCCCTTCTTCCCAAAACAATCGACCTTCACCTTCTTCCTCTCCACCATACCCTGTGCAGAACCACCACCATCACCCTGCAACAGCCATCTCTACCACCTAACCGCCACCAAATTATCTAACCACCACAGCCCACTCTCACCACCTAACTCGTATGATGATTTTCAATCATCTTCATCAATTCCACACGCCACTGAGGTCGAGTGATTTTGATGAAAGTGATTGCATGTCTTCAAATAACGACAGCAAGGCTATGGAGAGGTAGAGGAGTACAAATGGAAGCATGGGTCGAGAAGAATTGGGAGTTATCACATCAAATTAGGTAAAATATCTAACCTAATTTTGACTGATTTGGGGGAAACTTGTAGAACCCTAATTGAGTGTTGTGGACTATAAATTGAGGGTTGTGGGTGTGTTGTAAGGGATATCTCTGGACTAGCCAGTGTATCCCCATGAGGGCTGGACTAGCCAGTTCCTCTTGGGTAGATTTTTCTTCCCTGTTTTGTATTTGTAGATTTAATTTTAATTTTCAATTTTAATTCCAAATTCAGTTTTAGTTTATCTTGTTTCAATTCAGTTTGTTTTATGTTTTAATTCACATTTCATTCTAGTTCACATGTTAGTTTGTAGTTCTCTGTTTAGTAAATGTTTTTTTGTTGTTGCTGTTATGTGAGCTCACATGTGTATGTGTATAGCTAGGCTGAGATGATGCCTTAAGTCACTGTTAGTGGTGGAATGTTAGGTTATAATTCATGTAAATAGAATTGATTGAGAAATGGAGGAAATTAGTGCTCAACTGTGCTTGTGATTGATTGTGCTGTCAAAAGACAGTCAATGCTAGGAGTAAACAGTTGAGCAAGCTTTTTATCTTTCCATTCCATTTATGTACGCCCTGGAACATAGGCAGGCTTGAACCTTCACCTAGCTCCATTAGGGACAGGGATTTAACATAGAATTACACTATCTGGCTAGGTCACAAGGTGGATTCATAACCTAGTTGTGTTATTTCTCTGTTTTGTATCTGTAGTTTTGCTCCCCTGCCATTGCCCTTGGCTTAGGCCTTGGTTTGCAACTGTCTTGATTTATCACTACCACATTGCCACTACCATACCATTGTATATGCCACTGTCACCTTTAACTCACCTTGTATAGGCCCTGTTTTGCTCTCTTTGCTTCATTGTGTCATTGTCACTCATTGCATTTAGATTAACTAGCTTAGGAATGCTTCAATACACCCCAAGTCCCTGTGGAATGAGCCTGTTCTTGCACACAAGCTACAACTGACCCTGTGCACTTGCAGGTATCACTGTAGGCATCCATTTATTGTCTTATTTTCACATCTTTAAATGCCTACCAGTTGCATGAGCCAAGTTCGCGAACCCAGTCCGCGAACCATCGATGCTCTCGAACCCGAGAATTTCTGTTGGAGTTTGAAAACTCTTTCAAGTACTTCAATTCCGCGAACCTAGTCTGCGAACTTGTATAGGTTATATATCTAAATATGATTTCTGAACTTAACTCATAAAGACTAAGGAATGCTTTTGCAAACCGTGGCTATAAAGTTCATGAACCGATTCATGTGAATCGAATCATCTTTGCTTCAATTTTTTCTTGTGTAGTACATGATATTTCCTTGCAATTGAAAAACTCTCTAACTAGTTCATGTGAGTCATTTGAACTAGTTATGGTGAAGAAGAAAATGGTTGGTATGAAATGCTCAAATGGCTAACCTTTTGGTTGACTATTATTGAACCAACGACGCACATGTTTGGGTACGGTTTACAAACCTAGAAGCGTGCAGTTCATTTGTGTATGACAAGCTAAGATTTTTGATCTAACGGTTGAGATATATTAGCTTGAATCTAAATCAGGTTTTCATCTAACGGTGGATAACGTTTGCTTTGTGAGCAAGCGAAACCCTGATTTGAAAGACTATATAAGGGAACATCTAGCAACTCTACAAGCTAATCCCCACACGTCCGTATGATACTAGTTTGTAAGATAGAGTCGGTTCTCCTTTAACCTTTGGGTTTCTTCTTCTAAAACCAGGTTAACGACTTAAAGACTTCATTGGGATTGTGAATCCATACCGATACTACTTTTATCGTAGTTGTGTGATCTGATCTTGCATCTTCTATCGTACGAGTACAATCAGATTGATTGGCTTGAGATCGTGAGAGTTCTCCGATAGGCAAGATAACATCTTCGTCTCATCGTTTGTGATTCCACGACGTCTTGTTTCGCTACCATACGATTAAGATTGTTGTGAGGTGATTGATTAATCTAGGCTGTTCTTCGGGAATATAAGACCGGATTATCAATTGGTTTCTGTTCACCTTGATTATATATCAAAAGACGAAACAAAAACTTTGGGGTTTTTCTGTGGGAGATAGATTTATCCTTTGATAGACTTGTCTGTGTAAGACAGATTTGTTTATTGTTAAAGCCTGCGATTTTGGGTCGTAGCAACTCTTAGTTGTGGGTGAGATCAGCTAAGGGAATCAAGTGCGTAGTATCCTGATGGGATCAGAGGCGTAGGGGTGCAACTGTACCTTGGATCAGTGGGAGACTGATTGGGGTTCAACTACAGTCCAGTCCGAAGTTAGCTTGGAGTAGGCTAGTGTCTGTAGCGGCTTAATACAATGTGTATTCAATATGGACTAGGTCCCGGGGTTTTTCTGCATTTTCGGTTTCCTCGTTAACAAAACTTCTGGTGTCTGTGTTATTTCTTTTTCGCATTATATTTGTTATATAATAGAAATAATACAGGTTGTGCGTTTGGTCTAATCAATTAGAAATCCGACCTTTGGTTGTCGATTGATATTGATTGATCCTTGGACATTGGTCTTCGGTACCGTCCAAGTTATTCCTTGTATTTGATTAGTACTCACAGTTTCGGTTTGAGGAAATCAAATAAGGATAGAGATATAAACTTGTTGATATACTTTTAATTGATTGAGTCTTGTTGATTCTCTTAAAAGTGTATTCGAGTTTGTCCATACAGATTGCTATGCGAAATATTGGGTGGTGTTGTTAGACCCCCGCCTTTTCAATTGGTATCAGAGCAGGCAAACACGTTCAAGACCTTACAAGTATGTGTTTATAGCAATCTAACTCTATGAACAGTAGTGCTACCTCAATAAAAGCACCACCAGATCCAGGGATTTCAGAAGTCTCTTCCATGACTGATTTAATAAAATCTGTAGAAGAAATTCTATCTAAACCTCCACTAGGTTTAAAATCCCTTGAAGTTTTTCAGGACTTGAAAAGAAGCTTGAGAGCTTATCTCTTGATGTTGATTTATACTACCAGAAAGAGCAAGAATCTCTTGACAGGCTAAATCAAGTTATGATGAATAATGTTCATGTTGAGGTTGATATTGATTTACTAATCAGTGAGAGCAATGCTCCTCCTCTACGTAATCCAATTAGTTGTGATAAACTAAATGAATTACAAGAGGAGTTTAAATCTCAGTTAATTGAGTGTATCACCTCAAAGCATGAATTGATTCGTTGTTCAATTCCTGATACTTCCTATCAAGATAGTAGTATTGTCTTCTTTTTATGAAGAATCTATGACGTCTCTTTTTATCAAAAGAGTTTCCCTTCGCAGTACTAAAAACTATCTGCAGAAACTGGTTTTTATAAGTTACAAAACAAGAAATCAGAAACACAAATCTTTTTGGGTTCTCTTGAAGTTCTTTGATAGTCTTATAAAAACAGTTTCTTGGGTGTCTCTCTACACTACGAGATGTAAGAGTTGTTGGAAAGAATCTCTCTCATGGTGTTATGGTATTCAATCACTGTTAGATTAATGTCCTCCTTACCAAACACGTCCTTGGAGACCACACAAGCCCTTCGCACGTGTTGGTTCAAGAACCGTCTCTTATACGAGTCCAGTGCGCGAACGTTGCAAGTGTTTTGTTCAACACCAAAAAGGGAAGAGAGTCTCTTACTCGTTATTTTCATCCTCTTCTTTCACAGTTCGAGTACTTTAGAGAAACACCAATAGTTCGTGTACTTCCTCATCCTTCTTGCTTGATTCCTCAATCATCTTACAAAGTGCTTACATCCTTGAAATCGGAAGAGGACGCTACATCTTGGGTCAAAAAAGGTTTGCTCAAACAAGTTTGGAGTCGTGTTCCACCATTAGCATCAGTTCGCAAACCAAGTAAGTTTCGCAAGCTTCTCGTTCTCATTCTTTACCAAAAATGTTTTCTAGAAAGAGAGCTAATCGGGGTGAAAGTTCGGGTATCCAAAATCGTGATGAGTCCTTTAGCGACCCAAGCATGAGAATTAGGTTCGTGAACTCTAAGGCTCGAGATTACTATGTGGAGTATAGTACTAAGTAGATGGTCTGTAGAACTTAACCCTGTAGAACTTAAAGTAGATGGTCTTAAGTAGATATTGAAAAAATATATAACCATGTAGAACTTAAAGTAGATGGTCTTCCTGAGTTCTTTGAGAATCATGATTAGGGTATTATTAATCGTCCCATGGGTACTGCCTATATGGAACTAACAGCCCAATTTCCGACTATGCAAACTGCACCTTCAAGACCATTGTTGAGGGAATATTTTTTGTTGTGGATCGTCAATTTATTGCTTATCTTCTGAACCTGACCCATGTTGGTGACTTTATTTTACCACCTCCTGAGCATTTGAGACCATCCCCAAATATGCTCTCAAACTTCCTTCTTGCAAGGGATGTTTCTTAGAGTGAAGGAAAAATTGATGCCCATGATGCTGCATTGTTCCTCAAGGCTGCTGGAAAATTACTAGTAGCCAATCTGATGCCCATTACTCTTGACAGACAGACATGGACCAAGCCTCTCACAGAATTGATTTATTATGTTGTTGAAGGAAGGAATATTGACTTCAGTGCGCTCATTATTCACCAGATGATAAGTGTCAGACAGGTTACAATAAAGACTCCTGGGTTCCCTTGTCTTATCTCAAGGATCTGCAGTCATTTTGGAATTGTTGTTGTTGGAAAAAATCTTGGAGGACCAATAGTCTTAACCATGAATAGCATTGCAAAAATTTCCAGAGCTCCAGAAGTTACCAATTATGATCTTCTTCGTCTCCGACATGAAAATGAAGTCTTGAAAGAACAATTGGATTATGCCCAAACAACATATCCTGAACTGGCGGAAAAGTTTTATGAAATAACTAGGGGTATGAGTTAAACTTTTTTGCTCTCTATGGTTAATAAAATTCGTGCCATTATCTGTTTAAACTTCTTATGTTGAACTCAAGTTATTTCTATGTTTGTAATAACTCTTATGTTTAGCCTTGAATGAGGTGATCTTTCAATTAAATTGCTACATGTGATAGATCTATAAGAAGTACAAATATATTTTGTCAAAAGTAAAGTCGTTCATGATTGGCATTCATGTACTGATTTAAGGATGAATAGACTTTTGACAACACACAAAAGTTAAGCCTATATTGTCAATTCTTTGATGGAAGATAGGTTAGAATCTTTTGTGAACAAGGATAAAGTCTATTATTGTTATGCAAATAATGATTGAAAATAGAATAGATCCTTGTGTATTCCACAATATTGATCTTCTTTGACTCATATCCTATGAAATACTGTGAGGCTCTGTAATATGTCTTATGTTGAGCACGATACGACTAAGTTGATTATTTTTGATTAGTTTGGTTGGTTGTTCCGTAAGGTATGTTATGTTGAGCATTTGTAAACTAAATTAGTCATCTCGTTTGGTTATTTAGTTATTTGCTCCGTAAGTTCTCTTATGTCGAGCAAAACAAATGACAATTAAATTGATTACTTTCGTGATTAGTTTGGTTGTTTATATTCCAATTAGATTAATTATAGGTTCTCTTGTAATTAGTCTAGTTGAGCATTCATATATTCCATAAGATTTTTCTTGTGTTGAGTATATGAACGGCTATCCTAATCATTTTTCAATGGTTTTGGTAGTCATATGTTCCGTAAGTTTACTTATGTTGAGCATAAACAATTAAGTTGATCATCTTGTGTGTTTAATTTGATTGCGTATTCCAATTAAATTAATCATGGATTCACTTGTGATAATTTGATTGAGTTTTTGGATATAGAAAATAACTTATTGGTTTTTGGTGTCCAATAAAAATCCTTTTTCTCTCTCGAAATTAAGGTCGCTCTTGTTGTTTCCTTGGGAATGACATAAAATGGGGGAGAGTTCTTTTGAACTTGTGCTTAATGATCATATCTCTAGGGGTGTGCGGCTGTGGAATTTTAGAGGGGTTATCTTGTATCTTTAAACTCCTTGATGAATACTATTAGCTTCGGCTATATGATTGCATCTAAATTAAGATGATGTGCGTCTTTTCTTTTAGTCATGAAATGTCTCTTGTGGAAATTTCATTATGATCCCGTTCTTGTACATTTGCCAATTTTATTGACAAAAAGGGGGAGAATTAATATGTAGTTCACACTACAAATACATATGGTTTTCGGATCATGTGAGGGGGGTGGTTTCCATGATCGAGATGGAGTATTGACTAAGGGGGAGTGATACATATCACCATAGTATTATTGTTGAAGTTGTGATACAATTGGACTTTGACACTGTGTAATAATACTATGACACTGTATAACAGTGATCGAGAAACTCGAGTTTTCTCATTGTTATGGCTACGGATCTTCAACAATGGTGATGCTAAACTTACAACCTTTGCGATCATTAGAGTACTTGGAAGGACGAAGATTTCAAGGAATGTTGAAGATTAGACTTATGGAATAGGAGCCACTAAAGTTTCTTTATCTTTTTTGTATTCCATATGCATTGATAGTTTTGTCACTAAAATTGACAAAGGGGGAGATTGTTAGAGCACTGCTCGGTCAAACTCGCATGCGTTGCTATCTCAAGAATGTTCGTCAATGTTAGTGATCAAAACTATAAGTCTTGATTTCTAGTCTATTATAGCTAAGTCTCGGACTAGGATAGTAAGTGTAGTTGAGCTGAAGGACTTCATGGCGATTCATCATACAAGTGGAAGAACTACTCAAGGAGCCGATGGAACTTATCGACAAAAAGGTATGTGAAGACTTGAACTTGTCTGTCACTCAAAAGTATATCTATTCTATCTCCTACTTCTTGAGACAAAAGCCGTATGCTATATATATATATATATATGTAATTAGATTATACACATTTGGTATTTCGAGCCGAGTATTTCGAGCCGAGTATACCTCGCCTATCTATATCTCGAAATATGTATTGGTAAGCGTTTCGCTTCGACCATGTTTTTCTTTACCTAGTGACGCAAGTCATGTATGTTTCGATCATCTTGAAAATTGCTTTGACGAGAAAGAGTGTAATAACTATATAACGTCCTATAAGAATGTTTCAATGATTGGAATGAGAGTTTAGATTACATAACCATAGTGGACATAAGTATGTTATGGAAACATATATGTGCATAAGTCCCATGATGGAAATCGGCTAGTAGCCAAGTCCGCGAACTGCCGAAGTTCTCAAACCCAAGAATTTCTGCTGAGTTATCAAACTATGTTGCATGAGCCAAGTCCGCGAACCCAGTCCGCGAACCATCGAAGCTCTCGAACCCGAGAATTTCTGTTGGAGTTTGAAAACTCTTTCCAGTACTTCAAGTTCGCGAACCTAATGTGTGAACTTGTATAGGTTATATATCTAAAGATGATTTCTGAACTTAACTCATAAAGACTAAGGAATGCTTTTGCAAACCGTGGCTATAAAGTTCATGAACTGATTCATGTGAATCGAATCATCTTTGCTTCAATTGTTTCTTTTGTAGTACATGAGATTTCCTTGCAATTGAAAAACTCTCTAACTAGTTCATGTGAGCCATTTGAACTAGTTATGGTGAAGAAGAAAATGGTTGGTATGAAATGCTCAAATGGTTAACCTTTTGGTTGACTATTATTGAACCAACAATGCACACGTTTGGGTATGGTTTACAAACCTAGAAGCATGCAGTTCATTTGTGTATGACAAGCTAAGATTTCGATCTAACTGTTGAGATATATTATCTTGAATCTAAATCAGGTTTTCATCTAACGAGGATACCGTTTTCTTTGTGAGCAAGGCGAAACCCTGATTTGAAAGACTAAATAAGGGGACATCTATCAACTCTACAAACTAATCCCCACATATCCGTGTGATACTAGTTTGTAAGCTAGAGTCGATTCTCCTTTAACCTTTGGTTTTCTTCTTCTAAAACCAGGTTAACGACTTAAAGACTTCATTGGGATTGTGAAGCCAGACCGATACTACTTTTATCGTATTTGTGTGATCTGATCTTGCATCTTCTATCGTACGAGTACAATCAGATTGATTGGATTGAGATCGTGAGAGTTCTCCGATAGGCAAAATATAAAAGTAAGCACAAACATCTCCGTCTCATCGTTTGTGATTCCACGACGTCTTGTTTCGCTACCATACTATTAAGATTGTTGTGAAGTGATTGATTAATCTAGGCTGTTCTTCCGGAATGTAAGACCGGATTATCAATTGGTTTCTGTTCACCTTGATTATATATCAAAAGACGAAACAAAAACTTTAGGGTTTTTCTGTGGGAGACAGATTTATCCTTTGATACACTTGTCTGTGTGAGACAGATTTGTTTATTGTTAAAGCCTGCGATTTTGGGTCATAACAACTCTTAGTTGTGGGTGAGATCATCTAAGGGAATCAAGTGTGTAGTATCCTGATGGGATCAGAGGCGTAGGGGTGCAACTGTACCTTGGATCAGTGGGAGACTGATGGGGTTCAACTACAGTCCAGTCCGAAGTTAGCTTGGAGTAAGCTAGTGTCTGTAGCGGCTTAATACAATGTGTATTCAATCTGAACTAGGTCCCGGGGCTTTTCTGCATTTGCGGTTTCCTCGTTATAAAAACTTTTGGTATCTGTGTTATTTCTTTTCCGCATTATATTTGTTATATAATAGAAATAATATTGGTTGTGCATTTGATCTAATCAATTGAAAATCCGACCTTTGGTTGTCGATTGATATTGATTGATCCTTGGACATTGGTTTTTGGTGCCGTCCAAATTATTCCTTGTATTTGATTAGTACTCATAGTTTCTGTTTGAGGAAATCAAATAAGGATAGAGATATAAACTCGTTGATATACTTTTAATTGATTGAGTCTTGTTGATTCTCTTAAAAGTGTATTCGAGTTTGTCCATATAGATTTCTAAGCGAAATATTGGGTGGTGGTGTTAGACCCCCGCTTTTTCAGCTCCTACGCCTCTGATCCCGGCAGGATACTGTGCACTTGATTCCCTTAGCTGATCTCACCCAAAACTAAGAGTTTCTACGATCCAAAATCGCAGGCTTTGACAATAAACGAATCTGTCTCACACAAACAAGTCTATCAAAGGATCAATCTGTCTCCCACTGATAAACCCTAAAGGTTTTGTTCCGTCTTTTGATAATAATCAAGGTGAACATGAACTAATTGATAATCCGGTCTTATATTCCCGAAGAACCGCCTAGAGTTATCAATCACCTCACACCAATCTTAATCGTATGGTAGCGAAACAAGATGTTGCGGAATCACAAACAATGAGACGAAGATGTTTGTGATTACTTTTTATATCTTGCCTATCGGAGATATCAATCTCAAGACAATCAATCTGATTGTACTCGTATGATAGAAGATGCAAGATCAGATCACACAACTACGATAAAAGTAGTATCGGTCTGGCTTCACAATCCCAATGAAGTCTTTAAGTCGTTAACCTGGTTTTAGATGAAGAAAACCAAAGGTTAAAGGAGAATCGACTCTAGTATGAAAACTAGTATCACGCGAAGGTCTGGGGATTAGTTTTGCACAATACTAGATGTCTCCTTTATATAGTCTTTCAAATCAGGGTTTTGCCTTGGTCACAAAGCAAACAATATCCACCGTTAGATGAAAACCTGATTTAGATTCAAGCTAATATTTATCAACCGTTAGATCGAAAACTTAGCTTGTTACACACACTTGACAATGCACGCTTCTAGGTTTGTTAACCGTACCCAAACGTATGCACTTGTTGGTTCAATAATAGTTAACCAAAAGGTTAGCCATATGAGCATTTCATATCAACCATGTTCTTCTTTACCATAACTAGTTCAAATGAACTAGTTAGAGAGTTGTTCAATTGCAAGGAAATCTTATGTACTACACAATACACAATTGAAGCAAAGATGATTTGATTCACTTGAATCGGTTCATGAAATTTTATAGCCACGGTTTGCAAACTGCATTCCTTATTCTTTTTAAGTTTAAGTTCAGAAATCATCTTCAGATATATAACCTTCTTAAGTTCGCAGACTAGGTTCGCGGACTTAAGCAACCGGGTAGAGTTTATAAACTCCAGCAGAAAATCTCGGCAAAAGACCTTCCGCCGGTTCGCGGACTTGGTTCGCGGACGCATCTAGGTCGTCAACTCCAGCAGAATTTATCGGGATGAGAATTTCGGCAGTTCGCGTACTTGGCATAGCCATTCTTCCGGTTTCTCTTGATCAAAAAAGTTCGCAAACTTTGGTTCAAGGAATAAGACTTATACATAAATGTGTTTCCAAAAGAATGCTTATGTCCATCATTGGTTATGTAATCTAAAATCTCATTTCAATCATTGAAAAATTCTTAGAGGACGTTATACAGTTGTTACACCATTTCTCGTCAAAGTAATTTTCAAAGTGATTGAAACATATCATGACTTTCTTCACTAGGTAAAGATAAACTTGATCGAAGCAAAAATATTACCAACATAAATTTCGAGATATAGATAGGCGAGGTATACTCGGATCAAAATACCAAGTGTGTATAATCCAAGTCTATATATATAACATACGACTTCTTATCTCAAAGAGTAGGAGATATAGTAGATAGACTTTTGAGTGATAGATAAGTTCAAATCTTCACATACCTTTTTGTCGAGAAGTTCCACCGGTTCCTTGAGTAGTTCTTCTGCTCGTACGATGAATCACCATGAAGTCCTTGAGCTCAACTACACTTTATATCCTAGTCCGAGACTTAGCTATAATAGACTAGAAATCAAGATTTATAGTTTTGATCACTAACATTGACAAACATGCTTGAGATAGCAACGCATGCGAGTTCGACCGAGCAATGCTCTAACAGAGTCTGACAGTCTAGTTGATTCTCTTGAAAGTATATTGGAGTTTGTCTATTCAGATTACCGAACGAAATATTGGGTGTGAACCGTGAGGTTGTTAGACCCCCGCCTTTTCAATTGGTATCAGAGCAGGCAAACACGTTTAAAGACCTAATAAGTCTGTGTTTGTAGCGATCTGAATATGGAAAGAAGTGCTATCTCTGATAAACGCCTCGCTAGAAATAAAAGTTGTTTCTATGGAATCTATTAAAGAGAAAGATTTGTCAATCCATAATATAGACGAACCTAGTGCTCTAACCAAACAGACTTCTATTGACAAGTATTACCTGGATTACCTTACTAACGAGTCTAACTCTAAAGTTGAAAGGGAAGCAGTCAAACAGAGTGCAGTTCTAAAACTTGTTGGAATCCAGGCTGATAATGTCAACCGGTTGAAACAAAAATTCAATACCCTTGTTGCTATGGTAAATAAGTGTGACTCTCTTCTAAAGGTCATTCGAGAGGAAATCGTCTCAATCTGTTCTTCACGAACTCTGCTTGAGGAAAAACTCAAAGAGGATGCTTTGGAAATTGAACTTCTTTTGAGTAAACTCTATATTCAAGAATATTCCAAACAGTCCACTATACCAACTGCTTATGATTTAATTGGAAAGTTTTCTGTTCCAGAAGCAAAATCGAAATCCCTTCCATTTGAAAAGATGTGCTTGTGTCTGCCTTTAATCAAGGAATATCCACATCACATGGAAGGAAGACATATCCCACCGATGGTGTCAAGACTGTTCTGTCTAATCATTCAGGTGATCAGAAAAGTGTGTCTCTTTTGTGATTCAAAAGGACGTGGTGAACAAAAGAAGAAATCTAGGTTGAATGGCAATTCTATTGTTCGGCTTCAACACACCTTAGATTTAATTCTCAAAGGTGTAACTGACATTCGTATGTCTAGACCAATTGGTTTTAGTACTCACCATGTGTATCCTACCAGGAAAGTCAGTTCGATGTGTTCCTCAAATGTTCAATTGCAAAACAATCTTCCTAAATCATTTCATCCAAGAAGAACTCAAGGATTTTCTTCTATTAAAAAGGAAGATAATGTTGTTCATGATGTGAAAAAGGTACCAGGAGAAGGAAGCAAAAATGGAGAGATGGATGACAACCTAAAAATGACAATTGAAGGTTATAAAGAGATTATTAACATGCCCTCTAATCGAAATTCTTCAGGTAAGAATACATACTATGCGTCGTATTTTGATGATAGTAAATTTTATGGTAACTTTTCGCACCATAGTGATTTTTCTCCAAAGATCGGAAGAAAGAGGTTTAACCGAAAATAACGTTCATTTGATGAGATAAAGGCTCATACTTGTGGTAATTAATCACAAGGTTGAAATCTCACTCACAAAAATCCTTGTTGAGTGAGATATGATCAGGTACACTTGATGGCAAAGTGTTGTCTGATTCTCTAGCTATTTTCTTATCGTTCATAGCCGGATTATCATTCACAAACATTTTTGCATAAGTATGTGTTTTTTTGTTTTGTCAAGTTTTTTTATTTTCAATTTCTTCTTCAAATTTTGGTATGTCAAAATGCTACTCTTATGCTCTAAATTTTTCTCTGATGAGAATGTAAAATTTATTGTGCTAAAATGTGTGAAATTATTCTTGTAGTAAAACATTCTTGTACAAACAGCCTTCTTATTTCATGTTTTTCGCTATTTGGGTATTTTCCGGCTATGGGTCAAGTTTATGTTCGTAATACCCATGTTACCTGTCATGGACCAACTTTGGAAACCCTAAACTCTGTTTCCTTGAGAAACCACTTGAATACCAAAACCTTTTGCTTGAGTACGCATTCTCCAGATTATTTTGTCAAGAATGGCATCTCCTTCGGGAACTTGTAACTTTGCAAAAAGTTTTCTTGATAAGGGTTGTGGTTTCGAAGAAGAGGAGAAAAGAAATCTTGTGGAAGTTAATGACACCTCTCCTCAATCTCCTGATAATTATTCAGACATTGAGGATGATGAAGAGATTTCTGTTGAAGTTGTTCAAGACTTTATCGATCAGTTTAACGATGCAAAACTGCTTCTTGTTGATACCTTAGAAAACCTTGATATGTTAAGATCTGAGTTGAAAAAGGTTAACTCTGACCTTGCTCTCATGAAAACACATGTTAAGGATCGTCTCAAGAAGAATATCTCGTCCAAAGATGCAGTCGATACCATCTGTCACAAGCTTGAAGGTCTTGAAACTCATGAAGGCTCGCGCACGTGAACGCTGTTTTTTTCTCGTGATCGTTTGTGTTTTTAAAGTTGCTTTTTTTCTTTTAGTGATTATCTAGGAAACTTATTATGAGAATTTATTCTTGTGTTTTTAAGAAGGATAACTAGGGTTTGGAATAGCCATTATTGTGAGTACACATAACTATTGCCAACGTTTTCATCTTGCAATGTTTTTAGATTTATTTACTTAAATTCTAAGTTATTTGGAAGATGATTTTTACAGTATTAATCTTTATGGTTTTATATATTCCAAATTTTTATGGGATATGTTGTTTACGTCCGTGAACCTTGACTGTCCCATATTTGTTCAAAAGTTAACACTATTATATATCGGTATGAAAGTATTGATAAAAGATAGTATGAACTTTTGACTACAAAAGTTAAGCCTATTATGTCATTATGCAAATATTGATGAAAGATAGGATGAACTTTTATTTACAAAGATTAAGTCTATTATATGTCATTGTGCAAATAATGATAAAAAATAGAATGAATCCTTGATTATTCCGCAGTATTGGTGTTTCCATGATCCACATCTTTTTGTAATTATTGTGTTGCACCGTAAATTTTCTTATGTTGAATGTGGCCAATTGTATTAATCATTTCCTATGTGGTTAATTCAATTGAGATTTTGGGATACAAATTCATGGTTCATGTGATTTGATTATGTCGAAAGAAATCATTCTTTTCTTGTAAAAGTAAGGTCGCTCTTGCTGTTCTTTCGAGGATGACATTTTATGCGGGAGAGTTCTTATTTGAACTTGTGCTTAATTTCAAATCTTTGTGGAGAGTGCGGCTGTGAAATATTGTAGGAGTTTTCTTGTATCTTTATAAACTCCTTGATGAATATATTAAGTTTCGACTATGTGAAATCATCGAAACAAGTTGGTATGTTGTTCTCTTCTGGTCATGAAGTATCTCTATGAAAATTTCATGAGGATCCCACTAGTTTTCGTACCTTTGCCAATTTATATTGACAAAAAGGGGGAGAATTAATGTGTAGTTGACGCTACAAATACATATGGTTTACGGATCATTATGTAAGGGAGAGTGGTTTTCATTGTGAGATGAATTATTGACTAAAGGGGAGGGATACATATTACCATAGTATTGTTGTCAAAGTTGTAATAAAATTGAACTTTGAAGTTGTGTAATAATACTATGACACTGTATGCCAATGATTGAGAGCAACTGTTTTCTCATTGTTATAGCTACGGATCTTCAAAAACTATACTATGATGCAGAGTTGGACACATTTAGAATCATTGGAGTACTTGGAAGTGACGAAGATTTCGGGTAATGTTGAAGAACCAAGGAGATCAAGCAATTTGGATGAGAAGCTACAAAGTTTATTTATTTTGTAATCCATATGTATTGATAGTTTTGTCATTAAAATTGATAAAGGGGGAGATTGTTGCACTGCTTGGTCGAACTTGCAAGCGTTGCTATCTCAAGCTTGTTTTTCAATGTTAGTGATCAAAACTATAAGTCTTGATTTCTAGTCTACTTATAGTAATGTCTCGGACTAGGATATATTGTGTAGTTGAGCATTAGACTTCACGACATTCATTAATTGAAGACGAAGAACTACTAAGGAGAGCTTGTGGAACTTCATCAACAAAAGGTTTGTGGAGACTAAAACTCATCTATCATTTGGAAAGTCTATTTCTACTCTATCTCCTATATTGAGATAAAAGTCGTATTACTATATAGTACTCGATTATGCACATTTGAGATTTCGAGCTGAGTTTAACTCGCTTACATATTTCTCGAAATATGTGTTGGTAAGCTTTCGCCTCAACCAAGTTCATCTTATATTCTTGACGAAAGTCAAAAGATGATCATGTGAAAATCGTCGAGTAACATCTTACATGGTTTGTATGATACAATCATATGATGTAGACTTGGAATGTTTCGTTATGATTATTTCAATAACTTGAAAATTGCTTTGATGCTAATAGTGTGTGAAAATGGATATTGTCATCTTCTAAGAAAGTTTCAATGATTGAAATAGAGTTTAGAACTATTGGATTATGAACATGGTATGCATTCTTGCATGTATGTGATTCATGACCGGAACTAAAGTATGCATGCCCGTATGCGTACTTGTTGTTGTGGAATTCCGGGTACCAAGTGTTAGAGCACTGCTCGGTCGAACTCGCATGTGTTTCTATCTCAAGCGTGTTTGTCAATGTTAGTGATCAAAACTATAAGTCTTGATTTCTAGTCTACTTATAGATATCTCGGACTAGGACATAGATTGTGTAGTTGAGCCTTAGACTTCGTATGTGGAGACTGAAACTCATATAGCACTTAGAAAGTTTATTTCTACTATATTTCCTACAATGAGACATAAGTCGTGTTACGATATAGTTTTCTATTATACACATTTGAGATTTCGAGCTGATTTTAACTCGCTTACATAATTCTCGGAATATGTGTTAGCAAGCTTTCGCTTCGACCAAGTTCATCTTAAATTCTTGATGCAAGTCAAATAGATGATCATGTGAAAATTGCCGAGTAACATCTTACATGGTTTGTGTGATACAATCATTTGGTGTAGACTTGGAATGTTTCGTTATGATTATTTCAATAACTTGAAAATTTCTTTGATGTTAACAGTGTGTGAAAACGGCTATTGTCATCCTCTAAGAAAGATTCAATGATTGAAATAAGAGTTTAAAACACTTAACCATTATTGGATATGACATGTTGTGTACTCTTGCACATATGTAATCCATGTCCGGGAACCATAGTATGCGTACCTGTACGCGTACCTGCTGGCTTGAGAAATCCGGGAACCTAAGTATGCGTACCTGTTCGTGTACTGGCGTAAGGTTCATGTCCTAATATTTCTGCTGGGATTGGAAGTACGCGTACCCGTTTGCGTATTGGCGAAACCCAATCTTGGTCCGGGTATTCCAAGTATGCGTACCCGTTTGCATACTTGAATGTTAAAGTTCTAAAATCGGTTGTACATGAACTTAAACATTTATATAATAAGGAATGCAATCTTTTCAAACCGTGGCTATAATGTTCATGAATCGATTCGAGTGAATCAAACCGATTTTGCTTCAATTGTGTTCTTGTACACTTCTATGAGAATATAGCAATTGAAAAACTTTTTAACTAGTTTCATTTGAGTCATCTGAACTAGTTAATATGGCTAACTTCGGTTAACTATTTTTGAGTCAACATGGTGTACACGTTAGGTACGGTTACATACACTTCATTTGTGTGTAACAATCTAAGTTCGATCTAGCAGTTGAAATATATTAGCTTGGTTGAATTAGGTTTTCCATCTAACAATGAATATTGAATGCTTTGTTACCAAGGTAGCTTGGATTGCAAACCCTGATTTGAAAACTATATAAAGGAAAACTCTAGAAACTGGGAAACCTAATCCCCACACTTCTGTGTGTTACTAGTTGCATAGCTAGAGTCGATTCTCCTTTAACCTTAGGTTTCTCACGAGACCCTGTAGGTTAACGACTTGAAGACTTCATTGGGATTGTGAAGCCAGACCCAACTATTTTCTTTGTAGCTTCGTGTTTTGATCTTGCCTGATTCTATCGTCTGAGTACTATCTTCTCTAAGATTTGCTAGAGATTTAATCTCCGATAGGAAAGATAAAAAGTAATCACAAACACCTTCATCTTATCGTTTGTGATTCCACAATATCTAGTTTTGCTTCCATACGATTTAGATTATTGTGAGGTGATTGATAATACTAGGATGTTCTTCGGGAATATAAGACCGGTTTATCAATTGGTTACTGTGCACCTTGATTTATCAAAAGACGGAACAAAACTCGTAGGTATTTCTGTGGGAGACAGATTTATCTATTCTAATAGACTTTTATGTGTGAGACATATTTGTTTATCAAGACTTCGACTTTGGGTCGTAGCAACTCTTGGGTGTGGGTGAGATCAGATAAGGGAATCAAGTGCGTAGAATCCTGCTGGGGTTCAGAGACGTAAGGAGCGCAATTGTACCTTGATCAGTGTGAGATTGATTAGGGCTCAACTACATTCCAGTACGAAGTTCATTGGTAGTAGGCTAGTGTCTGTAGCGTCTTAATATAGTGTGGTGTTCAAAGCTAGACTAGCTCTCGGGTTTTTTCTGCATTTGCGGTTTTCCTCGTTAAAAAAATTCTGGTATCTGTGTTATTTCTTTTCCGCATTATATTTTGTATTATAATTGAAATATCACAGGTCATGTGTTGAATCGATCAATTGGTAAATCAACCTTTAGTTTTTGATTTAAATTGATTGATCCTTGAACACTGGTCTTTGGTACCGTTGAAGTTACTTCTATTATATTCAATCCGGCTCGCAAATTCCTATTTGATGATTGCATATTGAATTGATAAATAGAGATATAAACTCTTTGATATACTTTTCTCTAGATTGAGTATGATTGTCTAGTTGATTCTGTTGAAAGTATATTGGAGTTTGTATATTCAGATTGCCGAACGAAATATTGGGTGTGGTTGTTAGACCCCCGCTTTTTCAATTTTACTTCATGGATTTTTTATTATCTAAGACTTTGTCTATTTACTATTTTTTTTGTTTGGTTATGGATTTGGATGGATGGATTTTTATAACTTTGCATGTATCAATGAATGTTAGTCTTTCCAGTTGTCTAATTTAAGAAAAATGATAAAAAAATCAACATTATTGAATTTTTTGTGCACTTTCGGATAGGTCGATGCTTCACACAACCTAGACGAAAATGCATATAATTCTTGTCAAATAAACTTACACATTTTTTCGATTAGAAAATCCCGGCCGTTAACAGGAAAACGGTTAAGAAAAGCAACCGTTAAAATTTTACGGTTAGGAAATACCTAGCCTTATATTGCTCTGGTAACCCAAAAATAAAATGACTCTTGGTTACGGCTACATATTCAGGCCGTGTATCATATTTGCGATTAGAACTCCAAACCATAATTCTGACATAAATTTATAACTCTAATTACGGCTTGGTCGGCCTTTCTAGTTCCTGACTGTAATGCTAGAACGGCTAGGAACTTTATCCGTAATTGGTTTATGGTTTGAAATTACCTAGACGTATATTACTCTGATATCCAAAAAAAAATGACTCTTGGTTACGGCTACATATCCAGGCCGTAATTCTGACAGAAAGTAACAACTCTTATTTACATCCAGAAATACTAGCTGTAAATCTGACACACCATAAACCCTGCAGGTTTATACAGAATTACGACCGTGTGTTCCTTTCGATTTCCTAGCCGTAAACACCTATAATTTCCTTTTGTACCACATCATGTCATCTAGTTTTTTGAATTTTTAAGAATATATTTGTTTGAAAGCTGATCTATAAAAAGTTCTAACTGTTCAACCACTTATTTAAACTTGAAATAACTCCACCTCCATATAACCACCCATTCCAAATCAAAATCACACCTTCTACATCAGTAATCTCCACAAAAAATCCTACAAACTCAATGCAATGTACTCAAAGGATAAACCCAACTTTACTTTGGAAGAAGACTTATCCCTTTCCAAAAATTTTGTACTATGCTATCCGAAGAGGGGAAAAGAACGAAGGAAAGGTGGTTTACCAAGTCAATCGTATTGGAGTAAGATTTTTGAATTTTTTTCTAGTGAAACAGGTAACACTAACAACCGCGATGAGGTTGAATTGTATCTTCGATTTTCATATATACGCAAAAAAGTGGAAGAATATGTGGCTTTACTTCATATGTGCAAGCAACTTCGACTTAGAGGTGAGACTGATGAAGAAGTCGGAGCTTAAGCTAAGAATGAACGGAGAAAATTGAAAAGTTATAGTTTCAAGTTCGAAGCTCAATTCGCCATCATTAAAGACTTCTTGATACATCGAAAGGGATGTTATTAAAACCAACTTTGTAATGGGGATCTATTAAGTATGTAGTGGGTTTTATTGTGGTCTAATTAATGAAAGTATTACTAATTTTCAATCGTAGTGTGTATTCATGCTGAAAATCAAAAATTCTCAACTTACATATTCATTTACGGACGGGAAAAATATGTTATCCCAGCCGTAATACAGACTCATGAGATTCTGGGAAGAATAGCGGCCAGAAGTTCTTCACTTCCCATCTTTTTTTTGTGTTCACAGCTAGGAATTCCTCATATCCCAACCGTAAGTACTTATTCACGGTTGGTTCGACACAATTTCCCAGCCGTAACAAGTAAAATTTTCAGATTTTCCTCTGATTTTTAACGTATTTGAATCGATAAAATTTATGTTGGGAGTTGATTCGAGTTTTGTGACGAAGGGTTTCATCATTTTTCTTCAAATTTTTTCAAACAAATTTCACAAAAATCACCATTTTTCTTTCTTCGAAATCAAAATCAAGGAAAATCAAGTTTTGATTTCCAAAAGTTTAATCATTTGATTAGTCCAAATCCATTTTTTTTTTACTCAAAAAGGGAAATACATTGAAAAACCAGTTGCACGATTAAGGAGATGGTGAACCGGGCAAGAAAAAAGAGTACAAGCTCATTTATAGTAGAGTTGTTTTTATTACAATGGACCTAAAGCTGCATCCCAATTACTCAAAACTAAATCAAGAGTAATACCCTCAAACAAGTTTGTTCCGACAGACCAATTATACATGAAAAGTTTCACACTATCAATGATTTCTTCCAGTGTTTTGTACTTTCCATTGAACACTCTATTGTTCCTTTCAATCCAAATAGCCCACCAGATTGCAAAGGGAATCAAATCCCATAATTTCCTCCTCCTTGACAGATTAGCGCCTTTTCTTCTATTCCATTCCCACAGGGTTTGCCTTACAGACTGTTGGAAAACCCATTGAAGATTGTAGTCTTTCAAGAAATACAACCAGATTGATCTAGTAGTTTGACAATGAAGAAATAAATGATGGTTAGACTCTGCATCCTTTTTACACAACAAGCAACCATTCACCACAATAGAACCCCTCAATTGATCTGTTGTTGGAGCAGCATCATAGCACATGCACCAAATAAAAAAGTGGAATTTTTGGATTCCATAAACTTTTGTGAGGGAAGGAAATAAGACCATCAACCTCAAGATATTTATAAAAATTTTCCACAGAAAAATTGCCTCCAAACTGACATCTTCTTTGATCTTCTCCACTGTCAATGTTTATGTTCGGAAGAATGGGAATTAACTGAGCCACCTCATCAATTTCATTGTCCTTCAATGCCACGCAAAAATTCAGATTCCAACCAGCCTCACCTGCATATAAATCTTGTAGAATAGCATCCTTTGATCTCCAAATTTCTGATTAGTCTAATCCATTCACTAATACTAATTAGTTAGCTTAATCAATTTAATTAGTACTAATCATATTAAGGGTAGATTAGGCATTATATAAAATACTAGGATAAGGGGCTCTATGAATTGTTATTTCATGACCTCATAAGCCCCCAAAATCCCAGCTGTTTAAAGCCCCAATAATAGGATTCATTTTTGTTGATCAGGAATGTGGGTTTTCTTTCAGTCTCCATCCAATCTTGACTATCATAATCAATTGAAGTTTTTGATATTTTGGATTCCTAATCCACATTTTTCTAATAGTTTACATATTGATTTCAGTAATCTCTTTGTAGTTTAGTTATTATTTTATAAAAAAATCGGAATTTTAAAATAATTTATTTGATACAGTGCTAGGGAAGATGTTACATTTTTTACCATAACAGTTCTTCTTGCACTATTCATTCAATTTCCTTTCCAACTTTGTAGTCTGCTGCTCATATTTTTTATTAGTGGTTCAAAATTTTTTATCTTATTGGTAAACAATGGAGTCATAGGTAATTTCCATCTAATGGGATACATTTGACTCCTAGTATTTGTTTTATATTATTTGTTATGAGTTGTCCGTTTTTAGAACGAATAAAAACTCTTAACTTTGTGAGGTTTATTATCTGACCTGAATTTATCCCAAACTCCTTAAATAATTCTAATAAACTGTGACAGGTTTTCACATTTGCTTTGCAAAATACAAGGCAGTCATCTACAAGTATGTGACTGATAGAATTTTTTGAGATTTAACTCCTTTTATTAACCATTTATCTTCGACAATTAAGATTATTTTTGTTAGTGATTCCACACATATAAGGAAAAGATATGGAGATAAAGGATTTCCCTATCTTAGTCCTTTTGATGCTTTAAAGAACCCTGACAGGAAATCCATTTAAGTAAAACTGAAGGAGACGTACTCGAGATACACTGATAAATTAAGTTGCACCAAATTTTAGGGAAACCTAATTTTCGCATTATTTCTAATAAAAATTTACATTTTACTTTTCCAAAGTCTTTTCACATATAGATTTTGACTCCCATCAGTCCATTCTTATTTCTCGTGTTTTTCAATTTATAAATAATTTGGTATATTATGGTTATGTTTTTCGGAATTTGTCTTTCTAGTGTAAATACAGATTGGCATGTGTTGATTATTCTATTTAGCAGCCTCTTACATACTTTTTCATTAGCTTAGATTTAATTTTATAGGAAATGTTACTCAAAGATATTAGTCTGAATTCCACATCAGTGGTAGAGTTTATGGTTTTTGGAAATAAAAGAGGTATTTAGTTTTTTTGGCAGAAACCACTTATGAAGAAATTATGAGTCATAAGAATTAGGTCATGAAAAAGTGGGGGTATAACAACCGCACCCAATATTTCGCTTAGCAATCTGTATGGACTAATTCCAATATACTTTCAAGAGAATCAACTAGACTCAATCTTAATAAAGTATATCAAAGAATTATATCTCTCTTTATCGATTCAATTCTTACTCAAGCAAATAGAAATCTGCGAGTCTAATTGAATGCAAGAGAAATCACTTGAACGGTACCAAAGAACAATGTTCAAGTATCAATCAATGTAAATCAACAACCAAAGGTTGGATATTCTAATTGATTGATTCAAACGCACAACCTGTGATATTTCAATTATATAACAAAATATAATGCGGAAAAGAAATAACACAGACACCAGAATTTTTGTTAACGAGGAAACCGCAAATGAAAAAAACCCCGGGACCTAGTCCAGATTAAACACACACTGTATTAAGCCGCTACAGACACTAGCCTACTACAAACTAACTTCGGTATGAACTGTAATTGAACCCCAATAAATCTCACACTGATCCAAGGTACAATTATGCTCCTACGTCTCTGATCCCAGCAGGATACTACGTACTTGATTCCCTTAGTTGATCTCACCCACAACTAAGATTTGCTACGACCCAAAGTCGAAGACTTTAATAAACAAATCTGTATCACACAGAAAAGTTATGGTAATAGATAAATCTGTCTCCCACAGAAATACCTACAAGTTTTGTTCCGTCTTTTGATAAATCAAGGTGAACAGGAAACAATTGATAAACCAGACTTATATTCCCGAAGAACAGCTCAGTATTATCAATCACCTCAGAATAATCTTAATCGACCCGGCGAAAAAAGATATTGTGGAATCACAAACGATGAGATGAAGATCTTTGTGATTACTTTTATATCTTGCCTATCGGAGATATCAATCTCAATCCAATCGTTACGATTGTACTCAACACGATAGAATCAACAAGATCATATCACACAACTACAAGAAAGTAGTATCGGTCTGGCTTTACAATCCCAATGAAGTCTTCAAGTCGTTAACCTGCAGGGTGTTAAAGAAACCTAAGGTTAAAGGAGAATCGACTCTAGCTAATACAACTAGTATCACACAGGAGGTGTGGGTATTAGGTTTCCCAGTTGATAGAGTTCTCCCTTATATAGTCTCTCAAATCAGGATTTGCAATCAATGTTAGCTTGGTAACAAAGCATTCAATATTCACCGTTAGATGAAAACCTGATTAGATTCAAGCTAGTATCTTTCAACCGTTAGATCAAAAACTTAGCTTGTTACACACAAATGAAATGCATGATTTTAGGTTTGTGTAACCGTACCCAAACATGTACATTTGTTGGTTCAACAATAGTTAACCAAATGGTTAGCCATATGAGCACTTTCATATCAACCATATTCTTCTTCACCATAACTAGTTCAAATGACTCAACTGAACTAGTTAGAGAGTTGTTCAATTGATTATATTTTATAGAAGTATACAAGACACAATCGAAGCAACAACGATTTGATTCACTCGAATCGAATCATAAACTTTATAGCCACGGTTTGCAAACTTGCATTCCTTATTTTATATAAGTATAAGTTCACGAATAATCGATTTTAGAAATAACCAACTTAAGTTCGCGGACTTAAGTACCCGGAATAAGTTTGTAAACAATCACAAACTCCGACAGATTTTCTCGGGACGAGAACCTCCGACAGTTCGCGGACTCTGTTCCGGTTTTCCTGATCAACAAAGTACGCATACTTTGGTTCAAGGAATAAGGACTTATACATATATGTGTTACCACAGAATGCTTATATCCAACAATGGTTATATATTCTAAACTCTCATTTCAATCATTGAAACATTCTTAGAGGACGTTATAAAGTTGTTACTCACAAACCATTTTTCGTCAAATCCATTTTCAAGTGATTGAAACTTAACATGACTTTCGTCACTAGGTAAAGATGAACTTGGCCAAAGCAAAAGCTTACCAACACATATTTCGAGAAATAGATAGGCAAGATAAACTCGGATCGAAATAGCAAATGTGTATAATCAAAGTCTATATGGAAAAACGACTTTTGTCTCAAGATAGGAGATAGAGTATATAGACTTTTGAGTGATAGATAAGTTCAAGTCTACACATACCTTTTAGTCGATGAAGTTCCACCAGTTCCTTGAGTAGTTCTTCGTCTTGTATGATGATCGATATGGAGTTCTTGAGCTCAACTACACTTTCTATCCTAGTCCGAGACTTAGCTATAGTAGAATAGAAATCAAGACTTATAGTTTTGATCACTAACATTGACAAACATGCTTGAGATAACAACACATGCGAGTTCGACCGAGCAGTGCTCTAACAATCTCCTCATTTGTCAATTATAGTGACAAAACTATTAATACATATGGAATAAAAAAATAGATAAAAAAACTTTTGTAGCTCCTATTCCACATGCCTAATCTTCAACATTACTTGAAATCTTCGTCAATTCCAAATACTACAATGATTCCAAAGGTTGTGAGTTTAGCATCATCGTTGTTGAAAATCTGTAGCTATAACAATGAGAAAACAAGAATTATCAATCATTGTTATACAATGTCATAGTATTATTACACAACATCAAAGTTCAATTGTATCACAACTTCGACAACAATACTATGGTGATATCACTCCCCTTAGTCAACACTCCATCTCACATGGAAACCACTCCCCCTTACATAATGATCCGAAAACCATATGTATTTGTTATGTTAACTATATATTAATTCTCCCCCATTTTGTCAATAAAATTGGCAAAGGTACGAAAACGGGATCCTAATGAAATTTCCAAAGAGACATTTCATGACCAAAAGAAAGCACATATCAACTTATTTAGATGCAATCATATAGCCGAGGCTAAATGCTTTCATCAAGGAGTTTATAAAGATACAAGATAACTCCTATAATATTCCACAGTCGCACTCCCCACAAAGATTTGACAATTAAGCACAAGTTCAATTAAGATCTCTCCCCCATAATATGTCATTCCCGAAAGAACAACAAGAGCGACCTTAATTTCATAAGAAAATAAGGATTTTTTTGGATATAACAAATCACATACGAATATGAATTTGAATCCAAATAATACTGAAAAGATGAGGGTACCCAAATATACCTCAATCTAAAACTTTTCCTACCTATAAGTCATTTCTTCGAAAGTGATTGTCTATGGACTGAGTCGAGACAATACAACTAATCGGTTCACACTTCGTGTGATCGTCTATGGATACGAGATCGAGACAATGCTACAACGAATTATGTTTACTTGATAAAAAAGGTTCGGACTTAACCAAACACAATAGGATTCACTTATCAAGTAAATAGGAATTAACGTTTGTGTGATTTACTTTGATTATAATAAAACAATTATAATGTGGAAAATAAAAGTAAATGACACAACAAGATTTTGTTAACGAGGAAACCCACTGTTTATGGGTGAAAACGGTTTCTGCTGATTTTGGTAAATTCGTATGTGTGGAAGAGAAACGAGTCTAAACCCTAAAAAATGTACTGCACGGGAGTACTTTTGATTTGAGAGATCAATCTGTACAAATCTGGCCTAAACCAAGAAACGGCCGTTCCAGACTTGCTTCGGTCACAAAGTGAAGGAGAAGGGTTGGTCTTAGGGAGGGAAGTGAAGAAAGTGTTGAGACCAGAATCGTTGTTCTGGAAGTGTGGGTGTTTTGTGACTTGTGTCAGAAAATTGGACTGCCTAGATGAATGAAAAAGCTATCATGTGATTTCTGAATGTTGTATTGTTCTCCTGACCAAAACCTATTTTTGGTGGAAATAGGTGAGACCTATTTATACAAGTCGCAACAAAACGTACCCTGGTCTCGTAGGAAGTGCAAACGATTGAGTGGTGGAAGAAGGGAGTAACGGGTAACGACTGGAATTGATGTTTCCATAATGAAGGATACATTTCACCATTACTTCTTGCCATTACTAACTGCCCCGCCTTATGACACTTTCTTGTAACGGGCGTATTGCACGCCGCATGCTGTAAACCGCCTGACCAATACCCTGATGAGTATCCCCAAGTTTGTGACATGTTTTGATGTCTCGAGTGTTTTCGTGGAAAATATGTAGCAGTTTTCTACGTGTGGCAAGTTGAAATTGAGAGGCTTACCGTAGGTAAATAGCATGTGATGCTATTAGGCTCGTCTTGACTGGTCGCCTAAAACTTTCCACAAGCTCGCCAGTTTGGTGGCGAACTTCGATGGCTGAGATCGCATCTTATGAAATAAGGGTAGCCGTTGATTGTGGCTACCTTGTGTTGGAGCCTGAAGATGGCGCAATGGCGTTTTTTGTGCACGCCAGTGGAAATGCGGCATGGCTGGAATGGCTCGTGCATGCCAGTGGCACGGTGGTGCAAGTGGCGCCTGGCGTAGCCATGGCCATTAGTTTTAGGCGGCTGGTCGCCTGAAAGTTTCCACAAGTCTGTCATCTCGGTGGCGAACTTGGATTGCTGAGATTGCATCTCATGAGAAAGGATGGCCGTTGATTATGGCTACCTTCTGTCGGCGCCTGGCAACTTTGTCTAAATTAGGATTTAGCGTGCCGAAACCCTAATTAGCTTATATGGCATGCCGTTTGGCATGTGCGCCTGGCATGTGCGTTTGGCAAGTTAGGCATGCCGTTTGGCATGTGCGCCTGGCATGCGCGTTTGGAAAATTAGGCATGCCGATTGGCATGTGCGTCTGGCATGCGCGTTTGGCGAGTTTGGCATGCTGCTTGGCATGTTTGGCATGGCGATTGGCATGTTGGCGCGGGTTTTGGCATGCTTCTTGGCATGACAATTGGCATGTGCGCCTGGCATGCGCGTTTGGCGAGTTTGGCATGCTGCTTGGCATGTGCGCCTGGCATGCGCGTTTGGCATGCTTCTTGGCATGTGCGCCTGGCATGCGCGTCTGGCGAGTTTGGCATGCCGATGGCATGTTGGCGCGGGTTTTGGGAAGCCAATTGGCTTTGCGATCATCTGGCGTGGTTTCCTCCTTTTCAAAACTGTGGCGAGTTTAAAGCAACCTGATTGGTCAATTGGAAGTGGGGCCGGCCAAGCATAGGCGTGGCCACACTTCCTATGTGATGTGGCGGATTTTAAAGCGACCTGATTGGTCGATGGGAAGTGGGGCCGACAAGCTAAGGCGCGGTCACATTTCCAGTGCGTTGTGGCGGACTTAATCGCCTAGTTTGGCTAAGCATAGTTTCGACCAACGGGGTCTAGTGTACTGCGCTGGGCGCAAAACCCTAATTTTTACAAATTGGTCGGGTTAATGAGTTTTTGTGAGTTATCACAATAATTGGATGGATTTTGTATGCTACCACAAAAATCCTTATCTACATAATGCAGTGTGCTTTCCGTCTGAGCATTTCGTGCGATGGCCTTAACTTTGGTACTTGGAGGTTCATGCTACTCCGCTACGAGTGAACATAAATCCGTCACGCCATACCAATATTAAGGGGTCTGACCGGGAACATATCACAGGAAAGTACTCAGTGAGTCTTGTATTGGCGAGGTGCCGAAATTTACAGAGCGTTTGGGATGGTTGCTACATTCGCCAGTCTGGATAAATTTCATGTAAATATATTGAATGGCTCAATAAATATGTCTGTGGAGAGGTTAGCACTCACGACACTGTTTCCTTGCAGAGTGACGTCACATCAGATGCAAGGTTTTACGATTTTAACCCTAAGCTAAAAGCCACCATCAACATTAAGTCCCCTGCTTAGCACGTAACCGTGGCATTGTTGCGGGGTAAGCATGAGATGGTGACAGACAAGAGTAAAGAGCAAGACGTGAAAAGGGTGCTAAGGAGATTCAACTAACCTTTGGTAGAAGGCATGAGGAATCCGTGATCCTCGTGTTGGCGACTCTACGTAATTATGACTTGGCCATAGGGTGTTGGCGTCAGCGCTTAAACCTTGCCTACTAATTGGCAGAGATGGTACTGTAATTTGGTTCGCGAATCGGTGAATAGCGCTATCTGGCTAGTTTACGGAACGTATGGATTTGGCGCTGCTTTGAACGGCCAGGATGGCGCTTCCTTGGCTGGTGGAGATGGAAAGGTGGATGGCGCGGCTAACTTGGAACGATGGATGGCGTTGTTGGTGCATCGGCTATCGAGCAAAGAAGCTAGCGTTGGAAGGATGCAAGCTGTTGGTGCTGGCTAGGGACGCGGGCTGTTGGCGTCGACTTGGACATGGAGTCGTTGGCGTTTCTTGGACATGGAGTCGTTGGCGTCAGCTTGGATGTGGAGCCGTTGGCGCTGCTGGCTTGGATTGGCTTGGCTTGGATGTGACGTTGCTGGCTTGGCTTGGCCGTCTTCTTGCATGGTTAATGCCTCTGTGGAAAGGAGAATACATTCCAGGTACGCGTCCACGCCAGGGTTCCGAGCTAGGAAACGTATCCCTCTTTTGAATGTTTGACCATTTTTTTTAATATATATCCTCATTAGGGTTTCGACAAGAGATTTCATTGAGGCTGGTCTTTCGGCTGTTATGTAGGCTCATTGCGTTTGCTAAGCATCTGTTTCTCTCCAGGGTTTCCGCAGTATATATGCTGGTGAAACTGCATCATCCTTCCTAGTTCAAGGTAAAGGTTTCTCTTGTTAAATCATGTCGAGCAGAAGTGAATCATCCTCGGCCGTCCAGATTCTTCAGTCAAGCGCAAGCGGTCTGGCTCTTGTGACAACTCCCCCATCTGGATTATCCAAGTCAAGAAGATCATACCGGTATGCTTCCATTAACCAATATATATTTGTTTATTATTGCTGGCGAGTGACAAAGAGAGACTTTCTTTTGCGCAGAGATATCCAACTGGGACATGCGTGACCGTCGTTGATGATGATGAACTGACCACCCCCCTTCCTTCGAATCCAAGCACACCAACCGCTGCAGATCTGGAAAATGCTGATTTGGGTATTTCTCGCCATGAATATCCCAATGCAGGTTTGTCATTCGAAATCCGCATGAAGTGTTAATCTTCTGGCTATCGAAACGTTAGCAAATTCCTAGTACGAAAGGAATTCGTGACTTTGTACACGAAAATATGGAGAAGATACGGTCATATTGCTACCAGGAACGTGGTGAAGCATTGCTCGTCTTCTTTGGTTACCACAATGAACTGTCTCCTGCCCATGATTGTTGAAATGGAAGGCACATCCATCCGCGACGTCACAGAATCGACTATTGAAAAGTGGGAAAACATGGTGTCTACCTGTGAATCCCTTGAGTTTGACGTAAGTTGGCTGCGGCATCGCCTTGACATTGTGAAGGTTGATAGAGCCGGCATCCTTTCCAACGTCGTTCCTGGCGCAAAAGCCATGTTGGAAGAGGAGAAGGCTCTCACCGTGGAATCCCAAAAGGTGGAAAAAGCAATCCGGGACTTGAAGAGTATGACTGAAAGATATCAAAACAGGTTGAAGATGATGCTTTCAAGGAACTATAATCTATTGGATGGGATTTTCCGAGTCATGTAGTTGTGAGACACCTGGTTTTCTTTCTGGGTCTCAAATATATATATATATATATATATATATATATATATATATATTTTGTATTGGCTTTGGAGAAATAAGATAATTTTCATTAATATGCTTTGACCGAATGAAATTTGATAACTTGGATGTGAAGGAAACGGAAAAATGGCTGGATAGCCGTGCTATGAGACGGCGATAGGTGGGGTAATGGTTAGGCATAGTATTCCTTGAGCCATTTCCCATTGATGATTGTTTCCAGTTTTCCTCCATCTTCCTTGATGACTTTGTAGTATCCACTGTTATAATCTTTGGTGACCACATAAGGCCCTTCCCATTTTGGGGAGAATTTTGGTGCGGACATGTCTTGTTGGACGTGTTTGGAGGTCTTCAACACCAAGTCCCCTACTTGAAAAACTCGAGGTTTCACAGTTTTGTCATATGCTCGGGAGATTCTATTTCTGTAGGCATGCGCGTGATCTTCTGCTTTAGCTCTTCTGGAATCCAAAGTGTCTAGCTCTTCCACCCTGGCATTCGATGCTTCGGCTTCATTCCATTGAACTCAACTTTCCTCGGCAATCCTAGCCGGTGGGATTTTAATTTCTGCTGGGAGAATGGCGTTTGCGCCGTAGACGAGAGAATAGGGAGAGGCGCCGGTAGATCTCCTTGGTGATGTCCGATATGCCCAAAGCGCCATTGGCAGTTGTTCGTGCTATGCCCGAGGATTATCGTGCACTGTACGGCTGAGGATTCGAATCAGAGTCTTGTTGGTACTTTCGGCCTGCCCATTCCCTTGGGGGTAGTAAATGGTGGAGAAGACTTGTTTAATTCCATATTCGTCAAGTAACTCTCACACTTGCTTGTTGGAGAAAGGAGTGTCGTTGTCGGTGATGATGTGTTTGGCACACCGAAGCGACAAATGATATATTCCTTAACAAACGCTGCAATTGTGGCTCCAGCAGTCCCTCGTAAAGGAATGGCTTCGACCCATTTGGTGAAATACTCTGTTGCGGTTATTATATACTCATGTTGTTTTGATGATGGTGGGTTGATCTTCCCAATGATGTCGAGTCCCCAGCTATAAAACGGACACAGAATACTTATCGAATGCAGCGGAGTAGAGGGTGCGTGGATAAGATCTCCATGAATTTGACATTTGTGGCATCTTTGAACAAAAGCAGCCGCATCGTCCTCCATGGTCGGCCAATAGTATCGCTCGTGTATTTGGAGAAACAACTTCCTTTTCCCTTGGTGCTCGCCTTCGTGCATTTATTTCAGCATGATTGGGATTTCTGCCTCGCCCATGCATCGTAATAAGTCTCCCCCAAAGATTTTACAATACAGAATTCCCTCATGGAGTATGAATCTCTTGGATCTTTTCTTTACCTTGGTTGCATCTCTCTTGCTGGTAGGGAGTACGCTGTCGCGAAGATAACTGATGTACGGCTTCTGCCAGTCCCCAGCGTGGTTAATATTGAAAACATCCAATTCATGCGGCGGTGCTTGGCAATTGGAACAAGATCCTTGGAGCAACCGAGATAGAGTCTCCATTTTTGGCCAGTAGTAGCCAAGGCGTTGCAGACGACGGTAAAGTGTTACCACCAACGTGTGTCCGTAAACTTCGCTATGAATATGGTTAAGCTGTTGTTGTGCCTCTTTATCTCCGAGGCATCTTGATAGGGAACCGTCTAGGTTCCGGTGGTACAACATCCCGTGAAGCATGAAGAAGTTTTGTAATGTTTTGAGACTGACCTTTCCTTGGGAAAGCGAGCTGTTAAGTTCTTGGATAATTGGTGTTCTCCAATCATTGTCTTCAGTCTCCTCAGTTTGCGAGAGCCATGTTGAAGTTATGGTTCGTCTCTTCACTGTCAGGGTTTCCTCCAAACCTTCGAACTGCAGCTTCGACGTAACGTGGCTAGGCAATCAGCATGTTTGTTGCTGCTGCGGCCAACATATGTTATGGTCGCATCTGCGAAGTAATTTAGTAGCCTTTGTGCCTCAGATCTGTATGGGGCTAATGTCACTTCCTTTAGTGTGTACACTCCATTCATATGGTTGGCCAGTAATTTAGAATCACCTCTTATTTCCATACGCGTGGCTCCGGCTTGCTTGGCTAATGACAATCCTATGAGAAGGGCCTCATATTCTGTTGAATTGTTGGTGCAACGAAAGTATAGCTTGAAGGAATGCGAGAAGACTTCAACAGTTGGGGATACTAGAACCACGTCTGCTCCTCCAGAGTTATTGCTAGAGGTGGCAGAGTCATCAAAAAACAATATCCACGCTTATTCTTTGACTAAAGAGATTTCCGGAAAATATCCAAGAAGGTCCTCGTGTGGTGCTGTGGTACTCTCTCCTGGGGAAGCTGCTAGCAAATCCGCAACCGCTTGTCCTTTGATAGCTCTTAAGGAAGCACACGTTATATCAAACCCTGACATTTGGAGGAGCTATTTGTCCGGCCTTCCTATCAGGGCCGGTTTTGAAAGCAAGAACTTCACAGGATCATAATTAGATATCAGCACCACTTTGTTTGAGAGAAGATAATGCCTAAACTTCTGGATGGAGTGAATCAGGGCTAGGCACGCTTTTTCTGCTTTGGGATATCTGAGTTCGACATCTCTCAAAGTCCGACTGAAGTAGTATACAGGGTGCTCAATTCCTTCGTCATCTTCTTGAGCGAGAAGAGCTCCAACAACAGTGGTGCGCGTTGTTTACGCAACAATATAATTACTTCTTTCCACACAATTAACTGGTAATATAATGGCAAGGAGTTCGTTCCCACGAAGAGCAGGGAGTTTCTAGTTATTAAAAGCAACCAAAAAGGGGTTTTTAAGATTTTAAATCAAAGTAACTAATAAAAGAAAATAATAAAACTTTGTTGTAAACAATAATAAGAAAGATGATTAGGGAATCATTCGTCGTCACTGAACTGAAGCTTAGTTAAATAGAAGTTTATCTCTTATTAAATTTATGTTGTTACCAACCGTAGAATAGCAATAATCTCTGTTATCCCCCGGATTCCTACTGTCACTGGATACGGAAGCGCTCGACTACCAACTTCTATCCAACCAACCCACCAAGAATAAGCTCAGTCGAATGCTTTACACTCTATGAATCAGGTTGATCCCAGCATCAGATGCATAGGCTCGGTCTGCTTACTAGTGTTATCTTTACACACAATTGCTTAACAAAATCCCTCTGTCAGCTCTTGCGATTTACTACTGCGCAAAGAGTTGATGTGACAATTACACATATCACACAACTCTAAACTAGTAGAAGAAATATTGATTGGTTAATTGATCATTTTAAATAACCCCTTAATATTCTTAGACACTAAAAATAATAAAGATAATCAACAATAAAATAAAATTCGAAATAAACGTGGTTAAAAAAAATAATGTTTCATTATTCAAGACTTTGAAATCTTCCTAACCAATTAAAAATTTAGCTTCTCACAATTAAAAAGTACCGACAAATAAAATACTGTCAAATAAATAAAGAAGAAAGAGTTAAAATGGAACTAAAGATAAAAACCCAGAGTAAAAGCCAGAAGCTCCTCTCCGTTTCTCCATTCTTTCGCAACAAATGAAAATGTTAAAAGAAGAAGTAATGCAGGAAGAAGTGTCCTCGTCTCTCGTATTGGACCCCTATTTATACAACAAAATCACCGCCACATTTCTAAACAAATAATTGAAGAAAATAAAAGATGTTGATCCAGTGTAGTTCGTAATATGTTAACCAATGGAGCACCATTTGTAATTCGTTGGATCTTCAGTGGGACCCGTATGGAGCTACAGATTTTTCTTTATAACCGTTGATCCATCAAGCTTCAATGCACCGTGATTTACTAAAATTACCCCTTTCCGACAAACGATAACCTGATTACTTCTGCTGTGCTGCCATTCCTGATTTCCTCAAAAAGCTGCTTGAACGGGACCCACCAACGTCTTCCCATTCGTTCCTTATGCGGCGCGTGAAGTAGTACTACTGACTACTGTCCCTCCAACAGTAAACAAAACTTGGTTTTGTTTCTTTACTTGATAAAGCAAAAGGGTGAATTAATTAAAGAGGTAATGCCACGTAACCCCTTTTAGTTTTCATTTCACGCTTCTGAAAATGGTGTTAAGAAAATGTAAGTGGCTGGTCGGTGGTGGTGGGTCTTGCCATGTATGCCCCATATCAGTTCCCAGGATCCGAATAACAATTATCCACAATCCACTTTAATCTCAATTTCTTATTGTTTCCAATTTCATTCTCCCGAGCGTGCGGATGGGGTGTGGTGAACTAGTTGCCCCTTAGCATTTCCTAACCCGTCAATAGCACTTGACCATGAAATGACCATTTTGCCCATTTGGCCTTCCAAGTTCTTGTTTTGCTCGTAACTTCTTCATACGAACTTCGAAGATTCCGTTCTTTCGCCATTGCCTTTGTCTTCTCATCCTCAACAAAATAAAAAACGGAAATTTTGTACTTGAACGAGTTCCACTTGGTCTTTGTCCCTTCTCCACTTGTAGCTAGCTTCTTTTATTGCACAATTCAGCACTAATTCACTTCTTTTTGGATGATTCCCCCAATAAAACACAAATAAGAGAAAACAAGCGTAACATACAATAATTTGCAAGAATACAAGCAATTACTAGCATGGAATTGACATCAAATATAAGTGAAATATGCACTTATCAAGCAGTGTCACTGAAGGCAGTGTAGAGGCACAACGGTCTTTCTTGTATAGGGGATTTCATGATGGCTGGGGATGACAGTATTTGTTGAATCTTCCGAAACGCCTCTTGTTGTAGCGCGGTCCAAACGAAGCTTGCTCCCTTTTTTAGAAAGGGGGTAAATGAATCAACAAGCTAAGCTAAACCCGTTATAAAACGCTGAATGTAGTTTACCTTACTCATGAAGCTCTGGAACACTTTCAAGGTCCGCGGGGGCGGCATCGTGAGGATGGCTTGGGTTTTGACTGGATCAACTTTGATTCCCTCGGAAGTCACCTGGAAACCTAGGAATTTGCCCGAAGAAACACCAAAGGCACACTTCAACGGGTTCATCTTAAGTTTGTATTCGCGACACCTTTCAAACACTTATTGCATCACCTCTGTATGAGCCTCCCGGGTTTTTGATTTAACCACTACGTCATCTACATAATCTTCAACTTGCTTGTGCATCATGTCATGGAAAATAGTGGTCATGGTGCATTGGTAGGTGGCGCCAGCATTTTTCAAGCCGAAAGGCATCACAGTATAGTAAAAGTTTCCGAGAGGAGTTCGAAAAGCTGTCTTACTTGCGTCGTGCTCGTACATATTTATTTGATTGTAGCCGCTGTACCCGTCCATAAAAGAGAACATATCGTGTCCAGTGGTGGCGTCTACCAGCATGTCAATGTTAGGAAGAAGAAAATCGTCCTTGGGGCAGCATTTGTTCAGATCCCTAAAATCAACACAGCACCTGATTTGCCGCTCTTCTTCTTCACTGGAACCACGTTGGCCAACCACATGGGATGGTGAATGGGTTTGATGAAACCAACGGCTAGCAGTTTTTGAATCTCTATCTTGATCTGTTCCTCCACATCGTTTCTGAACTGTCTCGGAGATTGTTTGACCGGTTTGGATCCGAGTATTATATGTAGATGATGAGTGACCAGCTTCTCATCCAAACCAGGCATTTCCTCGTATGTCCAAGCGAACACATCTTGATATTCCCTAAGAAGGTCCACAAGTTTTGCGCGCTCGTCGGCACATATAGTCGATATGATTGAGACATGCCGCGGAGATTCCTCGCTTCCGATGTTGACAACTTCAAGTCCATCCGTGGTGGAGTTGGTTCCGTCTTGTAGTTGTCGAGGTGCATCCGACACCTCCTCTTGTGGATTGTTGTTGTGATTGTATTCTACTGGGCGGGGAGACTGGGTAGTAGTCTCCCCTGTTAATTGATAACAGCGGCGCCGATATACGATTTTCCCTTTTTCGTCACGACTTATAATAAAAGACCGCTCCCCCTTGGTATGAGAATGAGCCAAATTTCCGTTTGACGAGGGAAAACTGGCGTTCTTTTCCTTCGGAGGGATTGCGTGAGATCGAGCTTCTTTGCGAAATGATGTGAGCCTGTCCTCTTCTTCGATTGACTCCCACGTCGGGAGTGGAGTGCAGCGAACCTTGCCCGTTGTACCCCGCGAATTTTTCTTTGGTTCGAACATCTCCATATCACAGATTGGTGCATAAGGGGATAATGATGCGGGGATGCGGATAACTTCTCCGTTCAACATGGTCTTCAGGCACTGGTGATATGTCGAAGGAATTATCCTGTTGTCGTGGAGCCACGGTCTTCCCAGTATCATGTAGTAGTCTAGCTCCTTTTCGATTACTTCAAACTTCACCTTTGACTGGACTGGTCTCACTGACGAATTTAGGTTGATGTATCCATACGGATGGTTTGGTTGCCTTCGAAATCCGTCATCATGGTAGGATGCCGTATAACTTCGCTCGGCCGCACCTTGGATGTCCTGAGCGTTCTAAGGGTAATGACATTGGAGGACGCACCCGTGTCTATGAGGCCCCTTTTAAACTCCACATCCTTGATGCGGGCAATGACGTGTAGATCCCGGTTATGTTTTTCTTCTGCCATCATGTCGTCTTCAGTAAATGTTACATTGTTATCGGACACCTCTAACATCCTTGAAGTTTCTGGGCGCAAAGGAACCAAACACGCGTCTAGAGCTATTTAATTGATAGCAGCGAATGTTTCTGCTCGCTGGTCTTTTGAAAGGTGTAGAAGTTCACATAAGTCTTCCACCAACGCGGCTGCATCCTGGTTTACCGGTTTATGATTGGTGGTGAAGATGTTAACTTGAGAGCGATCTTCCGGAACGTCAGTCCCCAGTCTTGGAGTTTCCGGGATGGGTGAATCACTCAGATTCGTTGTCAGGATGATAAGAAAGTTGAGTATGTTGTTGATCGCTTCCTTCATCAGGTCCATGTTCCTTGCGTGGATCTCTTGAACCCGTGCCAATTCGGCCCGGAATTTCTCCATCGGTTGCGCCATTAGGAGTCGTGTTGGGAGAGGGAACATCGACATTCTCTAGAGTCTGAGTGGAGTTTGGGATCATAGACTCAGCTCAAAGACCGACCATCTTCTGAAAATTGGGGTCGAAAAGTAAAATTTGGAATTGAAAATTGATATTCCAACCGAGAGATTAATCTCCCACTATGGTCACCAATTGTTTATGGGTGATAACGGTTTATGTTGATTTTGGTAAATTCGTATGTGTGAAAAAGAAACGAGTCTAAACCCTAAACAATGTACTGCACGGGAGTACTTTTGATTCGAGAGATCAATCTGTACAAATCTTGCCTAAACCAAGAAATGGTCGTTCCAGACTTGCTTCGGTCACAAAGTGAAGGAGAAGGGTTGGTCTTAGGGAGGGAAGCGAAGAAAGTGTTGAGACCAGAATCGTCGTTCTGGAAGTGTGGGTGTTTTGTGACTTGTATCAGAAAATTGGACTGCCTAGCTGAATGAAAAAACTATCAGGTGATTTCTGAATGTTGTATTGTTCTCCTGACCAAAACCTGTTTTTGGTGGAAATAGGTGAGACCTATTTATACAAGTCGCAACAAAACGTAACCTGGTCTTGTAGGAAGTGGAAACGATTGAGTGGTGGAAGAAGGGAGTAACGGGTAACGCCTGAAATTGATGTTTCCATAATGAAGGATACGTTTCACCATTACTTCTTGCCATTACTAACCGCCCCGCTTTATGACACTTTCTTATAACGAGCGTATTGCACGCCGCATGCTGTGAACCGCCAGACCAGTACCCTGATGAGTATCCCCCAATTTGTGACATGTTTTGATGTCTCGAGTGTTTTCGTAAAAAACATGTAGCACTTTTCTACGTGTGGCAAGTTGAAATTGAGAGGCTTGCCGCAAGTAAATAGCATGTGATGCTATTAGGCTCGTCTTGGCTGGTCGCCTAAAACCTGCCACAAGCTCGCCGGCTTGGTGGCGAACTTCGATGGCTGAGATTGCATCTTATGAAATAAGGGTAGCCGATGACTGTGGCTACCTACTGTTGGCGCCTGAAGATGGCGCAGTGGCGTTTTTGGTGCACGCCAGTGGTAATGCGGCATGGATGGCATGGCTCGTGCATGCCAGTGGCACGGTGGTGCAAGTGGCGCCTGGCGTAGACATGGCCATTAGTTTTAGGCGGCTGGTCGCCTGAAAGTTGCCACAAGTCCGTCATCTCGGTAGCGAACTTGGATGGCTGAGATTGCATCTCATGAGGAAGGATAGACGTTGATTATGGCTACCTTCTGTCGGCGCCTGGAAACTTTGTCTAAATTAGGGTTTAGCGTGCCAAAACCCTAATTAGCATATATGGCATACTGTTTGGCATGTGCGCTTGGCATGCACGTTTTGGAAAGTTTGGCATGCCGTTTGGCATGTGCACCTAGCATGTGCGTTTGGCACGTTAGGCATGTCATTTGGCATGTGCGCCTGGCATGCGCGTTTGGCGAGTTAGGCATGCCGATTGGCATGTGCGTCTGGCATGCGCGTTTGGCGATTTTGGCATGCTGCTTGGCATGTTGGCGCGGGTTCTGGCATGCTGCTTGGCATGCCGATTGGCATGTGCGCCTGGCATGCGCGTTTGACGAGTTTGGCTTGTTGCTTGGCATGTTTGGCATGCCAGTTGGCAAGTGCGTATGGCATGCGCATCTGGCGAGTTTGGCATGCTGATTGGCATGTGCGACTGGCATGCACGTCTGGCGAGTTTGGCATGCTGGTTGGCATGTTGGCGCGGGTTTTGGGAAGCCAATTGGCTTTGCGATCATATGGCATGGTTTCCTCCTTTTCAACACTGTGGCGAGTTTAGAGCAACCTGATTGGTCAATGGGAAGTGGGGTCGGCCAAGCATGGGCGTGGCCACACTTTCCGTGCGCTGTTGTGGATTTTAAAGTGACCTAATTGGTCGAGGGGAAGTAGGGCCGACAAGCTAGGGCGCGGCCACATTTCCAGTGCGTTGTGGCGGACTTAATCGCCTAGTTTGGCTAAGCATAGTTTCGACCAACGGGGTCTAGTGTACCGCGCGGGACGCGAAACCCTAATTTTTACAAATTGGTCGGGTTTATGAGTTTTTGTGAGTTATCACAATAATTGGATGGATTTTGTATGCTGCCAAAAAAATCCTTATCTACAGAATGCAGTGTGCTTTCCGTCTGAGCATTTCATGCGATGGCCTTAACCTTGGTACTTGGAGGTTCATGCTACTCCGCTGCGAGTGAACATAAATCCGTCATGCCATACCGATATTAAGGGTTCTTCCAGGTAACATAGCACAGGAAATCACTCAGTGAGTCTTGTATTGGCGAGGTACCGAAATTTACAGAGCGTTTGGGATGGTTGCTACATTCGCCAGTCTGGATAAATTTCATGTAAATATATTGAATGGCTCAATAAATATGTTGGTGGAGAGGTTAGCACTCACGGCATCGTTTCCTTGCAGAGTGACGTCACATCAGATGCAAGGTTTTACGATTTTAACCCTAAGCTAAAAACCACCACCAACACCCGCAAATGCATAAAAACCCCGGGACCTAGTCCATAATTGAATACTCTAAGGATTAATCCGCTACACAAAATTACACCAACTTCATATTGTTGAGACCAAGAAACTAAACCTATAGTTCACCTAGTTCAATATGTATTCCCACGCCTCCAACTTATAAACAAGTCACGTACTTGGATCAATTCCTTGGTTCGTATTCCAAACAGTAAAGGAACAACAAATCTGTCTGGTATCAACTCTCTTTAACCAAGTGATATGAGTCGAACAAAGGTTCTTCTGTTTATCTTAACATAAACTTCTTCGTCAGGTCCTTAGATCTATCTTATGTTCAATTACCAAAGTAATCGTTAAGATTTTGCAATCAACACTCTTAATCCAAATAATTGTGTTGATGTCGATCTACTCAATTAATCAATACAATTCTATCACAAGGATAAAACCGATTATTAATTGGCTTCTCTTTTTACCGAAACAAGTATTGTGCACACCAAATATTATGAACTCACAAATCAGAAATCTTCAATATCTTCTTCGTCTTAAAATCTTCTTAGATCTTCAATAAACACCTGCACACAATCAATTGAATCTCTTGTGATCAATCACGCACATAACGGAGTCTGTTAACAATGGATTATCATAAGATCGTCTTTAGAACTGACAACAGTCTAAAGATCCATGTCGAAATCTTATATCAGAAGAGAAGATTTTCAAGCATAAACAAACTAGGTGCAATCAAAGTTCAACCACCGTTAGTCAATCAAATCAATGAAAACAAAAGATAAACCGCATTATCTAGTTTCCCACCAACGGTACTGACTAGAGATTCTCAATCCCAAAGAAGACTTTAAACCGAGCGGCCGTAAGAGATTTCGCCTAATTAGGTTACTCTCCTCTCCAAATAGGCGGCTTTACCGTAGCAGCACAACAAGAGATAGTTTGCTGTTACGAAGGATTAGTTTGCTAGAAATGCAAACTTCAAGTATTAATAGACTAGGAACTTTGGACACCAAGGAATTTCCAAAACAGAAAATATTCTCAAGATATTCATTAAAGCACAAATTCAGTTTCCATAATTCCTGGAAATGCTCTGTCCAAAAATAATGATCGAAATCTCTCGGAAAATCTCTAATTAATAAATGCACATTACTAGTTATTATTTCCCTACAAAATGAAATTAATAACCTTAATTAAAAGATTCTTAACTTATTTATGTTTTGATCCTGGGATTCTCTTCCTTTTATCTATTAAGGAATAACTTTGAACAATTAAATAATAAACATTCACAGCATGTGTTCAAAGTATGTCAACATCCTAACTTTGTAAGTTCTCTTTCATACTTATAACCTTGAAACCGATTTTCCACACTTCCAAACAAGTTTAGAATTGGTTCATCTGACTTTCAAGAACTATGTGATTGATCAAATAACATTCAGTCACAATCATGGGTTTAACAGTTCTACCAAAACAAGTTTCAGTTCTACCTCCATGTGAATACTGTGCATAGTCACACTATCTTTCCAAAATTCGGTTGAATAGGTACTAGGATCGGTTCCCCACATATATATGGTATCTAACTTGAATGTGTTGCACATGTCCATAGGATCGGTTCCCCTTTGTGATGTACTGCACCTCTTACTAGGATTGGTTCCCCTTTTCCCAGTTTTGGTCAGACATAAAATCACAAACCATATCATACCATCTCAAGTGATTACTTAAGATCGGTTTCACTAATAAAAGTCATACCAATACATAAGTAAGGCCTTTGTGAATAGTTCTACCAAAAACACAAACAAATTGTGAGCGGTTATACTCAATCACACATATTGGTTGTTCATAAGATAATCAATGAATAACAAAACCAATAGCACCTGGAAATTTCATTTTCGGTTCACAAACAAGTTTATGAACTTACTTCCTTGGACCACATGTAAAACATTGTTCCCTAGGATGAAATACTCACCTTATACCCGTACATAATCACAATAGCATTCAAATGATTATGGCGATGTCTTATCTACAAAGTTTAATAGTTAAGCAATAAACCTCGTATTGTATTCCTTAATACTATGTCTATCTAGAGTTCAAATATGCTTCGCAGTTTTGTTTTCAATATGCAAGACTTGAAAGATACGTTAGGGAATGAAATAGTTCAAGTCAAATATCACTAATCTCAAGTGGAAGGATGATTGTTGTCATTGTAGATCCTTGCTTCTTCACATCTTCAAGTCTTCGCAATACTTGTAATGTCTCATATCCTAATACTTTCAAGCTAACCTATACGAAGTTGACTCTAGTACATAATCAAGCGACTCTTAACATGAGTTTTGATTCACTAAAATATGACAACCAAACTTGACATACCAACGCTTGGTGGGTTCAACCGAGCTATGCTCTAACAAATACTCAATTAAATTAACCGCAAGAAAACCCATGATTAATCTAATCGGAAGTGCTCAACATAAGAGAACTTACGGAGCCGCATAGTATATACATAAAATATGGATAATGGAAGATCAATATTGCGGAATAGACAAGGATCCATTCTATTTTCCATCACTATTTGCACAATGACATACAATAGACATAATCCTCGCAAACAAAAGTTCATCCTATCTTCCATCAATAATAACATAATAGGCTTCAAACTTTTGTAATGTCAAAAGTTCATTCATTCTTTTATCAATACATGCATATCGACATATGAAAGACTTAACTTTTGACAAGATATGGGGCAATCATAGTTCACGGACGCAAACACACATATCCCATAACAAATTACAATATATAAAACCATAAAGATTAATACTGCAAAAATCATCTTTCAAACAATTTTAGAATTTAAACAAATAAACCTAAAAACATGAAGATGAAAAACTTTGGACGTAGCTATGTGTAATCACAATAATGGCTATTCCAAACTCTTCTTCTAAACAAAACAAGAAAATAAAATTCTCATCCGAAGACTTACTAGGCAATTGAAATCAAAGTTCATTGAGAACCTCATACCGTCCAATGAATCCATCAAAGAAGGTATCACTGATTTCCTTTACTCTCTTGACCGTAAACACACCATGTTCGTGAGTTAGAACACCAACTTTACGATCAACAACCCGAGCAAGCTGTCTAGCCTTGACGCAGTCCATGATGAGCTTTTTTTGACTCCGTATCATAATATATTCTGATTAGCAAGGATTCTGTCCTGACCATCTAAGAGTTGGTTTATTTGCAGTTGAAGATTTTCAAACTCCACCTTTGAATCGTTTTGAAAATGCATTAAATCCTTGACGGAATCATCAATCCAGGAGTTGTGATCCTTTCTTTCAAGCATTTTCTTTAGAACCAGCTCTTGAAATGATTCACGTCCTTGAGTATCGTCCTCCATATCAAGATGCACAATCTCTTGAGATTTTGCAGAGTTCTCCATGTAATTTTTTGTTAAGGATGGAAAAACACCATATACAGTGAATATATATATGTGTTTGTAAACAGGAGAAGGAAACTCTTGTTATGGAAACCCTATGAACTCACAAGAGGAGGACGCGAATGTTTGTGGACCGTCAGCACAAAAAACTCAACAGAAAAATAATATACAACATACTTGAGCATTTCTCAATAATTTTCCTTGCACCTCTCAAGTTAGAAACAAGGAAAAGAATACCTGGAATCAGGTGGTAGAGTGAGAAATAATCCCACTATGATTATTGATAAAGGAGTAGTACATGTCATTTGACAATTTGATCTTTGTGTTCTTCTCCTTTCTTCGGTTGTCTTTCATCCCAGAAGAGTAAGACACAACTTGTTTCACATATCTGTCAGAAGGCTTTCTCTGAGGACTAAATCTAGGACCTCTTGAGATTGGTTCAAGAGGATCATGATAGAGAGGGATCAATTTTCTAGACTTAGATTTACCAGATTCATTCTTATAAACACAGGGAATGTGTTCATTAGTGGTACAAGAATTTATACCATTGGGATGAACTTGTACCTTGTGATGATTTCTAGAAAGGAGATCATTTTCATAAGATTTTAGGTTTTCTGCGGGTACGAGATTCACTATAGAAGTCGACAGACTATTTACTCCATTGATAGTAGAAAGAAGCAAATTATGAAGATGAGAGATTTATTTACTCCTGGCAAAACAATGAATAACATAGTGATTCTTTTTCCCACAGAATGTACAGGTTCGTGGAGGAGAAGCAATAACTGGCACCTGTTTTAACTTCATAGCCATATGAGAAGATTGTAAGTCATGTAAACCTTTCTTGACACAACCTTCTTCTGGAGTGTTGATGGTGGTTTTTAGTTCAAGGGCTAAAATCGTAAACCCTGCATTTAATGCGTTGTCATCCTGCAAAGGAACATAAGCCATTTAAAAGCAATGAGTGCTTAAGCCTCTTCGCTCACATATGTATTGAGCAATTCAATATATCTGTATATATGGAATTTACTCAGAATGGTGCGTGCAACAGCAATCCCAAAATATTCTGTGAATTTTGTCTTTCACCGGCATTATTCACTAATGCATGACTTGCATAGTATTTTCCTATGCTATGTTCCCAGCCGAACTCTCAATATTGACATGACATGACGATTAAATGTCACTCTCAGCAGAGTAGCATGAGTCTCCCGAAGTGTCAGTATTGAGATCTGCATGAAAATACTCACATAGGCTGCATCATCCCCTACCAAAGATATTAGCGTGTTTATACACCTTTTAATTAAAAGTTAGCGCGATCGAACGCGTTTAAATTCCTTAAGGGAAATCCAGACTATCCATATCAGTCTTTAGAAACGATCAAGGCCACATGATTTGGCCACACGATTTAATAGGCCTAGCCTACTCCTAACAAGACTAGGCGATCGTCACGATAAACACCGGCGGGCCCACTAGCATCCCTGCCGGTCGAAACTCCTTAGCTCATCCGCTGCACACTCAAACGATGGCCTGAACATGGACGTTCACGATATTAAAAAGAAGGCTCAAACGAGCTAGACCGACCATGACGGTCTTAGAAGCATCACATCCGTCCAACTTGGCTGGCTAAGTTGGACGGCGTAGATCGTGTTTTGGGCGATCAAAGAGGTGCCGTTGTGTTCACCGGCAACTCACCTTCATCTTTAGCCGATCGAACCTCACCCGGAAATCCGTAGGCGCATCAAAACGATTTCCTAAAGTAGGATGATCGCGTTGTTGAAAAATAGCTCAAACGAGCTAAGACCGGCCAAAACGGTCTCAAAACATCACGACCGCCCAACTTAGCTAGCCTATTTGGACGACTTAGATTTTTCTTCGAATAATTAAAGAAGTACTAACGTGTTCACAATCGACCCAACTCCACACTTGGTCGATCGACTTTCTCATAACAAGACCAGAGCACATCAAATCGCCATCCCATAGTAAGGAAAACGCGCCGTTTGAAAACCCTAAAAAATGCTTTGCGAAAACACACTACTGTCGCAAATCAGTCGTGTCCGTCCAACTTAGCCAGCCTAGTTGGACGGCTTAGATTGCGTTTCAGACGATCAGGAAGGTGGACATGAGTTCATCGCCGGTCCAACTTCATTATCATTCAATCGACTTGCCTGTGAGAAGTCAATAACGCATCGAATCGTTCGATTGAACTAGAGTAGTCGCGGCTCTCTAAACCTTAATTCATGTTTGCGGCAGTATGCTACTATCGCAAATCGATCGTGACCACTCATCTTCGCCAGCCGAATCGAGTGGCTTAGATCCGATCTTAGATGACTCAGGAGATGTCAACGCACTCACTAGCGGGTCATCTTCACACATGTCCAAGCGGCATGTTCGAATCAATGCCCAGTGCTTTGATTCGACTAGCCAAAATAGGAAGGGCCACACGTCCCTTAAACCCTAAATTACATCAACGGAAATATACAACGGTTGCAAATAAATCACGACCGTCCAACTGCGCCAGCCTAGTCGTATGATGTAGATTTATTTTCAGAAAACTAACAAAGCAACATTGTGATCACTGACCACTCTTCCTCCACAGGAAGTGATCGACAAGTCATAGCACGCCCATAGGGTCCTCAAACGATCACCCAAAGATGGTCGGTCGTGCTACTTTTAAGACGCTCAATCAGTGACTGATTCGATCGATCTCAAAAACAGCGATGCTTCTAACATACATCGATTATAAGCTATGCTTTATAAATATAGGTTTTACAAATAATTTATTATTTGACCTAAAAGCACTACGTGCTGATTAGCGGCAAGTCATATGACTTGACCCATTCACTCGAGACATCAAACATGTCACAAACTGGGGGATGCTCACTAAGGTATTGGTCTGGCGGTTTACAGCGTGCGGCGTACAACGCGCCCATTACGAGAAAATGTCAGGAAAGACGGACGGTTAACAATAATGAGAGTAGTGGGTGAACGTGTGATCAGTCGTCCCTCATAACGGAAACATGATGAGCACCACCTTCCGCACAAACCCACTTCTCCACTACTTAACTTCCTCCACTTCTAAGAGATCAGGGTGCACTCAATGACTTGTATAAATAGGTTTTCAACCTATTCAAACGTACAGACAACACAAGTGTTATCAACACAAATAGCCAGAAACCATATTTCTGATACAAGTCATAAACAACCACACCTTCATAATTCAACATTTTGATCTCAAACACCTTCTCCGCTTCCCTCCCTAAGATCAACCCTTCTCCTTCACCTTGTGACCGAATTGAATCTGGAACGGCCATTTCTTTGTTTAGGCCAGAGTCTTACAGATTGACCTTTCGAACTCAAAAGTACTCCCATGCAGTGCATTTGTTTAGGGTTTGAATTCGTTTCTCATTAACACACCCCAAATTTACCAAAAACAGCAGAATCATTTTTTGCCCTCAAACATGGAGGACATATCTTCATGTGCTGTAATTCATTAGAATTAGTTGGTACAGAAGAATTTCTCCGTAAGACAGAGTTTTCCTTTTCCAAGGATCTGCACTGTTCATGGGCTAGAATAAGAGATGCGCCCAGCTTCTCTTTTTCGACATGAAGTCTGTTTAGATCTGATGAATGCATCTCGATCAAACGTTTTTCTCTAATTGAGTCTTCCTTGAAAATATTCTTAAGACTACTAATCTTTTCACGTTGTAGAGTAGTTTCTTGAAGAAGTTTTTCAATATTGTTAGAGAAGGACTCAATGATATTATAGATTTCACGTTCTCGATCAAGAGACTTTTCAAATTCATCAATAAGCTGAGCATTATCATGAAAATCAATGGTCTCAGTAGAATTTTTTGAGATTCTGGTGAGATCCATTTCAGCTTTTGCCATACTGTCAAGTGTCTCATTGGAGGGAAAGATGTCAACAATATATGAAACAGCCTTCCTACCTCGGGATTCGGAAGAATCAGCTAAGGAGCAATCCTTTGAGGTATTCCCAAGACATTTGTCATAGTTAAAAGCTTTAGGAGACATCTTGGTATGCGTACATGCTAGAGAAGAGATTCTTTCCTCAGACTCAGATTACCACAAACACAGACTTGTAAGGTCTTTAAACGTGTTTGCCTGCTCTGATACCAATTGAAAAAGTGGGGGTACAACAACCTCACCCAATATTTCGCTTAGCAATCTGTATGGACTAACTCCAATATACTTTCAAGAGAAGCAACTAGACTCAATCCTAATAAAGTATATCAAAGAGTTATATCTCTCTTTCTCGATTCAATTCTTACTCAAGAAAATAGAAATCTGCGAGTCTAATTGAATACAAGAGAAATCACTTGAACGGTACCAAAGACCAATCTTCAAGTATCAATCAATGTAAATCAACAACCAAAGGTTGGATATTCTAATTGATTGATTCAAACGCACAGCGTGTGATATTTCAATTATATAACAAAATATAATGCGGAAAAGAAATAACACAAACACCATAAGTTTTATTAACGAGGAAACCGCAAATGTAGAAAAACCCCGGGACCTAGTCCAGATTGAACACACACTGTATTAAGACGCTACAGACACTAGCCTACTAGAAACTAAATTCGGTCTGGACTGTAGTTGAGCCCCAATCAATCTCACACTGTTCCAAGGTACAGTTATGCTCCTACATCTCTGATCTCAGTAGGATACTACGCACTTGATTCCCTTAGCTGATCTCACCCACAACTAAGAGTTGCTATCCAAAGTCGAAGACTTTAATAAAAAAAATTGTATCACACAGAAAAGTCTACGGTAATAGATAAATCTGTCTCCCACAGAAATACCTACAAGTTTTGTTCCGTCTTTTGATAAATCAAGGTGAGCAGGAACCAATTGATAAACCAGACTTATATTCTCGAAGAACAACTCAGTATTATCAATCACCTCACAATAATCTTAATCGATGCGGCGAAAGAAGATATTGTGGAATCACAAATGATGAAACGAAGATGTTTGTGATTACTTTTATATCTTGCCTATCAGAGATATCAATCTCAAGCCAATCGTTACGATTGTACTCAACACAATAGAATCAGCAAGATCAGATCACACAACTACAAGAAAGTAGTATCGGTATGGCTTCACAATCCCAATGAAGTCTTCAAGTCATTAACTTACAGGGTCTCGAAGAAACCTAAGGTTAAAGGAGAATCGACTCTAGCTATTACAACTAGTATTACACAGGAAGTGTGGGGATTAGGTTTCCTAATTGATAGAGTTCTCTCTTATATAGTCTTTCAAATCAGGGTTTGCAATCAACGTTAGCTTAGTAACAAAGAATTCAATATTCACCGTTAGATGAAACCTGATTAGATTCAAGCTAATATATTTCAACCGTTAGATCGAAAACTTAGCTTATTACACACAAATGAAATGCACGATTTTAGGTCTGTGTAACCGTACCCAAACATGTACATTTGTTGGTTCAAAAATAGTTAACCAAATGGTTAGCCATATGAGCACTTTCATATCAACCATATTCTTCTTCACCATAACTAGTTCAAATGACTCAACTGAACTAGTTAGAGAGTTGTTCAATTGCTTAGATATTATAGAAGTATACAATACACAAGCGAAGCAAAAACGATTTGATTCACTCGAATCGTTTCATGAACTTTATAGCCACGGTTTGCAAACTTGCATTCCTTAGTTTATATAAGTATAAGTTCACGAATAATCGTTTTTAGAAATAACCAACTTAAGTTCGCGGACTGAGTTCGCGGACTTAAGTACCCGGAATAAGTTTGTAAACAATTCACAAACTCCAGCAGATTTTCTCGGGACGAGAACCTCCGACAGTTCGCGGACTGGTTTCGTGGACTCTATTCCGGTTTTCCTGATCAGCAAAGTACGCATACTTTGGTTCAAGGAATAAGGACTTATACATATATGTGTTACCACACAATGCTTATATCCAACAATGGTTATATATTCTAGACTCTCATTTCAATCATTGAAACATTCTTAAAGGACGTTATATAGTTGTTATTCACAAATCATTTTTCGTCAAAGCCATTTTCAAGTGATTGAAACTTAACATGACTTTCGTCACTAGGTAAAGATGAACTTGGCCAAAGCAAAAGCTTACCAACACATATTTCGAGAAATAGATAGGCGAGATAAACTCGGCTCGAAATAGCAAATGTGTATAATCAAAGTCTATATAGCAAAACAACTTTTGTCTCAAGATAGGAGATAGAATAGATAGACTTTTGAGTGATAGATAAGTTCAAGTCTCCACATACCTTTTAGTCGATGAAGTTCCACCAGTTACTTGAGTAGTTCTTCGTCTTGTATGATGATCTCCATGGATTTCTTGAGCTCAACTACACTTTTTATCCTAGTCCGAGACTTAGCTATAGTAGACTAGAAATCAAGACTTATAGTTTTGATTACTAACATTGACAAACATGCTTGAGATAGGAACGCATGCGAGTTCGACCGGGGCAGTGCTCTAACAGGTCTGTTCCCATAATTTATAAATTTTGTTGGAAGAAGAAGGTGAGAAACCATCCACACCTGGGCTTTTGTCGGTTCCATTGAGAAAGAAAATTCTGATGTCAATTCCAGTTGGCAAACAACAAAGCATATTATTATCGTTAATTGCATATTAATCATATTTTTAGTGTCAATCCCATGCTAGTATTTGCTATTTATCTTGTGAATTATTGTGTATTATGATTGTTTTCTAGTTTATTTGTTTTACGAATCATCCAAAAGAAGTGAACTGGCATTTAATTATGTAATAAAATAAGTTATCTACTAGTAGAAGGGCCAAAGACCAAGTGAAACTTGTTAAAATTCAAAATTAATTTCTTCTCATCATATTATTGACTACGAAAAGACGAAGACAATAGTGAAAGAATTGATTCATCCCGATATCGTATGAAGAAGTTACAAGCATTTTGCGAAAGCATAAAACTAATAAAGGCATTCGTTGAATTACTTAAGGGCATCTTCAGTTCAAATAGTGTTAAATGTGCATGTTAGAGCACTTCTCGGTCGAACTCGCAAGCGTTGCTATCTCAAGCTTGTTTGTCCAGTTTAGTTGCCAAAACAATAAGTCTTTAGAATCCACGACGTTCATCGAATGAAGACGAAGAACTACTCAAGGTAACTTGTGGAACTTCATCAACAAAAGGTATGTGGAAACTTGAACTTACCTATCACTCAAAAGTCTATCTATTTTATCTCCTATTTTGAGACAAAAGTCGTATTGCTATATATACTTCAATTATACACATTTACTATTTCGAGCTGAGTTTAACTCACTTATTTATTTCTCGAAATATGTGTTGGTAATCTTTCGCTTTAACCAAGTTCATCTTTACTCTTGACGAAAGTCATAGTTGAAAAGGAGAGGGTACCCAAATATACCTCAAGTTAAAAAATTTCCTACCTATAAGTCCTTTATCCGAAAGTGATTGTCTATGGACTGAGTCGAGACAATACAACTAATCGGTTCACACTTCGTGTGAGAGTCTATGGACACGAGATCGATACAATACAACAACGAAGTATGTTTACTTGATACAAAGGTTCAGACTTAACCAAACAAAATAGGATTGTTTATCAAGTAAATAGGAATTATCATTTGTGTAATTTACTTTAATTATAATAAAACAATTATAATGCGGAAAATAAAAGTAAATGACACAGCAATATTTTGTTGACAAGGAAAACTGCAAATGCAGAAAAACCCTGGGACCTAGTCCAGAATTGAATACTCTCAGGATTAAGCCGCTACACAAAATTACACTAACTTCGTATAGTTGAGTCCAAGTAACTAACCCTATAGTTCACCTAGTTCCGTCTGTATTCCCACGCCTCCAACTTATAAATAAGTCACGTACCTGGATCAATCCCTTTGGCTCGTATTCCAAACAGTAAAGGAACAAGAAATCTGTTCGGTATCAACTCTATTCAACCAAGTGATATGAGTCGGACAAAGGCTCTTTCGTTTATCTCAACATAAACTCCTTCGTCAGGTATAGATCTAACTTTTGTTCAATCACCCAAAGGTAATCGATTAAGATTAAGCTAACAACACCTTTAATCTGAAGAACCATGTTGATGCCGATCTACTCAATTAATCAATCCAATCTACCACAAGGATAAACCTATTATTAATTGGATCCTCTTTTACCGAAACAAGTATTGTGCACACCAAAGATTGTAAAACCCAAGTCAGATCTTCAATATCTTCTTTGTCTTCAAATCTTCAATAAAAACCTACACACAATCATTTGAATCTCTTGTGATCAATCACGCATAGAACGGAGTCTGTTAACAATGGATTATCACAAGATCGTCTTTAGAACTAACAACAGTCTAAAGATCCCTGTCGAAACTCTGAACTAGTTTGATTGAATCTTATATCAGAAGAGAAGAATCTCAAGAATAAAGAAACTAGGTGCAATCATATTTCAACTACCGTTAGTCAATCAAATCAATCGAAAACAAAGATAAACCGCAATTATCTAGTTTCCCACCAACGGGTCGCGCTGGAGCTTCTCAATCACAAAGAAGACTTTAAACTGAGCGGCCGTAAGAGATTTCACCTAATTAGATTACTCTCCTCTCCGATAGGCGGCTACACCAGTAACAACAACAAAAGAGTAAATCTGTTGTTACGAAGGATTAGTTTGCTAGAAAGGCAAACTTCGTGTATTTATAGACAAAGAAGTCTGGACACCAAGGAATTTCCAAAACCGAAAATATTCTCAAGGTATTCATTAAAGCACAAATTCGGTTTCCATAATTCCTGGAAATGCTCTGTCCAAAAATAACGATCGAAATCTCTTGGAAAATCTAATTAGTAACCGCACATTACTAATTCTGTAATTTCTCTTACAAAATGAAATTAATAACCTTAATTAAAAGATTTTTAACTTACTTATGTTTCAATCCCGGGATTCTCTTCCCTTAGCCGTTAAGGAATATTTTTGAACAATTATGGAAATAAACATTCACATCATGTGTTTAAAGTTTGTCTACATCTTTACTTTGTAAGTTCTCTTTCACACTTACAACCTTGAAACCGATTTGCCACACTTTCAAACAAGTTTAGAATTGGTTCATCTGACTTTCAAGAACTATGTGATTGATCAAACCAACATTCAATCACAATCATGGGTTTAACGGTTCTACCAAAACAAGTTTCGGTTCTACCTCCATGTGAGTACTACGCATAGTCACACTAGCTTCCCAAAGATTCGGTTGACTAGGTACTAGGATCGCTTCCCCACATATATATGGTATTTAACTTATATGTGTTTCATATGTCCATAGGATCGGTTCCCCTTTATGCTATAAACCTTGCTGCACCCCATACAAGGATCGGTTCCCCTTGATGTACTGCACCCCTTACTAGGATCGGTTCCATTTCCTTTACTAGGGTCGGTTCCCTTTCCCTTACAAGGATCGGTTCCCTTTCCCCAAGGTCAGACATAATCCGATCATACCACATGTGATTACTTAAGATTGGTTTTACTAATAAAAGTTATACCAATACATAAGTCAGGACTTTGTGAATAGTTCTACCAAGAACACAACAAGTTGTGAGCGGTTATACTCTATCACACATATTGGTTGTTCATAAGATTTGCAATGAATAACAAAACCAATAACTCCTGGCAATTTCCTTTTCGGTTCACAAACAAGTTTATGAACATACTTCCTTAGAGCGAATCCTATGGGTAGTGTCACCCTTTCAAAATGAAAGACGAACTACAAATTATCTCTAATTAGGTGCTACTATGGGGGTCTTTCACCCCACTTCCACCTCAAAAAAGTTCATACACTCGTTCACATGAACGAGTGGTCGGCAGTTGACACTAAACGGGGGACTGTTTCCCGTTTAAGATTTGTTTTACTTTTAATGTTTTTAAATATAATGTTTCCCTCCATCACATTTTAAAATATAAATTTTGAGAAAGAAAATGGTAGATGGGGGACTGTCCTCGTCCAAAACAAATCTGATTTTTATTTTATTTTAAAATATAAATTTTCTCTCCGCTTCATTTTTCAATATAAATTTTGGAAAAAAAATCTATACGGTAGACTGTCCTCCGTGTAGTGTGCTTTTACCAAATTTCCCATCGTAGGATTACTCTTTCAAATGAACGAGTTAGTCTCAAAAATGAGACTACCCATAGGTAATGCTCTTAGAACACATGTAAACATTGTTCCCTAGGATGAAATCCTCACCTCATACCCATACATAATCACAATAGCATTCAAATGATTATGGCGATGTCTTATCTACAAAGTTTAATGGTTAAGCAATAAACCTCGTATTGTATTCCTTAATACTATGTCTATCTAGAGTTCATATATGCTTCGCAGTTATGTTTTCAATATGCACGACTTGAAAGATACGTTAGGGAATGAAACAATTCAAGTCAAATATCACTAACCTCAAGTGGAAGGATGATTGTTGTTGTTGTAGCTCCTTGCTTCTTCACATCTTCAAGACTTCGCAATACTTGTAATTCTCATATCCTAATACTTTCAAGCTAACCTATACGAAGTTTAACTCTAGTACATAATCAAGCGACTCTTAACATGAGTTTTGATTCACTAAAATATGACAACCAAACTTGAAATACCAACGCTTGGTGGGTTCAACCGAGCAATGCTCTAATAATCTCCCCCTTTGTAAATTTTAGTGACAAAACTCTTACATCATATGGATAAACAAATTACAATAATTCATTACACTCCGCTTGATTCCCGATTCAACAGCACAGTAAAACTGCTTACATTCAATCCTTAAAAATGCCGATGTTGACATTATAATAACAAAGCAAATACCCCCCCCCCCCAGGAAGATAGGTAGATATTCAATCTGCACGTCTTTGTTATACCAATCTATATGACATGTTACTCCCCCTTAGTCTGTGCTTTCACTCTTTCGTTAGATAAAACATTCAAGTACCAATGTTCTTTTCCCTAACGATGCCAATTAATATAAATATCGATTCCGGCATCACCTGTTTACTCCATATATTTCTCCCCCTTTTTGTCACAAAAATGACAAAGAAACGAAAAAATAAAGGACAACATGAAAAGAATCTTACAAATCTCATAATAGACTTGCAAACATGTAGAGTTAGGCACGAGGTTTCCACACATCATGTTCTGATAACCAATATCAAAACCGAAACTACAAGTAGTCTTATTTTGATATGTTACCAAGGAAACAATTGTCCGAAATAATTTTTCTCATTTATTTTATCAAACCAAAAACAACTAATCACATTAGTCCCTTTGCTAAACCGATTGTTCAAAAACAACCGCTTAATTCGATAAGACCAAAATAAAGATAAACTCGATTTTTCTCATCAGGTTCTAATTATCCATAAACTCAGACCTTTCAATTTTAAATAAGCCAAATACTAGGTTAGTTAACTAGAATTTCCTTGTTTAGGCATTCGATTAGACTTGAATAACTGAAACCTCACTTTGATAAGACAAACTAAGATCAGAATTAACTTAGTTTCTTATCCGGAATCGAATTGGACTAAACAACTCATCCTGTACACATATTATTTCGTTAAGCCATAAATAATTCATACAAACCAAAATAAATCAACTTGCATAATTATTCACCTCAACCGGAAGCAATTGAAACAACATATACATTAAAAGCACCGCAATTGCACCGTAATTTTGTAAGCCTAAACAATTGATACCATACAAAAGCAAGATAACAATAGTTTTTCTTAACCGGAACCAATTGAATCACACACACGTCAATTGTACCAAAATTTTGTAAGCCTAAACGATTGATACCACACAATAAAACAAGATAACAATAGTTTTTCTTAACAGGAACCAATTGAAACACACATCCACACACACATCATGAAATAAATATCAATTGAACCTAAATTTTGTTAAGCAAAAGCAACAAATATATATATAATATACACTCAAGCTTTTCTTAAACAGGAAAACAATTAACTAACAAGATTGTTACCTCAAATTTCGCATCCACTTCTCCAATATGATAGCATCTTCGTCCAGGGAGAATTGATATCGAAATATCAGCATGTTGTCATCCTTATGCATAAACAAATGAATAACAACTCACCTCAACCTTTACCAGAGAAAGGTTGAAAACCGGTTTTAACATTTGCAAGCAAAAGTTGAAAACCGTTGAAACACATATGTTTTTATGCTAAACCAAAAACCGATTCAACATATTGTGACTTTTTCTCATACTGTTTCTATTAGAACCCCTCACGATCCTTTGATAAAGCCTAACTACTAGGGCTAGAACTTAATCCCGCTAAATCAAAAAGTCACCCAGACCATAAGGGTTCACAATATATAAGATCGAATATTACGTTAGTAAAACCGAAATCAAACATCCCATAAACATACATAGCAACATGATAGAAGCAATTAAGCACAGGATATGTAAACCGAAAACTATCACAGGAAAAATTACCAATCAAATAATTTTATTCATAATAGACCAATACAATCAATGAAATAAATCAAAAATTGATGTCTATTATACTAGATTAAGTATTACAGCAACTAGCTTAATCTCTAGTGGTGCTCTTGTTGTTCACCGAGGTCTCTTTAGTGTTCAAACTCTTAAAGCATGTCTCAAGAGACTTGTCTGCAACCACTTCTTGTTTCTCAAGTATTTCGACTTGTATCTTCATATAAATTATAATAGCTTTTGTTTCATCAATCTTGTCTTTGAGCTAATCTTGATTTCTAAATGTTGTAATGAGATTTGTTCTCAGTTCCTCAAAACCTTGGATATAGTCAATCATGCTATCAGAACGAATCCACTTGGTTTTGGTTGGATCTTGAAGGTTGTAAGCCGACAGGCATGACTCATCTTGAGATCCAACAGAGCTATCAGATTCATAATCAGACATAATGCCTTTCTTCTTTCTCTCTGTATCGATTCCTTGACAATCCTTAACCTTTTGAGCTTCCTCCTTATTAGTCTTTGAGACACTGCGAGTTACTGGAGGTATGATCGGTTATGAACAAATATAAAGGATTCCTCAGGGTTTCAAACACAGACAAGAAAAAGTTTCTCCTATTAAAAGAGACAACTTATGTACCAAAAGACCTCTGGAAAAACCGAAAATATAAAACAATATATTACGTTTCCGTAGTCCGAGAATTCTAAGTTGGAAGGTTTGTTAAACTCACCCGAAAATTCCAAATAATCACCTATTTTGGAAAATTATGTTAAACATGAACATTTTTGACTACCATGGATTCGCAGCAACCCATATACTTCCACGGAATTTTTTTCTTCTGATAATCAACTACACAACCAATTGTGCTCCTGTTTTATTGTGCCTTTCCCATCAAAAATTATGAGCACGAAAAGATGAGAAAGCACAACATATGATACAACTAAGTTGTATCAGAGTAAGCTTTTTCTAGCTTACCGTGAATATTATAAACATAGTTCATGTTTCTTTTAGGGGATTTCTTCCCAAGATATTTTCTCCCAAGACGATGATCTTTTCTAACTCTAGAGATATGATAATGTGGAGAAAATGTGCTAATGTGAGAATTCTCAGAGACAACTAGATCTCTCTTAATTATTTCAGTGAGATTTTCATAAGATTTTCTAATTCTAAGGACTTCCTTATTATTCACATTAGTGTGATCATTTGAAACAACTATCGAAAATCCTGATTGTTTTTTTTTTGTTGGAAGAGATTCGCTCTTTCCCTTCCTTATGAAGTCGTTCCTCATCAAAACTAGAACTGTTTCGATATGAGTGCGGAGGAACCTTTTTGCAGAAGCGATTATCAACTCTTTCTTATGACTCCTTTGAGTTGATCTTATTGGGATGTAGTATAATCTGTCTTTCTAATGAGGAATAGTCTTTCAGTTTTTTAAGACAATAAACTTCTTTCAAAAATTTTACCACCGAATGGTGAAGAAGTATAAGTTTTCTGTCAAGTGACTGAAAATTGTATTCCTTAGAGTCATCACGGAATCGGTTCAAAGTTTCCTTTGGACAAGATTTCGATTGATCATCAGTAGATCTAGAGGTTGGTTTCTCATCCTCTTCTAACTTTATGTAGTTAGGCAAATTACCATCATCTTGATCTGTTTCAGATGTGATTAACCCGGTTTTGTCGCAGTCTGTAAAAGTCGAGCAAGGAATTTTAGTTTCCTCATCAGAAGAAATCACAACAGCGTCATTAGTCAGAATCATAGGACGTGTCTCTTTATCTGTAAGAGATTTACCAAGACCTTCTAGTTTGACAACGAGATCCATTTTCTCTTTGGTTAGACAATTCCGTTGAATTCCTTTTTCTCTGATCTCCTGCTTAAGAATATTCGACTCTATCTTTAAAATAAATACTTTAGAAGACAGAGATTGTATAGGCTTTAGGAGTTTTACCAACTCTTTATCGGCATCTTTTTTTCCTCGGAAAAAGACATAGATGTTTTCGTTGCTCCTGGATCATGATTCAACGAAGTATTAACATCTTCAACTTTTGATCATTCAAACTCTTGCATAACGTTAACTGAATCGGACATTAGATTCAATTCTTATAGTTTGGATCACACCAAACACAGATTGTTAGATCTTTTCGTGTTTGCCTGCTCTGATACCAATTGAAAAGGCGAGGGTACCCAAATATACCTCAAGCTAAAAAATTTCCTACCTATAAGTCCTTTCTCCGAAAGTGATTGTCATGGACTGAGTCGAGATAATACAACTAATCGGTTCACACTTCGTGTGCTCGTCTATGGATACGAGATTGAGACAATACGACAACGAAGTATGTTTACTTGATACAAAGGTTCGGACTTAACCAAACACAATCGTATTGCTTATCAAGTAAATAGGAATTAACGTTTGTGTAATTTACTTTAATTATAATAAAACAATTATAATGCGGAAAATAAAAGTAAATGACACAACAAGATTTTGTTGACAAGGAAAACTGCAAATGCATAAAAACCCCGGGACCTAGTACAGAATTGAATACTCTCAGGATTAAACCGCTACACAAAATTACACTAACTTCTTATAGTTGAGACCAAGTAACTAACCCTATAGTTCACCTAGTTCCGTCTGTATTCCCACGCCTCCAACTTATAAATAAGTCATGTACTTGGATCAATCCCTTTGGTTCGTATTCCAAACAGTAAAGGAACAATAAATCTGTTCGGTATCAACTCAATTCAACCAAGTGATATGAGTCGGACAAATTCCGTTTATCTCAACATAAGCTCCTTCGTCAGGTCTAGATCTATCTTATGTTCAATCACCCAAAGGTAATCGATTAAGATTAAGCTCACAAAACCTTTAATCTGAAGAACCGTGTTGATGCCGATCTATTCAATTAATCAATCCAATCTACCACAAGGATAAACCGATTATTAATTGGATCTTCTTTTCCGGAAACAAGTATTGTGCACACCAAAGATTGTAAAACCCAAGTCAGATCTTCAATATCTTCTTTGTCTTCAAATCTTCTTAAATCTTCAATAAAAACCTGCACACAATCACTTGAATCTCTTGTGATCAATCATGCACAGAACGGAGTCTGTTAACAATGGATTATCATAAGATCGTCTTTAGAAATAACAACAGTCTAAAGATCCATGTCGAAACTCTGAACTAGTTTGAGTGAATCTTATATCATAAGAGAAGATTCTCAAGAATAAACAAACTCGGTGCAATCAGATTTCAACCACCGTTAGTCAATCAAATCAATCGAAAACAAAGATAAACCACAATTATCTAGTTTCCCACCAACGTTTCGCGCTAGAGCTTCTCAATCTCAAAGAAGACTTTAAACTGAGCGTCCTTAAGAGATTTCACCTAATTAGATTACTCTCCTCTCCGATAGGCGGCTACACCAGTAACACCAAAAAAAAGTAAATCTGTTGTTACGAAGGATTAGTTTGCTAGAAAGGAAAATTTCGTGTATTTATAGACAAGGAAGTTTGGACACCAAGGAATTTCCAAAATCGAAAATAGTCTCAAGATATTCATTAATGCACAAATTCGTTTTCCATAATTCCTGGAAATGCTCTGTCCAAAAATAACGATCGAAATCTCTCGGAAAATCTAATTAGTAAATGCACATTACTAATTCTGTAATTTCCCTACAAAATGAAATTAATAACCTTAATTAAAAGATTCTTAACTTACTCATGTTTCGTTCCTGGGATTCTCTTCCCTTAGTCGTTAAGGAATATCTTTGAACAATTATAGAAATAAACATTCACATCACGTGTTCAAAGTTTGTCGAAATCTTTACTTTGTAAGTTCTCTTTCACACTTACAACCTTGAAAACGATTTGCCACACTTACAAACAAGTTTAGAATTGGTTCATCTAACTTTCAAGAACTATGTGATTGATCAAACCAACATTCAATCACAATCATGAGTTTAACGGTTCTACCAAAACAAGTTTCGGTTCTACCTCCATGTGAATACTACGCATAGTCACACTAGATTCCCAAAGATTCGGTTGACTAGGTACTAGGATCGATTCCCCATATATATATGGTATCTAACTTATATGTGTTGCACATGTCCATAGGATCGGTTACCCTTTCTGCTATAAACCTTGTTGCACCCCATACAAGGATCGGTTCCCCTTGATGTACTGCACCCCTTTACTAGGATCGGTTCCATTTCCCTTACAAGGATCGGTTCCCTTTCCCTTACTAGGATCGGTTCCCTTTCCCCAAGGTCAGACATAATCCGATCATACCACAGGTGATTACTTAAGATTGGTTTTACTAATAAAACTTATACCAATACATAAGTCAGGACTTTGTGAATAGTTCTACCAAGAACACAACAAGTTGTGAGAGGTTATACTCTATCACACATATTGGTTGTTCATAAGATATGCAATGAATAAAAAAACCAATAACTCATGGCAATTTCCTTTTCGGTTCACAAATAAGTTTATGAACTTACTTCCTTATAACACATGTAAACATTCTTCCCTAGGATGAAATCCTCACCTCATACCCATACATAATCATAACAGCATTCAAATGATTATGGCGATGTCTTATCTACAAAGTTTAATGGTTACGCAATAAACCTCGTATTGTCTATCTAGAGTTCATATATGCTTCGCAGGTATGTTTTCAATATGCACGACTTGAAAGATATGTTAGGGAATGAAACCGTCCAAGTCAAATATCACTAACCTTAAGTGGAAGGATGATTGTTGTCATTGTAGCTCCTTGCTTATTCACATCTTCAAGACTTTGCAATAATTGTAATGTCTCATATCCTAATACTTTCAAGCTAACCTATACGAAGTTTAACTCTAGTACATAATCAAGCGACTCTTAACATGATTCACTAAAATATGACAACCAAACTTGACATACCAACGCTTGGTGGGTTCAACTGAGCAATGCTCTAACAATATTGATTATTTCAATAACTTGAAAATCGCTTTGATGCTAATAGTTTGTGGATAACAACTATTGCCATCATTTAAAAAAGTTTCAATAATTGAAATAAGAGTTTAGGATAAGTAACCCTGTTTGGATATAAGCATAGTGTGTATTCACATTTGTGTAAAAATCCAAAACCGGGAACTTAAGTATGCGTACACGTACGTGTACTGGTTGGTTGTTGGAAGTTCGGAATCTAGGTATGCATACCAGTACGCGTACTGGCGTAAGTTTGGGTTCCGTGAATTTCTGCTGGAGTTTGGAATGTGAATTGGTATGCGTACGCGTACTGGCGTAACCAAACTCGGTTCGACTATTTTGGTATGCGTACCCGTTTGCATACTTAAGTAGGTTACTTTCTAAAATCGGTTTGTTCATGAACTAAAACATTTATATAATAAGGAATGCAATCTTTTGCAAACTGTGGCTATGATGTTCATAAATTGATTCGAGTGAAACACAATCGATTTTGCTTCAATTGTGTCTTGTATACTTCTATGATATCTAATTAATTGAACAACTCTATAACTAGTTCATTTGAGTCATTTGAACTAGTTATGATGAAGATGAATAAGGTTGATATGAAAGTGCTCATATGGCTAACCATTGGTTAACTATTGTTGAACCGACTAAGTGTACACGTTTAAGTACTGTTACCCAAACCTAAATGAAGTTACATTTCATTTGTGTATAACAAGCTAAGTTCGATCTAACGGTTGAAATATATTAGCTTGAATCTTATCAGGTTTTCATCTAACGGTGAATATTGAATGCTTAATTACCAAGGTAACTTAGATTGCAAACCCTGATTTGAAATCTATATAAAGGAGAACTCTAGCAACTGGGAAACCTGAACCCCACACCTCTTGTGTGATACTAGTTGCATAACCTAGAGTCGATTCTCCTTTAACCTTAGGTTTTTCACGAAACCCTGTAGGTTAACGACTTGAAGACTTCATTGGGATTGTGAAGCCAGACCCAACTATTTTCTCTGTAGTTGCGTGTTCTGATCTTGTTTTTTTCTATCGTGATTGAGTACTATCTTCTTTAAGATTTTCTCGAGATTTTATCTCCGATATGCAAGATTGAAAAGTAGTCACAAACACCTTCGTCTCATCGTTTGTTATTCCACAATATCTTGTTTCGTTAATTGGTTAAGATTATTGTGAGGTGATTGATAATACTAGGCTGTTCTTCGGAAATATAAGTATGGTTTATCAATTGGTTCATTGTTCACCTTGATTTATCAAAAATTTTCCCAGACGGAACAAAACTCGTAGGTTTATCTGTGGGAGACAGATTTATCTATTCAATAGACTTTTTTGTGTGATACAGATTTGTTTATCAAGTCTTCGACTTTGGGTCATAGAAACTCTTAGTTGTGGGTGAGATCAGCTAAGGGTATCAAATGCGCAGTATCCTGATGGGATCAGAGACGTAAGGAGAACGACTGTACCTTGAATCAGTGTGAGATTGATTAGGGTTCAACTACATTCCAGTCCGAAGTCCAGTGGTAGTAGGCTAGTGTCTATAACGGATTAATACAGTGTGGTGTTAAAATCTGGACTAGGTCCCGAGGTTTTTCTGCATTTGTGGTTTCCTCGTTAACAAAACTTCTGGTGTCTGTGTTATTTCTTTTCTACATTATATTTTGTTATATAATTGAAATATCATAGGTTGTACGTTGAATCGATCAATTGGTAAATCCAACCTTTGGTTGTTGGTTGAAATTGATTTATCCTTGAACATTGGTCTTTGGTACCGTTCAAGTTGTTTCTCTTATATTCAATCAGGATCGCAAATTCCTATTTGCTTGATTGTAGATTGAATTAAGAAATTGAGATATAACTCTTTGATATACTTTTTCTTAAGATTGAGTCTGACTGTCTAGTTGATTCTCTCGAAAGTATATTGGAGTTAGACCCCCGTTTTTTCAATTGGTATCAAAGCAGGCAAACACGTTAAGACCTCATAAGTTTGTGTTTGTAGCGATCTGAATATATAGACAAAAGTGTTATCTCAATAAACGTACCACCACTCTTCGATGGATCGAATTACTTATGATGGAAAATTACGATGCGTGCCTTTCTTCAAGCGCGTGATTTTCAATCATGGGTTTACGTTGTTAATGGCTATATTCCTCTAGTTGTTACAATATGCATTGTAACTGTTCCAAAGGATATTGGTGATTATGATACTGCCGAGAATCTTGCTGCAAAGAAAAATTCTGACGGGTTGAATGCAATCATCCATGCCATTACCCCAGATCTTCAGCACCATGTGACTACGTGCACTCGGCTTAAAGATGCTTGGGATATCTTAGAAACCGTATTTGAAGGGAATACCTGTTGTAGATGGTGGATTTTCAACAAGGGTTAAAATCGAAAAACCATAATCGTAATGCTCCTGATCCAGCAATCAGATGAGTATTGAGGCTCATGTCTCTCGTCGAAGCATGAAAGCTCATACCACAAGAATCTCTGACTGAGAATACTGTCTCTCAAAGTATATGTAGATGTGTAATATCTCAGCTGAGGCAACGACACATTTCATGAATACTGAGCAATTTCAGTAATCATTTCTATATATAATCGCAAGGTTGGACAACTCCTAGACAGCATGCCTGCTAGTATAGAGCAATAATGTCTTCGGTATGTAACAATGTTTTCTCTGATTATATAAATATGACGCTTCAACAAGCTCATATCACCTGAATAATTAATGCTCCTAGACAATCGTACTAGTATAGAGTTATCAATTATTAGATTCATTAACTGAATCCCTGGAAAATATTCCACATCATTTATAATATTTCGTTACTTAAATTCGTGGTTTTTCCCAACAGAATTCCATGGGTTAGTAATAAATATTCAATGTACGGGCATCTGAGAAGCTATCGAGTAAGCCCCAACCAAAATGGTGCAAGTGTACTCAGCAATAATCCACTAACGAGCACCTGAATGCACGAACGAGCATTCCAAAATACGAAGGAACGATGAACCTATGCAAAATAGGAAGAAAATAATAAATAATAAAATATTAATCAAGACGCTAGGGGACTGGGCCCAACGACCGGCCAGTCGTGTCGTGGCCAGTCCCACGCCCAATTTTATATTTTATCATATTTTATTATTTTCCTTGATCTCATGAAAATCTCTTCATTTGAGCAAATATCCTTCATTTCATGAAAAATACTCCTTGAATTCATGAAATTTCCCTCAAGTCATGAAAAATAATATAAAATTAGGAAAACTCGTGGGACCGGGTCCTAGACGGCCGGTCATGCCCTAGCCGGTCCCACACGCCCCTTATTTTATTATTATTATTATTTTTTATGTTCCCCTCATCTCATGGAAACTCCTTGATTTCAACAAATTCCTTGGTTTCAACAAACTCCTTGATTTTATGATATTTTCCTAAAATCATGAAAAATATTATAAACTAGGAAAAGTGCCTTGGGATCGGGCTCTTTGGCCGACCGGCCATGCCTTGGCCGTAGCCGGTCCAAAACTTCATGATTCCTTCATTATTTTATTATTTATTCCTTCATCTCATGAAGTTTTCCCGATTTCAGCAAAAATCCCTGATTTCTTCATATTTTCTCAAAATGTTGCTCAAACACACACTAGAAAATATCGAAACTCTCAGGACTGAGACACGGACATTATGGTGACACGGACATGTCTCCTTGACCGGCCAAGGCCGGCCCTAGGGATTGCAAATATCCGGTCCCACATGTTTTAATAATTTTGACCTAATTTGCTCAATTTCTCATATTGGGTCCAAACTCTTATCAAACAACTGGGAGTTTGCTCAAACGACCATCAGTTGGTCCCACGACTACCAAGAGCCGGTCCCATGACCCCTTAGTCGGTCCCTCATCTCTCCATAATCAGTTTTTACTACCTAACGCTCACATGAGCATTATTTTAATAAATGATTAAACCAGCATTTAATCATATTTTCACCAACTGGTCCTCAGGAGACTTTGGTATTTTGCTTATTTGAGCATCTGGGCGTTACATGGTCGACTCGTCATCCCATGTAGTCGGTCCCTCCTTCACTATGTGTTTGATTTTCAATAAATCATCAATTAATCAAAATTTAGGGTTTCGAATCCAGAGCTCTGCAGAAACATAATCCTGAGCAGATTCAAACACCAATAATTTTATGTTGATCCCGTGATCAACACTTTTACCATTATGCTCGGCCTAGTTGTCAGTATCTTAAATTAATATATTATTTGGTCCTGTGACCAATAATTTATCAAATGAGCAACATTTGCTCAGACCATGAATATTGGTTCAACTATCAATATTCAATAATTCATCAAAATGAGCAACATTCGCTGAGTCCATGAATATTGGTTCAACTATCAATATTCAATAATTCATCAAATGAGCAACATTTGCTCAGACCATGAATATTGGTTCGACAATCAATATTCAATAATTCATCAGATGAGCAATATTTGCTCAGATGAGTAATACTTGCTCAGTCCATGAATACTGACTATCAATATTCAATAATTCATCAAAACGGGCAACATTCGCTCAGTCCATGAATATTGGTTCAACTATCAATATTTAATAATTCATCAAATGAGCAACATTTGCTCAGATGAGCAATATTTTCTCAGACCATGAATATTGGTTCGACTATCAATATTCAATAATTCATCAGATGAGCAATATTTGCTCAGATGAGTAATACTTGCTCAGTCCATGAATATTGGCTATCAATATTCAATAATTTATCAAAATGAACAACATTCGCTCAGTCCATGAATATTGGTTCAACTATCAATATTCGATAATTTATCAAATGAGCAACATTTTCTCAGTCCATGAATATTGGTTCGACTATCAATATTCAATAATTCATCAGATGATCAATACTTGCTCAGTCCATGAATATTTACTATCAATATTTAACAGTTCATACGGGCAATATTCGATCACCTTAACAATCAACATAATTATACCTTTGTCTCAGCAGACCTGTTCAATTCGTGAGTCTCAGAACATTTGGAAATCACGACTCAACAATACAAGGACTCATCGTCCCATAAAGTCAGCAACTGACTCCACAATCATGAGATGTGAATCATGTCCTATGGGGGGATATTAACTAGGGTTTTGGTCTGGCGTTCTACGGCACGTGTGTTCATATACACGATGCGAATGTGAGCAACTTGTGCAATCAGTTAGAGGAGTTAGCAAAGTAGTGGATGGAAAATTAACCAAGTCTCCGCACGATGAGCAACTGATTTTGACATGATCTCCCACTTCCCCACTCTTTGACTCCAACAACTGTCATACTTCATGGGATCAAGGTGTTTACAATTTTGGAAATATAAATAAGTCTCTGAATCATGATTGAAAGAACAAAACAATCTCTGGTCAAGCAGACAACAAGGGATTAAGAACTCAACGTCAGAGCATATACTCTCAACAGAGCAAATTCAATCAATCATAACTTATCTTATTTCTTCACGCAGAATACACAATACACCTACAATCTTTAATCACCATTGATCTCACACATTTCTCAGCTTCCCTCCTACAGATCGACCCATCCTCTCTTGTGACCGAATTGACTCTGGAACTGCCATTGTCTTGGTCTAGGATGGATTCTTACATATTGATCTCTCGAACTTAAAGCACTTCCTTATTGCAGTGCATCTGTGTGAGGTTGAGCATTTGCTCGGTTCACGGAGTTTCCTCCGCACGGTCACCTCCTCAATTCCGTAAAAACCATAAATCGTTTTCCCCCATCTACAGATTGGCGACCACAGTGGGAGATCATTCTCTCGGTTGCAATCTCAATTCTCATAAAGATGGTCGGTCTTAGATCCAATATAGTTACTCAAAACTCCAGTCAGAGTCTTTCAAATGGTGACGCTTCTCCGTCTCATCCGAATGATTCTGGTAATATTCGTCATCCTTACTTCACTACTCCTTTCTCATCTATCAATGCATTCGATGGAGAAATTCCATCATTAGCCGAACTGGCACGAAGGCAAGATATTTTGGAAAGGAACATAAATCGATTGAAGGGAGCAATCGACAATTTGTTCAATTGCATGGTGGACCTGACAAGAATGTTAGGAGCTCAAGTTGTGGAACGCTCGTCTCTTGACACCACTGACGCTAGCTCTCAAGCCAACAGCTTCACCACTTATGAAAAGTCGGTGGATCAGGAAATCACACATTTGATTGAAAATCTATGTGAGCTCCTGCACTTCTCAATGGATCAACGTACGAACACGTTCGTTGCACTCAACCAAATATCATCAGACGTGCGACTAACTCCGTCATGCCTAGCAGTTGAAGAGACATCCATGATGTTTGAGCATTTGATCAACAACATCACATTCGGAGAAGAAGATCGCATGGAAGATAAAGGGCATAAACGAGCCTTATACGTGACAGGTTTCATCAAAAACTCTGAATTCAAGAGGGATCTCGTTGATACAGGCGCTTCCACAAATATCATTACCATGAAGACTCTCGAAGAAGCCAAATTCCCGCAGAATAAAATTATTCGCCATCCCATCTGATGTGATTTGTAGATAGTGGTAAAAGTGGTTCGATTCTCAGACTTGTGAAGGATATTAATTAGACTTAAATTCTAATATTAAAATAGAAAACTCATTAAAAATTATAGCAAACTCAATCAAAGATGATATCAATACTAAAAGAAACACTGAGGCTAAGATTCCACTATTTTCCAAGTTCAAAGTGATTAAACCAATACTTATATTTATGCAACTTTCTTGTTTAATTTGATTCTAAAATATTGCAACAAGTAGATTTTTAAAAGTAATAATTGTAAATACCAAGTATGAAGCATCAAATGTCTTAAAACTAAGCATACTCCATCAAAATAGATCATAATGACTCAAATAAAAATCATATTCAATAATAGTTCAAGGCAAATAATCATATAATTATTGCAAATAAAAAGATAAAATAGAATATACCACTTTTTATTGGAAGAATAGCTTCCTTTATCTCCTCAGCAATGGGGTTTAGCTCCTCATATTAATCATGATCTCAAAATATGTGTTTGTTGCTCAAAAGATGATTAAAAGAGTGAAAAGTAATAACACAGACTGTTTACAACAGTGTATTGGTGTTGCAAAACAGCTGTTACAATGGAATTGTTGCAGAAAAACTGTTGCTTTGTCGCTGACCCTAGAATATGACTGCCCTGAACAACTTAATGTTCTTCAGCTGTTAAACAACGACACTATTCTGCGACTGTTTACCGTGCTTCAATGTTCTTCGCGTTCTTCTTCTTCAGCAGCAGCAGCAGCAGAAACAGAGTTTGGTAAAGCTCTGATTTCTTCTTCTCTGGCTCTACTTAGGTTCCCAAACTCTACACCTCTTCTATATGACCCAAGACATCTATTTATATCAAAAATACCGATTAAATCTCTCCCAAATCTTCCAAAATCTCTTTCCTTCTCTTCACGGCCAAGTTGCGGCAATTTCTTGTTTTAGGATTTCTACGCGTTTCTGAGCTTTCCTTTTTATTCTAAACTCTTCCTTAGATAGATACAAATCTTTGGGAAGGTTTACAGCGTTTTAATCTCTCTAAAATTCCCTAAAACAGGTCACACACGTGACTTTCCATATTTTCTGTTGTGAGAAAAATCCGTCGATTGAGCCCAGTCTAATCGATTTAAACACCCATATCAGATTCCTAGACCCATAAGGAGTCTATCCTATGAAAATCAGAGGTTTAATCGACCTCAAACTCCTCCAAATCACGATTGCCAAAACTGTTCTTCACTGCACTATTTTCCCGCCAAAACCTGGTTTTTGAATGTTGAAGATGGTTGCCCCTTATCCAGAGTAGGGGTGCGATTAGCAACTGCCTGGAAATGGGATGCCCCTTAGTAATTAGGTTACCCCTTATCCAAAGTGAGAGTCCGAATAGCAAATGTCCTCCGGGTGCTTTCCGACAACTTTTCGAGCCAATTTTTTCCAAAAATTTTTAGCCAAAAATACCTACAAATAAATAAAACACCATAATAAGTACAAAAATGAGCCCTAACAATATATAGAATCGAGACAAATCGGACACAAAAATGTGTCTATCAAATACCCCCAAACCTATTATTTGCTAGTCCTCGAGCAAAAATAAAATAGAAATAAAATCCTAACTCACTGTCGCAGGCATCGTCGATTGCATTTAGCGTATGCAATAAGCCTTTAAACCCCTAGGTGTCCCTAGTGGCGGAGTGTTGTCTCCGGAGGGCTTACCAGAGGTATACCCACAAAACCTTTATACTCCAGACCCTAGCTATCTACACAGAACCTTGGAAGGCACTAAAGAATCTCCTTGGTTGGCATACTTATTGACTACAGGAGGAAGTACCCTGATGCGAAATTCCAATTGTTGTACACGAGTTTGCACTCAAGCATACTAAAATTCATATGAAGTGACAGAGCTCTACTCAGATAGTCGCACTATGGACATCAATATCCGGAGTCAAAACTAATCACATGGATAGATCAAGAAGATGGATATAGAAAAACATAGATGGTTTTGATGTTTACTAGGTGAACGGTGTTTCTCATATCTGTCTGAAGGCCTCCGCCAAAATGAACCTATCCTAATGGACTGAGATACTAGTCTGACTAATATCAACACACTGGCATATACAAGGGAACCAGTGATTGATAATCCTAACTCTAGGTCAACACAACTGGCATATACAAGGGTTCCAGTGGTCGACTTTATTGAATTTATTCCAGTTGGTCTGATGGTCTGGTCTCTTTCTTTTTTTTTTTTTTTTTTTTTTTGTATCTCAATCACTCTAATTCACCCTAGCATTGGTAACAACTTGAATCGTGAGCCCCACCTAATCACTTAGAGAAACATAGTTTAAAAACAAAACAAATAAAAACAGAAGTGAAAAGGACTCAACGAGATATGGTGAAACTATCATGTTATTTCTAACACCTGAGCTCTGTGCTTTTATGAATAGACTCTTTAGATGTTGCCATCTAGTCAGATTGGTTCCTCAACTCCTACAACCAAAATGCTTCCATCCACTTAGATTGGTTAGTGCCATCCTTAATAGGGATAAATTTCTAGGCTCTGGAGTTTATTTATTGCAACGAAAAGGTAACAAAAAGTTCTACCCCACCCCCAAACTTAAATCTAACATTGTCCTCAATGTTTCTAATCAAAGAACAGTACCAAAAAATAAAACATGAGGAAATAGTAAAGAGAGAAGTCGGAAAGATAGTACCTGGGTGAAGTGTAACCAAAAACCTACAAAAATATTATACAACATACAAAATCGCCTCGATGGTCAATCAAGGTAAACAGGGTCCTCCAGAGGGACCTCCTCAACATCACCTGTAGGAAAAGGCTCTAAAAAGGGCTTCAATCGCTGACCGTTAACCTTCGAAGAACTACTACCATCTGGTGTCTCAATCTCAACACGCCATGAGGAAAAACAGTACGGACCACAAAAGGACCGGTCCACCGAGAGCGCAACTTCCCGGGGAATAGATGCAAACGAGTGTCATACAGAAGAACTTTTTGACCTGGAGAAAATGACTTTCGTAAAATATTCCTATCATGCACAAGTTTCATTTTGTTCTTATACTCCTTAGCACTATCGTATGCATCTCTACGAATCTCGTCCAACTCATTGAGCTGGAGCTTTCTTTGAGCTCCTGCCTTGTCAAGTGAAAAGTTTAAGTTCTTAATAGCCCAATAGGCTCGATGCTCTAACTCAACAGGCAGGTGACATGCCTTGCCAAACACTAAACGATAAGGTGACATTCCAATGGGTGTCTTAAACGCAGTACGGTAAGCCCATAAGGCATCAGTAAGCCTCGACGACCAGTCTTTCCTATTTGGATTAACTGTTTTCTCTAGAATACGTTTAATTTCCCTATTGGAAACCTCTACCTGACCACTAGTCTGAGGGTGATATGGGGTTGCTACTTTATGGGTAATACCGTATTGTTTCATTAAAAGAGAAAACGGTCTATTACAAAAGTGTGAACCTCCATCACTAATTATAGCTCGCGGCGTACCAAAACGTGTAAGTATATTCTCTTTCAAAAACTGGACTACGACCCTGTGGTCATTCGTTCTACACGGAACCGCCTCAACCCACTTAGACACATAGTCTACAACGACAAGTATGTAAAGATAACCAAACGAAATAGGAAATGGACCCATAAAATCAATGCCCCACACATCAAAGACCTCAATCACTAAAATAGGGTTCAAAGGCATCATATTTCTACGGGAAATGGTTCCTAACTTCTGGCAACGCTCACAAGAAACACAATGACTATGGGAATCTTTAAACAACGAAGGCCAGTAAAATCCACACTGCAAAATCTTAGCAGCAGTCTTCTTAGCACTAAAATGACCCCCACATGCATGTTCATGACAAAAGGAGATAATACTAGACTGGTCACTCTCAGATACACATCTCCTAATAATCTGGTCCGGACAATACTTAAACAGATAAGGATCGTCCCAAAAGAAATGCTTAACCTCGGCTAAAAACCTAGAACGATCTTGCTTACCCCAATGTTGAGGGGTTCGACCAGTAACAAGATAATTCACTATATTTGCATACCAAGGTGATTGGGAAACAGAGAACAATTGTTCATCAGGAAAGCTATCCCTTATAGGAAGGGAATCACTAGGGGAACTAACAACTAGCCTAGACAAGTGATCTGCTACTACATTTTCTGCACCCTTTTTGTCTCTAATGTCTGGGGAAAATTCCTGTAACAATAGGATCCATCTAATCAATCTAGGTTTGGTATCCTTCTTAGATAAAAGGTATTTCAAAGCAGCATGATCTGTATAGATTATGATCTTAGAACCTAATAGGTAGGACCTAAACTTATCCAAGGCAAACACGATGGCTAAAAGTTCCTTCTCGGTAGTTGTGTAGTTCATTTGGGCATCATTCAGAGTTTTGCTAGCATAATAAATCACATGAAGTAATTTGTTTTCTCGTTGTCCTAAAACGACGCCTATAGCATAATCTGAAGAATCACACATAATCTCAAAGGGTAGGTTCCAGTTAGGTGCCTGGACTATCGGGGCAGTAGTGAGTAAAGTTTTAAGCTTCTCAAAAGCCTCTAAACAAGCATCATCAAAGACAAACTTAACATCTTTTGCAAGCAAATTGCAAAGAGGTCTAGAAATCAAGCTAAAATCCTTAATGAATCGACGGTAAAAACCTGCATGCCCTAGGAATGACCTAATATCTTTTACGGTTTTTGGGACCTGTAAAGTCTTAATAAGGTCAACTTTGGCTTTGTCTACCTCTATACCCTTTGAAGAGACGATGTGCCCTAATACAATTCCTGATTTAACCATGAAATGGCATTTTTCCCAATTAAGCACTAAATTTTTTTCCTTACACCTAGTCAACACTAATGTCAAATGATGCAAGCACTCATCGAAAGATGAACCAAACACTGAAAAATCCATAAAGACCTCTAAGAACCGTTCTACCATATCAGAAAATATGCTCATCATACAACGCTGAAAAGTTGCAGGGGCATTACATAGCCCGAAAGGCATGCGTCTATACGCAAAGGTACCAAAGGGACAGGTAAAAGTGGTTTTCTCTTGGTCTTCTGGGGCAATAACGATCTGATTATAACCGGAGTAGCCATCTAAGAAGCAATAGTGACTATGTCCAGCTAATCGCTCTAGCATTTGGTCGATAAAAGGAAGGGGAAAGTGATCCTTCCTTGTGACCTTGTTCAATTTCCTATAGTCAATACACACACGCCATCCCGTGGTCACTCGGGTTGGGATTAATTCATTATTATCATTCTGGACTACAGTGATACCTGATTTCTTGGGGACAACCTGAACAGGGCTGACCCACTTATTGGGTAAATAATACCCGCATCTAACAACTTAAGCACCTCTTTTCGAACTACCTCTTTCATGTTAGGGTTCAGTCGACGTTGCATCTCCCTAGAAGGTTTGGAGTCTTCCTCTAAATGAATCTGATGCATACACACAGTAGGACTTATACCCTTAATGTCTGCTATAGTCCACCCTAAAGCTTCCTTATTGTCTTGAAGTACATTTACTAGCCTACTTTCCTGATCACTATCCAAATTGGAAGCTACAATCACAGGTAAAGTCTCAGATGGGCCTAAAAACATACTTTAGAGTATCGGGTAGTGGTTTAAGGTCCAACTTTGGGGGCTCTTCTAAAGAAGGAATTAGGGTAGTCTCAGAAACTGGTAACGGTTCGAACCTAGCTTTCCATCTATCAGTGTCTAACACAGGGGTAGAATCTAATAGAGCATTCACCTGTTCAATAGTGCTATCGTCGTCAAAATCTAAACCAAAATGGATAATAGACAACTTTCTAATGGGTCTTCAGACAAGATGTTTGGTAATGACTCCTGAACTAAGGCTTCTATCATGTTCACCTCCTCAACACATGTGTCATCTAGCTCATGAGGTTGCTTACTGACATTAAAAATGTTCATCTCCATAGTCATATTACCAAAAGATAAACTCATCACACCATTTCGACAGTTAATGATCGCATTAGACGTAGCTAAAAATGGGCGACCTAAAATCACAGGTATCTGGTTCTCTGGGTCAGGGACAGGTTGGGTATCTAGGACCACGAAATCCACTGGATAAATAAACTTGTCGACCTCAATAAGAACATCCTCGATAACACCTCGAGGGATTTTAACAGACCTATCAGCTAACTGCAGTGTCATCTGAGTAGGTTTCATTTCACCAAGTCCTAGCTGTAAGTATACATGGAATGGCAGTAAGTTCACACTGGCTCCTAAGTCAAGTAAAGTTTTTCTACCCGGAAGTTACCTATTGTGCAAGCAATGGTAGGAGAACCTGGGTCTTTGTACTTTGGAGTTGTGGTGTTCTGAATGATTGAACTTACGTGACTAGCTAAAAGGCTTTCTTATGGACGCTAAGTTTTCGCTTTCGCGTACACATATCCTTAAGGAACTTGGCATAAGCAGGAATTTCCTAATTGCATCTAATAAGGGAAGGTTTATGGTAACTTGCTTAAAAACCTCCACTATGTCATTAAAGTTCGATTCCTTCTTTGTTGGTACTAATAGCTGAGGAAATGGGGCTCTAGGCCTAAAATCAGACCTTTCAGGAACCGAATTCACATCATTAGAAACTTTATCAGTCTCTTCAGCTACTGGTCCTGAGAGGTGAGATCCTGAGGGGTGAACTACAGTATGTTCACTATCGGGCATGGTTACCTTATTGTCTACAACTCTACCACTTCTAATGGTTCTAACAGCATTCAATTGATTCGATGGTTTTGCACCTAATTCATGAACTCCTCTAGGGTTGGGTTGTGTTTGACTAGGAAACTTACCTTTTTCTCTCAAAGAATCACTTATCAGACCATCCTGGGTTTTTAACTCGGAAATAGCCTGACTATTTTCTTGTCCTATCCTGTTACTAGCTTGTAGACTCTGTTCTACGTATAACTGGAATTTTTCAGTTTGTTGAGTTAACAAGGCGAGAGATTCCTCTAAACTTAGGATTTTCTTATCTGACTGATTCTGAAACTGAGCTAGTCCTGAAGGATTCTTAGTATAGCCAAAACCTGGGGGAGCATTAGAATTACTAAACTGACCTTGACTTTGGCCCTTAGACCACGAAAGGTTCGGATGGTTTCTCCAACCAGGATTATAGGTTTCTGAATATGGTTCAATCTTTTGACGGTTATCAAATCTAGTGTTATTATAAAGTGCATTGGCCTGCTCTTCAATACTCTGGCCTTCCCTTCAATATTCTGGCCTTCCCAAAAAGGCTCCACTCTACCATTAGTCTGGCTCACTTCTAAGGCTTCTAACTTTTTTGCTATAGCAGCAATTTTGGCATCTGATTCATAGCCTCCTTCTACCCTATTAACGTTTCCTCTACTTAAAAGAATTGTTTTCTGGGGTGCCCTACTATTTTCCCATTGCTGGGTTTTTTCGGCGATTTCATTAAAAAATTCCATCGCCGCATCAACAGTTTGGTTTTCAAATGCACCAGTGCATAGAGACTCAACCATGGTCGTTGTGGAATAATCTAAACCCTCACAAAGGATCTGAACTAGCCTAACCTTTTCTAAACCATGATGAGGACACTGGGATAATAAATCATTGAACCTTTCCAAATACCTATATAAAGATTCTCCCTCTTGTTGTGAAAATGTGCATATTTGCGTCCTAATAGACGATGTTTTGTGCCTAGGGAAAAACTTATTGAAAAAGGCAGATGTAAGTTGTTCATATGTCTCAATTGACTCAGAGTCCAAACTATACAGCCACGACTTGGCCTTATCTTTCAGGGAAAATGGGAATAACCTAAGTTTCAAAGCATCATCATCTAAGCCTCTAATTCTTAGAGTACTACAAATTTCCTCAAAATCCCTAACATGGTAATAAGGGTTTTCATTTTATTTCCCTAAAAAGATTGGGAGCATCTGTAAGGTCCCAGGTTTCAGTTCATAAGGTGCCTCCGTTTCTAACTTAATACACGAAGGACGGGTAGTCCTAGTTGGATTCAACAAAGCTTTCAAAGCTGCCATTTCTGGCGCTATCGGAGCAACAGGGATTCTCTCCTCAGTCAAAGAACGTTCAAAACCAGACTCTTCAAAAGCCGAACTTTCTAGATTAAGGTAATCGAGACGCTTCGAACTACTAGGTTTCTCTTTAACAAATCTACCTAGTGCGTCTCTTTTACGTTCAGGCATACAATAGAATTTTCTAAATTGGAAGGGTAAGCAAACACAGATCAAGGCCGACTCAACCAAATCAAACCTATTGATTTCTAGCAAACAAAAAGCATGATGGCTCCACTTAGATTGTTTTTAGACCAGCTTCTAATCCTTCGAACGGGAATTCGTTACAATTTAAGAAAACCCCTCTGGAATCAATCCGAGTTAACGTAAGTTGAATAGAGGCGAGGGAAGCTCGGTGTAGCTTTGATACCCAAGGCCTCACCGGTATTACAAGGCGGCGCAGTCACGCATTCAACTTACAGAAACCGTCAAGAACTTCGAAGTATACTTAAAACAGTAACCAATATTTTTCGAATGACTTTCCTGTTAAGCTCATTACCCTATCAGTCTCGTTCTAGTCAAAATTTTAGGCTTAGGTTCGCGTAGGTTACGTGTTCCTAAAGCGGGAAAGAAGAGAGCGGTGATCAAATCCGAACCCTTATCTTGTATGGCCAGGCCTTGCCCTTTACTAGAAAAATAAATGTATGTGTTCGGTCCTCAACATATATGCATACGAAGGAGTCTAGTAACTCGCTGACAGGGGATTTGCGAGTGTTTAGAATCTTACCTCCCGTTCCAGACGGGGATGAATCGTTTGTAGTCGACTCGGGCCACTGACTCCGATGTCTAGTGTACGAACCCAAGGTGCAGAAACAATATCGTAATTGTCCTCCTTCTCTGCAAACAGTTTATATTTAAAAGTACCCTTCCGTAGGGTAATAAAAAAAATAATGTCCCAAAGTCCAAAAGTCCAAAAGTACAAAAAGATAAAGAAAAATTACAAAAATAATAAACCCTAATACAGTTTTTTTTTTTAAATAAAATAAAATAAACAAACCCTAAACTAAAATTGTCTAAAATAAAATTGTCTTCTTTTCTGTTCTTTTTGCTTTAATCTTTAGCTCCAAGTCTTTATGAAATCACCAAACTCCTTGGCTCAATTTTTTTTATGATCCAGAACCTGTAGACACAAGATAAATACCCAAAAACATAAAAAAGGACAAAAAAAAAATAAAATAAAATAAAATAAACCTAAAACCCTAAAAACAAGTCCGCGTCGGCGGCGCCAAAAATTGATGTGATTTGTAGATAGTGGTAAAAGTGGTTCGATTCTGAGACTTGTGAAGGATATTAATTAGACTTAAATTCTAATATTAAAATAGAAAACTCACTACAAATTATAGCAAACTCAATCAAAGATGATATCAATACTAAAAGAAACACTGAGGCTAAGATTCCACTATTTTCCAAGTTCAAAGTGATTAAACCAATACTTATATTTATGCAATTTTCTTGTTTAATTTGATTCTAAAATATTGCAACAAGTAGATTTTTAAAAGTAATAATTGTAAATACCAAGTATGAAGCATCAAAAATCTTAAAACTAAGCATACTCCATCAAAATAGATCACAATCACTCAAATAAAAATCATATTCAATAATAGTTCAAGGCAAATAATCATATAATTATTGCAAATAAAAAGATAAAATAGAATATACCACTTTGTTGGAAAAATAGCTTCCTCTATCGCCTCAACAATGGGGTTTATCTCCTCATATTAATCATGATCTCAAAATAAGTGTTTGTTGCTCAAAAGGTGATCAAAAGAGTGAAAAGTAATAACACAGACTGTTTGCAACAGTGTATTGGTGTTGCAAAACAGCTGTTACAATGGAACTGTTACAGAAAAAATGTTGCTTTGTCGCTGATTTTAAGACCCTAGAATACGACTGCCCTGAACAGCTTAATGTTCTTCAGCTGTTAAACAACGACACTATTCTGCGACTGTTTACCGTGCGTCAATGTTCTTCGCGTTCTTCTTCTTCTTCAGCAGCAGCAGCAGAAACAGAGTTTGGTAAAGCTCTGATTTCTTCTTCTCTGGCTCTCCTTAGGTTCCCAAACTCTCGACACCTCTTCTATATGACCCAAGACATCTATTTATATCAAAAATACCGATTAAATCTCTCCCAAATCTTCCAAAATCTCTTTCCTTCTCTTCACGGCCAAGTTGCGGCAATTTCTTGTTTTAGGATTTCTACGCGTTTCTGAGCTCTTTTTTTTTATTCTAAACTCTTCCTTAGATAGATACAAATCTTTGGGAAGGTTTACAACGCTTTAATCTCTCTAAAATTCCCTGAAACAGGTCACACACGTGACTTTCCATATTTTCTGTTGTGAGAAAAATCCGTCGATTGAGCCCAGTCTAATCGATTTAAACACCCATATAAGATTCCTAGACCCATAAGGAGTCTATCCTATGAAAATCATAGGTTTAATCGACCTAAAACTCCTCCAAATCACGATTGCCAAAACTGTTCTTCACTGCACTATTTTCCCGCCAAAAATCTGATTTTTGAAATGTTGAAGATGGTTGCCCCTTATCCAGAGTAAGGGTGCGATTAGCAACTACCTGGAAATGGGATGTCCCTTAGTTAGGTTATCCCTTATCCAAAGTGAGAGCCCGAACAACAAATGTCCTCCGTGTGCTTTCCGGCTCGAGCCAATTTTTTCCAAAAATGTTTATTATCCAAAAATACCTACAAATAAATAAAACACCATAATAAGTACAAAAATGAGCCCTAACAATATATAGAATCGAGACAAATCGGACACAAAAATGTGTCTATCACCATCTTGATGACGGGATTTGAAGGAAGCCAGATTCTTTTTTTTTTTTTTTTTGATAAGTAAAAATGAATGTTAAGGAAGCCAGATTCATACATTTGGATATGCATACATAGACCTGAGGGTAGGTACTATTCAATCAAAGGCCAAATTTCACATGATCGAACAAGAGCCTGATTACCACATGATACTTGGAAGACCGTGGATCCATGACAATAAAGTGGTTCCTTCAACATACCATCAATGCATGAAGGCTCTGCTCAATAACAAGATTGTTCGTATTGCAACTTCGTCATCTCCTTACGCTCCGGTCTATGACACCGAATTCCTTGAGTCTCAAAAGGAAATCCCTGAACCTCCAAGGAAGATCTACAGTACTCCACTCCCGAGCTGGGAATCCATTGAAAAAGCTGCTAACAAACCATCATCTTTAGGTGTTAAACTGATCAAGTCATTTTTTACACCAGTCAAGCGCCGTAAAGATCAGGCCACAACGCAAGGATCCAACTTCATAGTCAGTCATTATGAATAGGGGAGGGTCACGTACCGCCGGCGCAAAGGTTAGCAATTAACATGGGAGAACAATGAAAACTCTCCACGCCCTGAAGATCCATATCAGAGTGAACAATCACCTGATGAAGATATTCAAGATGCTCCACGATAATTGCAAGATGCCACAGATTCAACTATTGATGACCTCGAAACGATCAACATCGGGACGGAGGATGATCCAAGTCCAATATTAATTAGTTCCGCACTATCACCAGAAGAACGGGCGGGACTGATAAGTCTGTTGAAGGAATATCATGATATCTTTGGTTGGACATACGAAGAGATGCCTGGTCTCAACGAAAAATTGGTCACTCATCATTTGCACATCACTCCTGGCTCCAAAGTTGTCAAGCAGTCGCCTAGGCAGTTCAGACACGAAGTTGAGGAGCAAATCAAGGTCGAAATTCAGAAACTACTGGCAGCAGGGTTTATCAAACCTATTCAGCACCCAACATGGCTGCCAAATGTTGTTCCTGTCAAGAAGAAAAATGGTCAAATCAGATGTTGTGTTGATTTCAGGAATCTGAATAAATGCTGCCCAAAGGATGATTTTCCTCTACCCAACATTGATATGCTCGTTGATGCAACCAGTGGAAACGGTATGTTCTCATTCATGGATGGTTACAACGGATACAATCATATCAAGATGTACAAACATGATGCCAACAAAACCGCATTTCGTACTCCCATCGGGAATTTTCACTACACTGTGATGCCCTTTGGATTAAAGAATGCCGGTTCTACTTAGCAACGGGCTATGACTGCCATATTCAACGACATGATGCACAAGCAAGTGGAAGATTATGTCGATGATGTGGTGGTAAAGTCGAAAACTCGAGCATCCCACCTGGAAGTTCTGAGACAATTTTTTGAAAGATGCAGAGAATACAAATTAAAGATGAATCCTCTAAAATGTGCCTTCGGTGTTTCCTCCAGAAATTTTCTAGGATTCCTGGTTACTGCAGAAGAAATCAAAGTTGATCCAGACAAAACGAAAGCCATTACCACCATGCCTCCTCCACGCACTGTGAAAGAACTCTAGAGTTTTATGGACAGGGTAAATTATATTCGACGCTTCATCCCTGGACTGGCTCAACTCATCGCTTCGTTCACCCCTTTGCTGAAGAAAAGAGCGAGTTTTACATGGACAACCATCCAACAAGAAGCATTCCAGAAAATACAACAGATGTTGTTATCACCTTCTGTCATGAAATATCCAGTGCAAGGACGACCACTAATACTTTACACAGCTTCCAGCGATGTTGCTGTCGGGGCACTTCTTGCCCAAGAAGACGAAGAAGGTATCGAACGTCCAATTTATTACTTCAACCGTACAACGAGAGACGCTCAACTCAGATACCCAAAAGCCTAATGAGCATGTCTAGCATTGATACATGCAATCCAGAAATTCAGGCACTATTTGCTATCCAACAGAGTCGTGCTCGTTTCCAAAGCCGACCCTATAAAATTTCTACTATCAAAGCAAGCCTTGATAGGGAGACCAGCAAAGTGGTTATTTCAGATGTCAGAGTTTGACATAGCATGTGTACCACCCAAAGCAATCAAAGGACAAGCAGTTGCAGACTTGCTCGCTGCTTTTCCAGGAGAATATGTAATAATGTTACATGAAGATGTGCTCGGTGAGTTTCCAGAAATCTTGGCCATCAAAGAAGAGACGTGTCTTTTATACTTTGATGGGTACGCCACCCCTAGCAACGATATTGGAGGAGCGTGCGTAGTGCTAGTGTCTCCATCTGGTGAAGTCTTCTCACACTCATTCAAGCTGGATTTTCATTGCACCAACAATTCAGCGGAATATGAAGCTTTCTTACTAGGCATGTCCTTGGACAAGCAAGCAGGAGCAACACACCTTGAGATAAGAGGAGATTCAAAATTACTGGTTAATCAAATGAACGGAGCATACTCTCTCAAAGAAATCACGCTCGCCCCATTCAGAACTGAAGCTCAGCGTATATTAACTCATTTTGCTGATGCAACGATTGTCCACACTGGACGAACTAACAACAGGCATGTTGATTGTCTAGCAACTCTCGCTTCCAAACTACAGTTCGAAAGAGTAGAGAAAACAATCACAGTACAGAGGCCTGCCGTGTCATCTACTTGGCTTGCTCAAGTCAAAGACATTCAAGCGAATGATTGGAGAGCGCCTATTATTCATGAACTAAGCAGTTCTCTTTCAGAAGGGAAAGTCAGTCTCAAAGAGCTAAAGAATTATTTCTTAAGCGTTATACTATCGAAATCCTGACAGGTCTTTATCACGATGCCTTGGAAGAAACGAAGCGGGTGAACAACTAAAATGCATACATGAAGAAATCTGCGGACATACGTTGGTGGTAACACTTTACAGGAAGCTTCAAAGGATGGGATACTATTGGCCTTCTATGGAAGCTCAGTCGAGAACTCTGCAAAGATCTTGTCCCAATTGTCAGACGCCTCTTCATCACTTAGAAGCTTTGACAGTCCACCACACTTGGGACTGTTGGGAACCTTACGTCAAGTACCTTCGGGACAAAGAGATGCCGTTGGAAAATAAAAAAACAGTCAAACTCATTCAGAGAGCTAAAAGATTCGCCTTTATTGACGGAATCTTATACCGCAAAAGCTTTTGTGGGAACTTACTGAGATGCTTAGATGAGCATGAAATCCCAACAATTTTAAAAGAAATGCACGACAGAGAACATCAAGGAAAAAGGAAACTATTTCTCCAGATTCATGAGAAATATTATTGGCCGACCATGGAAGACGATGCAACTGCATACGTTCAGAGATGTCACAAATGCCAAATCCATGGTAATCTCATCCACACTCCTTGTCTCCCATTGAATTTTGTGAATAGTCCATGGCCCTTCTATAGTTGGGGACTAGATATCATAGGGAAAATCAATCCAGCGTTTTCGAAACATCATGAGTATATCATCACTGCAATTGAGTATTTTATAAAGTGGGTTGAAGCTATCCCTCTTCGAAGCACCACTGGAGTCACGATCGCGGCTTTCATCAAGGAACACATGATATGCAGGTTCGGCGTTTCTAAGCACATTATCACTGATAATAGAACTCCTTTCGCAAACAAACACGTGACATAATTGCTCGAGGAATACGGCATCAAACAAGTTTTCTCCACACCATACTATTCCCAAGGAAATGGACAAGCCGAGAGTACCAACAAAACTTTGATCTGAATTCTCAGCCGAACAATTCATGATAATCCTCGAACGTGGCATGAACAGTTGCCCATGGATTTATGGGCCTACCGGACCGCACCAAGGAGTTCAATCAGAACTTCACCATACTATCTTGTCTATGGAGCTGACGTCATACTCCCAGCAGAAATCAAGATTCCTTCAGCAAGGATCGCCACATCCAGTGGAGTACAATGGGATGAAGCAGAAGTGTCCAACTCAAGGATTGCTGAACTGGACATGCTTGAGTTAAGGAGGGCTAAGGCAGAAAAATATGTGGAAGCATACAAACAAAGGATCTCCAAAGCTTACAACAAAATGGTAAGACCTCGAACTTTCCAAGTAGGATATTTGGTGCTAAAGACAGCAAAACACATTCAACAAGATACGTCTTCTCCCAAGTTCTCCCCAAAATGGGAAGGACCATATGTAATCATCAAGGCAGTGTCCAGTGGGTATTACAAGATCTTAGCCATTGACGTAGGAGTGGAAGGAAGTATTATCAACGGTAAATGGCTCAAAGCATATTATGCTTGATCCATAGAAAACCATTACCTTTTCATATTTCATGCATTTCTCAAAATGTAATTTATATTCCTCCAAAGAGTGTGCAAAATACTCCTTTGTTCATTAAACATTTCATAAATGAACAAAATTTCTTTCGTACCATGATCAATTATTCTACCTAAGAAAAAGTCTAAACCTATTCGAAAACAACAATCATAAATGCTCACTCAGAGTAAACCATCCAGCAAAGAGTAATTCTTAAAAACAGCCATGTCAAGCTTGTTTTGAAAGTCTTTGGTCTTCACTTTTAAGTCTTGGACAGCTTTTTCGACTCTTGCCGACTCCAAGGAAAGTGCCTTCTCCTCTTTCAAGAAAGCAGTTGTGGTAGAAATCGCATCATCAGCAGCCGCCTCCCTGTGAATTTTGATCATCTCGAGCCGACGACAAAGCCATCCTATGTTGAACCGCAAGATTACACAGTTTGAAATCATTTCATCCCACCTGTGCAGTTCATGATTTTTGACATCTCGCAGATTCATCTCGTTCATCTCTTCAATGATCGGTAGCAATCCGGCAACCGTAGTCAGAATGGTTGGGAGAAATCCTCTCCATATTTCCGTTGTAGCAATCTGACCATACCGTCTCCAAATTTACTATACAGAGGTATGTGACATTTGGGAATGACGAATCCACCGACCACCTCATTATTTGGGGAAGTATTAGTCATGGGAGCTTCAAAGGGGAGCCCAGCTGTTGGATACTCGTGAACGTGAGTTCTAACCCCAGCCTCCACGGAATCAGTAGAGTTTTCGTCAACACGGTTGCTGCTATCGTCAACCACGACCACTGACTTCCCATTCCTCCTCTTTCTAGCATCAACAACAACACAAACATCAACCTGCATGAAGTGAAGGAGTGTTTAATTTTATCGAACGTCGAGCATAGAAAACCTCAGCTGAGAAATTATGGAATTACTTACGGATGCTCCAACTTCAGTATGAGATGACCTATACCGGTTAGGGGCTTTAACATTCCGCTTAGGTCCCAAATTATGTGAAGAAGATGGATTCTTCTGATTATCCTGCAACAAATTATTTTTCTATGATCAATAATTCTGATCAAATGGGAATGAAGAAAATATACGACTTACTGAGACGGACGCTTCTACTTCATGCTTTGATTGAGGTTCATTTCGAGAAGAAATACTACTGCTGGACATGGCGACGAGAGGTATGATTGTGATCAAAATTACTTCTGATAATACACAAGGAAGGAAACGAGATATTGTTTAAATAGAAAAAATCTAAACATTGAAGGTTTGGATGCTTATCCCATAGTGGATATAGTCAAATCTGTTGCGGTTTTTATTGAAACCCTAACTATCGAATCATAGTATACCCGGTAATATAGAAGAAGTACGGAAATACTGGGGACTGACATCTCAGGCGTATTCAACACGGCAATATTGGGGACTGATACTTCGGATGTAACCAATGTTGCAACCGTGAATTAATGATCTGGCAGGCCGCGTGTCTCCTAGCCGGTTCGTATAATTGTACTTCATGGATAATTACTGTCTACACGGACATTGGTCCTTCCTATTCAGTTGGAGATATAAAGAAGATTTGGCGAAAAGTACGACTAGGGATTATGGTTCAGAAAATAATCTCTAAAGAAACGTCCCTACGGCAAAAAACTGCTCAAGTAACCAGAAAATATCTACTTCGACAGAAACAAATAATCTCAGAGAAATTCATGACCAAGATTACTCGTCAGATTCATCAGAGTCATCAGATTTGCCAGAATTATCAGATTCATCATCATCGTCTTTCGCGGAGTCCTCTTCAAATTCTTCATCGGAATCACTATCAGGGCCATTGACGAAGATGATGCAAGATCATATCACACAACTACGATAAAAGTAGTATCGGTCTGGGTTCACAATCCCAGTGAAGTATTTAAGTCGTTAACCCGGTATGAGAAAAGAAAACCAGGGGGTTAAAGGAGAATCGACTCTAGCTTACAAACTAGTAGCACACGGACATGTGGGGATTAGTTTGTAGAGTTGCTAGATGTCCCCTTATATAGTCTTTCAAATCAGGGTTTCGCCTTGCTTACAAAGTAAACACTATCCACCGTTAGATGAAAACATGATTTAGATTGAAGCTAATATATCTCAACTGTTAGATCGAAATCTTAGCTTGTCATACACAAATGAACTGCACGCTTCTAGGCTTGTAAACCGTACCCAAACGTGTGCATTTTTGGTTCAATAATAATCAACCAAAAGGTTAGACATTTGAGCATTTCATACCAACCACTTTCTTCTTCACCATAACTAGTTCAAATGACTCACATGAACTAGTTAGAGAGTTGTTCAATTGCAAGGAAATCTCATGTACTACACAAGACACAATTGAAGCAAAGATGATTCGATTCACATGAATCGGTTCATGAACTTTATAGCCATGGTTTGCAAAAGCATTCCTTAGTCTTTATGAGTTAAGTTCGAAATCATCTTTCGATATATAACCTATACAAGTTCGCAGACTAGGTTCGCGAACTTGAAGTACTGGAAAGAGTTTTCAAACTCCAGCGGAAATTCTCGGGTTCGAGAGCTTCGCTGGTTCGCGAACTGGGTTCGCGGACTTAGCTCACGCAACATAGTTTGATAACTCAGCAGAAATTCTCGGGTTTGAGAACTTCGGAAGTTCACGGACTGAGTTCGCGGACTTAGAAAATAGTCTACTGTATCTCCCCCTGATTACTTTCGTTGGAGAAGAGATTATTATTTCTTCATAGTCAACAACTTTTGGATTGCACTTTCATTAGCATTCCTTTTTATGTCTTTGCAAGGATAAAACAAATTTATGTCAATGGTTACTTTTAAGTACATGATTACATTCACTATACCATTCCAATGGCGTTGCATTAGTGCTGAGCTATATCTAGCTAATAAGTTCCCTGAGGATTTAAGATTTAACCGAGTACATTATTACACTAAGTACAAAAATGCGTCTATTGTACTTAGTTATGGGAATTTAATTTCCCAACACATCTTCGTCATTTTCCTTTAGACGGAATGGTCACTTAGTTACATTTGAACCTCGACTAATCATGGGAGTGCTATCAGGATGCATGTCTTTGTTAAATTGCCCGACAACTTTAGACACATGCAAACTGGTGGAATAATATACCACAAGCTCAGTATTCGGTCGAGTTTTCTCCAGATTTTTCATCTCAAGTTCGGATTTTAAATAGATTTTAAGATCTCTTTTTCCATTAAGAGTACTTATCATGTCCATACCGTCGACATAGGTATCTATAATTATGAATCAGGAAATTATTTAATACGTATGGCAGAAAACCATGCTTGTTTATCCCTTCCCAATCAAATAGTCACTTAGACGGGTATACCACATCCGCCTGATTGTTTAAATCAATAAGTGAGTGATCCAGTGTAACTGCAAACACACTCTGTGGTTTAGAGTCATTTGACTTGGGAAGCAAAAGGCGATCATGCACTTTGGAAATTATCTTTGAGTCTAAATCTCCATAGATGTAACCACATTTACTATGTTTCAAGTTCTTTTGAAACTACCAAGCAAAATAATTAACTAAACATTATGATGTTCAAAAGAATATGTGATCCAGGGGTTTGTAAGAAACCTCGCGCCACGGGGTGGTTCTTTAAACTTTAAAACCTCATTCTTTTCACTACACTTTGTGACAAATAACTGCATATGTCCCACAGGCTTTACACTAGGTTGATTAGCACTACCACACCAAATACCCATATATTTGTCAAACTAAGTTCTACCTGGATTGCGTAGGCCAAACATGCTATTTATTTGAAATTAACCAAAATAAAGCATGGTTCGATCTCATTGTGCTCTACTTATGGAGTAACTATATATGCATTATATCATCACTGTGCACGCATGATCCTTACATTGACTCATGTGCATTCTCATAATCCGTCAGAATTTCATTGTTCTCTAGAATCATTTAAAACTTAGGAGCGTCCTCCAGTTTGATTCATGGACATATTCAGAGACAATCTTACGGGATGATTTCTGATGATATAAATAAGTTGTGCCTTCCTCACCTACTTCATTTCTAGGTGAGGATTGATCGAACCAAGTGGGTTCTCCAACTTCCTTTATGGAGCCACGGCCTCAACCACACTTCCACTAAGTGTAGTTGCAACACCTTAGTCTATGGTGTATATCCCTTACTGAGGATTTGTAACTTTGCAGGTAGGTTTGTGGCTGGTATGTGTGATCTCATCACTTTAGCAACATCAGTGTACATTCTGAAAATCGAATATTCTTTATCACTTGACATTTACATTTGTGGAGTACAAGAATCAATATGAGACACAGTAGGAACACACCACGATAATTTCTGTCGTTCCCTTAGAAAATGCTTTTTCTTATGTCTCATTAAAGTGATAACCCGCAAATCTATCGGTAAGAGATCTCCTGCCAAAAGTTTTAAAATGCGGATAATTGTTGGGAACTTATTTCCAACATAACTGCTTCACAGTTTTGAAGACCCATCATAGTACGATGTGGAGTCATAACGGCACATATATAGTGCAACCAAAAATATGGAAGAACACGAATGTCAGTCTTAAATACAGTTACCAACTGGTATGCAGAAAAGGTTGACTAATATTGGGTTCTAAAAACGAATTAAGTAAGATGCGTGTAATATTGCATATCCCCAAAGCAATAAAAGATAGTTTGGTACACATAACCTATTCCTTAGGCACCATATGTAACCTTAGATGGTATCCTCTGCGAGACCATTGGGTATAAGATGCTCTATGTTGATCCTATTAAACATGCAATATTCATCAAGTCCTTTTGATGTAAATTCTCTAGCATTAATAAGGGTGGTGAGCCTTTGCACTTTGTATTGTGTAATATTTGCTAGGAGTTTTTAAACGCAAATTTCTTGGGAACTATAGCTAGTCCAAAATGTAAAAATATTCACCAGAGCCATAAGTCACTTTAATGGTCTGCATTATGCATGAACATTTTTCTAAATTTCACCTCGTTTTTTTTGTAATATAGGTTGTTTACCATTTGCATCTTTGGATGGTCTCAACCATTTTTACAATAGACTTTGTAAAATGAGTGATGTGCTTCTTTACTTTAAAAGCATAATGGGAACTAGGGGGTGGTGCATCTAGTATTTTAGAAAACACGTATTGTGTGATATGCCGTCACTTCGCATTATGTCAATCTTTTTCCCGTTTTCGTTCACTCAAATAAAGTGATGCTTGTACGAGTTCTTTCAAAACAATCATCATGTCATAACCAAAGTTTCTTTATGGTTATGCCCAAAGCCTGTATGAGTCAATTTCCAACATTTCATCGTCGGAGTCAGTATGGATTCAATAATCCAAATACTATAGTAATTTACATTTCACTAGATTGACTCATTAGTTTCTCTAAAATATTAGAGACTATAAAAGATGCATTCAATTACATTCTCATCACTGTGAGTTTCCACATGATATCCATTTGAATGGGTTTCTGTGGAAGTTAACAAGGTGTAATTATCTCTTGGTACATGTAGATATTTTGTGACGTCTTTGTTCTATCTTGAAAACAAATTTTGAGTAGTGCTTCGCACGATGATCGATCCAATACTCGTAGTCACATTATAAAGAAATAGTTCAACAACTAGTTTAAATTCCTTAAGCTAGTGGAAGAAAAACAACTATGAGTTAGACACTTGGGTCTTGAGAGTTTTAATAAGTGGTGTAGCCTTATTACGTAATAAAATTGGGATTCAACTCAAGTACTTTAGAGTGAATATATGTTACGTGTCACCTAATATACCTCAAGTGCTTTAGAGAATTTATGTCTCGTGTTTTCATTCCATAAGTGCAGATATTGGATCTAGTTTAACTCAATAAGATAGTCAAATTGGTCTGGCAAAGTTCTTGTTTCCATTAAAGTTGATGTGAAAATTAGTTGCTACTATGATACACACATTACATTGTATATACCAATACCTATGACCAGGTGCATTTCCAACTCTTTCATTTATGATGGGAGCTACAATTACATTTTAGCTGATCCCATACTCGATTGATATTTGTGTATTGGTGTTATCACTACCGAAGACAAAGGTACATCTTAGCTTCATGATACATATATCCCTTTTCACATGCTTTACATGAGTCGGTACGTCTAACCCTCAGTACTTCAGGGTTCTTTCCATTTTCAATTTTGATACATTTAGCTTAATTTGAGAAATTTCTTTATCTCAATAGGCCAAGAGAATCTTATTACACATGTCAACCAATTACTTTAGGTTGAATATATTACTAAAGATAGTGAGTCTCTTGTTTGAATACTTTAACATATACTGGTTCTTTAGTATTATGGATGAAGTATAAAGAATGGATAAGAAGAAAAAAAATCAGACTCATATCACTTTTTGTGAGTCCTTCCACAAAAAGTTGAGATGCATGTGTTCTAAAATAACTTTGTTGAAGATATTGATTGTAATTCAATAGTCTAACCAGTGGATTTCATCCCACTGGACATTCATGCTCAGGGGGGAAATATCATGAATGTATAAATTTCCTTCAAAGCATTTCTTAGCTCTTCAGGCGTTTTTAACAAAGATTTTTGTACTCAATGTGAATTGAGAACAATAAGTTTCTTTAAAAATATCGGGGCATATGGCTTCACCTTTTAGGCGGTACATCATCAGTGGTAGAGAGTCTTATATGGGATATATACACTTTTCCACATCAAATAGACAATAACAACGCTCAAGCACTTCTGAGCCCTTCCCAAAAGAAAAAGAAAAATGGTCATATTTGAAACGAGTTGGTTCAATCAATTAGACAAAAGACATCATTTTGAGTAGAGCCGATATATCATCAATAAAACAAAATGAAATTCCAAGAATTTTTTTTTTTTAATGGCGAAAAGATGGATTTTAGAAACTATATTTCCTAATGGTTCCATATGTCAACTTCCACTCGATGATACTCAGTCGACGATTAATAATTAATGTCAAATTCATAAGACATTATCACATTACATACGTAATCAAAATTTGCAATAAAGATTACGGAAACGAGTTGTAGTACCAAGCATGGGTATTTACAAAAACAGTCACAGTTCCTTTTATCCATTTATAAAATTGTCCTACTGTTACAAAGTATTTGCAAAACAGTCACTGGACAACTAACCGCGACGTTATGTCACGCGTCAGAGTTATGTCGGATGGTTGAATTACTTAATTGTCCCTAAGGGAAACACCTTGTAAAACCAAAAACTAGATCTCATTCGTATTTGTTCTTCTTCTTCTCCGCTTCTCGACCAGTTCTTCCTCTCTGTAACTAGAAAAAGAGTGGGTTTCCATGATAATTCTTTTGATTCTTCTTTTATCACGACGAGTTATTGAAGTTACTCACCATGTAGACGGCTATAAACATTAAGAGGTAACAATACTTGTGATTTTTCCATTTTTGGTTTCAGAAACCCTAGTTTTTAGATTTGGATTTTTCTAAATAAACCCTAAATTTATCGAAATTGGGTATTCCTTCATTTAGTTTGTTCAGTTTCCATTCAATTTGATGCTAACTTGATTCCGAATACGGCCAATTGGTTTCTGAAACCCTATTTTGAAAATTGTTTTTCAAGTTCAGTAATTTTGAATCTATAATTAAACGGTATTGCATGAGTTAAAAAAGAGTTGGGTTAGGGTTCTCTGTGAATTTTGATATGGATGGATTTTTTCATAAACCCTAATTTAATTTGATTCTGTAATTTGATTTATCAGTGAAGAAGAATAGGATTATGAATGGATTTTGTGGTTAAGAATAGCTTTGATGGAGTTGTTGTTGTGGTTAAGAATGATTAGGCGGTGATGCTTTGCTGTTGGTGGTGGTGATGCTGCTTGCTGGTGGTGAGGATGGGTATTTAGAGTAACAGATGGCTGATGTAATGAAGATGGTAGTAATTATGTGGGATGGAAGGAGCTATTGTTGCATCTTGAACTGGTGGTACTGTAGTTGGTTGAAGCACTGGTCCTGATGATGATGCTTTTGCTACAAAAATTGCAGGTCTGAGACTGGTAATGCTACTGGTAGAACTATTGGTGTTGTATGAGATTGCAATGGTTTGCTGAGAGAATGGAACTGGTGATGATAATTGTTGCTTGCAGTGGTGATTAATTTGAAATGATGAAGCTGTTGCTGGTGAAATTGAGAATCATATGAAGAACTGGAGGTTTTGGTTGTTGTTGTTAGTTGTAGCTGAATGTGTAGGACAAGGTATGAGTTGTAGAGCTTGGTGTTAAACTGTGGTTGCAGATGCAGATGTTTGAATGGCTTGGGTTGAGGCTTTGTGTAACAGATGAATGAAGTAATGTAGAAGATGGCGCCGAAAATTCATCCCAGTTCAGGATCGTGGCACCATATTCAATCAAGGGTTCACCGCTTCTTCTCTTGGGATATAGCGACCGCCAACACCACCACCATCGCTATCACCACTTCATCAGCATCACCTCAACAATTGAAGAGGGGTATTTGGGACAAAACTCAGACCATTTTTTCAAAAACAGTCAAGTCGGATGGAGAAAGATCTTTCTGTAATCACTAATTTAAAGTATGATCATTTTGTAAAACAAATTAAGAAAACGTTACTATTCTGTAAAACAATCTTCAAAGTTTGCAGAAATGATAATAGTAAAAAGAATGGTCATCGTCACAGTTATAGAGCATGGATACAAAGCTCAAATGTTTTAAAAGAAATAAATAGACAAACACAGATTCAAACACAGAGCACTAAAAACAAATCGTCATTTCCAGTAATAATATAGAGGGTACACTAGTACATTGAACAATCAATTATTTCATAATTATTTTTCAAAAAAATGTTAAGAAATCAAACAGGAAGAAACTGTATAAGATAAAGAGATGTGGAGTACGTCAAAATCAATCTAGAAAAATGGTGAAAATTAATATAATTTTGTTTTACACGGACATGCATTCAAACTTTTATGAGACATACAAGCATAAATGTAGTATTAGGGATTAAATATATGTCACAATCATCATGGATTAAAAGATTATAAGACATACAAGCATAAATGTAGCATTAGGGATTAAATATATGTCACAATCGTCATGGATTAAAAGAAAAATGGAAAAAAAAAGAAAAAAAAAACGAATTCTTGCCACAAGAGGACGCTGGACGTATGTGAGCAGAAGAAGGAGACGAGCACACATAGTAGCAATCACACATATTATAAAAATTGATAGCAAAACAAAACAGTACACCATAAAGAAAACAAACAGATCAATCGAATATATTTATAATTATTATTCTTGCTAATGGAGACAATCACATGTGGTACTGGTACTACAGGTAGTGGCAGTGATAGGTGAGTAGCCAATTAATTTCTAGGCAGTCCCTAGTAACATAATCAGGAAGCACTAGCAGTACAAAATCTATTATAGCATTTTGATGGTTAATCAATTACTCCCTCGGTTTTTTTAAAATAGGCCGGTTTGGGATACCCAGAAGATTAAGGTTTTTAATAAAACCAATCAGTTTCGCTGTTATTTCTTGTTTTTTCTTTCTCTCCCGATAAATTTCTCTTTTCGAAAACAAACGAAACTGAGAAACAATTTTTCAAATTCAAAATTCGAAAGTTAATCACCCCATCGATAATTTTCCATGGATTTTAGTCTGTTCCTGTTTTTAATTTAGGGTTTAGCAAGAGCTTGGGTTTGTAGGTCTGATTGGTTAAGTACAAATGCGATAAGATGGGTTTCAATTAGTTTCTGCTATAGAGGGTTCTTCTGCTGCGGATTGTGAAGAGAAGTTTGTGATGGGTTTCAAGTAGTTTCTGCTCCAGAGGGTGCTTCTGATGGTTGTTGGTGATTTGAGGATTTTCGTGTATTGATGAAGAAGAACTGTGTGTCAATGGGGATTCACCCTTTAAGTGTTTGATAAAATTACCAAGTGAAATGGGTTTTGACTTGAATCAAACTCCTGAGGATACTCTATCACAAGGTAATTTTCCATCAACTACTCCAGTTACAATTCCATCTCCAATTACTACAATTCCATCTCCAATTACAATTCCATCTCCAATTATTAGAGATTTAAATCAATATAGTCTCATCGATTTAAACGGATGTTACCCTGAAGAAAATGATGATGGTGATAGTGAAGAAGAAGAAGAAGATGATGTATGCTGTCGAAAAAACTATGGAATCTATAGAAATGCTTTGCAAGTAACATTTCAGATCCAGAACTTCAATCATGCCACTTTGATATTTGTTCAGGTTGCAGGATAGCAATAAGGAAAACACCAAATTGGTTTTCTCTAAAGAAAAGTCTTTGCCAAAGAGGAAAATACAGAAAAGGAACGTTTGTACAGGAAAAGGAAAGGGAAGAAAGCGTTAACAGTTCGCCAACCAGTTTTACCTTCTGCACTCCCAGTTGTTCTTACTCAATTGAAGTCCAAATATTGTATTCACGGTGATTCATTCTTTAACAAAAAATTTTAGTACTCCATTGAAGTCTAGAAATAGTATTCATGATTATTCATTCTTTAACAAAAACTCATTTCAATAAATACACTTCCTGCACAACTTTTTGCCGTTCAAGGAATACAAAAGATTATAGAAATGATTCATTTTCCATTGCACACGTAATTAGACCCGAGTACAAACTTATGCAATAATCATTTTAAGACTAAACTGAAACAACAAGAATCTACTCGCATTACAAATTTACCATCCATTATCACTCACAACATTTCCTTACCACCCATTCTCCCAATTCCAAATTCCGCAACACAGTACAACACAACTTCAAACTCCAGTAGCTCAGTTAATCACTACCTTTCAACTAACACCAAACCCGACAACATCATTATTAACTCCATAACCTCTTTCATATCCTGTAACTTACACATCCACTACCAACAAAGTAACATTTCAGCTCAGAGTTGCTGATGGACGTCAAAGATTTTCCATTCAACACCATTATTAAACCTGAAATTCTTTCGGGACTTTCTTCAAACAACTTGTGGGCGTAAAATTCTCAATTCGAGTTACTGATTTCTTCTAATCCGATTTGTTCACCAAATACCCCATTAAACAAACAGAATTTTGTATCTTTCTTTATCTCTCAAAATCTCTCTATTTCTGATCCCTCCCTCTCCCTGACAGACTACAGTTCGTTAAAGACTAGTCTCATCTCAACTCATGCAGCTACCCAGAAGAAAAACACCTTTGTTTGAAACAGTAGGAGCAGGAATGAAATATCCAAGTGGTAGTGGTGGAAGAAGAAACAACAATCTTTCAATCATTGTTGTAATTTTCTCAATCTTTCTTTTTGCTGGGTTTATGTATAATGAAGATGTTAAATCAATAGCAGAAACCGATGTTGATGATTCTGATGTTAAACCATCAAAAATCCAACAACCCATTATTGAATCAGTGGTGGTTCCTAAACAGAAACCAGAAATCAAGAAGATAATTGAAGAAATTGAAGGGCCTCCTGAAAGTTGTGATCTTTTTGATGGGAAATGGGTTTTTGACATTTCTTTGTTGTAATGGTGGCGGCGGTGTTGCTGGTGGTGTAGTGGTGGCGATGGTGTTGGTGGTGGTGGTTTGTGTGGGAGAAGATGAAGCTGAAGGAGGCATGTAATGGCGGTGAAGGTGTTTCGGTGATAATGGTAGAGGAGGAAAAAACGATTTATGAAGGTTAAAACAGTAAAAGTGAAACCTAATACCCTCCCAATTAGGAAACAAACCTTTTTTTTTTTGAAATGTCTATTTTAGGAAACCAGCCTATTAAAAAAGAACGGAGGGAGTATATACGAAGTACAAAAAATGCCTAAATTGACTTCGGAACAGATAAAATCAAGAGCCCATGGATGCGACATCAAAGATCTAATTGGAAAAAAAAAATAAAACGTGGCAGTCAAAACAAAAAGGGGGCATATGACAGAACAACCATCGGACACATAGACAATCAAATATGGTGGAGATCTCACATGAAGAAAATTAGGGATTCGTTGAATTATACCTAATCTCGAGATATCTTCCATGATTGTCAGGACGGAGGCGAAATTCATTACAATCAAGGCTTCGATCGTATTCCACTTGATTGAGAAAACATCCAACTAAAAATCAATTCAATGGATGAGCGCGTGTTTGGTAACGTTTTGAAGGATAATTATAGATGAAACAAGGAAATATAAGAGGAAGAAGAAGAATAATCTTATTAGGAGATTAGGGTAAAAGTATTACATAGTTTCCTTTATATATAATCCTAGGAATCTAGTTGGACCGCACATCCATGGGTTGTAGGTCCTGTAACAGGTTTTGATTTTAGTTATTTTATTTTTTTGGAAGGCATTTAGGGTTTTGATTAATATGACTATAAATATCAAAGTTTCCTCAGCTAGTTAAAAAAATTTCACCCGTGTTTAGGTTACATTAAAGAAAAAACGAAAGTGGAAAAGAAAAGAAACATACTACGGGCTTTAAGATTTTTCTTTTTCATACCAGTATACCACACATAAATCACTAAGGATAGTTGGGAGATTCTTTATCACCGATTGATTTGGAGATTTTGGATTCGTGTTATTATTGCTTGTGTTCGAGGTAGGCGCAACACAATCAATAACCTTTTTTTATTTAAGTTTCTTTTAATTAAATTTATGCTTGCAAGTTTTTATTAATATATAGACGATAATCGATGTTATGAGCATGATTATGAATGTTGGAATGCGGTCCATAGATTGCGATTCTTAAAATCATTTTTGATGGGATGCGAGATATTCTTGAGAACGATTTTTTTCCCCTAAACCCGCGTGGGGATCCCTGGGACAAGCGAATTGATTAATTTGATTGTTTTTATGGATGTGGTGTTTCCATGTGTTTGCGGTGTTGTTGATCATGCTAGTTGTCTTTTTGTTGCATAAAATGTTTTGTTGCTTCTTTGCCTACTGAGTGTCAAAACTCATGTCGTATTATGACAGAAATGCTATTTTAAGATGGTTAAATTTGTCATTTATGAAATTGGAGCCTAGAGAGTGACTTTAAATGGTTAAATTTGTCATTTATGCCTAAAATTCTATTTTAAGGTGTAAATAAATCTTAGTTTCAAAGCTGTAAAATATTGTATGATGTTGAGTTGACGGTTTATCATTTTAAATTCCTAACAGGGTTTAGTATGATTCTTTTTCTCATAAATGTAAAACATCTTAAGGGACATTTGATTAAAATTGTAGAATTTTCTGAGTTGTATAATTACTTTTTTAAATAATTCTTTGTACCATTGTTAAATCCAGAATGTCTCATAAATATCCCATTTTAAAACTATGATCCACTGATTTTTACACCTTTAAGTCTTTTGAGAAAATGAATATATATCTTTTATCTTTCTAAAATGACATGCCTCATTCAATTCTAATTTGTGTGTGATTTGATATAATTATTATAAAATAGAGTGTCACAGTTTTGTTTTTCAGTAGAGCTGGTCAACTACGAGTTTGACTATGGTCTTAGTCTATTAAACTTCACTTAAAAATTCTAGAAAATTTATAACCAATAGTTTTTACAGTTTGGATTAATCCATATAAATACCTTGAATTTTGGAACTCGTATAAAGCCTGTAAAATTCTAGGAATCTATCTGGTGTGTTTTCAGTTTTACAATTTGGTGTGGAAATTGTTACTTATTAATTAAATCTTTAGACTTGAACGGTGTTAACATTTTTACTTGAGAACCAAAATGTGTTTTGTTTCTTGTGGATTTAAAATTAGGTTAGATCAACGGTTAGATTTCCTAAATAATTTTCTAAGTATTCCGCTGCGACAGAAATGGTAATATGAACATAAATTAATTTAGCCCAAATAAATTACTTAACGAGCTTTGGCTTAATAGCCAGGCTTCGCCTATGGTATCGAAGTTGCACTTCGGATTTTCGGGCATCGTATCCGGGAAGGATCTGGGCTCGAAAATTGGGGTGTTACAGGTACCGTTTAAGTTGTTTATCTTATATTCAATCAGGATCGCAAATTCCTATTTGCTTGATTATGGATTGAATTGAGAAATTGATATATAACTCTTTGATATACTTTTTCTTAAGATTGAGTCTGACTGTCTAGTCGATTCTCTTGAAAGTATATCGGAGTTAGTCCATACAGATTTCTAAGTGAAATATTGGGTGAGGTTGTTAGACCCCCGCTTTTTCAGTGCCTAAAATTTTACTCAGAGCAACCACATAAGTTGATAACAACAACAGACTCATTGCTTGGGACACCACAACTCATATTCAACATTCAATTCTCGTGGCCATTTCAGGGAAGTCATGCCAGACGAGAAAACAGGGGAGGAAGTTTTATGTCCTTAATTATCAGTAATGGTGATTGACGATGGTTGATGGAAGAAGAACTCAAACGCCAACAGAAGAGAATGAGAAGGTCAGCAATAGAGAAAAAGAAGAGATCGAGTCTATGGCAATATGGTTTCTGGTGTAGATAGACAAAAATGAATGGAGAGAGTGGGTCTCTGTTGTGGTTGATAGAGATACATATGGTTCAATGTATGGCGTCTCAGTTTCCCTTCGTATGAAGAGGTCGCTGAGGTGAATACTTGTAATTCAGGTTGCAAAGACCACCAGAATTTAGGTTATTCAAATAAGAAAGCTACGACGCGTAATCCTTATGTGAGACAAGGTGGTTTTCAACAAACAGTTTCATCCACAACCTCAAGTTTCCAAGGAGGATGCCTCTGAGAAGATGACTACCATGATGCAAGGTCTCACATTCATGTTTCAACAAAATCAGTAGAAAACCGACTCAACCATTAAATATATAGAAACACAAATAGGTTTGTTGGATATAACAGTGAAAAGATTAGAAAGACAAGCATCTACGAGGTTACAACTTGCAATTACAAACTATTGTGAACCCGAGAGACCATTCCAATGTTGTAACTCTAAGAAGTGGAAAGAAAACAGAAGAGCCAGAGTACCAATAAAGGGTTAGTAACGATTTATAAAATTAATTAGAGGTGGAAACCGTGACTAAGGAAAGTCCAACTTCAACCGGCCAACCTAAGAAAACAAATCCTAATTTTTCCAAACCACTTCCTTTTCCTAATCGTTTTTCCAAGTCAAAGAAGCAAGCTCAATATAAGGAGATTATGGATATTTTCAACAAGGTGCAAATCAACATTCCATTTATTGAGGTCATCCGAACGGTACCCTAGTACGCCAAGGTTGTAAAGGATTTGTGTACAAGAAATGAAAGTGTTAGAACATTGCTCGGTCGAACTCGCATGTGTTGCTATCTCAAGCATGTTTATCAATGTTAGTGATCAAAACTATATGTCTTGTTTTCTAGACTATTTATAGATGTCTCGAACTAGGATATAGATATTGTAGTTGATCTTAGATCTCTCAACGCTCATCTCTTGAAGACGAATAACTTCTAAGGGGAGCTTGTGAAACTTCTTCGACAAAAGGTATGTGGAGATTTGAACTCATCTATCACTTGGAAAGTCTATTTCTACTATCTCCTATATTGAGACATAAGTCGTGTTACGATATAGTTTTCTCTATACACATATGAGATTTCGAGCTGAGTATATCTCGCTTACATATTTCTCGAAATATATGTTGGTAAGCTTCCGCTTCGACCAAGAGTTCATCTTATATCATGAGAAAATTGTCGAGTAATATCTTACATGGTTTGTGTGATACAATCATTTGATGTAGTCTTGGAATGTTTCGTTATGATTATTTCAATATATTGAAAATTGCTTTGATGCTAATAGTGTGTGAAAACGGCTATTGTCATTATAGAAGAATGTTTCAATGATTGAAATAAAGAGTTGACGACGTAACCATCTTTAGATATAAGCATATATAGTGTGTTCGCACATTAGTGTATAAATCCATAAAACGGGGACCAAGAGTATGCATATGTGTGTGTACGAAATCGGTGAAGGAGACTAGATACTGGGACGCATACTGGCGGAAGTTTTCGAACCGAAAATATCTGCTGAGTTTGGGAATTACAAACTCCTAAACTAGTCACTTTAAGTATGCGTACTCGTACGCATACTGGCGAAAGTTTTCGAACTGAAAATTTCTGTTAAGTTTGGAAACTTAACAAACTCAAAATTCGGTTGCTTAACTACGCATACCCGTACGCATACTTAAGCTGGTTCCTTTGTCAAATCGGTCAGTTCATGGACTTAAACATTTAAATCATAAGGAATGCAATCTTTTCAAACCGTGGATATAATGTTCATGATTGATTCAAGTGAATCAAACCGTTTTGGTTTTGATTGTGTTTTCTATAGAAACTAAACAATTCTTTAACTAGTTTCATTTGAGTCATTTGAACTAGTTATGGTTGAGATGAATAAGGTTGATATGAGAGTAGTCATATGGCTAACCTCGATTAACTATTTGTGAACCAACCTAGTGTACACGTTTAGGTACGGTTACATAAACTTAAATGAGGGTACATTTCATTTCTGTGTAACAAGCTAAGTTCGATCTAACGGTTGAAAGATATTAGCTTGGTTGAATCAGGTTTTTCATCTAACGGTGAATATTGAATGCTTTGTTACCAAGGTAACTTGGATTGCAAACCCTGATTTGAAAAATATATAAAGGAGAACTCTAGCAAGTGGGAAACCTAATCCCCACACCTTCTGCGTGTTACTAGTTGCATAACTAGAGTTGATTCTCCTTTAACCTTAGGTTTCTTCTCGATACCCAGTAGGTTAACGACTTGAAGACTTCATTGGGATTGTGAAGCCAGACCCAACCATTATCTTTGTAGTTGCGTGATCTGATCTTGTTGTTTCTATCATGTTGAGCGTAATTGAAATAATTGGCTCGAGATTTTATATCTCCGATAGGCAAGATAAAATTTTTATGACAATCAAACTTCGTCTCATCATTTGTGATTCCACAATAACTTGTTTCGCTAGTCGATTAAGTTTATTGTGATGTGATTGATAATTTTAGGCTGTTCTTCGGGAATATAGGTCCGGGTTATCAATTGGTTCCTGTTCACCTTGATTTATCAAAATACGGAACAAAAACTCTTGGGTATTTCTGTGGGAGACAGATTTATTCAATCCTATAGACTTTTCTGTGTGAGACAAATTTGTCTATCAAGTCTTCGACTTTGGGTCGTAGCAACTATTGGTTGTGGGTGAGATCAGCTAAGGGAATCAAGTGTGTAGTATCATGCTGGGATCAGAGACGTAGGAGCACAACTCTACCTTGAATAAGTGTGAGATTGATTAGGGTTCAACTACAGTCCAGTCCGAAGTTAATTGGAAGTAGGCTACTGTCTGTAGCGGCTTAATACAGTGTGGTGTTCAATCTGGACTAGGTCCTCGGGTTTTTCTGCATTTGCGGCTTCCTCGTTAACAAAATTCTGGTGTCTGTATTATTTATTTTTCGCATTATATTTTGTTATATAAATGAAATATCACAGGTTGTGCGTTAAGATCAATCAATTAGAATATTCAACCTTCGGTTGTTGATTTACATTGATTGACACTTGAACATTGGTCTTTGGTACCGTTCAAGTTACTCTTCTTATATTCAATCAGGCTCGTAGATTTCTATTTACTGATTGCGGATTGAATTAAGAATTAGAGATATTAAACTTTTTGATATACTTTATTCTAGATTGAGCCTGACTGTCTAGTTGATTCTCTAGAAAGTGTATTGGAGTAAGTCCTCTCAGTTTGCCAAACGAATTGTTGGTTTTGGTTGTTAGACCCCCGCATTTTCAATTGGTATCAGAGCAGGCAAACACATTAAAGACCTAATAAGTATGTGTTTGTAGCGATCTGAGGATGGACGATATTGTCTCTGATAGACGCATCGCCAGAAATAAAAGTTTTGTTTCTATAAAGTCTATTAAAGATAAAGATTTGTCAATCTCGAATATAGAAGAACCTTGTGTTCCAAGGAAACAGACATACATTTACAAGTGTTACCCTGACTACTTTACTGATGAGTTTGACTCTGAAGTTAAAAGGAATACATCCAAAGAGAGTACAGTGATTGTAAAACTTGTTAGAATCCAGGCTTATAAAGTCAATCGGTTGAAACATAAAGTCGATGTCCTTGTTGCTATGAAAAATAAGCATGACTCTCTTCTAAAATCCCTTCGAGAGGAAAACACCGCATTGATTGAGAAAAACCTCAAAAAGGATGCTTTGGAAATCGAACATCTTTTAAGTAAACTCTCTGTTCAACAATGTTCTAAAGAGTCCACAGTACCAAATGCGTTTGATAAAACTGTAAAAGTCTCTGTCTCGGAAGAAAAACAGAAATCCCTTCCTGTTGGAAATAATGTGGTCGTGTCTTCCTCTAGTCAAGGAATGTCCACATCACTTGAAAGGAAGAAGTCTCACAACAATAGTGTTGATTCTGTTCATTCTAATCACTCATGTGACCAGAAAGTATGTCTCTTTTGTGATTCAAAAGGTCGTGGTTAACAAAAGAATAAATCTAGGTTCAATTACAATTTCAGTCGTCTTCAACGCACCTTAGACTTAATTCTCAAAGGTGTAACTGACATTCGTATGTCTAAACCAATTGGCTTTAGTACTTACCCTGTGCATTATACCAGGAAAGTAAGTTCGAAGTATTCTTCAAATGTTCAAGAATTTAACAGAATCCCCAATGTTGATCGATCAAGAAGAACTCATGGGTTTTTTTCTTTCAAAAAGGGAGATTGTGTTGTTCATGATGTGAGAAAGGTGCCAGAAGAAGAAAGCAAAAATGGAGGTATGGAAGACAACTTAAAAAGGATAATTGAATGATATAAAGAAATTATCAACAGGATGTCTGTTCCCTCTGGCCAAAGTTCTTCAGGTAAGAATCAAAACTATATGCCATACCTTGATGATAGTAAGTTTTATGATAACTTTTCACATCATACCGGTCTTTCCTCAAAGATCAGGAGAAAGAGTTTTAACCGTAAACAACGGTCACTTGATGAGATCGAGGCTCATACTTGTGTTAATTAATCACAAGTTTGAAATCTCACTCACAAAAAATGCTGGTTGAGTGAGATATAGTCAGGTATACTTGATGGCAAAGTGTTTTTGTGACTCTCTAGCTATTTTCTTATCGCTCTTAGCTAGATTATCAATCACAAACATTTTTGCATAAGTATCTATGTTTGTCGTGTCAAGCTTTTGATTTCTTAATTTCTTTTTGAAACTTTGTGTATCAAAAAAATAATTGCTACTCTTATGCTCTAAATTTTCTCTCATATGAGTATACAAAATTTATTGAGCTAAAGATCTATGAAACTTCTCACAAAGGCGAACATTCTTTGTTGAAAAGTTTTTAAATTGAGTCTTTCTCTTCTTGAGTTGTTTATGGATAACGGGCCAAGTTTGTGTTCGTACGGGTGTCCTTGTTACGTGTTACGAACGACTTTACAAACCCTAATCTCACGGTTCTTGTGAAACCTTTTAAATACCAAATCCTATTTAAGAAGTACGCATACTCAGGCTGCGTTTTCATCAAGAATGGCTTCTTCGTCGGGAACTTGTAATTTTCCAAGAGGATTTCTTGATAGGGGTTTGGATCTCAAGGAAGAGGAGAATGGGACTCTGGTAGAAGTTAATGACACATCCTCTCAGATTTTGAGGATGATGAAGAGATTTCTAATGAAGTTGTCCAAAACTTTATTGAAAAGTTTAACGATGCAAAGATTTCTCTTGTTAACACTCTAACAGAGTTAGATGAGTTGAAATTTTAAAGATATATAAGATTAAACAATCTATTGCTTTCAATGCGGCATTTTTGTACCAGATGCTCTGGCATGAAAAGATGACTAAGTTGTATACAAATATGTTTGTAGTTGTAACTAAATTTTTTTAATGATATGGAGATATTTAGTGAAAGCATGTTGTGTGATTCTGCATCAGAACCAACTAATACTACATGAAACCTTTGAGTGTTAACTAAAATACAGTTGTGTAATTTTACAATAGTTTTTGTAATAAAAACAATGCATTTGAGTGAGTCGGTAGAGGCAAGGGATTTTATGTTGTTCAGACTCTAACATGACAGTCCCAAATTTTAGCTATCGAGTGATAAACATGTCACTCCCTTAACATCCCTTTCTTTGACGTGGTAATTGATACTTAATTAGAAAAAAGAAGTAGAGCCATTGGTAAAGTAGAACCAGGGTCGCGGCTGAAATACCAACTACAGATGACGCATTTTTAAATTTTTTTATATTTTTTTGAACTACTTGCTGATGAAATTGCATTCAGTTATTTTATGGCGATCCAAATCAATCGTCTAGATGATTAGGGGTACATGGTCCCCTTTTCAAATACAAACAGGGGTGATGGATGCGTTTTTTCGGCTGCGAAGTAATAACCTTAATTAAGGGATCTCAAGGTATCATTTATCTCTTAATTTTGTATCAATAATATTAGTGATAGGATAGAAGACCTGAGACACAGACTGGCCTGTGGAAAGATATTAGTGATGCCTATGGAAGCTTTAACTTTCGAAAAGAGGATTGACCTGATTTGGAAGAGAAAACACCAGAGGATACCTTGAAGTCATACTTTCCTTGCCTGTCTCCTTCAGCTATTATTAGTGACAATAATCAGGCTTCAAGTCCTCGATGTCAAAGAAGGAAGTCAACAACTACCATGTTGCCCTATAAGAGGGCATCTATGAAGGTGATGACGCTACAAAATTTTGCGTAAGTACATTTTTCTATTGGTTCAAGCAATAAGAGATATGATTTATGTTTCATGCTTAGCGATCCCATGACCATAAGTTACGATCATGGTACAATTATGTTGAATTTAGTACGTACAATATTGCGAGAATGCGGAACAAGGATACATTAATGGTGGTCTGGATGTGAATGGGGTAAATTGATTTCTTTCTTTAATCGAGAGTAAGAAAACTTTCTATACAAATGAATCTCTACATCATCCTTGAAGTTGTGGATCTGCTGGATCCAAGGTTTAATGTCTTTCTAAACCTTACATTTGTGTATTCATATTTTTTTGTTAAATTTTTATTACATACCATAGCACAAACAAAGATTTCGGATCTTAAAGAGACCATTGTGTTCAATTCTCATTTCGCATAAAGGTCAAATTGTAATCAGTTTTACCATTTTGTTCATTGGTTTTGTGGTATTGACTGAGTGATTGAACCTCAACGGAAAAGTATATGACCTTTCGTGATTTGTATTTAGTTCTCCTTATGATTTTATATAAATAATTCACTTGAACCTAATAATTTTTTTTTGTATAGCAGCAGTATGATAAGTTTTAAAATCTCTATATTACTAAGCAAGAAGAGAAGCTAGATGTGGAATTGGTCGAACCAATGTCAAGGTAAGATGTTATCTCTCTATCTGGCTATGAATATTGTTTTTTGTGATAGTTTCACTTCAGTTGGACCTAACTTCAGGAATACGATCACTGTTTGGTGTCAAACATAGTCTATTCCTGATTTTAAAAGATAGTTTCACCTCAATTTCATCAAAAGCAAACTACTAATTGCACATTGAGGATATCATAAAATTTTGGGAACAAATATATTGGCTTGGTAAATCATTGATATGGATTTGCAATAGGTGGTTCAAATGTAAGAATCAACAAGTGGAACTGTAAGATTGCAATGGATTTGCAATATGAATATAGTGACCTCGAATAGTAAGCTTGCCTTTAGTTGAACCATCTTCTCTATTGGATTTGTAATTCTTCTTTTATCATATCACAATATATGTTAGAGAAAGGACAATGGGTGGAAAATAAAACTTTAGAATCAAATTGAAACTTTCTAGCTTAGGACCGATGAAGTGGATTATGATACCTTCTTACGCTCTGATGAATAATCCCTCTCAAGTTTAATTCAGTTGTTCTTGACGTATGGGTTAAGCCTATTTCCTATTGAAGGTTTCATACTTCTCCCTTATTAAGTATTTAGAGAATTTGAGATCTAGGGACGACATGTGATGTCAATTGCAAATAGTAGTTACAACAACCATAGTTGTAATTATAGTCTAGAAATTCTAGCTTTAGAAGCATATGCAAATTTGTTAAGATTTCTTTTTAATTATTAACAAAATCATTAACATTTCGTCTGATAACATTGTAGAATTTAACTAATGAATTGTTGTTATGCTGCAGGTAAAAATGGGACATGAAATTATTCGGTGGTGGCTAAAACCTTATTTGAAAGTTTAAATTACCGCTTTGCCAGGTTAGAAATCCAATGTTTGAAGTGGGACTTTGCATAACGATCTATTCGTGATTGTTCTTTTCATTTCGGGTTTTGTTTTTATGGAAACTTCTTTATTTGTTAATTAGTAAAATAGTTTTTACAACTTCATAATATGCAGGGAGTTGAAAGCCTGCCTCTTTTCCATCCACTTCGCAAATCATGGTGTTGATTCAGAGGTATATGGTGGTAGATGTTTCAATTATTGTTTTATGAAATGCTTCCAGAGTAGGCTTCTCTATCATTCTTTGACGCTTTACCACCCTTGGTGTCTTACTATAACTTTCCTTTTAGTTCTCGTCTTCGTGTGGGGGACTAATTGTCTAATTCAGCATCAGGCGCATGCAAATTCATCTGATACGATTTACATTTTTGCTTATCAACTTTAAAAATATAATGTAACACTAATAATGGACTAAAAAATATTTAGTGATTTCGATAATTATCTGGAGAACAACTGCGTCTTTGGGAATTAAAATTTAATACTTAGAATATGTGACATGATCCTATTCATCCTTACTAATGGATGCAACATTATCAACGAAACTTTTATACATTATTTAGCTTCGTGTCGTTACGGAACCGGTTAAACCCTAATATATTTATAATTAATAATTTGGAATAACTTTTAAAAATTATAAAAACAATCAATTGGTTTTTTTAATTAATTATGAATAAAATTTCCACATAATTTTTTACACCCAATATCAGACACGCTACTAGAAGTACAAAGGGAACAACCTGATTTTCCATATTGACTGTGAGTTGTGACAAATACCGGTCGGTCTTGCACATAGACCATTTGACAAATAATGTTTTCATTTTTTTGGCTTCTAAGAACAAGGATTATGGGGTTGAAAATAGGGCTGCCAGAATCGGTTGAATCGAGTCTGGTTTCGGATCCTAAAAATAGAACCATTAGTATTTTTGACACCCGACAGGTAGACCCGGTAAGGAACCGTTTAGTTTCGGGTCCTTATCGGGTCTGCCTGTCGGGTCTCGGGTATCCGACCTATAGATTTGTATAAAGACCTAATAAGGCCAAGTCATTGAATTACTAAGCTTGTTACAATTTATTTTATAAAGAATCATCATTACTGTATGGGGTTAGAGAACATTTTTTAAGAATCCTATTATTGGGGCTGTAGGGGCTTGATTTTTGGAGGCTTACAGTGATATGGGTAACCAAGAGGTGGATAGGGGGACCTTAGGTATATCAAATTTTACTGATCATCAAAAAAAAAAACCTAAATCTATAATCTTCTCTTCTCCTTCTACTTTTCTTTTCATTGACAAATCATGATAAGGATGATGATCACAATTTCATCATGATGAAGATGAAGGTCATAAATTATCTTCTCCTCATCATTCTCTTCTCATTCATAAATCATGATGAAGATGATGATCATATTTTATTATGATGAGGATGATGATCATGAAGAAAATCCAAAACTATTATCTTCTCATCGTCCTTCTCATTCATAGATCGTGATAAAGATGATGATCATATTTTCATCATGATAAAGATGATGATCATAATTTCATCATGATGAAAATGATCATTATAAAAAAAAAAACTAAGAAAACTCATCATTTATTTATGCTTTTGGATGGTTAAAAAATCAGATTCGATGAATTTCGGGTAGAATTTTTTTTTCTGAAGGTGTTTACGGCCGGGAGTTCTTAAAATTCCCAACCGTGAATTTAGATTACGGATTGTTTTTCCCAGCCGAAAAAAATTACGGCTAATGTTTCCCAGCCGTAAGTACACCCACCGCTGGGATTTCCCAGCCGTAGGACTGTTCTGATAATCACAAAGAAAAAGAAAAAAAAAACAGAGGATGAACAACGACTTGGTTTTCCCAGCTGTAATTGAACTTACGACTCGTGCATCCCAGCTGTATCTAAGACTTGCGGCTGGATTTTCCCGACCGTAAATGGTTTTGATAATTAAAATATATAACGTATAGGTCGACAAGTTTTTCCTAGCCGAGATTGCTTACGTCTTAAAGTGTTGAGTTACGGCTGGGATGTAATGTTATCCCAGCCGTATACTGTATTTTCGGCTGGAAGTTCATCATTTCCCAGCCAAATAAGTGTCGGTTGTGGCTGGGATTTGATGTTTTCCCAGCCGAAACTGCAAAAAACCCAGATTATTAATGGATGCTTTCTGATTTAAATCAACAAAATCCTCCATTTATAGGGTTATCCTGAGTAATTTAAGGATATGTTTCACCATATTAGGTGGTTGATTTTCAAAAAAAAAATTAAAAAAATAATTCTCAGAATCCTCTACTTAATCAAACAAAAAAAAAGAGAAAAAAAAATTGATGAAAAAAAGGCTTTTGATTTTCATAAAATTAGTAAAATGATTAATCCTAATTCATATACTAATCATAATTAATTTAGTTAATCTTCCTAATTACGGTCTGCGAGTTATAACCCAAAGGTGTCACATCCATGCACAAAAACTCCACCAAAACAAAATGTTCACAAAAACCCCATTTAACATAAACTGTCTACATTACCCTTCTATTATTTAAATCACCCCAACAAAAGCAAAAATCAACCCAACCTTTAAATTTTATTATATTATCACCACGAACAACAACCCACCACCAGCAACACCACCACCGCCCGTCGTCGCCGCCGCCACCGACCACCTTCGCCGCCGCCGCCACTGACCACCTTCGCCGGCTCCACCGACCACCACCGCGCCACCACCAGAAAAATGATGAAACCAAAAATTGGTTTCACCAAAATAAGATGAAACCAAATTTTGGTTTCATCATAAAAGAAAGGAGAAAGAATAAGAAGAAAAAATGAAACACAATAAGATGAAACCTTCCACCACCGTCAACTGCACCGCCCCCATCGCCACCACAACCATAATCACCACAACCACCACTACCATTACCTCATTAACTAAGACTACTTTCAACAAAAAACAATCCACAATAAGATGAAACCTACCACCACCGTCAACTGCACCACCCCCGTCGCTGCCACAACCACCAGCACCACAACCACCACTACCATTATCCCCTCAACTACAACCAGTTTCAACAAAAAATAATCCACCTGTATCCCACCATCAAAAATTGGCTTCACAGATATTAATATTCAACAAAATGAAAAAAATACGATGAAACCTAATTAGATTTCATCAACTTCAGCCAATTCATTACACTTTTAACAATGCAGACATACACCTCTTTAATTGTAACCCATACCAGTCCTTTATGCAACATCTGAAGCTCAACTACAACTCTCATTGCATTAGCACCACCCTTACTCAGTTAATCCATTTTTTATCACTTCCATAACTTCAGTTAAGGCCACCATTACCAACAAAACTTCTTCATCAATACCTGGAGTACCAGTACCAGACCCTGCTATACACATTCTCCCAATTCATACACACATATAATCAAAACCACCATTGCACATACAATCGAAACCACATATTGTCATTTCACCAACATAACTTCAATGATGAAACCAAACATGCCGTCTTCCAAGTCAGACCGAATAAACTAGACAAAAATTTGGTTTCATCATAAACTTAATTTTCATCATTAAAATCTTTGGTTTCATGACAGAAAATAGGCAAGTTTATGATGAAACCAAATTTGGTTTCATCATTAGTTTACTGTTTTCACTAACCAAAACTGTCAGAATTTGATGAAACCAATTTTGGTTTCATCATAAATCTGTCATTTCCCAATACAATATTGATTTCGACTTTGAAGATGTATCATCATTTGCTGGTGATGAAAACATCATAAGGTAGTGGTGGTGATTGTAGAGGATTGAACGAGGAGGCGGAGGTGATGTTGGGAGCGGATCTGCAGGTACTGGTGTTGATTGTAGATGAGGTGTTGTTGGTGGACGATTTGAAGGTATTGGTGGTGGTTTTAGATGATAAAAGGAGGAGGTAGAAGTAGTGTTGGTGGTGGATCTGATGTACTGGTGGGAAAAACAAAAATAAGAGGAGGCGGTGTTGTTGATGGAAAATCTGTAGACGGAGAAGAAGAAGGTGATGATGGTGTTAATGGAGGAGAAGGAGGTGATGATGGTGTTAATGGAGGAGACGGAGGTTCTGTTGGTGGCGGATCTGGACACATCGGTTGGTTTGATGGTGACGGAGCTACTGTTGGTGATAGATCTGAATAGAAATAGAAAAGAGACGAAGGTTTCGTGGAGGAGACGAAGGTGTTGCTGCTGGTGGTGACGGAGGTGTTGTTGTTGGTGGTGACGGAGGTGTTGCGATGGTGTTCATGGAGAGATATTTGTTGCTGCTGGTGTTAATGGTGGTGGGGAGATGAAGACCGCATAAATAGAAAAAAGAAAGGAGAGAAGAAGAAGAAGACAAGGTAAAAAGGGTATGTTTGGCTTTGTTTAAAGTAATAAAAACTAAATTTGCACATTATTATTTGACCTGGAGTTTTTGTGTCATTTTTTAATTAAATGGTTTTCATTTATTAAAAATAATATGGCTGGATCTTTTGTACCACATGTTTGGTCACCTTGGCTTTATTTGACTAGTTTTGTCCTAATTAACACTAATTCAATTGAGAATATATTAGACATTAACAAAATAATGGGATAGGGGGTTATTGAATTTGCTATTTCATAATCCAATAAAGCCCCCAAAATCCTTTGGGTTTCAAGCCCCAATAATAGGATTCTTTTTCAACCTTGTCATTTTTTATTTTTAGTGAACAAATCCCATTGTATTTGTTTCAAAACCACCGGTATATGTTTTGTATTTTTTCTTTTTAAGCAAAAAAAAAAAAACTATTCCCTATAATCAGCACATAGGCAAGGCAATAACCAAATTGGTGGAATAGACCACACCATATGATAACCGTTTGACTTGGCCCATAGGGCAAGTTCTTGGGCTACATTATTAGCCGTACGGTATTAGACCACACTATATCTTTTGTACCTGTTATGCACAGTTGCACACCGTCTCCATATTCTCTGTATGTACCACCCTCACACATATTGAGTAGAATCGTAGTACTATATGGACTAAAGCTTCCTGAACAAAAATAGGATAACGAGAAATTCTACTTTTCAGCTGCAAGAATCCAGTAACTACTGGTATCGTTAATGTGATTTGATAATTGTGGGTATGACGCTTATTTTTAGTGGTCTTCATTAATACGCTATGTGAAAAATATCGTTTGGTCCTTTTTTAGGTGGATCCATGTCTGTTTGGTCCTTTGGTTAAACGCCTTTAATGTTTGGTCCATAATTATTTAAAAATATTAAACTGACAAAAATACCCTTTCGTGTTAATTTTTATTTATTTTCTTGTGGCAGTTCATTCCATAGATGAAGTTCATACAAAAACTTAAAAATAACAGACTTCATTCCAAAAATAAACTCCATACAAAAACATAAAAAAACAGATTTCATTCCAGAAATGAACTCCATACAAAAACCTAAAAGAACAGACTTCATTCCAGAAATGAACTCCATACAAAAACCTAAAAAAACAGAGTTCATTACAGAAATGAAGTCCATATAACAACCTAAATAAACAGACTTCATTCCAGAAATGAACTCCGTATAAAAACCTAAATAAACAGACTTCATTCCAGAAATGAACTCCATATAAAAACCTAAAAAAACACAGTTCATTCAAGAAATGAAGTCCATATAACAACCTAAATAAACATACTTCATTCCAGAAATGAACTCCATATAACAACCTAAATAAACAGACTTCATTCCAGAAATGAACTCCATACAAAAACCTAAAAAAACAGAGTTCATTCCAGAAACGAAGTCCATATAACAACCTAAACAAACAAACTTCATTCCAGAATAAAAACCTAAAAAATCAGAGTTCATTCCAGAAATGAAGTCCATATAACAACCTAAACAAATAGACTTCATTCCAGAAATGAACTCCATATAAAAACCTAAAAAATCAGAGTTCATTCCAGAAATGAAGTCCATATAAAAACAGAGTTCATTTCTGGAATGAACTCCATATAAAAGCAGAGTTCATTTCTGGAATGAACTGTAACATCATCATCATCTTCGTCGTCTTCAACAACAACAACAACATCTTCGTCTTCAAAAACACCACCGTCTTCATCATCAACGGCAGTAGCAGTAGCATATCTTTATCTTCTTCATCTTCTTCATCATTATCATAAAAATCAAGATTAACACCATCGTCTTCATCGTCAACAACAACAGCAATAACATATCTTCATCTTCTTCAGCATCTTCATCGTCAACAGCAGTATAAAAAAGAAAATCAAGATTAACACCATCGTCTTCATCTTCTTCATCTTCGTCATCATCATCATCAAAATCAAGATTAACACCATCGTCTTCATCGTCAACAGCAGCAACAACAACATATCTTCATCATCTTCATCGTCAACAGCAGCAGAAAAAATAAAAAAACCCTAAAAAATCGTATTCAACAGTACCAACATCATCGTATTCATCGTCTACAACTACCGATCTAAATATCTAAATCGATTTTCACCTTCATCACCATCGTTTACAGCAGCAGGAAGAAAAATAAAAGAAAAAAATGGAGACGCCATTAACAGGAGGAAAAAGAAGAAGAAAGAAAAAGAGAGAGATTAGATCTGGAAAGATGGGAGAGAAAGTAAATCTGATAATGATTTATTTTCTCTTACTTTTTGACTATATATATGGTCCTTATCCAAAAGGGTATTTCTGCCACTACAAGGTGACATTTACATCATCCATGACATCACCCTATGACCAAACCATAATTTTTAGGACCAAATTATAATTTATATTACCAAATAGGACCAAACAGAAAATTGACTAGGTCCACTGGACTAGACTGTCTCTAATATATTATTTGTAGGACCAATTGGTATTTCCTTGATACGCTATCTACCAAAAAAAGTTGATTTTTAGTGTTAAAAAAGTTAATAAAGAAATGCATAATTGTTGTAGGGCCTACAGCCCATAGATGTGTGCCCCAATTAGGGTTTGCTTTTCCATGTATATATATGTTATTGGAGTCCATGTAATACTACTGATGCTAATCAATAGAAAATCTCTGCCTTTCCTACCTTTCCACTACAACACGTTATCAGTCACGATCACTAACCGTGCGAACAAGAGAATAATTTTTTAGTTATCATTGATTTCTTCTTCGTCTTTTTTTTTTGAAGCAAGTAATTTATTAAACGAAGAATTAGGTTACAATTTGACGCGGGTATGTAGTACCCACAGAGTCATGAAAAACAATTTGACTAATAAAATCTGGGATTGTCTGGTCCCAAATTTTGGTTGAAAAGTTCCCCATTTGACTTCCATCTGCTGCATTATTGGCCAAACCATCTGCTGCTTGATTTCCTTCTCTGTAGTTGTGTCGTATAGCAGTCTGCGGAATCTGTTGCATCATATTCTTTATTTCTTCAATCATCCCTGAGATATTCCAAGGGGGAGGAGAAGGAGATGTGATGAAGTGCAGAAGGTTCTCTAAGTTTGTCTCAAAGAGAGCTTTTGGCCATTGCCTTTCTGTAGATGTTCTTGATGCCAAAAGCATAGCCCAAGTTTCTGCAGTTAAGGAAGTTGTAATTCCCAAAGGTTGAGCTAGAGCCATTATTGTTCGTGCGTTGGAGTCCCTAAAAATGAAACCTGCACCCGCAAAACTGGGATGACCCCTGGCCGCTCCATCAATGTTGATCTTAATCCAGTTCATGTTCGGGGTGGACCATCCTACCGAGATTGTTGAGATTCTTTTGGTGTTTCTTGAGTGGTTCAGTATTGGAGAATCTCCCGGTAGAACTTGAGTTAAGGATTGTAGCGCCTCCGAATATTATTTTTGTTGTTTTTGAGCCCAAGCAAGGATTTTTGTTGCTGATGTTAGCTTTTGTTGGTATACTAGATCATTCCTAGCTAACGATAATGTCCAAAATAAAAAACAGAAAGAGGAAAGGACTGATGTTGATGCTGATAGTTGAAGGATCTAGGAGATGGTTGTATGAGGTGTTAAAGAAAAGTAGAGTGCATTGTTGGGATTTGATGTGTTTAGGGTTTGATAGAATAAAGTGTTCCAAGATGTAGTTGTCGTTGGACAGTGAATTAGCAGGTGAGTTGCTGATTCCGGAGCTGAATTACATCTGGGGCAAATGTCTGAGTTGGTCAAATGGATGTGATGGAGGATAGCGAAGGTTGGTAATCCTTCATTGATTGCTTTCCACAAGAAAAGCTGAATTTTTGGTGGACACGGTAAGGTCCACAGGAATTTGGTGGGTGGGAGGGGGTATGATTAGGTTGACTATGGGTTAGACATTTGTATCCCGATGAAGTAGTATAATTTCCATATTTTGAATGTGGCCAGATAATTTTGTCCTGGGTGTTATCTTGGGGTAGGTGGATGTTTATTATTTTTTGGGCTACAAGATTGGGGAGTGTATTTATTTTTTCCTGGTTCCAGTTATGAGTGATTGGATCATGATATCAGCTACCATTTGGAACGGGTAACATTGGGTTGGATCTAGGTTTGGGGTATGTGGAATCCAGTTGGCTTCTATTGGTATTGATAGCCCATTTCCAATACGATGAAATATCAGTTGTTGCATGGTAGGGACGATTGATGCTAGTTGTCTCCATTGGGTGCTGGAAGAAGATGGAATGTTATTGATGCCTTGTAGAATTGGTTGTTGATCGAGATATTTTTCACTGAACAGACTTCCACAGATGGAGTTAGGTTGTTCATGCAAATTCCAGATTCTTTTCATGAGAAGAGCCTTGTTATGATCACTGCTTTTCCTTATGCCTAATCCTCCTTCTAATATTGGTTTTGTTACCTTGTCCCACCCTATAGGATGAAGCTTTTTAACTGACGAATCATGTCCCCAGAAGAAGTTCCTCGTTATACGATCTATTTGTTTGTGGACATTGACAGGTAGGTTTTGTGTTTGCATAAGGTTATTTGAGGTGGGGATTAGGGAGGTTTTAATGAGTATTAATCTTCCCGCTTGGTTTGCATTTTGTCATCCATCCTTTAGCTTTTCAGGCTAATCTTTGTAGGAGTGGCTCAAGGGTGTGGTTATATGCTCTTCCTTGTTTGAATTGGACTCCTAGATAGATTGGAGGTTTTGATGTTGCCGGCATATCAAAGAATTATTGAAGATTACTAACCTTTGTCGAATCCAATCTCGGGTGATGAATGATTACTGATTTAGAAGTATTGATTACCTGGCCCGCAGATGTGCCATAAGACTAAAGCAGGTTCTTGAGATGGAGATTACTCTGAGCAGAGGCTTTGTAAGTGATTAGAAGGTCATCAGCATACATTAAGTGAATAATGGGTGGTTTTTTTTTTTTGAAATGTTAAGACCTTGAACCAACTTTTGACATTGAAGGTTCCCCAAATTCGTAGATAAGATCTCCGCACAAATTATGTAGATGTAAGAAGATAGAGGGTCCCCTTGTCTAGTTCCTCTAGTAGGGCTGATATATCCATGTGGTGTACAGTTTATGTTGATTGAGTATGTAATAGTTGTGACACATAACATGATGTAATCTATGAAAATTGTTGGAAATTCCTGTTTGGTGAAAGCGGTTTTGATGAATCCCCAATCCAAACCGTCATAGGCTTTTTGGATATCCAGTCTGAGTGCTATTTTTTGGATCTTTGGTGAGGCTTGAGGTTTTTATATGATGGAAAAATTCTCCAGCGATAACTATGTTATCATGAATTGATCTCTGTGGTACGAAGGCACTTTGATAGGGGCTTATTATAAAAGGGAGTAAAGGTCTGATTCGGTTAACTAGGATTTTTTTCAATGATTTTGTATGTGACGTTGCATGGCCCGATGGGTCTGAATTGATTAGGTTTTGATGGGTGGTCTATTTCAGGTATCAATGTCAAGTTTGTGTGATTCATGGGTGGGTGTATATTAAGATCCTTGAAAAAGGTTTGAACCATAGATATCAATTGTGTATGGGTTATTTCCCAAAAAAACTTGAAAAACTTACTAGTGTAACCATATGGACCTGGAGCACTCTCGGAGTTTATGGAGAATAGTGCTTGCTTCATTTCTGTTGTGGTTACTTCCTTAGTAAGAACGTCCATTTGTCTGGGAGATAATCTGGGGTTGATATCCTTGAAAAGGTCTTCATCTATGATCGTAGGTTGAGCAGTATATTGTTCAGAGAAGTGGTTAAGAATGAGTTGAATCACATCTTCCTTCTTATTAATCCAATTATTTTGTGGATCCTGAAGTTTTTGAATATTATTGCAGGCCCGATGAATGGTTGCTTTAGTGTGGAAGAAGGTTGTGTTAAGATCACCTGATTGTAGCCATTGAATTCTGGATCTTTGTTGCCAATATGTTGCATGACATTGTAATAGCTCATTATAATCCGTCCTCAGTTGCTTTTCTTGAACCAACTAGAATTCCAGTTCATTACCCGATTGGGTAGCATATTGATGTTGTGCCGTTTTAATCTTTACCATCGATTTTTTGATCATAGTTGGAAGGTGTCCAAAAGTTTCCTCGTTCCATTCCAAGAGAGTTTGTCCGGTGGTTATGAGCTTTAATTGAAGGTCTAGAGTAGGTTTTAAATCTTGTCATTGTATCCAAGCTGAGTCGATCACTTGTTTGAATTGCGGGTGTGTGAGCCATAAATGTTCAAACTTGTAATTTTTTGTTCCCTGCCAATCTATTGCTTTCTTTGTAAAAGAATTGGGGCGTGATCTGATGTTATTTCGGAAGGTGGGTAACTGCGCATGTGGATTTTCAGTACGCCATTGCTGGGTTGCAAGTGCTCTGTCTAGTCTCTTGTCTAGTCTCTCCAGAATTTTGTCTTGCCCCATTTGGTTGTTTCTCCATGTATATGGATCTCCACGGAAGCCCAAATCCATAAATACCACCTGGTCCATCACTGTGAGCATGGGTTGGGCTTGAGCATAAGTTACTTGTCTTCCTCCTTTTTTTTCTGATTGATCCAAAACGTCGTTGAAGTCGCCTAGCAAAATCCATGGCATGGATGGATTGATGTTGTTGAAGATTGATGAGAAGTTGTGCCAGAAGTTTTTCCTTATATCAGGATGTGGTGGGCCATAAATACCAATGCATACCCAGGGTTGTTCAGGGGGTTGTGGGGTGACCAAGGCATGTATGTAATTTTGAGAGTGGAGTAAAATCTGAATACTTAGATTATGTTCCCACATTAGGTAAAGACCACCTCTCCTTCCAATTTTAGGGACAGAGAAGTGATTCTGGAATTGTAATGAATGAGCCAGTCCTAGCATATGGTATTGATTTGCTAATGTTTCGGAAAGAAATATGATTTTAGGTTTATGAAGGGAAACTAGTCCTCACAAGTGTTGAATGGTTGATGGAACGTTTATTCCTTGACAATTCCAAGCTAGGATTGTCATTATCGAGGAGAAGATTGTCTGGAAAAGGGATTTTGAGGGGTTTTATGGAATATTGGTGTGGAGGAGATTGTATTACGGCACTTACAAGAAAAAACTTTTCAAATACAATTATAACCTATAAGAAATGTTGCAAAACTCTAACCATATACAAAAAAGCAGTAAGAAGGTATGCTTTATAATGCAGCACTTACAAGGGAATTATAAGATACAAAATGTGCGGAAATGAAATTAATTCCGACTAATACACAAATGTCCGACCTATTACACACTTGAAAATGCCAATGAGCAAGGATTGCAAGAAAAGCTTGAAGAGGTAGCTAAACAATATATATAATAAATTAAAAGTGAGAGATTTGATATGACCAATGTATTTTGAGTGGACTTACATGTGGGTTAGCCGAATCAGAGGAGCATGGGTTTGGGATAGAGGGTATCATTTCTTCATATTCGGTATATTAAAAGGAGACAGTGAGGAGGTTTGAGATAAGCCGAATTCTAACAAGTAGACTAAAACAACAAGAAGGTTTGATTATTTTTTTTGATAAGTCAAAAACTTGTAATAATAGATAACAAATTTACAAAAGATAATTTGCAAGAAAAGAGGTCACAGCGACCCCAAAAACTTGCAAACTATTTAAAACGAAAATAAGTAACATTTGGATATTCAACTAAAAGCAAAAAATTAGGTCTACCATCATAATGTATACCCTCCTCATTGCCAAGTAAACATCCTCTTTTTGCCATTGCATCAGCCGAGAAGTTCGCCTTCCTATAGGTATGAATAAATCTGATAGCATTATAATGTCCACAAACTGACTTCCACCTTTGTAAGGCAATAAAAAGTTTAGGCTAGTAGGATACAAGAAGGTTTGAGAAAAAATTACACAAAAGAAATTAATCGCACGATAAGGATATACCCAAAGAAAAAGACATCCTAAATTACTGAACATTATGTAAACTAAGCCCATAAAAAGAACAGACATATAAGAATGTAGAGATACGGTTCTACAGATGTTTGATTATTTCCGAGACATGGAGAACAATGAACATTCTAAACCTAAAAAACAAATCCAGTACAAAACATTAATTCAGTAAACCACACAAGGCTAAAAGTACACAGCTAGGTACAAGTCAAGAAAAGAAAATACATGGAAGATAACTCGGCCTCAGATCAGGAAAAAGTCAAGGGATTGAGAAAATAGTCTAAATAGCTTTTCAAAACAACTGCAAAACACCAGCAGAACATCAAATTAAGCCTTTGAAAGAAAATTAAGAAGAGAACCGAGAGAAAATTTTCTACACAAGTTAAATTATAACCAGGATAAGGTGAATTATCGAAAAAATCTAAACCTAATTTAAACAAATCCAATACAAAACATTACATTAAACTCGCTAAAACACATAAGGCCAAAAGAAAACGGTTGGGTACAAGAAAAGAGTAAAGAAAACAGGGGAGACAAACTGGGAGTCAAACAGGACAATGTCAAGGGATTGGTTAGAGAGTCTATATGGCTTTCCAAAACAAATTGCAAAAACATCTCACAACAACTTCATAGGAAGTTACATATTTCTAGATTAAAACTAGTAAACTCACAATTTCATATTGATTAACATCACAAACAACTTCTTAGGAAGTTACATAATCCTAGATTATGATTGTAAACTCACATAATTTCATATTATTTTGCACCACAATCACAACTTCTTAAGAAGTTACATATTCTTAGAATAAAACAAGTTAGCTCACATTAAATCATAATGGTTAGCACCACAAATTCAAAAGAAATTACAGAAGCTAAACTGGATTTCAAAACAAATTTCACATAACCAAGCTGCAGATCATTCTCTCAATTTCAAAAGAAATTACACATCTTTAGATTATAACAAGGACTCACATAAATCCTATTTAAAAATTACCACAATTTCAAAAGAAATTACATAACTCCAAATTAACCATACATAATTAAACAAATTAAACTACCTCATTTCCTAGATGAAACACAAGAGAGGGAGAAGGAAGCTAAATTCCTGATTGCACTTCAACAAAAACCAAATAATAGATAAGAAAGGATCATTCTAGAGCACCAGAAATCAATTAATCAAACGGACCAAGAAAACCCTCAATTCAAATGAAGGGAGCAAACATTACAACACCTAAGAAGAAGGAAATCAGAGATCCAAACAGCAAGTGTCAAACCATAGAACAAAGGGAACAAAGAGTGAGAGAAAGGCTTAGTTCTACAGTCTGAATTGAAAACCCTTAAACGAATTGAAAACCCTTAAACAAATCGAAAAACAACTCAGTTAATAGACCCTAAATCGCAACCCTAGTTCTTAAACCCAAAGCAAAATAAACAGAAAAATAACCTAGGATCATGATTAAACATTAAAACTTAAAAATGAAACAAGCCTAGAAGGAAAACCCCAGTAGGATCACTAAAAACTAAAATAAAATGGGCAACCCTAATCAGATAAAAGGAAAAAAGAGGAGGAAAATCTCGCCCCGTCAACAGCCTCGTACCTTAATCAGCCTCCTCTATTACATCCCCATGCTCATGATTGATCTAAACCCCCAAGTGGTCCTTCGGTTCACTCAGAGAAGAGAAAATCCGCCATGAAATCCCAAAAGAGCGACGAGAGAGAAAGTTCTAGAAGGGGATATTTTGATTCGTATTTCTTCTTTTTTTTCTTCGCATCGAATGATGATAGAAGAAGGATTTTGTTTATCAATTGAATGGATGTGCACGAATCTCTGCCTCTGTTTGTGCGGTACTTCAATCAAATAGGATTATCAAAAAAAAAAGCATCCGTGGATCTCGATTTCTTGAAAGAAATTCTGGGGATTTTGTTTATTATCAATTGAATGGATGTGTACATCTGTTTGTGATGTACATGAATCAAATAGGATAATCATTAAAAAAAAAAAAAAAAAAGGCATCTGTTTGTGCTGTACTTGGATTAGCAAAATCAAAAGGAACGCAACTTTGGATCTACATCAAGGCGTCAAGCTAAGTTTTCTTCCGTTTTTTTTGGGTTGATTGTATTGCATTTTTTCTTTTACCATTATAGCTATTAAATCTATGATGATGTTTGATGGTTTGATTATAAATCTATGATGATTGAAGGGTTGATTGGATTGTATCATACATACACTAATTTGTCTGTATGTACGTTAACTTGTGAAGAAAATATCGTGAAAGAAAATCAGTTCGTTTTCCGAGATCCCATCTCTTCGCGAACCCAAGAGAAACCGAAATCTGTTCGGAGGAAGAAAATTTGTTATGTTCGGCGGTTCCTGTGTGTTCATCATCTGGGAAAAGTAGAGAAAGGGATCCCCCGTTCAGGGTGCCATCCCGTTCCAGACCCTGCCCCGTCTCTGTGCTGTTCCAGACCCAGCACTGTTCCAGGTGCCATCCCGTTCCGGCCTCTGTTCCTGACCCAGCACTGTCCCAGGTGCCATCCCATTCCAGCCCTGTGCCGGCTGTGCGCGACCAAAGCTACACTGGTTCCGCGTATATTCAGTGGGAACCAATTTTGAGGTATGTAACAAAATTGGGTGTTTTTTTTTTAAGTCAATATTTGTTGGGTTATTTGCCTGTTGATTTCGATCATTAGGAATTTTGGTTTTGTTATTATTTTGTTCTTTTGAATATGAGATTGGCTATAGTTGAATGATGTTTTCCTTTTATTCAATTGGTTGTACCAACACGATTTCATTGTATTCATTTGGGATTATGAGTACTTGAGCACCATTATTGGGTACTTGATATTTTTTCCCCAAATTTAAATGTGACGTGGGATGTAATCCATTTGCTGGCATAGTGAAATATGTGCAGAGGGACATGTATCATTTGACAAAGATGTACTTTTGTCTTTGGTAGTAATAACTCCAACACACAAGTATCAACCGAACATGGGACCAGCTAAAATGTAATTCTAGCTCCCATGATAAATGAAAGAGTTGGAAATGCACCTGGTCATATGTGTTGGTATATACAATGTAATGTGTGTATCATAGTAGCAACGAACTTCTAAAGGAGGTCATACTCTAGATATCAACTTTAATGACAAGAAGAACTTTGCCTAGCCAATTGACTATTTAATTGAACTATTCCTTTAACGAATTTATAAAGGAATATACACTAGTTGTTGAACTAATTCCTTATAATGTGACTACAATGATTGGATCATCGAGCGAAGCACTGCTCAAATTTTCTTTCCAAGATGGAAGAAAGATTAAAAGTCACAAAATCTCTATATGTACCGAGAGCTAATCACCTTGTTAAATTCCAAAGTGACCCATGCAAGTGGATATCATATGGAAACTCACCGTGATGAGAATGTAATTGACTGCATCTTTTATAGTCTCTAATGTATTTAGAAGGAAACATATTTTAGAGAAAATAATGAGTTAATACCAGTGAAATGTAAATCACTATAGTATTTGGATTATTGAATTCATATTGATTCCGACGATGAAATGTTGGTAATTGACTCATACAGGCTTTGACATAACCATAACGGCACTTTGGTTGTTGAATGATGTTTTGTTTTGAAAGGACTCTCACAAACATCACTATATTTGAGTGAACTATACAATGGGAAAAAGATTGACAGAATGTGAAGTGAAGTCATATCTCTCAATAAGTGTTTTCTAAAGTACTAGATGCAAAACCCCCCTTCCCATTATGCTTTTAGGTGATAAAGCATATCACTCATTTTTACAAAATCTTTAGTAAAACAGGATTGAGATCATCCTAAGATGCAAATGGTAAACAATCCATATTACAAAGAAAACAAGGTGAAATTTAGAAAAATATTCATGCAGAATGCAGACCATTAAAGTGACTTATGGATTTGGTGAATGTTTTGACATTTTGGACTAGTTATAGTTCCCAAGAAATTTGCGTTTGAAAACTCCTAGAACATATTACACAATGCAAAGTGGAAAGGCTCACCACCCTTGTTAATGCTAGAGAATTTACATCAAAAGGACTTGATGAATATCGCATGTTTAATAGGATCAATATAGAGCATCTTATACCCAATGGTCTCGCAGAGGCTACCATCAAAGGTTACAGATGGTGCCTAAGGAATAGGTTATGCGTACCAACCTACCTTTTATTTCTTTGGGGATATGCAATATTACGCGCATCTTTACTTTATTCGTTTTTAGACCCCAATATTAGTCAACCTATTTTTTGTGTACCAAATGGTAACTGGATTTAAGCCTGACGTTCGTGTTCTTACGCATTTTTGTTTGCACTATACATGTACCATTATGACTCCACATCGTACTATGATGGGTCTTCAAAATTGTTAAGTAGTTATGTTGGAAATGAGTTACCAACAATTATCCGCATTTTTAAAACCTTTGGTAGGAGATCTTTACCGTTAATTTTGCGGTTGTCATTTTAATGAGATAGTCTTCCCGTCATTAGGGGGAGATAAAAAAAAAGTATTTTCTAAAAGAACGACAGGAATTGTCGTGATGTGTTCCCACTGTGTCTCATATTGATTCTTGTACACAAATGTAAATGTGAAGTGACAATGAATAATCGATTTTCAGAATGTACACTGATGTCGCTAAAGTGACAAGATTACACATACCAGCTGCAAATATTCCTTCAAGGTTAGAAATCCTCAGTATGGGGTACACCATAGACTAAGGTGTTGCAACTACACTGGGTGGAAGTGTAGCTGAGGCCGTGGCTTCATAAAGGAAGATGGAGAGACCACCATGTTCGATCAATGCTCACTTATAAAGGAAGTAGGTGAGTAAGGAACAAATTATTTATATCATCAGAAATCATCTCATAAGATTGTCTCTGAATATGTCCATGAATCAAACTAGAGGACGCTCCAAAGATTAATGATTCCAGAGAAAAATGACATCCCAAGTGGATTATGAGAATACGCACGAGTCACTGGAAAGATCATGCGAGCATATTGATGATTAACTTCATATACATTTGCTTAGGAAAATAAAGCAAGATGAGATCGAACCAAGCTCTTTGTTGCTTAATTTCAAGGAAGAACGTATTTGGCCTATACAATCCAGGTAGAACTTGGTTATTTGACAAATATACAGGTATTTAGTGTGGTAGTGCTAACCAACTAAGTGTAAAGCCTATTGGACATACGTGATTAATTTGTCACAAAGCATAACGAGAAGAAAACAGTCTTAAAGTATAAAGACTCGCCTTGTGGCGCGAGGTTTCTCACAAAGCCCTGGAATTGTTCTCTTGTAATGAACTTTATAGTATTTCGCTACTTAATTAGCTTGGTAATTTCAAATGGACTTGAAATGCAACATATGTATGTGGTTGTTACGTATCTCTGAAAGAATCAAGAGATAGAAGATATTTACAAAAGTACTTGATAGCCTTTTGTTACCCAAATCAAGTGACTCTAAACCACAAAGTGTGTTTACAGTTAGATATAACGCTCACTTATAGATTGAACCAATCAGGTGGATGTGGTATACCCGTCTATGTGACTATTTGATTTGGAGGGGGTAGACAAGTAAGTTATTTTCATTGCGTATTCACAAGAAAGTTCCTGATTTGGAATTGTAGTTATCTATGTCGATGATATAGACATGATGGGTACTGTTGATGTGATAAGAGACCTTAAAAGCTAGTTGAAATCCGAATTTGAGATGAAAAATCTGGGGAAAGCTCGACCGAATACTGAGCTTGTGGTATATTATTCCACCAGTTTGCATATGTCTAAAGTTATCAAACAATTTAACAAAGACATGCATCCTGATAGCACTCCCATGATTAGTCGAGGTTCAAATGTAACTAAGTGACCATTTCGTCTAAAGAAAAATGACGAAGATGTGTTGGGAAATGAAATTCCCATATCTAAGTACAATAGAAGCATTGTTGTACTTATTATAATAATGTACTCGATTAAATCTTAAATCCTACGGGAACTTGTTAGCTAGATGTAGCTCAGCGCCAATGCAACGTCATTGGAATGGAACGACGAATGTAATCATGTACTTAAAAATAACCATTGACATGAATTTGTTTTATCCCTGCAAAGACTAAAAAGGAATGCTAAAGGAACTGCAATATAAAAGTTGTTTATTATAGAGGAACAATAATATCTCCTCTCCAATGAAAGTAATCAGGGGGAGATATGGTAGACTATTTTCTAAGTCATTACCGATATTCAGTTTCGAAAAGTACATGACTAAAGGAACTGTTTGGAACAACTCTGAAAGTAAGAGGGGGAGATGCCGACATCAGGGGGAGGATCCAAGGATATGATGTCGACATATTTTACTTCGAAATTGAAGTTGTGTTGTACTCTTTTTCCCTTCGATCGAGAATAGTTTTTTCCCAAGGGTTTTGTTACTCGACAAGGTTTTTAGCGAGACAACACTAAAAGCATCAAGTATGTTGAATGTTGAAGACATAAAGATCGCGTTGATATTACTGAAAATATCTGAATCAAAGAAATGAAACGCGATAGTATGTTAAGCAACGTAACTTCCAGAATCAACAACAAGGTATTATAAACATTCAAGTCACCAAAGTAAAGTGTGATAAACTTCTTCTGACTGCATTAGACTAATGAAAATTGTCTGACATAATGTGGAGCATCTAATAGTGTGTTGAACTATTTTCCTTCACTGAGGTTACTTTTTCCTACATGGTTTTGTTACTCGGCAAGGTTTTTAATGAGACAACAACAAACACTGGTAATGTAATTTCCCAGCTAAGGCTATTGTCTTTCCCAGGAGGATTTTCTGCCTTAGGAGTTTTGAAGCAACTAGTCAACTTCAATGGAGCAAAGTGATCATCTAAAACAGATCACCTTTACTTGCATTTGTCACGTTGTACTTTTTTCCCTTCGTCAAAGTTTTATCTCATTGGGTTTTCCTTGTCAAGGTTTTAATGAGGCAACGTATATTCATCCAACTGTGCTTTAAGATTAATTGATATTGTACTCTTTTTATTTAGTTCAGGTTTTGTCCCTCTAGGTCTTTCCTGACGAAGTTTTAATGAGGCAATTAACTTAGACTCGTCAATCTTTGAAGATCGTATTGCGTGTGAAGAACTACATGTAAAATACGAGACAACATGTGAAGTACTACATGTGAAGAGTTGTACCAAGGTTTTGTCCCACTGGATTTTTCCTTCTCAAAGTTTTAATGAGGCAATTGATTTCGGCACAGTCATCAAGGAAAGAACGGCATTTGAAGAACTATGTTAGAAGCACTATATGTGAAGCACTACATGTGAAGTTCTGTTGGACCGCACAAGGAGGAGTGCTGTAGGGCCTACGACCCATAAATGTGCGTCCCAACTAGGGTTTGCTTTTCCATGTATATATATGTTATTGGAGTCCATGTAATACTACTGATGCTAATCAATAGAAACTCTCTGCCTCTTTGCCTTTCCTAACTTTCCACTACAACAATAATAGAATTTTATATAATACCCGATAAATACCCGGAACCGACGGGTATTCAAATTTATTAACGAGTCCGATTCCGGGTCCATCAAGTTAGGAACCGAATAAATTAACCGGTTCCGGGTAGTAGCCGATTGGACCCATTGGATCCCCTAGCATAAAGTCTCTTTTAAAATGGAAGATTTGATCAAATTTGGTCTTACTATGGGTAGAGGAAACCCCTAAACCCCAAGCTCAATCAACCTCTCTTTCAGCCGATTTAATGAGTGAAAGTCGTCACTACACGGCATATACTTAGCCGTGTAAAATAAACAAAATAAAAGCGATAAAAATTTCACCTTTTGGAGATGAAATGAAAACAAACAAACAAAGAAAACAAATTATTTTCTTTTTGAAGCTCAAATGAATCAAAAAGCAAACAACTAACCTGGTGAAACTAAAATGAAAAAAGAAGGCAAATAGTTTAATTTTTGAAATAAAATGGAAAAGGAAAAGACACAGTTTTCTAGTATAGCCTATTATCCACTCTATTCCACTGTGAATTTTGCACTCCTTCGGTGACTCTTTTTCATTTTGAAAAGAATAAACTCTAAGACCTGTTCCTATGCACATGTCAAGACGCTGATTTTGTCACTTTAGCACCCACCATGGGTATGCCAAAGTGGAAAACATATCTGCTTAAGTGCCAGAAATACCACTTAGGCATACACGACGGAGTTTCTAACGAGCAATAGAGAGTCCATCTCTATATGGTCATGACATCGCTCGTTGGTCATTCCAGCTCCAGCAATAGTTACCATGTCGCTCGTTGAGTTGATCATCGCTCATCAGTTCATCATCCAACGGCTACAATTTCCCCCATCTATAAATACCTAATTTCAAACTCATTTCAATTCATAGGCGACAAAGAACTAGTTTTTGGCGCTAGACTTTATATCGAACGATATTCACGGTAGCACTGGCGATAAAGACTTTATCTCTGATGATATCATCTATTTCGTTCATTGTAATCTTTGTCACTCCGCTCCGTAGTTTTCTCGTAATGGCGCAATTCATTTACCAGGCAACCTGGCATGCCAAACAGATTTTTTTAAGGAATGAGCCTAACACTGTCCATCACATAATCCTTGCTCTAAGCGAATGTCATTTACAACCTGTTTGGATAGGGAAAAAAAAGTAACTGTAAAGACCCTCGAGCTCGTCAACGTTATTAGACTAGTCAAGAAACGTCTTAGCCGCTAATTATTCGATTAGTATAACCCGAACGTTAATTATTAGAAATCAATCTAACAACGATCTAGATACGAAGCTAGTACCGTTGAATAGATCTCGAAAATTTACACATAATGGACTAATCGAACGTGTCATTCGGATATTGGACGAAGAAGAAATCTTCAGATTAGCACGAAAGGCAAAATAATCTTTTTGAAGCTCAACCGACATGGCATCCCTTATCCAGAACGCGGGTGCATAAGTAAAATCTATTCGACCTTATCTTCACCCAACGAGAAGATATATTCTATTTCTTCTTCATTTTCTTATCTTCGTTCTCTTCCTTCTTCATCTTCCTTCTTCTTCTCCTGATATTTTCTCTCTGTTTCTTCTTCTATTTTCTGCGTGATTCAGTCGAGAAGATCGATTGATGTTGTTGTATATTTGGTGTTTTGGATGGCGTGGTACTGATTATGAGGAAGAAACAATTGAAGAATGTTTTAGTTTCATGATAAATCTGAGAAGATCAAATTAGGGTTTGATATGAAATTGAGGGGTGAACTGAGTCATTGTTGAACGAAGAAGTAAGGGGTGTTTATTGAAAAGATGAGTTGAAGCTGTCCTGGTGATGAATCTGCATATGAAGGTAATTAGGGTTTTCATAAGGGTTCAAAGAAGAATCTGAAGATGAAATTGAGAGTTTAAATGGAAGATTTGATATGGGTTTTGATCAGGTATGAAGTATAATTATTGGTTTAAGTTTAATTTTGATTTCACAGGAATTAGGGTTCCTCATGTTCTTCCTCAAATTGATTTAGTTGGGGTTTCATCTATTTGAATCTGTTTAAGTAGAATTGAGTAGGAATTCAAGAATTTTATATGGGTTTTATGTTAATTGAAATAGTTAGGTTGAAATTATAAGGGGATTTAAGTTCAGGTGAAGATCCGAGAATTAAATTAGAGTTTGAGTAAATGGGTATGTTGTTGAACTGATGCTGAGGTTCTGGTAGAACAGAGAAAAGATATAAGAGGGGATCGAGTGCATTTGAATCAACTGTGAACGATTTTAGAATGTAACTGATGTCAGTTGAGCCTGAGATGGTCATGATGGTGCAGCGTCAATGTTAATGGAACTAGTGATGTTGTTGTTGGAGTTATGGCAGAAGTGAGGCTATGAAGTACAAATTGTAAGAGTAACTGCAGGACTAGTGATATTGATGGTGCAGATGCAGGATGAATGTAATTGTGTAAGTGAGATGGTGTTGGCGTTTGGTATTTGAGTGCATGACTTGGAGGTGGTGATAGTAGGTTGTGCTGGTGGTTTGCAGTGGCATATGAAATGGAGATGAGTTTGAATATATATGAGTGGTGATTGTATGAACTGCAGTTTGTGGTACTAATGATAAAATGAGGGTTGTAACTAATGATGGTGTGAAAAGAATGGGATTGTAGTGAAGTTCAAGGGATGAGCTGAACTCAGTGTTAGTGTGATATGTGGTGGTGTCATAGTTGTTGGAACTTGAGTGCTAATATGATGTATGAAGAGAAGTTGAATCTCTGTGAGATATCATTGTTATTGAGGCTAGGAGGATATGGTAGAAGTTTAGTTGGATATGAAGAAGTTGTGGCTTAATACTGCAATTGCAGGTAAAGCTATTACAATTGTATTGAATTTATAGAATTCTATTATTATGGATTATTTGTGTAATGATCAAATGATAGAACCAGGTTGGTGAAATAGGACTAGGGTTAGAGTTGCAGGTGTGGTAGAATCTTTGGCTTGTGCTTATAGCTCGGGACTGAATCTTATGCATGTCTGACTGAACAGATTCAGTCTAACTTAGAACTTGTTTGTTTGCAGCTGACTCGGCGTCTGAATCTGAGTCAACCCCTGACTCGGACCGAGTCAGCAGTCAGACCGTTTGTTTCCATTTTGAGTCAGATCTGACTCAGACATAACCCCCGACTCGGACTCATTTGAGTTAGGTAACAAAATACCCCTGACTCATGGGACCAAACCACTGACTCACTTATTTCCGAGTCAGATGAGTCAGATCTGACTCAAAACAAACATATCGACTCAGATCCAGATGAGTCGGGTGATTTCACTCAGATCCAGACGACTCAGATGAGTCAGGAGTAAACAAACATGGTGTTAGTTCCTTTCTATTTGACTCAGATTATCTGACTGAGTCGAGTTACCCTTATTAACCAGAGTTGAGTCATGCTTGACTCGTTGACCGATTTAGACTTTGTTATTTTGACCAGGACCTGACTTTGACATCTTGACCTGACGTTGAATGTTAGTTTGACTCCATTGACCGTTAGTTGACTCAGATGGAATGGACCTTAGTTTAATTGGTCGGATTAATGGACTTGGGCTTAAGATCAGTTTTCTTGATTGGACATTTTGGACCCCTTATGGTCCGAGTTAGCCTTTGGCGTATTCAACAAAGTTGTAGATATTCATAAGACTTAACTATGGACTATAGAATCAATCTAATTGGATTAGTTAAACCTTTAGATATGCAAGAGATGGATTTTAAAGAAGTGTAGAACCATAAATGGGCTTAGAGCAATTAGATAGACTTGTATGAGCCATTTTGGCTAGCTTCTCAGACTTCTTATGTGATTAACAGTTAGTCTGTATTAACAACGATGGATTCAAAGGACGAATCAGTGGATCGTGAATCTCGAGTTAGGCGTGGCTTGTCATCAAAAGAGGTGGGAATACATTTGACTCTTTTGTAACCATTGTTGTTTCTTTTACAAAAATTTATATTTAACAAACCATGCATTATCTGTCTATGCATTCCATGCTTTATTTAAATTGCATTATGATAATTCTGTTGATTCTTTGAATCTTTCCATGGTTTGGAAATGACTTGTAATGTTTGTTTGTCATATGAATTATGGGAAATGCGAATTTCCACTTGTGGTATATAGGATACGCTCCTTCACATTTATATCTACATGAATTCCGCTTTTATGCTTATATCGGTCGACAGTTTGCGAGTTCGGAATTGTCGATATCCATATTTACGATTAGGTGTGGATTTGTGAGTTTGATTGCACAACCATAGTATACATTGTTTGAAGAAGGAGTTTGTCCGTATACATGTTTGTTTACTTCTGTGAGGATATGCTCTTTCATATTTATACCTACATGAATTCATCTTTTATGCTTATATCGGTCGACAGTTTGCGAGTTCGGAATTTTCGACATCCATATTTACGATTAGGTGTGGATTTGCGAGTCCGGAATTGCACCACCATAGTATACATTGTTTGAAGAAAGAGCTTGTCCATATTCGTATTTGTGTATCTCAGTGACTTGGTCACTATTTAATGTCTGGGAAAAACATTATTGTTTTTCTTAATCTTGTTTATGATTACTTAGAAGTTAAATGTTAATTATTCCCACTTTCAGTTTTCAGAGACAGATCAGAGTTGCGCAGCGAAAGCCACAAGTGTTGACTCCGTTAATTAGTTAACTTCTGCTATGTTTATTATGTTGTTTATTGTATCATTAAACCAAATGACTATTGTATATGTATCATTTGAGAGAAGTTCATGTATATATATTCTGAGCGGGGTTAATTTTGGAATAAGTTTTGTAGCAGATTTCTTAATTGATTGTTTAAGTAAATGATTTAGGTTCGTAGTGCCTCTTTATTTAGCTAATCTCTTGGATTAGTCAGCTGCTAGCTTAGGGGGCGCTACAGTGTTTGGTATCAGAGCTCACTATTAGATCTTACATGGGAATAGATTGAAATAGCCAGTGCCAGTTAGTGAAATAATTTAGTTTAGAACTGGGTTGGTTTGTGAGATAAATCTTAATCACTAAAAACCATCAATAATTAAAATAATTATTTGATTGATTGATTTGTTTGTTTGGTTGTTTGTGTATGTAGTGAAGTAAAAATTGTAGGGTACACCAATAACTTTAGCTAATAAGGATTTGAGAATAATTAATCTAAAAAGTATAAACACGTAGACAATCCAATATTAAAAATAAATAAATAAATAGTGAGATTAGTATTATAGACTTATTAAGCACCTTGACTTATACGTAGGGTCAATTATTTACAATCACATAAATGTTAATAATATTTTTGGGACTCAATAACATTTGGGAGAGTAGTTGGAATAATAGTTCGACCACTGATATTAATAATAAAAATATTAATATAGTAATTATAGATGATAATAACAGTAATAGTAGTTTTAATAGAGTAATGTTAGCATTTACCAGTTAGTACCATATTAAACTTAATTAAAATTTCAAAAAGGATATATAACGAAAAAATAAATAATAATTATGATTAAATAATTATGGAAAAAATTGGTAACGCTTATCTACGATTAAGGTTTGTAAATTAAACTAATGACAAATTAGGAATAGATGTTTTGCGTTTAAACTAGACGGTTAATATGACACTTGTTAGGGACGTAAAAGGGTGGAAAAAATGTACCGAAATTATCTTTAGTCTAGCAAATGATCCAGTAACTTTTTAAAATGGAACAAATATACATGAAATAGTAATAATAGAATTATGACGCTTAGTGTAATATTAGAATTAAAAGAAAATAAATTCGTATATTAATAAGATACTTCACTTTGATAGCAAAATTTAAAGACTATTAAGACATATTAAAATTTTATGCATACTCAAAATTTAAATTATATTAAATTACCAACGGCGGTATTTAAAAAGATATATATAGAATACGGATCCAATATGAATTAATAAAATCTATTATAGCAATCTTTACGTAAATGAAGATTTATAATTAGAAGATTAAGGCTTAGTGTATCATCTGGATTAATTGACTTAAGAATAATGAAAACGATAATATAATTAAGACATTAATTTTTGATAAGATAGTAACAGCAAATAATAACATTATATAATACTAACTACTTTATAGGATAGTAATAACAAAATGTAATTTTTGTTAATAGTACAACTTAAGGATTATTTAGCAGTCATAAACATTTAAGGAAATAAAATAAATGACTCAGATAACTCAATTGTTAAAATGCTGTGAATTATGTACATAGTTTATGAAGTAAAATTTTTAAGTCAAATCAGTTATAATAAAAGTTTAGAGAATAAATAATTTTAATAAATTAATATTTAGTTAATCCAGCACCGGGGAATAGTGAAGGTTGTGTTTTCTCTGTTCGTAGGAAGGCATTGTTGGGCTTGGCCAACCTTGACAGGGCAACTGCATTCAGAGATGACTGATCGTAGAAGTATGTTATGATTACTTTAGAAACCGATAGATGCAAATTCACTTAAAAAAATTCGTAGGAATCTCCCTTGTAACTAGAGACAAATATTTTATAACATAGAAATTAGTGTAGAAACTTAGACTTCTATATTTGATAGAACTTAAAATCAGCATAGTTGAACATAGAGCTACAAATTTTAGTTGCAGAAAACCATTTAGGTTTATGCTTTGTTTTTGTATTTGCGCTTAGACGAGAGTTAGGATTATTCTATAAGGTGGGGAGTTCTTGAAGACCATAAGGATGGTTTGATTTTCGAGGACGAAAATGATATAAGGTGGGGAGAATGTAAAGACCCTCGAGCTCGTCAACGCTATTAGACTAGTCAAGAGACGTCTTAGCCGCTAATTACTCGATTAGTATAACCCGAACGTTAATTATTAGAAATCAATCTAACAACGATCTAGATACGAATCTAGTACCGTTGAATAGATCTCGAAAATTTACGCAGAATAGAGTACTCGAATGTGTCATTCGGATATTGGACGAAGAAGAAATCTTCAGATTAGCATGAAAGGCAAAATAATCTTTTTGAAGCTCAACCGACATGGCATCCCTTATCCAGAACGCGGGTGCATAAGTAAAATCTGTTCGACCTTATCTTCTTCATTTTCTAATCTTCATTCCATTTTTTCTTCATCTTCCTTCTTCTTCTCCTGGTATTTTCTCTATGTTTCTTCTTCTATTTTCTGCGTGATTCAGTCGAGAAGATCGATTGACGTTGTTGTATATTTGGTGTTTTGGATGGCGTGTTACTGATTATGAGGAAGAAACAATTGAAGACTGTTTTAGTTTCATGATAAATCTGAGAAGATCAAATTAGAGTTTGATATGAAATTGAGGGGTGAACTGAGTCATTGATGAACGAAGAAGTAAGGGGTTTTTATTGAAAAGATGAGTTGAAGCTGTCCTGGTGATGAATCTGCATATGAAGGTAATTAGGGTTTTCATAAGGGTTCAAAGAAGAATCTGAAGATGAAATGGAGAGTTTAAATGGAAGATTTGAGATGGGTTTTGATCAGGTATGAAGTATAATTATTGGTATAAGTTTAATTTTGATTTCACAGGAATTAGGGTTCCTCATGTTCTTCCTCAAATTGATTTAGTTGGGGTTTCATTTATTTGAATCTGTTTAAGTAGAATTGAGTAGGAATTCAAGAATCTTATATGGGTTTTGTGTTAATTGAAATAGTTAGGTTGAAATTATAAGGGGATTTAATCCGTGAATTAAATTAGAGTTTGAGTAAATGGGTATGTTGTTGAACTGATGTTGAGGTTCTGGTAGAACAGAGAAAAGATATAAGAGGGGATCGAGTGCATTTGAATCGACCTTGAACGATTTTATAATGTAACTGATGTCAAGTTGAGCCTAAGATGGTCATGATGGTGCAGCGTCAATGTTAATGGAACTAGTGATGTTGTTGTTGGAGTTATGGCAGAAGTGAGGCTATGAAGTACAAATTGTAAAAGTAACTGCAGGACTAGTGATATTGATGGTGCAGATGCAGGATGAATGTAATTGTGTAAGTGAGATGGTGTTGGCATTTGGTATTTGAGTGCATGACTTGGAGGTGGTGATAGTAGGTTGTGCTGGTGGTTTGCAGTGGCATATGAAATGGAGATGAGTTTGAATATATATGAGTGGTGATTGTATGAACTACAGTTTGTGGTACTAATGATAAAATGAGGGTTGTAACTAATGATGGTGTGAAAAGAATGGGATTGTAGTGAAGTTCAAGGGATGAGATGAACTCAGTGTTAGTGTGATATGTGGTGGTGTCATAGTTGTTGGAACTTGAGTGCTAATATGATGTATGAATAGAAGTTGAATCTCTGTGAGATATCATTGTTATTGAGGCTAGGAGGATATGTAGAAGTTTACTTGACTATGGACTATAAAATCAATCTAATTGGATTAGTTAAACTTTAGATATGCAAGATATGGATAATAAAGAAGTGTAGAACCTTAAATGAGCTTAGAGCAATTAGATAGACTTGTATGAGCCATTTTGGCTAGCTTCTCAGACTTCTTATGTGATTAACAGTTAGTCTGTATTAACAACGATGGATTCAAAGGACGAACCGATGGATCGTGGATCTCGAGGTAGGCGTGGCTTGTCATCAAAAGAGGTGGGAATACATTTGACTCTTTAGTAACCATTGTTGTTTCTTTTACAAAAGTTTATATTTAACAAACCATGCATTATCTGTCTATGCATTCCATGCTTTATTTAAATTGCATTATGATAATTCTGTTGATTCTTTGAATCTTTCCATGGTTTGGAAATGACTTGTAATGTTTGTTTGTCATATGAATTATGGGAAATACGAATTTCCACTTGTGGTATATAGGATACGCTCCTTCACATTTATATCTACATGAATTCCGCTTTTATGCTTATATCGGTCGACAGTTTGAGAGTTCGGAATTGTCGATATCCATATTTACGATTAGGTGTGGATTTGTGAGTTCGATTGCACAACCATAGTATACATTGTTTGAAGAAGGAGTTTGTCCATATACATGTTTGTTTACTTCTGTGAGGATATGCTCTTTCATATTTATACCTACATGAATTCAGCTTTTATGCTTATATCGGTCGACAGTTTGCGAGTTCGGAATTGTCGACATCCATATTTACGATTAGGTGTGGATTTGCGAGTCCGGAATTGCACCACCATAGTATACATTGTTTGAAGAAAGAGCTTGTCCATATTCGTGTTTGTGTATCTCAGTGACTTGGTCACTATTTAATGTCTGGGAAAAACATTATTGTTTTTCTTAATCTTGTTTATGATTACTTAGAAGTCAAATGTTAATTATTCTCACTTTCAGTTTTCAGAGACAGATCAAAGTTGCGCAGCGAAAGCCACAAGTGTTGACTCCGTTAATTAGTTAACTTCTGCTATGTTTATTATGTTGTTTATTGTATCTGTAAACCAAATGACTATTGTATATGTATCATTTGAGAGAAGTTCATGTATATATATTCTGAGCGGGGTTAATTTTGGGATAAGTTTTGTAGCATATTTCTTAATCTATTGTTTAAGTAAATGATTTAGATTCGTAGTGCCTCTTTATTTAGCTAATCTCTTGGATTAGTCAGCTGCTAGCTTAGGGGGCGCTACAGTAACTTTTCTACTTCTGAAAGTAGAAAAGTCGAAAGTCTGTTCGGGTGTTAGTTTTGGAAACGACTTTTAGAAGTTGAAAACTGACTTTTTTTTGGAGCCAAATAATTTTGCTTCTCTCAGAAGTTGCTTCTCCTCGTTATTTTTCTTTCCTCGTTATTAAACTTCATGTTTCGAGATAACTCGAATAAGAACAACAAGCCGTGGAAGAAGAACAAATTAGGGTTTTTTTTTTTTTTTTTGGTTTCTCTCATCATATGGTCACTTTAATGTAGGTTGTTCGTCACACTTTTTTGTTCTTCATTTTTTCTCATCTTAATTTCTTCAAAATCTCAATCATTTTTCTTCAATTTTTTTTCCAGATTCTTCTAATAGAGCGATAGCATTACTCCAATTTGACATCAAATTCTACCTTGATTTTCATCCGACTTAAAAAAAAATCGAATTCTCAATTGTTTGCTTGAATTAAATTGATTCGATTGATTGGATTTTCTTTTTTCTGTGATGTTGAATACAACAAGCATTAGTTGCAAGAACATATGTATTAAGATTTATGGTCGGAAGATTTATAACAGTTATTATACGGAAAGAAGTGAATTGGGTAGAGATGAGGTCATTCTGGTATCTCATACTCAAACACAGCTTCAGATGTTCATGGAATTGGAATTGATGAATTTAGGGGTGTAAATTGGGCTAGGCCGGGCAGCCTGGCCCACTTTTTACTGCAGGCCAGGCCAGACAGACCTCATAATCAGCTACCCAAAATGCCTGTCAGGCCAGGTAGACCGGGTAGAAGCACTTATTTTGAGGCCCAAAACTTTCCTAAAGCCCATTTTATAAGCAGGCCAGGCCAAACAGGCTTCGGGTTTTTTGAGTTTTCAAAATTCTGTGATAACTGATTTAACTACTATTTCTAATTCGGAGAATAAATGAACTATGAGTTAAAATAATCCTAAATAATTAATTTTCTAAATGTAAAATAGAAATGAAAATAAAAATTTTATACCAAAATATAACCCAAACACATAACACTTTGCTCTAACATTAGAACAAAAACCTTTAAAAATTTAAACGGATACCAGGCCGGGCCGTTCGGGCAGGTACCATGCCAGGCTATTAAATTGTAGTGAAAGTCCGAACCCGCCCATTTAAACTAATCAGGTCAGGCCAGGTGGCCCGTAACGGGGTGTAACAGGCTTTGGGCTCATTCGGGTACGTACAGGCTCAGGCGGGTACATGCAAGCCAAGTATTTTCGGGTATTATTTACACCCCTTAGACTGAATTTATGGAACTCCAATCGTTACCGGTAAGTGTTGATAACTAACTAAATTCCTTACTTGGGTTTTTGTTTTTTTATTGTTTTATTTCCTGGGTTTTATTGATTTTTGCTTAAATTCAGTAAATTAATGAATGGTTCAGGTATGGTAGGTGTTTGACGAAATTCCTCTTACAAGACGCTAATTCTGTTTGATGAATTGTTCAGGTATGCTAGGTGTTTGAGAGAGTTATAATCAATCTTAGGTGTTTTCTTTCCTCTCACAAGACGTTAATTCTGTAAGCTCTGTGCTTTTGTTGTCATTGCCTAAAATTTGTAATACTTGTACAAGTAATTAGATAACCATACTATTATTAGGTCGGAAATTGAGACCATTTTTATCACGTTTCGATAGGAGTTTTCCATGGGGAAGATAGCATTGGATTTACAGAGATTCGAGCACTAATTTAATCTGGCCTGGATAAATTATAGGTAATTATGGGTAATTATTATAAGACTTTTAGCTTATTTATTTCCCGATCTTCATTTTCAGTTTACGTTTATGTCAAATTATTGTTGTTTTCTCCGGGTGACTGCTGATATGAATCAGTCCACTCATTAGCTAGTTTCACTTATTTCATATTGTTGAAGTATCTCATGCACTATACTCGCATATATAATCTGTAAATGTTAAGTTCCTAAGCTACATTTCTGGTGATAGTACCTCTTTATATTCTCATGTATGCACTGTAAGGAGTCTCATTCCAGCTGCTGTGATCTTATCTTGGTGGTTGCTAAGATTGATTATAACTCTCTCATACTCCCTTCCAATGTGGTACCTCTTTACATTTGTGACTATTGGTGATCAGCGCCCTTTTTGTTTCAGATTTATGCATCAACTAGGGGAGTGTTACGAAGAACTCGAACAGTTCGCAAAGTATTACAGTTGTTAATGATGTTGTAATTGCCCTACTTGTTGTTTTCATTTGTTTGCAAATTAGAGTTCTTTTCCATTTGTTTGGAAGGTATATTTAGGTGCCACCGCCTTTGAGCTATCTACTTCTGACTATTTCAATGTGATTGGTATGATTGGTGATGCATTTAGCTCCGTTGCTTTTACTACTTTGTCTGTCTTAGTTAGTGCAGCTGGAGCGCTTATTTATTTGTGGTTGCAGGGACTCGTAAATGCAACACCAACCCCATCGGTTCCCGCATCTGAAGAAAGTACTGCAACTTCCTAACCAAGCGCTGCAGCTTTCTCGACTTTGAAGGCATCAACTCAACTAACAATAACCTATCTTTTAGGGCAGGACTCGGGATAAGTTACACCGTCGTTCCCTCATTTTCTGGACTCTCTTTTGTGGATAAAGAACTGATGCCGATCTGAAAATTATGTTTATTTAAATGCATAAATTTGCTTTGCAACAAACAACAAAAGTGATGATTAATGTGTTCATCATAACAACTAAAATTATGATACCAAATATATTTTGATTTCTACCTTGTTGTGTTGCCAAACTTACTTATTGGCTTTTCAACTTATAAGTCAAGCACTTGCCAAACTAACTTATCCACTTTTGAATTTCTGAGAAGTACTTGTGAGAAGTTCATAAATATTTCTTGTTTCTGCTTTTGTATCCAAACAGGCTTAACACCCGGCTAAAAGCGGGAAAATGCAGTTGAAAATAGTCCGACTGATTGTCTTCTTGCTCTTGGAGTGAGCAGTCCATGTGATTCAACCAAATTACAAAACAACAAAATTGGAAATTGTGTTAAACGTAAAACTTGAAGCGGGTGGTGTGTCCGCCGTTTCAAGTTAGAGCTGCACATGGACGAGTATTAGCTAAAACCAATCTCGCACCCACAAATTGCGGGTTTTTATTTTCATAACCAACTCCACACCCACAAACAACGGGCGGGTTTTGCTACCCCCGCTATGGGTTGGGCGGTTTTGGTTTAAACCTGCTTAAACCCACTTTATAATCAATAATCATTCACGCACATGTTTTAAATATTAAATAAACTACTTACCTAAGTTCTTTATAAACCGTAAACATAACTACATAAGTCTTCATTGTTAAGCTTAAACAAGTATTAGTGTACATAGTAAGTGAAGAGAACTGAGGAACTAGGAAGAAGAAGAACTGAGGAACTAGGAAGAAGTTCGCCTAACAGAGAGGAAGAGTCGAAGAGACTAGTACCACTAGGGAAAGAGGGTTATCTATCTTATCTACAATCTACTAATACCATTAGGGTTTTGATAACGGACGGTTAGGATTAGTTTTATCAATGGTGTATATTTAGCGGGTTTTTCGGGCGAATTTGGGCGAGTATTAGCTAAAACCAACTCGCACCCATAGACAACGGATTTTTATCTTCATAACCAACCTCGCACCCATAACGGACAGGTTTGGATTAAAAATCCACATATTTAACGAGTACGGGCGGGTTTGGATATGATGGGCGGATCTTGTGCAGCCATATCTCAAGTTGTGAGCCCAATTTACTGGTACCATGTATCGAAACTTTAAAAAAGAAATGAAATGTTTGCACTCATCTCTAAGAAACGAACAAGCTCGAATAAAGTATTGAGTTGGATCCAAGGAAATTAGGTTTTGCGACGGACCTCGATCGTATTTCGCGGTCATCACATACCATTTTAAATTTGAGCAGTGCCATCAACATGGAGACAAAATAATTTTGACGGTTTGCATAATCATGAGTCATCCCTGGTTTACGTTGCATAATGTTGGTAGACCTTTTTTACAAATTATAGGAGGCACATGGAGGGTTCACAAAACTCGTCTCGTATATATGATACGCATCACGAACTGGAACAGGTAGGCTTTAAGGTACCCAATTCTATTCCCCATGTTAGTACGTGATATATTTCCTATTAATTAACACTTTTAACTTTTCCCAAAGACTCTCACAAACTCTAGTCCATAGGCTACAAACTAGGGGTCCGTATCTTCTGTGCCAAAGGCAATATGAGCCACCTGTGCCAAGCCAATGAAATCGCGCCACGTATTCCTCTTTATTTTTAATATCAAAACCGGATATAATTTCCTTAATCCACTCTTCTCGGTTTGGAAACAGTATCAAAACAGATTCCGTTAATGAATTTGGGAGAGAGAATATAAATAGATTATTTTCTGTTATTTTTATATAAATAGAAAATATAAAAAATATTTGACCGTATATATACACTATATATCTACTTTTATATACTTCGTTCATGATGCTAAGAAAAAAAAAACACAAACAGTTGAGTTTTATGGAGCCTGATGATTTGGAGGTACTACTTATATGAATACTAATCATATTGTATATTTCACCCAGTCAAAATATGTATGTTGTTTCTAGATTTCATATGCTAATTTATGTTTTGTATTTTGATGCTGTAGAACGCATGCCCTGCGGATAAGTTTATAGAAGGAAGTCAAACTAATCGAAGATTGGATTTTGATCAAGGTATAGATTTAAACACTTCTTTAACTGATGAACTTATTGAAGAGCCAGAAAATACTAGAAATGTTGATGAAAGTATTGAAGAGCCAACGAATACTAGAAACGTCGATTTAATGCATTTTAGAATACGAAAAGAAGAAATTCCTGTCGTTGGAATGGAGTTCGGAACCGAAGATGATGCATTCAAATTTTATAATGCATATGCTTTTATGATGGGTTTTAGTGTTAGGAAAAGTAGAACACATTTATTCCAAGATGGCAAATTGAGAGACAGACTTTACGTTTGTTCAGCCCAAGGTACCCGCGAAGAAGATAAACGCGATGATACTGTACAAAATCACCGAGCAGAAACGAGGTTTGGGTTCCTAGCAGAAATGAAAATTAATCGCACACCCGATTGTAAGTATCGTGTTAGTAAATTTTTTCCGTATCATACACATGTGACTACAACTCCTAGTAAGTCTCATCTTTTTAGGTCACACAGAAAGCTAAATATCGCAAATGCAGCTCAAGCTGATATGGCTGATAGTTCAGGAATTGCTCCTAAAGAGGCTTTTGAGTTTATGAGTAGACAAGCTGGTGGTCGTGAGAATCTTGGGTTTATACCTATTGATCATAAAAATTATTTACGTACTAAGCGAACAAGAAAAATAAAATATGGAGAGACAGGTGGTGTATTAGAATATCTACAAAAAATGCAAGTAAATGATCCTAATTTCTATTCTGCTATACAAGTTGATGAAGATGATTTGATAACTAACATTTTCTGGGCTGATGCAAGGATGATGTTAGATTATGATCTGTTCGGCGACGTAGTATGTTTTGATACTACTTTCAGGAAAAACAAAGAAGGACGACCCTTTGCCATGTTCGTCGGAGTGAATCATCATAAACAATCAATTATTTTTGGTGCTGCATTATTATATGATGAATCTGCAGAAACTTTTATCTGGTTGTTTGATACTTTTTCCAAAGCTATGTCTGGAAAAAAGCCAAAAAGTATTTTCACTGACCAAGACGCAGCAATGGCTAAAGCATTAGCTTCACAGTGGCCAGAATCATGTCATCGGTTGTGTATTTGGCATATTTATCAAAATGCTGCAAAGCATCTTAGCCACGTGTTTCATAAATTTACCAACTTCGCAACTGATTTCACAAATTGTGTCTATGATTACGAGGATGAAGAAGAATTTACAAATGCTTGGTTTAAGATGCTTGAAAAATACAATCTCAATGGAAATGATTGGCTAAGAAGATTATATGATCTAAAGGAAAAATGGGCACTAGTTTATGGGAGAGACACCTTTTGTGCTGAAATAACCACCACTCAACGCAGCGAAAGCTTAAATAGTCTTGTAAAAAGATATGTCAGCTACAAGTATGATCTATTGCGTTTTTTCGAGAATTTTGAAAGACTAGTGGATGATCGTCGTTACGAAGAAAAAAGGATGGATTTTAGAGCGAGCCAAAGTACTCCTACATTATCATTTCCAGTAAAAATTTTGAAGCATGCAGCAAGTGTTTATACACCAGCAGTATTCAAGTTGTTCCAGATACAACTATGTAGAGCTCATGATTGTTCCTTTAGCTGCTTTAACGATGGTGAAAGTGAAACATTAAGTAAATATAAAGTTATTCCACATGGGAAAAAATACCACCGCACAGTCATTTATGACTCGAAAAATAATAATGTTTCATGCAGCTGCAGGAAATTTGAATTTGCTGGTTACTTGTGCTCACATGCTTTAAAAATCCTTTGTGTAAAGGATATTAAGAGCATTCCTGATCAGTATATTTTGAAGAGATGGACAAAAGATATTAAGTGCGTTAGCACGAAAATCGGTTCAAATCTTCATGAAAAAAGAGAGTCAAGGGAAAATGTCGTAAGGAGATATAAAGAGTTGTGTAGATCATATATTCAACTAGCAACAAGGGCAGCTGAGTCTGAAGAGGTATATGAAATTGCCAAACTAGGACTGGATACCACGTTGAAGGAAGTTGATGCAAGTTTGAGGGGACTTACAATTCAGGAAGACCCAATAAACAAAGACATCACATCGGAAACTAGCGATGACCCAAAGCTAGTTGTCACTGCTATTCATAATAGCTATCAAGCAGTAAAGGGGATTAAAACAAAAGAGAAGGCAACTGGTACTACTTCCGTTAGGCCAAAAACCGCTTTAGAAAGAGCTACACAACCAAAAAAACCTCGACAGACAGTTTTAGATCCTCATGAACACCCATCTGCACTTCCACATCAAATCCAACAGGTAAAATTATATTTTCTTGATTTTTGATTGGATACAAAGTTCATTTCTTAATCAATCATCCATTATCAAGGCTAAATAATTTAGTTCATTCTTGTTAGTTATTAAACATTTTTATTCATGTCTCAGGAACCAAATTCATTTACTGGAACCATGGGAATATATAGCAGTCAAATGTTGCCGATGCCGTCATCGACATTGATACCTCAACGTAGTAGCCATGAGCTACCGATGCACCTACCCATGTCTCTGCCTTCGCATGATTTCTATATGGGAACCATGCCTACATTGACGTCTGTACCTATCTATAGTAATCCTATGTTACAGACAACTCTACCTTCAAACAATGTGCCGGTAATATACTTTTCACGACTGTTTTCATTTTTGTACGCATGCTGATTGTGAACTCAATTGTACATCTCATGTTTCGATGATACATGGTCATTTAACTAATTTTAATTATTAATATAATAGCAATGGTATACGGGAGGTAGTGGAGGCTACAATACTACAAGCAATTATCAACAACATTCCAATGGCATGGTTAACTTCTTACAGGTACAATTGATGAATTTGTTTGTCTTCCCTGTTCCCCTCAAACATTTGTTCATTGGACCTTGCTACTGAAAAGAGAACCTTGTTACGTCAAGGATTTGGGTCATTGAAGCTTGTGCGCTTCATAGAAGTTGTTTTATATAAGTTAATTAGCAAGTTAGTTCAAATTGATATTTGTATATCTAATTATGTGTACATTTTTATAATGATTTGCAGGAACAAGTGCAACTACAAACAAGACAAGGCAACGAGCAGTTGAATAACCTACATCCCCGCAGCTACCAATGAGTGAAGGAGCAGGATATTGATGCAATTATATTCTGTCTTTCAATTAATAAGATAATTTAGAAATTTTTAAATTGTTATATTTATGCTTTTAATACAAAAATTTTGATTTCAAATTGTTATATTTATAATTTAAAATTTTTGATATATTGTGCATTATCACTTCCTAGCGGTAGGTAGATCAGATTTCTAAGTGAAACTGAAAGACTGCCACACTAACAAACGCCTGAACTCTTTTTTTTTTTTTGAAGCAAATGTAGTCTATATAGCAATGAAAATAAATTAATCTGATAAATTTAACTATAAAAAATAATTTATTTATATTCTCTCTCCCAAATTCATTAACGGAATCCGTTTTGATACTGTTTCCAAACCGAGAAGAGTGGATTAAGGAAATTATATCCGGTTTTGATATTAAAAATAAAGAGGAATACGTGGCGCGATTTCATTGGCTTGGCACATGTGGCTCATATTGCCTTTGGCACAGAAGATCGGACCCACAAACTAGGACTTTAAAGAGGTTTTGAACTCTTCTTTGTTTGTTAGGATATATTCAAAATATGTAACAAATCCAATGTTTTCCTAATATAAATAAGAATCAAATCTCCACGAGTATTTTGTGGAAGATATTCACCAAAACTTTTCCTAAGTTGGTATCAGCCTTCGATCCAACATCGTTTCCGCATTTATCAATCACCCAAAACTCTTCCTTCAACACAAGCAACGCAACAACAACCATCAACAAAAAAAACAATGGCAGCTAACACAAATAGCATGCGCAATATCCAGATTCATCACCTTGTTACCTTAAAACTTACAGAAACAAATCACTCTCTTTGGAAAACCCAGTTCCAACCCATCTTAAAAGGCTACGGTCTCACTAGTTTCATAGATGGAACCAAAGAAATACCACCTAGAACTCTGCCAGATACAGATGAAATAAATCCTCTCTTTGCTGAATATGAAATACAGGATTCTCTACTTGTTGGTTGGCTCAATTCGACACTAACACCAGAAGTTCTGTGTCATGTCCGTGGAATTAGCACTGCCAAAGGAGTCTGGGATAAACTTGAAAGCTACTTTGCTCCTAAAACAAGAGCTCACATGATGAGCCTTAAGAAACAACTCCACTCTTTGAACAAAGGTAACAAGTCTCTCAAAACGTTTTTGAATGATGCTAAGAATCTGTTTGAACAACTTGCAGCTACTGGATATGATGTATCCAATGATGAAAAGATGCAGTCCATTAGCAATGGTCTGAATCAATCCTATGATCCAATTGTCACGGCACTGAGTACGAAAGATGACATGGATATGGAGTCCTTTTACTCTCATCTCCTGACGTTTGATATGCGCATTGAGCAGCAACTGTCTTCCATCCAGCAACCCGCTGTCAATGTTGCAGCCTCCCGATCATCATACATGTCACCTCCCAGCATGAACCAGCAAGGTCGTGGTTCACAGCCTCAACAAAGTTTCAATTCTGTGCGCAACCAGTTCCCAAATACACAACGACGTCTTAACCAGCCAAACCGTGGTCAACAATCAGCAAAAACATCTGAGGAGCCCTGTCAAATATGTAAAAAAGATGGCCACCAGGCACCACGCTGCTGGTTTAGGTACGACAAATCCTCCACAACCAAAACGAGGAATCCGTCTGCTTATATTGTGCTTCCAAGTTCAGATCAACATGCTAACTGGGTGACTGACACCGGCGCTACATATCATATGACTTCGGATTTCAGAAATTTGTCTATCCCTCATGAGTATGAGGGGACAGAACAAGTCCAAGTTGGTAATGGTAATACTGTTTCTATTTCTCATGTTGGTAATGCAACATTCAATCTACATTCCAGGCAATATTTGTTGAATAATATCTTTCATGTTCCCTGTATCAAAAGAGACTTGTTGTCTGTTTCTCAGTTTTGTAAAGACAATAATGTGTTTTTTGAGTTTCACACATCTCACTTCTTTGTGAAGGACAATTTGACGGGGGAGCTGTTGCTGCGCGGCCTGAATAAGAATGGTCTTTACATCTTAGATGACTTGGAAAAGTTTGATCATATCATCGAACCTCAAGTACATGTTGCTTCATCTCTGCCAGTGTGGCATCAACGTCTGGGTCACCCAATGATAAGAACTGTCTCAAACATTTGTCGTCGATTTTCTTTACCTGTTTCGAATAAATCTTTTGATTACTGCAATTCGTGTCATGTAAGCAAGAGTAAGAGATTACCCTTTTATCTTAGTAGTACTTCTTATGATACTCCATTGAGTTTAGTTGTTTCTGACATTTGGACTTCACCAAAATTGTCTAGAACTGGTTTTAAATATTACATGTTAATTATGGATGTCTATTCCCATTTCACTTGGATATTTCCTTTGGTTCAACGTTCTTCAGCTTTATCTACATTTATTCTCTTTCGAAAGCAAATTGAAAATCTGACAGAGAGGAAGAGTCGAAGAGACTAGTACCACTAGGGAAAGAGGGTTATCTATCTTATCTACAATCTACTAATACCACTAGGGTTTTGATAACGGACAGTTAGGATTAGTTTTATCAATGGTGTATATTTAGCGGGTTTTTCGGGCGAATTTGGGCGAGTATTAGCTAAAACCAACTCGCACCCATAGACAACGGATTTTTATTTTCATAACCAACCTCCCACCCATAACGGACAGGTCCGGATTAAAAATCCACATATTTAACGAATACCGGCGGATTTGGATATGATGGACGGATCTTGTGCAGCCATATCTCAAGTTGTGAGCCCAATTTAATGGCACCATGTATCGAAACTTTAAAAAAGAAATGAAATGTTTGCACTCATCTCTAAGAAACGAACAAGCTCGAATAAAGTATTGAGTTGGATCCAAGGAAATTAGGTTTTGCGACGGACCTCGATCGTATTTCGCGGTCATCACATACCATTTTAAATTTGAGCAGTGCCATCAACATGGAGACAAAATAATTTTGACGGTTTGCATAATCATGAGTCATTGAGTCATCCCTGGTTTACGTTGCATAATGTTGGTAGACCTTTTTTACAAATTATAGGAGGCACATGGAGGGTTTACAAAACTCGTCCCGTATATATGATACGCATCACGAACTGGAACAGGTAGGCTTTAAGGTACCCAATTCTATTCCCAGACTCCCCACTTACTATTTGATGCCATGAACCAATCTAATCTAATCTAATCTAATCTAATCTAATCTAATCTAATCTGTTTTCAATGAAATGCATGGGGTTGAATGAAAAGGCAATTACTGCTGGACCAATGTGTTTTCTTTCCTTTTTTTAATTGGTCAAATTTAGGCCATCCTCAGTAATTACGATCTCAGGTTCACATGAGTTACTTCTCAATTCCCAAGGTTCAGTTCTGTTGAGTTTCAAATAAACGTGTTTCGGGAAGACAGGAACTTAAGCCGACTGTCAATCTTGTTCTTTAAAAATCTTGTTTTTATTATATAGCCTCAAAATATCCTAGCTTGATTGGGGTATTATCCAGATTAATTGGGGTATACCCAATTTTAAATGGACTTTTTGTAAGGATTAAGGAGAAGTCCTAATGGGTGAAGTTACAATATTATTCTTGCTCTTTATAATTCTTATTACCCTAAATCAGTTTTATTTTTTTCATTTCATCTTCCTTCTTCTTCTTCTTCACCTCCACAACCATACCGGCTCTCCTCCATCCCCACCACCGAAACTCGTCGATTAATTTGTCGTGATCGTTGATTCAAAAGTTCCGATTAATCTTCAAAAATGGATCCGCCGCGACCTAGGGCTAGTCGTATGAAAGGAGCAAATCGAAAACCCAGTGAATACAACCCTGAATTTTCAAAATTAGTTTAAAGAAAAGTGAAGGAAAAAACCGTGAAGAAGAAGAGATCAACGCCGCCGAAACCGAAGAAATAGTGCGGTTAAGAAAGTAAGGGCCTACTTAAACTCGCTCTAGTACTCCAATTTCATGTTTGCATGTCAAATTAGGTCAGAAAAATCAAAATTGTGAATTTGCAGTTATTCAGCCGGCAAGGTGTTTGTTCCATGACCTTGCCGACATTTCATAGCTAGGTTTAGTCGGCAAGCTCTTAGGTTGAAGATCTTGCCGGCTGTTTAGTATTTGTAACTGCTACTTGCAGAGTCAGCAAGGTATTCAACCTAGGACCCTGCCGGCGTCAGTTTTTCTTTTTTAGCCGGTGGGTTATAAATTTGTACCCTGTCGGTTGTATTTCAATTTTTTTGTGTCTCTTGTTGCCTTTTAGTTATTTGAGTTTTTATTACACCGGCAGGTTATTTGAGTCAGACCCTGCCAGCTACACCATATCCGGCAAGTATTCTAGTTATAGACCCTTCCGACTTTTGTGTCGTCGGCAAGGTTTTATTTGTCGACCCCGCTGACTTTTGATTTCTTATTAAATTTTTCTTGTTTAGGTCGCAAAAGGGAAAGAATAAAACTGCTACTCCTCCTTCAAGACCTCCTCGTGTTGGTGAAAAACTCTTGACTGTAACACATCGAGGGGAATTCGTTGAGCCGGGGATGCTCAAGATCCGTGTGTGGAATGATTCTCAACCACCATCGGAATCAAGTGATTCGGATGAAACTCCAGATGAAGACCAATCAATTCCATCTGGTAGAAGAGGTGATGATGATGATGTTGTTGAAAGAACTTCGGCTGCTGGAGGAAACAACAATGATGATGATGATGGTGATCAAGACATGCTACATGTTGCAGGAGGTAATGATGATGATGATGATGGTAATGAAGATAAAGATAAGGATAGAGAAGATGAAATTGTTGAAGAGGAACAGGAAGAAGAAGAAGAAGGTGGAGAACAAACCCAAGCTGCAATTGCAACCGCCGAAAGACCGGACAAGAGGGTTATCACTAAACCAGCTGATTTACACATGCCTCCTTTTCATTTGATGGTTAGACTGAAACCAGGTGAGCCTCCAAAGGGAACCCCAGAAGATGGTGGACAAGTTCTTTTTGGATACAAAGACTCATGGGCATGTCAAATCCATAATATTGTCGTAAGTAATCTCAATCCGTCTTTGTTTTTTATTTAAGTGTATCTATCTTAAATTTGCGTCAAGTGTTTGTACTTCTTTTCATTTTGTCTTTTTGGTATTTAGGATCACAAGAATGCCATCCGTCTCATGAGGCGCCCAATTTCATGTTCAGTGACTAAGAACTGGGATCTTGACGATGAATGTGACGAGGTGCAAGCGATTGTCAAGAACTCCGGGTTGTGGCCTGCGGTGGAGAGTTCGAATATTGAGCATGATAGAGTTACCGTATCTGCATTCTGTGAGAGGTTCTTCGAAGAGACTCATACAACTTTATTCCCATTCGGTGAGATGGCGATAACTCCCGATGATGCTCATCAAATTCTAGGCCTCGAGGTTGAGGGAAAAGCAATCAGTAAGGGATTCAATAATAAAATTTCTTGGGAGGGTATCTTCAAATTGGCCAAAACTTTGTTCGGTTGGGATCAGACTAAGACGGAGTCTATGCTTGTGGTGAAGGATGGTCATCTAAGCAAGAAGTTTAATCTGAAGAAGTTGAAGGACACATTATCTGGGACCAAGAAAATTTATAAGGAGGAAGGAAGGGTGGACTTGGTGCGAATCAATGCTACCGCGTCATCTTATTTGCTATACGTCATGGGAAAATGTATCTTCCCCGACAGTTTCGGAAGCATGGTCGACGTCAGGTATATGCAATTATTGGATCCCTTAGATAAGATGCATGAGTATTCTTGGGGTGCGGCGGTGGTCGCCTTCTTGAACAATGAATTGACAAAGGCTTCAAGGGCACTCACTGCGCAAGTTAACGTAAATATATGTCTCTTCCAGGTAATTTTATTGTCTAAATCATTTATATTTGCTAAAATTCTAGTAAGATAAGATTCTTACTAAACTTTGTGTTTGCATAGGTTTGGATATATGAGCACTTCCCTACTTTAGTGAAAGGAAACTCTTAAGTCAAAGTGAATGAGAAGCTTGCGATTGATAAGCCAAGAGGACAAAGATACAGTTTTAAGGGTGGTTAGGATAAGGAAATACCGCAACAACTTATCAAAATCTGAAGCGGGTTGGACAAATTGACTGCGAAAGAGGTAATATTTTATACGTATCGAGATGCTAGAAATCAAGGTTTAATCCAAAGGAGGGATGATGTTGCATTATACTACAGTCTCTTGCTTTTCACCCATGGATATTCAATGTACGATCCACATCGGGTAATGATACAATTGGGTTTTGTCCAAGAAGAACCCCATTTCGATACTGAGCCGTCTTTTACAGTGCTAAGGGAGGACTGCACTACGTCCCAAAAAACTATTAACGTCGCTTACACTCCAGCTCCATTTACCGATCATTCGAACGAAAGACGTGGTCGTAAAATCGATACGAGTCTTTTGGACGAGGTGACAGAAGGTCATGAAGCTCATGAGAGATACATGTCGTGGTACTTGGGTTGGGCTTGTCCTATTGTGATTAGGGAAATGACTGCTGAAGAACTGGCTCATAAGAGGAAGATGGCATCGAAAGACTCAGCAACAAGTCTTAAGTTCTTTGTAAGTATTTTAGAGTTGATCTTATTGTTTTAACATTATATTATCGAATCATTCTATTAATTTTTTGTTGTTTAATTGAAAATAGAAGGAGCATTTGAAAAGCCTTGTGAGGGTGATGTGTTGCGCGAGAGAAAGAGTAGAGCCTTTGTCGATTGAAGAGCAAGCAAGCACATTGACTTTGCTAGCAATGTTGACAATGAGGATGCCTATGAATTGTTCAAGCAAGCTGATGCTGAAGTAAAGAGGAATAAAAAGCCAGGAGGGAAGCACAAGCCAAGATGAATGCTGACAAAAAGAGGGCTCGTTCCACTGGTGGTGAATGTAGTAGTGGTGGTGGTGCTCCTAAACGAGGCTGTGGTCGTGGTCGTGGTGGTGAATGAATGCATTCCTAGTTTATTTCCTTATGTTGTAGTAGACAAATGTTAAGGTTAATGGTTGTGAAAATGTTTTTTTTTAAGGTTTGTGGGACATGTTTCCATATTTTGGACAAAAAATGTTGGATTTCTAGTTGTTGAATTAATTGTTTGTTTAGCTATGTAAAGTTTCAATACTTATGCCAGCATGTTTTTTTAAGTTACATTGCCGACTACACCAGGGTTGTGAGCTGTCAGACTGTCGGCCCTGACAGCAGAAATTATTTGCATACTAGGGTCGAAAAGGTAATCATATTAAACCTAGCCGACTGGTTTACGGACGGCAAGGTATTATGTTATCGACTCTGCCGACTATGTGTTGCAGAAAATACCTTCTTATGATGCCTAAAAGCATAATAAGTTCGACATGGTTATAAATCACGATCTTGCCGACTATACCGTATCCGGCACGCTAATGACAAAATACTATTCCGACGTTAAACATAAAAAAATGAACTCCTGATGCCTAAAATCATTAGAAGGTCGGCAGGGTAAGAAAATTAATACCCTGCCATCCAAACTTAGTCGGGGTATTGGTGAAACAAAACCGCGCCGGCGAATTCAAAATTCAAATTTTTTGCTAGTACAATTGCATTGATTGACTTGTACTTGGGCACTATAACGGCCAAATTTGGGACCATCTTATAAATAAACTACTTATCTCTACAAAACAACACACACCTATTTGCATATACTCTCCAAAGCTCATATCATCATACACTCCATCTAACTCTCCCAATAGCTCTCTACATACAACAATGGCATCATTTGACTCAAATGAAGATTTGGCAATCACCAAAGCGTGGTACGCGGATACTCGAGTTAGACATCAGTCCTCCGTAAGGGTGGATGCCGTAACCTTTTGGGCTAGGGTACACAACAAATTTAGGCAAGATTTTGGGAATCCTAATAGAAGAAGTGTTCCACAAGTCCATGACAGGCACCTAGTCATCGAAAATGCGAGATTTGATTTTTTAGCTCTCCGACCCCGGATTTTCAATGCTATCAACTTCAACTTGTCCATTGAACAATTTGTAAGTATGTTTGTGGTTTATTTTACGTGATCCATGTTGTTTGGTCTTCCTACTAAACACCACTAACAAATTAAGTTTGTGTTTTTCTTTTGTAGCATGAAGTCGTCAAAGCGCGCTACTTGGAGGAAAAGGGGGAAGCATTCGCATTCGATGCAAGCTATGAATTCATAGTCTCCAAAATCCCGGAGTATGCCCCGGACTTCATGCAGGCCGAAGATGATTGGGATTCCTTCAATGAAGATTGATGGTTTTAGTGTAGGTTTTGTGGGTAGATCTCTATGTAAACCCTCACCCGATTATAACTCGTCCACTAGGGTCGCCTAGGATTTCAAAGGCTTGATGCTCATGCTAAGTGCATTCGTTTTTCCGTCGACAAGAAGTTATATTTTATGTTTCAATCAATGTAGTAACCAAAATTGCATGAATAAAGTGAATTGCATCTATTAGAATTCAGTTTTCTTTTTGGGGATAACTAAAGTCGGCAAGGTTGTAAGATTACTACAGTGCCGACTAAATGCTAGCCGGCAAGGTAAGAAATCAAATAGTTGCCGACTACATATAGCCGGTAAGGTAAGAATCAATACCATGCCGAATACCTACGCATTTATAACAGTCTTCTGTGTCAAAAATAATAATGCCGGCATTGTCTTCATTTGTATACGTTGCCGGACATTTTAAGTCGACATTTTCTTCATTGGTCGACCTTACCGGACGATATTGGTCGGCATGATCTTCATTAGTCGACCTTGCCGACTTTTCATACTTCAGAACTGAAAGTGTTGATTTCTTCTTTGATTTTGAGTATGATTTCATACAACAGATTTGCAATCCCATTTTTTTGAAGTGTTTCGGTTGTGTGCTTTCATTTTCGTTGCAAGAGATACTCTCAAACAAAAAAAAATCATCCCACAAAAGTTCAATCAAAAACAAAATTTCATAACTTAAATTCATAAGTTTTAATCTATTCAATCAATTTAAACTTAATTAATTAATCTAATCAGAATTTTAGTGTTAATTAAACAAGGGTAATTTAGCCATTTAGAAAATACACGGTTAAGGGGTGGCTTAGTTTACTTCAAAATGACCCAGATTTTGTCTCATTAGGTATACCCCAATCAAGCCAGGCAAAATATCGTTCTTTCAAATTGCATAATCATGAACCTATAATCCAACCGTCGGTCATGGTTTTAATTTTGATAACCGCTAGATCTTCGGTTCGGCCAACGGTTTCACCATTAACCGCGCCCTAACCGAACCGGAAAACCGAATAATACAGACCGTCGATTTATTTTATCCTTATCAATTCTAGCCGTCTAGATTAAACCCTACACTATATATATATATTTTGAAACCCTAATCTTAGGGTAGTTTCTCTTCTTCTCTGAGACACTCTTCGTTTCTGCCTCTTCTCCTCTCACTCACTGTAACCTAAACCAACAGAAACAGAAATCCCATGTTGAGAAACAGATGCAGTAGCAGCAGCAAGAACAGAAGCTGGAATAGTCCCAGTACCAGTTGCAGAGATAATATATGGTTCAGATTGTTGTAATAACCATTGGATGGTTTCACCATCATAAGATCGAACAACCACCATCATAATCCGAAGTTTCGAGGATTATTTTCTTTTAGGTGTGTTTCAGTTGTGGATCTAATTAGGGAATTACTTCTGATTTTTTTTCTTTAATTTATTTTGATAGAAAAACCCTAATTTTATGTCTGGATGCATGTATTAGTCTTGGATAATGGTGTTTTTTTTCGATTATTGAAGTAACCAAAGGTTTAAGAAGAGTATATGAGCAATAGTTTTGAGTTTTGATCTAAATGTTGAACTTGATGTTTCTGTTGATCAAAGAGACTGCAAAGGAAGAAGAGAATAACATATTGGATTTAGATGTGGATGTTGAATTTGATTATATCCTCAATAATGATACAAAATTTGATTATTTGTAAATTAATGTCCAATTAGATTTGAATACCATATGTATGTTAAACAAATTTCTTACACAACTATATTTTCATTAGAAATTTTTTCCTTAAAAAGAAAAGTTAAAATTGATTTTTTGCAAACTTGTTTCAAACGATCGGAGACGGATCGGTTTTTAACCGAACCGATGAAAATACACTTCGGTGACGATTTCAAAAATAAAAACCGAAGCAGCAACGGTTAGTTGGACGGTTTGGCATATAACCGCACCGAACCGACCGTTGTGCACCCCTACTTGCATCTGCATGGGTGGAAGAATGTTCATCTTTGTAACGACGCACTTGTGCACAATACTGCTGCAGCACCGCCCTCAGGCTCAGACCCCACGAACCACTTTTCTTTCCGTGAACACTATACAGGCAACTAAGCATCAAAGTCCAAAATGTTGTTTACTGCCATCTCCCATTACGAAACCATCTTGCAAGGAACCTAATTGGCAAGCTGCTTTGCTTGATGTTCGATGGTCTTCATGTATACTGAACCTGGGGGATCCCGCCAACATCAACCTTCCAACTAAGTGAATTGAACTAAAATTTTAGTAGAACCAAAATGCTCCTCAGTTGTTCTTCAGATACCTCAAGAGTCCAAATTCAAACCAGTTATCAATTATATTCTGATATCCCGCCCACTTTCAATTATTAAAAGCAACCTGGATGATCTAAAGGGAAAAACACATGCTAACAGGGCCAACAGTTTCAACTATCCTTGGTTTTCAAGATAACAAAATATTCAATCGGTTAGATCAATCAACCAAAAAACAAAAAAATTAGTTAGCAACACTCTTACTAGATAAGACCTTATCATTTATAGACATTGGTAACAAAAATGCAATCTTCACAGTTCTGGATAACGCCATGTCACGCCTTCCGTAAAACAGTCTAGACTTCAACCACACCGCTAATGGTGCTCCAGAACCTCCCCCTTGACATAGAGAGAGTTTCGTCTATCGATGAACAGCAGAATGACAGTGCTGTTGGCACTGCTTTTTTTCTAGCCAATCTGCAGCTGCTCCCCTCCGGCACTTCACGCCTGACTTTTTAGAGCCTAAAAGGGAGTCTTGCGCATATAACCAGAATCCTTCGTTTGGTTATGCAAAAGACTCTGTACAGTTGGAGATACTAGACCATGAACCTGATGCTTTATTACATGAGATAGAAGAAATATGCCAGAGTTAGGCATTTGCTCCAGCCATCGACTGTTTGGATCCACTCTCTCCAAAGTTTAGACAGCCTTGGAATATTCAACCATGAAGAAGGCAGGGGCCAATGTATATGGATAAATGCAGAAGGGCTCTTGGTTTAATTGAACCCTCACCAGAATAGCTAACATCTAATTAACTTATTGCAATAAGTTGGATCTACAAGGAATGCAGAATATGGTGATCCATAATTCAATCTTAAATAAAAAAGGAAATATATGGCTGTTTTGGAATAAGAGTTTGCCTACTCCAAGTGTTGTTTCAATGTCAAGTCAGATGATTACTGTTAGTGGTGGTGGTAATTTGGTGTCTGGAGTTCATGCTCATGTTGGTGCAGCGTAGAGAAGATTCTTATGGTTAGAAATGGAAGCAATAAGTGTTATGCAACTTCCTTGGCTAATAATTGGTGATTTCAATGCTATTACAATAGCAATGGAAAAAGTTGGTGGAAAGCCTGCAAATACTAAGAACATGCTTGAGTTCAATAATTGTCTTAACAATTGTGACTACTTCAACCTCCCAAATCAGGACTTGAATTCACATGGTCAAATTGTCAACATGGTGCAAGAAGAATATTATGCAATCTTGATAGGGCAGTCTTTAATAATTTATGGATTCAAAAATATGGAAGATGGAGTTACAAGGTTGGGATGAGGATAGCGTCTGATCATGCTCCATTACTGGGAGGGTGTGTGTATCTTGTCCTAAGCCAAAAAATGTTCCACAAAAATTTCAGAGGATTTGGTTGGATCATCCAAACTTTATGGATGTAGTTTCAAGAAGTTGGTCTGAAAGTATTGAGGGAGATTCTGCTTTTATATTTCAAAGCAAATTAAAAAGGCTCAAAAAGGTGCTGGTAGATTGGAATTGGAGAGTTTTTGGTAATGTGAATGTGCAAATAAAAGAAGCAGGAAAGGAAGTACAAGATGCAATGGAAAAATCTGATGCTAATCCTCTAAATGAAGAGTCTGAACAAACTTGTTCAAGCTGAAAATAAATTAAATTCAAAAGAAGTACAATTAAGTACAATGTTGAAGTTAAAAGCCAGGACCAAATGGGTCAAAGAAGGTTCATCCAACACTAGCTTTTTTCATGCAAATTTCAAGGTAAGACAAGCCAGAAATTCAATTATTGAACTGGAGGATGAGAATAATGATATTGTCACAGATCAAAGCAAAATTGCAAAAATTTTCATTGAGTATTTTGAAGAAAAATTTAAATTTAAGGAGGTAGACATCTCAGATTCCTTACTTGAAGTCATCCCAAATACCATTACAAATGAAGACCAAGCAATGCTGGATGCAATACCTTCAGATGGAGAAATTTGAAACATTGTTTTTGAAATGGACCCTGACAGCTCACCTGGTCCAGATGGATTCTCGGGCAGTTTTTACAGAGCATGTTGGAAGGTAATTCAAGCTGATCTTGTAAGTGCAATACAATTCTGTTGGAAGAGGAGGTTCATTCCTAAAGGCTTAAACTCAAGTTTTCTAGTTTTATTACCAAAGATTGAAGGTGCAAGATCTCCTAAACATTTTAGACCAATTGGGTTAAGTAATGTCAGTTTCAAGATTATAACCAAAATAATTACAACTAGAATGTCAAGTCTTGTGCATAAACTCATATCTCCTCAACAAGCTGCATATATAAAAGGAAGAAACATACAAGATCAAATTGTTCTTGCTTGTGAAATGATCAATGAAATGAAGAAGAAGAGAAGAAGTGGAAATATTGGTCTAAGAATTTTATTTAAATCAGCAAAAGTCTCAGTAATGATAAATGGGGGTCCAAATGGTTTTTTCTCAGTTGGAAGAGGCTTGAGACAAGGTGATCCTTTGTCTCCAATTTTTTTGTGCTAATGGAAGATGTCTTGAGCAGAAATATTTCAAAATTGGTGTCTGAAGGCAAGATAACTCCAATGGTGGTAAGAAATGGCATTCATCCCTCACACATGTTTTATTGCTGATGATGTCTTCATTTTTTGTAATGGTGCAAAGAAAAGCTTACTCAATCTGATGAAACTTCTTGAAGAATATCAGAAAAGTTCAGGCCAAATGATAAATAAGAGCAAAAGCAAGTTATTTGTAGGTGGTACAACAACTGCAAGAATTATGAAAATCAAAGAGATTATGCAAATGGAAGTAAGTTCTTTACCTGATAAGTATTTAGGAGTTATCCTTCAAGCTGGCAAAGTTAAAATATCAACTATATGGCCAATGATAGAACTTATGCAAAAGAAGCTGGCAGTTTGGAAAGGTAAATTGTTATCATTCAGTGACATATTAGTTTTGATAAAATCAGTTCTAAGTAGCATTCCTATATACAGCACGTCAGTATACTTATGGCCAAAATCTGTAATCAAAATTTGTGAGAAGATAATCAGGAATTTTCTATGGTCTGGAGATACTAGGTAATTCAAAACCCTCTCATGGAAGAAGGTCTGTTCTCCTTACAATGAAGGTGGATTAGGTATCAAAAGATTGGAAGTGCTAAACAAGGCACTTTTAATGAAGCTGTTATGGAGAATAATTCGTTGTAATGAAGAGTGGGCTCTTTTCATTAAAGCAAAGTATCAGGATAAAAATGGATAATGGAAGAGTAATTGGCAACTATCTTCAATTTGGCCAGGATTAAAATGTGCCTGGAATCATTTAAAAGAAAATATAAGGTGGTGCATTGGAAATGGGCGGCAAGTTTCTATCTGGTTTGATTCTTGGATTGGTAAAGCTCCTTTGATTGAAGAAATTGGTAATTCTGAATTTCTAAATGCTAATATTCAAATGAAAGTGTCATGCTAATATTCAAATGAAAGTGTCAGATTTAATAATAGATGGCAAGTGGAATCTGTCTAATCAGTTTAAGCTCCTTCTCACTGGGTATACTCTTCCTGAAATTGGTACTGGAGAAAATTGCCTAATCTGGAAAGGTGATATGAAAGGCAAATTCACAACTTCTTCTGCCATTAATGTTATCAGAAATAAAGAACAACATTTTCATTGCTACAAGAAAATTTGGAATTCAAGTCTTCATCCTTCCATTGCATGCAACATTTGGAAATTGGTTCAAAAAATATATGTAGATGACACCACAATGATCAACAGAGGATTTGAGCTTGCTTCTAGATGTTGTATTTGTGTTTCAAACCAAGACAGTATGCAACATTTGGCATTTGCTGTGGGAATGCAGATTTAGTATAGACATTTGGAACTGGATTTGTTCTGTTTTCAATATGCAAATTCCAAAATCTTATGAACATGTGTGGAGGAATGCAAAAGGCAAGAGTCCATTCATAAAAGAATGCTGGAATGTTACAGCTTGTACTATCCTGAAAGAGTTATGGTTCCAGAAAAACAGCATGTTGTTTGAGCAGGTTAAGCCAAACATTCTGAGATTTAAAAGCAAGATTAAAAAGACAGTATTAGAAAGTGGGTGCAGAATGAACAGTCATAAGTGGAGCACTGATACTGATTAAAAAGTAATTCTATTCTTTGCACTGGAATCAAGAAATCTCAAATATCAAGACATCAAACCTTGCTACTGGACACCTCCAAGCACTGGAATTATCATGTTTTGCTGTGATGGTATTTCAACTGGAAATCCAGGAGTTGCTGGTTTAGGAGTAGTTGTAAGACATCATTCATGTCAAGTTTTGGGTGTGCTGGCTGGAGGAGTTGGAACTGCAACAAACTATATAGCAAACGCATATGCCATCATATGTGCAGTGGAGTTAGCTGTTGAATGGAAGATCTCTGATATCATAATCAATTCAGACTCTCAAACTGTGTTGCAGGAATTTGAAGAAAACAGATTGCCATGGATGATTAAAATGAGATGGATCAAAGCAAGTGCTCAGATTTATTCCATTCAGTTTATACATAGTTTCAAGGAAACTAATTTTTCTGCAAATGCTGCTGCAAAAAAAGGAGCTATTCTTGGTGCAGGTCAAAGAAAGTGGTATTCTGGAAGACCAGGTTTCCTTGCAAGAATTGAACAGCCTAATATTACATATTACAGAATGTGTTAGATTGATTTTCAAGCCTATATAGTTGGCTTCTTTTAATTTTTTCAAATGCTCTTGTAATTCTTAACAATCTTTTCTCTTATTAATAAAATTTGTGATTTAGAAAAAAAAAAAACATCTAATTAACAATCTGCTGTTCATTGATTTGTTTGCTGCCTATCTAACAGCTACGCACTAGTATATTACCGGGCTATAAATAATACCCACATGATACAACTTGCGTCAATAGCAATAGCTTCACAGTTAAAGACTGAGAAAACATAAAGAACACGGCTTAAGGTCTACAAGTTACAACTGTGAAGACAGTACAAGTTTGAGAGAGATCCCATCTCAACACACCTCCAATATCATCATAATCTTGTTCATAATCACCTTAAATCAGAGCTCATCCCTGGGAAAAATATCCTAGTTGTGAACACAAATCAACTCTATCTTGTACCCTGTTCCGACTTTCCCTAACACCTGTATCCATGTAATATCTACTGTCCCTCGATGGAAGGTATTGACCACTGAAGTAGACTACAACACTACTCTACATAATACAATTATAAATGCTTACTAAATACTAACCATCTTTATATCATTTCCCGTCATTTTACAATCCCAAATACAAATCTCTGTGCATCCTCTCATATGTAACAATGCAGTATCCTCTCCAAGGTTGTAGTTTGAACTAAAACAAGCTCACAGTCAGCTACAAAAGATTGTTACGAGACAGATAGGGTGATAACTAGAATAGAAAATGTCACTATCACCAAAAGAACGCCATTCCTTGAAAATTATTCCCTCTAGTATTTTTGATCAGCATTTCCTCTACCTTACAAATGTGGTGCGTTTTCTACTCAATGTCAAGTAATTAAGAACTAAACACTAGATGCTGAACTAACCATATCACTGATGAAACACTCCGTTTTCTACTCAATGTCAAGTAATTAAGAACTAAACATTAGATGCTGAACTAACCATATCACTGATGAAACACTACGAGAAACATTATCAATAACATCATAAGAAGCTACAAAATTATACTAGAGGAACTAACTAACATTTATAACAAATTCAGCAAGCAATTTTAAAAAAAAAAAAAAACTAACCTAGTTTTATCATTCAAAAACTGCCCTTACCAGATACTAAACGCCATGTCTTGTTCTGCAATCACTTCTAGTCCTCTACAACTTCTTCGTTGTCATGGTATCTTGAAAATACTTAGCATAAGGATGTCCTTTCGGAACAAGTCTTCTATAAATACTAAACTGTTTTTCAGCTTCCTCAGGCTTCTTCAACATTGAATAAATAATACCTTGACAAAGATAAGGTCTGAAATCTCTTGGTTCTTCCTTAACAAGTTGTTGATAAATTTTCAAAGCATCTGTATATTTACCTTCAAGAACTCTGACTTGTGCAACCAACAATTTAAAATCTCTTACATCTTGTTTTCTCTTTCCTTTCTTACAGATCTCCATAGCCTTTTCAATCCTTTTCAATACATTATCTAGTTCACCTGATTCTGACTCAGATGCAGCCATTACTAATCCATGATAAGCTTCAACATCTAAAGGGTTTCTAGAAATGACCTCTTCAAACCCTAACTTGGCCAATTCTGTATCTCCACTATAACTCAAAAGATGAGATTTCATTAGTGGCCATTCCTTTTCAGTTGGTTCAGCTCCAAGCAAACGATCGATAATTGAAATCGCTTCTTCCACTTTTCCAGCTTTGATTTTAATTTCCATTACTGCTTTTAAGGCTTTAACATCATCTGGGTTTGAATCTAAATACTCGTCCAACACTCTTTCTTTCTCTTCATCAGTTTCTTCTGTAATACTTTCCTTGTCTACCGTGGGTGTAGAAACAGGAGCAGCAATGGAGGGTTTTTGCATGCGATTGAAGAAAAGAGCAGTAGCAGTAATGGCTACGCAGGTAGTTTTGAGAAAAGAAGAGAGTGGTTTTAGGGTTTCAAATTGTGGTTGTTTTTTCTTGTTAGGGTTTTGATGAAATTGGATAGATGACGTTTTGGCAGAGGTTTTTGAGAAGGAGATTGTTGAAATGGATTTTGGAAATGGTATTATATTAGTCTTTGATGATAGATTCAGCAATCGATGATTGTGTTTGATTCCTGCAACAGACTCCATTTTTCTTTCACTGTTTCTCTTGAAAATTCACAAGAGACTAGCTAGGTAGGTCTGTCTAGCGGGCTTGGATTTTGGGTGAAACCCAAAATTATTATACGGACCGAGAATAGTTCAGACCGAATCAACAAGGATATACCGAGGATCCGAATCTAAGGTGTATTGGATTATGATTTATTATATAGATAGTAGAACCTCTCTTTGCCTACGGGTTGTGCAAATTGTTCAGCCGTCGTAAAAACTATGTCCTATATTTGAGAGTTAACATTGTCTCCCATCCAAATCCGGTACTTGTTACTGGAAAATGGGTTTGGGTTCTTGGATAGTAGGACCTCTCTATATTAATATTTTTGGGTATCCACAAAATTATTAATATAGAGAGGTACCCATATAATATGTAAAAATTTAAGTTCAATGTATGCGCAATGTATTTGTAGTTGTATTTAGACGATATATATATATATTTTTATAGATATAATATATATATAAGTGCATGTATATATTTTGGAGTTTGTAGTTCCAAGAAGCTTCAAACATGCTGGACAAGTTAAAAATATTTTGGTTTCAACGAGAAGGTGGCTATGCTGATGATATATGACGCATCCATAAGTTAAAAGATGATGTAGTAATTTAAAAAATTAATTCTTTTTCTCAGACAACTATAGATAAGTATTTTGTTTAAGCATAAATTTAATGTAACTAGATATATATTTTTTTATTATAGTACTAGAAACAACTCGTGTCGTAACGACACTGCTTTAGTATGATATCTGACTGGTTCTGGACTTAAAATTAAATCGTGTTCCTTTGCAAGATAGTTTTCTATTTTGTTTTAAACGAAAATAATGTCTATAAGTACACTGTAAAATTATTCATATACATATCCAAAAACGAACACAAAATCATTTAAGTAATAGTGTGTATACATATCTCACCTATGAGTTATGAATAAAAATAAACAAACAAATCTCATTTCTCATTAGATAATGCCATCACTAAATCTAATTAATGCATGTATGATATATTATGATTTCATTTAATGTTTCTTTAAATATCTTGAGTTAAGAGGTGATGCAATAATTAAAGATTAATAAATTTTGATTTATAATGGGAGGGGTTACAGAAACGACGACCGTCGGATGTCTTTCGCTGGGATGAGACTGGGATGGTCGGATGCAACGTTTGTCTCTCAAAATGTTATCCGACGGTCCAAGCTCAAAAACCCATTCTGTTTTTTTTTCTTGTAAGACTACCAAGAGCTGAGCGTGGGAAACTTGGGGGAACCGTAATCTTTCTCAAACTAAATTTGAAGCTTTGATCGGTATTATTAACATCAACTGGATCGGTTTCTTGTTAAATGGTGATTAGGGTGTCCACATGGATGTACACTAACATATATACAACATAAAGTATTTTTTTGGTGATTAAGATATCCAATGTAAGTGTGTACAGTGGGCTCTGCACCCGTTTTCATTTATGGTAATTGAGATAAGCATCCATTCATAGTTGTTGCAAATAATACCAACAAACTTGAAAACCTAATGTCCCAATAGGGAACACGTGAAAATTCCATGTTTGAATAAAAGTAACTTGTCGGTTGCATTCCAAATTACAAATGCAGTTCAGTCATCATTTAAATAGATTGTCATTTTGTGCTGAAAATAAAAATTTAGTAAATTTTTTTCGAAATTCAAAAAGTTGAATCTGAGTTAGGAAACCTTCTTTCATATCCTTAAAAAGTGTAATATCTACATTAATTTTTGGAGCCGCTGACAGTTTTAAAATACGAACATTGACTTTGTGCTTGTATCAATGTATAATTGGCATGGTTATACATTAGTGATACTCGAACCCATGGTAAAAAAGTTTAGTCGGTTGGGTTAATATAATTTACAGCCAGTCATTTTACGACCATTAAACGTCATCATTCCCTACAATATTCTAGGTTTGAGAGACGTCATATCGTAATATGAAACCTCTGGATAAAGAATGATAACTATACATTTATGGTTTAAACTAACATATGAAAAACGCCCATCTTACAGCGTCACAAAAAAATAAAAATAAATAAAATGTAAACATTAAACCCTATAGCATTCCCTTGGATATTAGTGATACGAAGTGTCCTTGAATCTTTCTTAGCAGTGAAAAATGACGCGCGTGATGATATTGCATATATCATATGCCAAATATGCTTTTCCTTGAAAATTAATAATACAATCTTATTGTCTTAACCAAATAGTGAAAGGCTCGCATTAAATAAAATTGCATATCCAAACAAAATAAATTTCCCCCTCTAATACGATATATGTATAAGAGAGTTGCTCTGTATCAGCATATGCGTTTGAGACCTAGAAGTAAATCAGAGACCCAATATGAATGGTGTGAAAACTTGTAAATGGAACTGATATTACACATTGACCTAAAACATCCATAATTTTATAATTTGCTAGCCTAAAATTAGCATGACAATACAATTGAATATTAAAATATTTTTTATATCAACTTCTATAAAGTGTAAGATATTTGTACCGACTTTGTTAGTTGGTATCTTCAATGAAATAAAAGAAGCTCAAGAATTAGATGATATCCACATAGTAAAAGATAGGTAATGGATCAAGTATTAGTCATGGTATCTTTAGATGCAAAATGTAGATGGGTTCCTATGCACTAAGCTCTCTTAAACCAAGATAATCTTTAAAAAACTCGATAATTTAGTCATCGCAATCACATACGTGCATATGAACTACATCTTCTAGCAAAAATTAGACTTGTACCTTTCTCGAATACCAAAACTTCTTCACTTGAATCAATGATAAAATGCATGCAATAAAAAATTGTGTAGTCCAGACACACAGATATAGTGACGCATCCCACAGAAAAAAAATTGTATTATTGCATTGATCCCTAAACCTCTTTCTTCATTGCTTAAAAACAATCTCCTGAAATCATAAAATGAAAGATTATAGGTGAGTTTCAATAAGCCAGTTATGCGTTGCTTGTTTTGAGGCTTCTTAAATTTTAGTATTAGCAAGATAGTTGACTATGTATAAAGAATTTAAGATGATCTTCTAAGAGAATAACTATTTTTAGATGTCACTGCATATAACTATTATTTGGTTATGTGTGAAGATTTTAACATAAACAAATACTCACTTTGTAAACCATCAAAAGGTTATAAATATGAAGAAATGTAATTTCAAGTTTCACATGATACAAAAAATTTGAAAAATAACATACATACATAATCAAGAAACTTTAATCCATTTTGTTCTTATGTACACGACCATAATCCAACAAAGAGTATGAACTCTCTAACAACTGTAGCAATATAGTTAAAAAAATGTTATTTACCGACCCAAGTTATGTGCATAACAATGGAACCATCGTTTTCTTCGTCATTTATTTTCATTCCATGTAAATCCTCTGATTTTCGCCCGAAGAAGTTAAAGTCTAATTGGAAAATTCCCTGTCCATAGAAAAATAAAAAATTTAGTGTAAAAAAATATAAATTAAATGGTATGGTATTAAAAAGAACCTAACATAAGAATAGAATGAATAGATGGCAATCATATCTGATCAGTATCTTTTGACTGCAAATGAAAAAACAAAATCGAGATAAATCGAGATAACAAAATACAATATTAATGAAAAGTAACAAAGAGAAATTAAACTGCATAAATGACACAAATATTAGGCGCGAGGCACCATGAATCCGTTGATGTTAAACAAAAAACTAAAGAGAAAAGCTAACAAAAATTATCTCAATCAAGCAAAGCAACAGAGAATCATACCTTGAGAATAGAGTTGTGCAAAGGATGAAAAGCTAATAAAAATTAACAAAAATTAAAGAGAAAAGCTAACATAAGAATAAAATAAATAGATAGCAATCATATTTGATCAGTATCTTTTGACTGCAAATGAGAAAACAAAATCGGAGATAACAAAATACAATATTAATGAAAAGTAACAAAGAGAAATTAAACTGCATAAATGACACAAATATTAGGCGCGAGGCACCATGAATCCATTGATGTTAAACAAAAAATTAAAGAGAAAAGCTAACAAAAATTATCTCAATCAAGCACAGCAACAGAGAATCATACCTTGAGAATAGAGTTGTGCAAAGGATGAAAAGCTAACAAAAATTAAAGAGAAAAGCTAACAGAAATTATCTCAATCAACCAAAACAACAGAGAATCATACCTTGAGAATAGACTTGTGCAAAGGATGAATACAATTGTTAAATTAGGATAAAAGAAATACGTTGACATTAAATGTGAGGAATAACTCCAAAATAAATGACATTCAAAATCTAAACTCATTGTCTTAAGTAAAATTAATTTAGAATAAAAGAAACGGTTTGACATTAAATGGGAGGAATAACTCCCAAATAAATGACATTAAAAATCTAAATTCATTGTTTTATGCATGAATAATTTAAGATAAACAAATACTCACTTTGTAAACCATCAAAAGGTTATAAATATGAAGAAATGTAATTTCAAGTTTCACATGATACAAAAAATTTGAAGAATAACATCCATATATAATCAAGAAACTTTAATCCATTTGATACGAACATGTACACGACTCTAATCCAACAAAGAGTATGAACTCTCTAACGGCAGTAGCAATACAATTAAAAAATGTTATTTATCGACCCAAGTTAAGTGCATAACAATGAAACCATCGTTTTCGTCGTCATTTATTTTCACTCCATGTAAATCCTCTGATTTGGCCCGAAGAAGTCAAAGTCTAATTGGAATAAAAATTAAAGAGAAATGCTAACATAAATTATCTCAATCAACCAAAACAAAAAAGAATCATACCTTGAGAATAGAGTTGTGCAAAGGATGAATAGAGTTGTTAATTTAGAATAAAAGAAACGGATTGACATTAAATGGAAGGAATAACTCCCAAATAAATGACATTAAAAATCTAAATTCATTGTCTTAAGTTAAATTAATACGTGAATTAATCTGGACCCTTCTTTATATGCCTAAAATGTGGATTAATATGTAGCTCAATCTGGACCATCTATATTATAAGGGACAATGGTGTTTTTCTCCATGGACGGAGATCTATAGTTTGGATACATAAAAGATGGCCCAGATTGAGTTACATATTTAAGTTATTCAATTACATTTCTGGCATATAAAGAATGGTCCAGATTGAGATAAATATTTAAGATTTTCAATCCACATTTTAGGCATATAAAGAATGGTCCAGATTAATTCACATATTAATTTTACTTAGACAATAAATTTATATTTTTAATGTCATTTATTTGAGAGTTATTCCTCCCATTTAATGTCAAACCGTTTCTTTTATTCTTAATTAACAACTCTGTTCATCCTTTGCACAACTGTATTCTCAAGGTATGATTCTCTTTTGTTTTGGTTGATTGAGATAATTTTTGTTAGCTTTTCTCTTTAATTTTTGTTAATTTTTGTTAGCTTTTCATCCTTTGCACAACTCTATGTCCAGGGTATGATTATCTTTTATTTTGCTTGATTGAGATAATTTTTGTTAGCTTGATTAAGATAATTTTTGTTAGCTTTTCTCTTTAATTTTTTGTTTAACATTAATGGATTCATGGTGCCTCGCCCCTAATATTTGTGTCATTTATGCAGTTTAATTTCTCTAGATAATTTTTGTTATCTTTTCATCCTTTGCACAACTCTATTCTCAAGGTATGACTCTCTGTTGTTTTGCTTGATTGAGATAATTTTTGTTATCTTTTCTTTTTAATTTTTTGTTTAACATCAATGGATTAAGGGTGCCTCGCGCCTAATATTTGTGTCATTTATGCAGTTTAATTTCTTTGTTACTTTTCATTGAGATATTTTGTTATCTCGATTTTTAATTTCTCTTTTTTTCTTTCTCATTTGCAGTCAAAAGATACTGATCAGATATGATTGCTATCTATTCATGTTTATTCTTATGTTAGGTTCTTTTTAATACCATGTCATTTAATTAATATTTTTTTACACTAAATTTTTTTTATTTTTCTCTGGACAGGAAATTGTTTAATTATACTTTGACTTCTTTGGGTCAAAATCAGAGGATTTACATGGAGTGAAAATAAATGACGAAGAAAACGATGGTTCCATTGTTATGCACTTAACTTGGGTCGGTAAATAGCATTTTTTAACTGTATTACTACTGCTGTTAGAGAGTTCATACTCTTTGTTGGATTAGAGTCGTGTACATGTTCGTATCAAATGGATTAAAGTTTCTTGATTATGTGTGTATGTTATTCTTCAAATTTTTTGTATCATGTGAAACTTGAAATTACATTTCTTCATATTTATAACCTTTTGATGGTTTACAAAGTGAGTATTTTCTTATCTTAAATTCTTCATGCATAGTCAAATAATGGTTATATGCAGTTGACATCTAAAAATAGGTAAAAGATCATCTTAAATTCTTTATACATAGTCAACCATCTTGCTAATACTGAAATTTAAAAAACCTCAAAACAAGCAACGCGGAACTGGCTTATTGAAACTCACCAATAATCTTTCATTTTCTGATTTCAAGAGATTATTTTTAAGCAATGAAGAAAGCGGTTTAGGGAGCAATACAATAATACAATTTGGGATGCGTCACTATATCTATACGTGTCGGGACTACACAAATTTTCATTGCATGCATTTTATCATTGATACAAATGAAGAAGTTATGGTGTTCCACAAAGGTACAAGTCTAATTTTTGCTAGAAGATGTGGTTCATATGCACATATGTGATTGCGATGATTAAATGTCGAGTTTTTTAAAGATTATCTTGGTTTAAGAGAGCTTAGTGCATATGAACTCATCTACATTTTTCATCTAAAGATACCATGACTAATACTTGATCCATTACCTATCTTTTACTATGTGGATATCATTTAATACTTGAGCTTCTTTTATTTCATTGAAGATACCAAGTAACCAAAGTCGGTACAAATATCTTACACTTTATAGAAGTTGATTTAAAAAATATTAGTATTCAATTATATTTTAATATTCATTTTATGCTAGCAAATTGTAAAATTATGGATGTTTTATGCCTCTTATGTACTCTTAGGTTAAGGTGTAATATCAATTCCATTTGCAAGTTTTCATACCATTCATATTTATAATGGGTCTCTTATTTACTTCTAGGTCTCAAACGCATATGCTGATGAAGAGCAACTCTCTTATACATGTATCATATTAGAGGGGGAAATTTCTTTTGTTTGGATATGCAATTTTATTTAATGCGAGTCTTTCACTACTTAGTTAAGACAATGAGATTGTATTATTAATTTGCAAGGAAAAACATATTTGGCATATGATATATGCAATATCATCACGCGCGTCATTTTTCACCGTTAAGAAAGATTCAAGGACGCTTCATATCACTAATATCCAAGAGAATGTTGTAGGATTTAATGTTTTACATTATTTTTATTTTTTTTGTGACGCCGTAAGCTGAGCGTTTTTCATATGTTAGTTTAAACCATAAATGTATAGTTATCATTCTTTATCAAGAAGTTTCGTATTACAGTATAACGTTTCTCAAACCTAGAATATTGTAGGGAATGATAACGTTTATTGTCTGTAAAATGACTGCCGTAAATTATATTATCCCAACCGATTATTTATTCTTTTACCATGAGTTCAAGTATGATTAATGTGTAACCATGCCAATTATACATTGATACAAGAAAAAAGTCAATATTCGTATTTTAAAACTGTTAGTGGTTCCAAAAATTAATGTAGATATAACACTTTTTAAAGATATGAAAGAGGATTCGCAACTCAGATTCAACTTTTTGAATTTTGAAAAAAAAAATTACTAATTTTTTAGCATAAAATGACAATCTATTTAAATGATGACTGGACTGTATTTGTAATTTAGAATGCAATCGATAAACTACTTTTATTCAAACCTGGAATTTCTACGTGCTTCCTCTTGGGACATTAGGTTTTCAAGTTTGTTGGTATTATTTGCAACAACTATGAATGAATGGTCATCTCAATTACTATAAATGAAAACGGGTGCAGATCCCAATGTACACACTTAAGTTGGATATCTTAATCACCAAAAAAATACTTTCTGCTGTATATATGTCAGTGTACATCCATGTGGACATCCTAATCACCATTTAACAAGAAACCGATCTGGTCGACGTTAATAGTATCGATCAAGGCTTCAAATTCAGTTTGAGAAAGATTACAGTTCTCCCAGGATTCCCACGCTCAACTCTTGGTAGTCTCACAAGAAAAAAAATCTAACCAACACAAAAATAATTCATAGCCCCGTGCCGTTACGGCACGGGTCATATCCTAGTTCTTTATATGCCAAAAATGTAATTGAATAATTTAAATATGTATCTCAATGTGGACCATCTTTTATGTGTCCAAACTGTAGATCTCCGTCCAAAGGGAAAAACACCGTTGTCCCTTATAATATAGATTATTACTATTTGGAGGTAAATTCTTTAAGGCGGAATTGGAAAAAATTATTAATAGTATTAAACTGGAGAGGTTATTACTATTTTTAACTGGCCCAAGTTGGACCATAAATTTTTATTAATATGTAGAGGTTATCAATATATGGAGGTTCTACTGTGTTTAACAATCCTACTCCTAGGTATTCCATTAGGATATATAAGGAATCATTAAATATCCATGGTATTGATTTAAGATTATTTTATATTCCTCAAATATCCTAGGTATTCAATTTATTTAAGATTTTTTAGGATAGTTAAGGGACAAGATATATATGGATACTTACGGGCAAAATATGTAATATGTTATTATCTCATATCAATCTTAGCCCAAACCACAAGAGTTTCATGGATTCTTATGGACAATTTTTTTTATCACAACATGCTATGTTTTTCCACCATCACCACTATAAACCACCACCACACACCACCAACCAACACCAGCACAACCACCGCCACCACCATCACTGACCATCGCCGCCACCACCAACCATCACTGCCACCACCACACCGCCCAACACTACCTAAACTTCTTTTTTTAAGGAAATCATGATGACCAGCATAATTATAACTATTTCTAAGGAAATCCATTATAATCCATAATTATATATCTATAAGAATCTTAAAGATTCTTTAAGAAACATTATATAAAATCTACTAGATTCTGGTAAAATCAGCATCTAATTTTATCTAGATAAATCCTGATCCAATACACCCCTATAAAACAACAATTAATGATTGACTGGATAGTAACCCGTGCTTCACACCGGGTTTACGTGTAATATTAGAAAGTGCGCTTTAGATATGCTTGTTTCCCTATATTCTCCATAAAATTTATCACAAATGAGATCGTAAATAATCTACAAACAATAGATTAGATTCAAAACTATATCATGTATAAATAATATTTTAGATGTTACAGTACTTTACGGAAGAAGTTAAAGGATTCGTTTTTTTGTATACATCTGAAATAAAGTATACTCTTGCAAATGCAAGTATGTTACACTTGGTTGAGCTTCATTACAATTTTTTTTCCAGTATAGATGCTGAAATATTCCTATCCTATCGATCGAATTGGACTTCATCCTCAGCGCAAACTATTTTGAACTTGAAGTTTCTTTTATTTGAATGTTGTTGGAACAAAATGTAGATGCATCCATTTTTAACGATAATATACAATATATCAGCTAACGAAGCGATGCCAACATTAGCTACTGATTTAGTGATTTTGCCTCATGTTGCACTTGTTTTAACACTAACTGAAAACTGCGTTTTCCTTTTCAAAGATTTAAATTTCAATAAGAGTAACTTTAGAAGTTGAATCCATAGAAAATCAATTCATGAGGTCTATTAAACTTTTATTGTCTCCAACATCATTGACATAGTCAGTGGTATAGTTTCCCTCCAATTTACTAAATAAAATTACCATATAACATCATAAACACATGCATGTTACAGTTCACCCATGAGACTAATGGTTTTTATTCTTCAATGTGCTTTGCGAAATAGTCCTGGGGACAATAAATAAGGAAAAATGTAAAAGCTTGCAACTGGTAGTAGGGGAAATGCCAAGATATTTGTTGACAAATAGTTGTAGGCATGCAAACCTACTACAAAGATCGGAAGTATGTAGGTTAAATCTGACTTTACAAAGCTCGAAATTATCTAGGTGAAATCTGACATTCCAGTGACTTCAGTTTTGTTACGGATTGAAGGACATAGATATAGACAAGAAAACATTAACGTTGAGATTCAAAACAAAAGCATGGTCGCATAAGTCCCATAATAGCTTTTCTAAGTACGAAGTATCCATTATGTTGTAGCATTATCTTGTACCAGCGAAGAAAAATTCTAATAAGATTAAAGCAAAATTGCAACTAAGCATAAATCCCTTCCAGAGAACATGGACATACGTATACGAACTTATTTTTAAGAGATTAATGCAATATACAAACTCATTTTTTAACCTCTTCATTAGCACCTTTCTTAATGGCTGGCGTAATATTTAGATGTTCATGAAAGAAAAAGGAAAAGGAAAAAAAATTTAATTACCTCTAATGTCAATCTCAAGTCTCAACTACATCACAACTCAAGCAACGGAAAAGAATTTGGAGCCCTGAAAATTCCGAACTCTAGGGGCTATGTCTCTCCCATTCACTTTTCTGAACATTCTAAATAGTAAATGAAGAAAAATTAAAGGACAACCATGTTACCAATGGTATCAAGATCAAAATCAAAGTGGGTAGTGAACTTACTTGCTTTTGCAGTCAACGCCCAACAGTTTAAGAAGCATGTCCCTCCAGTAGTATCTGCCAATGAATACAAAGACAAAATCGAGGACAAATAAATGACTAAAGAAATTTACTTTTCATCATGAAAGGAAAAGGAATGAAATGACTCATGTATAGAATTTCTAGCCGAAACCCTAAAAAGTTGGCAATTGTACATGAAATTTGGCTCTATGTATTGATTTGCACAAAATATTAATAAACATGAATACGTAGCAGATTCATAGCAATCCTTGTGTAAACATTTATAAACTCTGGCGTTATTGATGCCTAGCAATTTTTAAATACTGTTGCAAATAACAATTTTGGAGACAAATGGTATGAAAACAAATATGTCTAGTTGCTCAAGAAAAAGCCATGAAGCTTACTAAGTTACCAACCAATTAAACATCTGTTTCCTTCTTGATATGATCAAATTCAGAAAGAGGCGCCAGAATAGATTGCAGCTTTATTTTACCCGTTGTCTTATATATTGTGTAATTAACTCACCAAAACCGCAAAATCAGAAATACATTAAAAAAATCAAATCATTCCCAAATTCTTTTTTCTTTTCAGAAAACGAACCTGATGATATTCCATTAGTTTCCGTTCGTCTTCACTCGATTCTTTAAAAAGAACCTGATTAATAACAATAATCAAACATGAATTACATAGATAAATCAAACCTAATGGCACACAAAATTAACAAAATAGAAAAACATGATCGACCAAAACAATAATGATTTTCGGTGTAAATTTTTGATTGGGTAGTAACTTCATAGGAAAGGTAAAACGTTAATGATAGTGGGGTAGTTGTTTTGTTTTGCAGTAAGAGGCGAAGAACAACATAATAAGTGGGCACTTCGTAGTGGGAAGTTGGAAGGCAGGAAGTGGGATAGTTGTTCGACGGGTTTTTGTTACCCATGAATGAAAAGTGGAGAAAGGGTGAAACCTTTTTGTTAACTGATATAGGGCCAGGATCAATGAGAGAGCTCTATTCCCTAATACTCTCCCCATAACAATACATCAGCAAAAAGTGAGGCCAGAATGAACGAGAATCGAGTATTTAGATTCAATTATCATATTGTTAGAAAAATTAGATAAATTAGATTATCATATTGTTACATTGATTAGAGTAGATTCCACTACGTACTATTCAGGTCAGGTATTGTGAAGCTAAATATTACTACCTCTATTTTTGGAATAAAAATACTGCAATTACTTTTTTATTTTAACCTATTTTTAGGATAAAACGAAAAAGTGAAAGTATTACGGAAAGAGTATTTATCATGGCTAATGCTTTTTTCCCATGGCAATGGCCATATAAGTTGTCCCACTGCAGCAAGATACTGTACTACTGTGATAAGTGTGAATTATCCCTATGTGGCATCCTTTGGTTGGTCCATTCTTTAAAACAGACCCCCTATTTTTCCTGGTGCGGTAGGATGGGAGGAGATCAACTGTGGATGAAGATGTCACATAGGGGTGTATCTATGTATAGTAAAAAAGCGGGGTATACGTAGCACTTTCGGAATTACATTGGTGATTGTAGAGTCGCTCTTTGTTTGTATCCAGTATCTTCGAGGTTTAAAGTGATGTGACGCTGATGCTGTCCCCTCACTAACACAAGAAATTCACTTTATAATTGGGCCAGCATATGTAACAATGCCATTTTGGGGATCTCGTTAAGCCCACAACAGGTACCAGCCTAGAAACACTAGAACTTCTTTCACGTCAGCATGGTTGGTTGTGAAAGAATACCAGTTAAATTTCACCATTGGATATTTCGGTTTCGGAATATATATATATATGCTTCCGCTGATTAGTAGCCGAGGCGAAGCCACAACATGAAAGTAGTAGCTCCCCTTCTTGTTTTCTTTGCTCCGCCAAAGGAAACTCATCCCCAAGAAGTTACAGCCAGAGCAAGAAAAGATGGCAAGGTTATAGTCAACTATAGTATCAACAAGCATACAAATGCAATTTGTCAAACAATACATCATTACATGGACTGGACGGTGGTGGTGGCGACTGAGAATGGGCGAAATTTGATGACAAACCAAAAATAGAGACGTTAGCATCCCTCTCTTTAGACAAGAAAGAAAATAGACAAGTTGCTAGAGACCCTATCGTGAACCGTGGGATCAGGACATTTCTCCCCATCAGTACCTGTTCATCTTTTGTTCTAAAAACTTCCATTAATTACTACTTGTTGAGAAAAAATCCATCACTTCCATTGAGTAATTGGGGCTCACTTTCATATATATTAATTTAAAGGAGGAACTTCAGCTAAATACTACAACATAATCATATGTGCAATATTATTAATAAGAGCAGAGCAAAAGAAGAAGAAACAAATAGTAACAATTGAAATACAAATTCAAATAATCAGATGAGCAACAAAAAAGACCAGAAGCCTTGCCGCGTTCGTTCGCACACGTGTCCATCTCTCTCGATGTCTTTCCGACTGTACATATCAGTAGCAGGTTCAGAAGTCCAAATGAACATACAATAAATTTTGTCACGCTTTTCAATTACTTACTCATCATCGATGATCCTGATCGTGACCGCATCCAAACATATCAAAGGAGAGAAAGGTTTAGACCCCACTTGATAGAGAAGCAGTATTTCCCTCGATTCAAATCTTCATCAAAGAGTAGTACGTAGTACATCTTATATTTGATGTCAATATACATCAGATTCCGACACAAACATGGTACACACAACTTGGACTATTATTTGTTTCTTCCCTTGTTCTTTTGCTCTACTTTTTATTTTTACTATGTCTCTTTTATTCTTCTGCCCGCAATCTTAAATTGCATGGTTGGATATTATGCAGATAGAACCAGATAACATAAGAGATAACTAAGCTAAAGGGTACTGTAAGCGTGATGAGCATCAAAGAGAGGTAAAGAGAGGATGATTATGGAATAAGGATTACTTAATCATGTTCGTCTCGGTCATTTTCGTCTTGGGATCCTACGGATGACCGACAGCCGGGTGAAGTAGCAGATGACTCCGAGAGCATTTTTTGGATCTTCTCGGTAGTTTCTGATTCAGACATTCGGTCTCCTCTGTTTCTAGCATAGGCCTCAAAGAAGTCCTTGTTTTCTTTCTCCAGTTCCTTCCAAACTGTATATGCCAGTAAGTTATTATTGCATGTAACAAGAACATTTTAAGAAAATACAAAGAGATAACATGGCCAGGTAAAGAAGTATGTTGTTTTACATTACTTTCTAGAGAGATGACATGTATATATAATATAAAGAGAAAAAGCGAGAGTGAGAAGCATGCAGGCAGGCAGGGAGATAGTACCAGTGGAAGTGATGACAGGTTTGATATTTGCATGCTTAGAGAGAGCTTCCATGCACTCTTCCTTTGTCATGTGGAACAGTAGACACTTCTCAATCAAGTGTTGCACCTACAAAACATCATTATCATGTAAGGTTACTATTAAAACAATATCATCATCATTACTCTACAAAAGCTATTTTTCGAAAACACTTATCAGTCAACTAGAAGAAAACAGACAGACATCAGTAATGATACATGCAAAAATTTCTTCACCGTGTATCTTCTATATCTCTTCTGGCAGGGTGAAAAGTTAGGCACGTACCATGTGGATGTACGAAGCAGAAGAAGAGTCCCCCATGATCTGATCCGGCTAAAACACTATTTTCGCTCTTATTCGTTTCTCTAACTGTATAGATATGTAATGAATCTAATGATCGTTACAAAGACACTGAAAATTTGATTACATGGAAAGGTGTGGTTCAAGTATACAAAAAAGAAAGCTTCTCTGGATGACAATATATGGAAGAATGATCTCAGGTAGTAGGGTGAGAAGAATTCTGTTTTTGGTTTGTATATATGTATCAGAATTTTGAGTTTGAGGGGTGGGGGATGACGTGGGACCAATAGTCCCACGTGGGAGATAGATGATCATTGGTGGAGAAAGGATTACAAAGATTTGTTCTTTGAATAAAATTGTCAATCCCTCTTAAAGAGGTGACACCCTTCACGTGACACGTGGGTCCTCCCAATTTCCAATCCTCGAATTTTAGGCTCTGATTCAGGTTCAGCAGTAAGCAGTCAGCAGATTCAGCACCATGCACAGTGCTGCTCACAATTCCAGCAAAGCCCCCCACAGTATTTTCAAACAAGTGTCTGTGGGGACCCACTTAACTTACCCTTCAAAGAAATTCACTCAACGGTTCTCCCAGATGCCGTATCCTTTCTCTATGAATCAATCCTTTCTTGCCATCTCAGCTCATTACCTCATCTCTTCAATATCCTTGGCCCTAACTGGTCATTCACTTGTAACTTCCAAACCTTGATCATACAGAGTAATAACATGTTATGCGCTTAATAATTTGTCCTCCTCTTCTTGTTCTCCTCTCGTTCTTGATAAGTTCTCTTCTTATCTTTTCTGTCTTGTGTTACTACATTGCGAGCTAAAACTATTCTTGAAGAAAATCTTCCTTCTCTTATCTACAGACAGAAACAAGAACAATATTATTACAAATAAATAATAATAACAATATTAGACTATTTGCAAGACCCACAATGATTTCATCAAAAAAAAAAAAAAGACCCACTATGATATGATCTGCCTAAAAGTGGTGATGTTAGAGTAATTACCAGTACCTTTCTTCTTGAAAGCAGCCCGTTGCGTTTACTGTAAAACCAGCATCAACTGAGACGACACCCATGGGTAAAAAGAAAATAACAGCAAAGAGGACAATCTTAACAGTAATATTCATAAAAGAAAAATAGCATGGAATCTTTCCAAGAAAAATAAAAATAAAAAAGGAAAGAAGAAGAAAGATTAAATTGTCTATCTAAAATATCATCATCAAAAACCTGATATGACTGCCAGCTAAGCTCGTAAAATCTGCCGTTTAAATCTCTAACACCCACTTGTATTCTTGTAGATTATAGATAGGAATCTCAATCACAAATGATATCAAAAGAAAATTCAATATCAATAGAGAGAAGACAAGGAGAAGAGGAAGTTTGATACTGAAAATAAATATAGGAAAAGAGAATGTATATATAAAAAGCCTTCAATAATTTGGTAACAGAGACCCTCTTTAATTGCAATCTTGTGCATACAAACACAAAATGCCGTTGTCATGTTCTAAGGATACGACGATTTGTCTTTTCATCAACTTCCGCTTATAACAAATTTCCCATAATGAACACAGAGAAAGAGAGTAGTCCCCCTTACCACAAAAGCCAAAAGAAAAAAAAAACGTATGAGCATCCAAACAAATAGGATTCCTTCTTTTCTTTTTCTTGTGCACAGATATTTTCAGAATAAATTCTTCATGAAGAAGAGTCATGATCCAACACCCACTATGATCAATTGTGAATCGAAAGTTTCCCAACCTGACCTAAAGCCTGCAAATTTAAAAGATAAAAGATAATAAGGGGATATGTTAGTAGCTCAATAACCTGTCCAGTTGTCATATATTTTTAACCATCCCATCAATTTTAACATCTCTGACATTGAATAATTACTATGTCATGCAAAATAAAGAACAAAGCAATTTGCTGTGATCAATAAAGATCTGAAACTGGACAATAGTGAATTATACTGCTAATATGCTTACATTTAAACTACAGTACATAATGAGAAATGGGGACGAATTTACCATGGCTGGGTGCTTTAGTATGAGGATGCTGCATGTGTTGCTCACACGATCACGAGAAAGTAGTAAACGCACATGTGAAACACTCTTCCAACTCTCTCCAAGAGCAGGCTTAGGTACACCTCTGTCTCCTCCACCCACCATGTGATTCGTCACCTAATTTATCGATTCCACAACTATTACATTATGTAAATGCAATCTTATCATTCTGCTAAACATTATATTATTACTCATTTTATAGTGGTACCATCAACTGCAATTAACAGAATGTGATCTATGTTTCTCCCAGAGTGAAAACTTCCAAGTAGCTTATCTGTACCATGTTACCACTTTTTCCTAAACAGTAGACCAGTAGCGGTTTAGGACGTGAGACATATCTTCAGCTTACAAGGAAGATTAATAAGGAAGAAGCCAATTACGTGAAATTCTGGACCATCAATAACTTTATAAGATGAACTGACATAGAGAATATGAAGTTAAGGATGGATGATAAAGAAAGCTCAATGTCCGTTGCTGGGGAATTCGAAGATGGTACAAAGTGAAAGATGCCCTTGGATTGAGGTTCAAGTTGTAAGTCATTGGAAGTGTAATAACTAAAATAAAAAAGTAATACCACATCGCATATTGCATGAGCTAGTGCTATGCAGATATGTAGTAGTTTCCTCACTGAATGGACCAAAGTTTGAGCATAGCACAATTTAAAAAGCCACCGATGTCCCGAAGTAAGAAACAATGAGTTGGAACTTTATATGCTTCTAAAAACAACAATTAAATCTGGATATGACAAATCAAGTAGTTGGTAACATATATGAGGTCAAATAATCTTTGAGTAGTCAAAGTGAACTTACCAACACAGCAATATCATACTTGTGTGCTAACTTCTTTAAGAGATACCCAGCATAGATCATCAAAGAATGTCCTGCATTTTTAAATCAGACAGGACATCAAGAGTTTCTTAATTTGAGAGATGCACATAACACAGTAAGCAAGATGCATTTGCTCATTCAGATTTGTGGCATTTGCCTAGTATTATGGATTTTGTTCTTTAGATTATGGGTTTCAATACGATATGTTGACACTCTGTCAAGAAGCCTATGAGATAATTTTGTCAAAAGAAAATGTATAACGTTGCCCCTAGATGCCTATATCACGGAACCGAAGTATACAAAATTGAATTTATACCCTGAGCACCGCAGCCTCCAAGTATTGGTGTTATGAGGGATGAAATTGAATCAATGATCAGCAATCGTACATTGCCTTCTCCAGTTCCCTGGAAAAAAAAAAAGAACTGGTGTCATGTAAATTACCGCATTACAGGCTGCTAAAAGAATAGTTACAACCCAGTCAGACAAACCTGAGATTTCAACTTCAATTCTAGCTCATGCAGTAAGCCCAACAGCCCAAAAATGTCAAACACAGAGTGGCATAATATGCTGTTCATTAATCTTTCAAGGCTTTCACGTTTGACCTGCAACAAAAAGAGAGGATGGTGATGAGAAAACCTGTACCAGGCCTTCCACGGCATACAAATGCTTGCGGGTGGTACATATATGCTATCTTTACGAAGTCTTAGTATGCAAGACAGATCTATTCGATGTAATGCCAAGAACACAATCCTGTTACCACAATAATTTCTAAAATAAGAAAAGGGATTGGAAAAGAGTAAAAAGATGCAAACAAAAACAGATACAATCTGAGCAAGTTTGACCTGTGCAGGAGATGGACCCAACAGATGATCGATGAAGCAAGAAACACGTTTGGCGGAAAACGAGTTACTCGTATCTAAAAACATAACAGAACTCACGTACTTGTACGCCACATTTGAAGCAGCTTGTAGGCAGACCTGACCACCATAGAACATTAAATCACCTAACAGAGGATAACATCAAGTGACCAGGAACACCAGGACAGCCTCAAATCAAAATTTGTTAAACTCCAGAGTGCATCTAGATGAACATTTGGAAAGTTCTTACTTGTGTTTTACCCGAGCATGATGGACCAACAAGTTCTGTCAACTGACCCTTCCGCAATCCACCATGAAGAACTAAGTCAAGCCTAAAAGCAGCACAATGACATGTTACATATATATAAAACTACTGAGCATATTAGATGAAACCCTATAATTAAATACTGAATAATGCATACCCTTCACATCCCGTAGACAGGACATGCTTATTCTGCCGAGCATCTTTTAACAACTCCACACCATTGACCCATGGCTGATGCTGACTATCTATAATAGAGAGGATTTGGCTAATGCCCTACACAAGCGGAACAAGTTAAAAGTACACATTTAAGAGGACTAGGTAAAAAGAAACAAAGCCTAAACATGTAAGATGTACAAGCCAAATGATGCAAAAATAATAACCTGCTTCAACTTGTTAGAATCCGACTGGTGTTCGGCAACTCGAACTAATACAGTAATATCATGGACAAGGAAATCCTCAACTGCAGAGATTGACAATTAAAGAAGAGAGTATGGAAGCAAATGAGCTTTTCGAATGTTTAATTAAATACTAAATTGAAAACTGCATTTAACTGATAAAACCTAATATATCTCCACTAGGACAGAATTGCTTTTTAGGGTTTTGATTAAATTTGGAATTCAATTGATCCTCCCACTTCAAAACAACTAATCTCATTAATAGTCACAAATAATACAGAACCTCAAAATCCTAATAGATTACTACCGAATATTCGTAATTAGGAGAAAAATCAGTTCTGATCGAGTAATAACTTCGCTGAAACCAATATTCAAAACATTGAGTAGAAATAAAAAGAAACGGCTAACCTGAGAAAAGACTATGAGAAGCACAAAACTGACGGAAATCAGTATCAATAATCGGAAATTCATGCTCTAGAGACTCCAATGGTGGCATTTTAGGGTTTTCTATTGATCTACTTTAGTCCTATTTATTTCGCGGGAGGGCACTTTCAAACTACACAGTAAATTAAATTAAAATACGAAGAGTTAGGGTAAGTTTTGGTATTATGATTTGTAGGGTTTAGGGAGGCCCGCACAAGTGAGTTCTGCAAAAGTAAGCAGCGTCAACACTTGGCCAGCCTATAACCCCTTCAAAAATTAATGCGCAAGATATTTTGCTTAGCGCGGCGAACGGCTCTCACCGATCGCTTTGTTTTCCTTACTCATTAGTTTAAGGCAACTTGTTAAGTAGTTGGGCCTGCATTTATGTAGCGTAGCAAATATGGCCTACTCTTTATTTCGTTCGATGTGGGACAATTGTTGAAGTAGAAGAAAAACAAATTTCTGGCATCTGGGAACGAACTCTCCGTATGCGCACGATGGACCAATTTAATCATTTCTTAGTGTCTCTCGTTTCTATGGTTGATGCTAGACTCCCTGGTATTTACCAAGGAGGTGCTTGACAAAGAGCTCATGTACTATGGGTATGAATAATTATCCAAAACGCGCTTCTAAAATTCTTCAAACCCTTAAACCTACATTAATTTCAAATCAAAGATTGCTATGATCTTTTTGCTTCTTAACAGGTGGAGCTTGTGGCTATATGAGCAGTAATATTCAACAGTGGTTTAAGCCGTGGGTCATGTTTTGAACTCAAATGTGCTAATCATTCACAATGGTATCCTTCTGGTAGTTCATCAATCCTAATCACTGCAACTAATTTCTGTCCCCAAAAATTTCGCACAAGCTAGTGATAGTGGTGGTGGTTTGTGTAATAGGTTCAGTCATGCAGCTGCTAACATGTGGTGTGTTGGAATATTTTCAACGCCGCTAACCAAAGGGGGGTCCTGGGGGGCATCGCCCCCCAGGCTGTGGTCGACCTGTTCGAAAATTTCGAATCCAAAAGACACCATTGATGTCTGTTGATGAAGGAACCTGACGTTTCGTGAATAGAAACCTGTTGGCGAATAAAAAACCTATTCCCAACAGGTGCAAAACCCTTTATAAATAGTTTCTCCCAGTTTCGTTTAACATATAAGAAAAATCAATCTGTTTTCTCTATTTCAAAAAGCATCATCAGAAATCAGAAATCTCTTTGTGTGTTCTTGATTGAATCAAGGGGTACAAACCTTGAATTCAGTTTTCGTTGCAGGGCTTTCATTGTATCCTGAAGGCAATATTTCGCATACCTGTTGTAATCGCCAATTGTTATTGGGAGGGTAGAAATATTTGTCTAAAAAAAATTTATACAAGCCTTGAAAGTTTTGGAGTGCAACACTTTCTTCTCTGATTCATTCATCCTTTGTGAAACCCATTTTTTTTCCAACATGGTGCTCTTGGTCTATTATTAGAATCTCTCCACAAAATCATTGGTTTCTGTATCAGCAAAAAGGAAGAGCTCTTCTTTATGCAGCTGCTAAACATTTGGTCCCAACTTATGAGACCAAATGCTTACTACGAAACAAAGACATCCTAACTAAAATGTTCAGATTCATGCTAATAAAAATGTAATCACCAAAATAAACTGTTTCAATAAAACAAAACCAATATTCAGATAAAAGGGGAAAGAGAAACATCTACAAAAACTTGACCAGATAAACTTATCTCAAATATAAACACTAAAAAACTGAAGAGGGTCATTGGAGACAGACAATCTCAGTCTTCTCACTTATTATCTAGGTTGCAAATCAAAAAACTTGACCAGAGACTCCATTCTGTGACAATGTAACCAGGTTAAGTATGTATAAAATTATCTTTTGGCCTTTCCTATTAGCGGGTTTGACCAATGCTTTGGGCCAGACAGTTTAAGGGGTAGTTATCTACCGGCTTGGTATCCCTTGTTTGTCGAGGATGGTTTGTGTTCAAGCTACAATATACCTATGGATATTTTCGGTGATCACGCGCTCCATTATGTCAAAGATGTTAGACTTAAGTTTCGACATGACCTTGTACGTGATGTAATCGCGGATATTATTTACAAGGTTGGCGTACCTGCGTGCAAAGAAATTGCTTTTAGTTTTTTGTCAGATTAATAACAGGGATCTACGTATTGCAGACATCCTTGTCTATAACCGGGAAAATGGCAAAAATGTGTGTATGAATGTCACAAGTATCTCACCCTTCACTGGAGAAGGTACTCGTGTTTTCATTTCAGTCCAAGCCATTCCGAAAGTTGTATTGTGTAAACGTACTATATACTTGAATGAATGTTTTTCACATGGCTATGGTTTGGGTGTTTTAGCCTTTTCTACTTTGGGGGAGCTAAGTGAGGATACTAAGTGTTTTTTTAAGCGTTCGAAGAATTGTCTAGTTAGTAATGATGCTAATAGTAGTCTAGGAAATTTTATTTTTCATAGATTGGGTGTTGCTATTCAAAAAGATGTTGGGACCCAACTTGTTGCTAGGTTACCAACCATTGTACAAATCATAATTTCTGTAATATTTACATCTATTATTAAATTTAAAATTTATTTTATTTTACAAGATAAAAAAAAAATCAAATAAGATAATATAAAAGAAATCTCGTTTCATTTTACTAAACCAATAACAAATCCAAATATAAAGTAAAATGAGTTGTCATTAAAGACCCTAAATACCGCTTATACATAGGCTTTCATGTCAAAAAAAAAAAGATCTTTAAATTGTTCTCGAACTAAAAAAACAGACGAAGAAGACGACAAACAAAAGAGACAGAGAAACCAACATAAAATGTTAACTCTTACAATTTACTAGGACTTAACTCGTGTCATAACAGCACGGTCATAAACTATGTTTGGTTATGCATTTTTGGCGTATTGATATTAAATTTAATTTATATCATTTTTGTGTTTATCCTCCTCCTTATTACCGCAAAAGTGAAGAAAAAATTTATTGATATTTCCGCCTCCTCAGTTCACATATCCTTTACCATGTACTCATATATGATTCCTTTTTAGTATGTTTGACGCTTTGACATCTTTCCAAATCTGTCCAAGTTGCATTCTCAAGCCAGCTATAGAATTATAGTATCAGAATTAATATTCACATACTCTTTCCCAAAAAAACAACATTATATATTTTGTAGTTTACGAAGATATCTTATGGATTATTTTCCTTAGGCACGCCCTTCTGCATTTCCTAAATGTTAGTGATAGTGCAAAACCAAAACATTGAATTATGTGAGTTATAGCAAAATTACATCACCCGAATTCATTCGTCCCCAATATCGTGTATGCCTTGATAATGTCCAGATCCTTGTTGACTTTTTCCCCTTAAAAAATGGTCCAAAAAGATTGAAATCAGTACGAACTCAACAATACATATCGCATTGTATATTCTTACGAATTCAATAACACAGTAAAAGTTAATCCAAGGTTACTAATTTATTTAGTTAAGACGCTATATTAGATAACTTTAAACCATTTCAGATAACAATCTATAATGAGGGAGGATCCATGTACACTCTTAGATTGACAAGGTCAGACATGATTTGCGCCATTTTCTCCGCAAAACCCCGAACGACAATGAGTTTATATCTAATATTTTGATGATATGTTCCTCTTATAAGACTTTACATTCCTACCAAAAATGAACGCAATTCGAGATAGCAAACCTCACCATCTACTGATTTTAATTTTAACCGTTAACTTTGGACCGTTGATATTCAAATGGGTAGATGGTGGTTTTATACATCTCGAATTGTGCTCATTTTTTGTACATCATCTCTTTTATGCAGATACTGGAGGTTGAAATATTAGCCTGATTTTCTAACGATTTGAATCTTCAACATCAAGTCTAATTCTGAATATCTCTATTTACCATCATGATGAAGATAAATTGGTTTAGACACTAGAGAACAATGGTTCCTTTTTAATAAAATCAGCATACAGAAAAATGTTTGAGGAGAAGAACATGAATAATCATGTTGGTCAGAGAACGCAAGGTATTTTTGAAAGACTCTGGAATCTAACACAACTTCCACGAGTCAATCAGTTCATTTGAAAACGAGCAAAGACATTTTCCCTACAAGAGACAAACTACTGCATGTTATTCAGGATGGAGATTCAAGCTATCCTTTCTGCGAACAAGATATTGAATCACCTGCTCAATGCATTCTGGAGTGATCTTCATCCAAAGTGGTTTGGTTTGTTGTCTTGGGATTATATACTGATAATAGTAGTAATCTAGTAGGCTGGTTTTGCGATTGGTTAGATAAGCTCATGGGGCATCAGATACAAGAAAAAGAAGTCTGCAGGATAGCTATCATGTCTTGGTGCATTTGGTCTGTAAGATGCGACAAGGTCTTCATTGGTCTCTCCCTTCGGCAGAAAGATTTACATCTACACAATCCAAAGATAATCCAAGGGGAACATTTAAATTAATAAAGATGGTTCTTTTCTGTAACACCATTAAAAATCTCTACTCGGATCCAAAATGGATCTCAAGCCATTTTAGTGGAATGCTAAAACTGTACAGAGTGCGCGTGCGATCCTAATGTAGGGTGTTTATATCCCTGATGAGTGCCTTAACCCAATATGAGTAGTTTATTTTTAATAATTAGGTTGTCCCTTAGAAATATTAGGGTGATTTTTTAGCAAAGGTAATGGAAATCTATAGAACCACTGAGCATGGTTAACACGTATTTAAGAGAGATTAAAAGATCTTTCTTTTTCCTTTAAAACCCAAATGCTAGCCTTTCTTTCTGATATCCGCTTTCTCGTTTGTTTCGTTTGCTTTATTGAGACCAAACAAATGAAAAATTTGATTCTTGCATTGAGATTTTGCTGATCCATTCTTGGAACACAACTTACAACTGAGGTAGGGGTTTTCCTTGATTTTCGTTATTGATGCCTTTTTGATTTTTATGTCTTAATTTATGCAACATATTAAATTTTTAACAATTTATGCAAATCCTTAAATGATTCTCTGAGTTGTTTTGTTAACAATATATTTAAAATTGCTTGTTTATAAGCTTCCTGGAAATTATCCATGTTTTTGCGCAGTAAGACACTTGGATTCAAATCCAATATTATTTCTGTGTTTAATCCTTACTACCGATCTGTGTATGATATTTTCTTTGAATGATATAAACAGCTCTAAAAACACTAACGTATTTACAGCCATTTGAGTTCAGTTGTCCAGTGTAATTTAAGTTTTCGAACTGAAGTCTTTTAAACTATCCATGTCATGTTTGTTAAAATGATCCAATGAGCTACGTCTTTGAAATGCCGTAGGAGTCCATGAACATATTCATTTTGATTCCCCGATTTAAATCTTAACTCGATGTTGGTCACGGTGAATGATTTACAACTAAAAATATCAGTTATAATATAAACCTTTGTCTCTGAGTACCCGTTTTTGTATTTAAATGATTTTCCTTTAAACTTTCTTATTTTATAATTACTTAGTATGAATGAGGAAATGAAGCTTAAGTTGTCATTTAAATCCACATCTTAAGATACCCCTTTGTTTAGACTAGTGCATGTGCTTAAGGATATAATGGTTTTCGCATGGAATTTTCAAAATTGTTTAATATGTTTTTATATTTGCATTTGGTTAGCAGCTGACTGATCCCTCTTCTGTTTTTTTTTATTTCATAAGAAAATCTTAATTTTATTGAGTCCTAATTGACGATTCATTCGTTTCTAATTGGTTATAACTTGTTTATCCTTTTGGTTTAAAGTTTACACAACATATTTTCCAACTAATTTGGATACCTGATCACTAGTGGTTGTCACTATTTTATACCCACTCACGTGATGTTTTATTATGTCTACTTTGCCACTAAGATATGCTCTTCTAAAATGCTACTTTTGATTCCATCTAATGAGCCGAAAGCTTTTGTACTTGCTTTTTTTAAGTGTTCCTGCCAGTAGTTTTTGTATTTTAATATCTTGGTATTGATTCATAAGGATTGTTTGGTTTCGCATGTCTTTCACAAACTAATTTTACGTTACGTTATTGTTTCTTTATAACTTGACAACTTGGGTTAGTGGGATTTGCCTTAAGAAGCTGCAGTACCATGGAGTTTACCTGTGTTTAATGCTATCGATTTTGATGAGAATGTTTGAGAGGATTTTTGGAAGGCTATAGGTGAGTTTGTAGGCCCATAGGGGTATCCCACAAATGTGGCTACCTGCGGAAGACCGTCAGAGACGGTGGCTAATATCCTGACTGTCCTAACATTATAGACTGGTCCTCACAAGTAGCATATGTGAATTTCTTCACTATCGGTTGAAAAATATTTCATTTCAATTGTTTTTGAATGGACGTATTTGTCAAGCTCTGTACATTTTTGAATTTGGATATGCTCATTTCTTTAGCTTGCCTTATATGTTGTTTATTTTTACATTGGCGCATTATTTTGGTAACTCCTACTGGGCTGTGGCACACCCCATTTGTTTTACTTTCATCAGAGTATGAGACGAGGTTGAGGCAGTAAGCTTGGGAAGATCTTGCATCTAGGAGCTTGAGAAAAAGTTGGTATTTTTGCTTGTCTATAATATGTATATCACGGGGTTATCTGGGTGGTTTTAAATTTCTTGCTTGACCCATGCTTTTGTAGTTTATTTTGTTGTGTACATATTAGTGCGATCTTACGCAAAGCCTCTATATATTTTGTGTGCGAAACTTCCTTATGTCGGAAATAAAGAGTCCAATTTTTTGTGTATATAAGACCACTTGAAAAATACATTTTGTTGTTTAGTTTGCGGTGTAATAGCATACATCTTTATGTATATATGCTAAGGTTGGATTTCGAATGTATTAAACTTCGTAGAAAACTTGGGTTTCAAATTTATATATACTAGCATCCGTGGAAATTTCTTTCTGCATTTTCATTTCTAAGTCATGCCTTTAATATTTTTCCATGGGTATTTCCATCGGTTCCCACTAATGTCGACATTCGAAGGAAATGTAAATTAATTTGTTTAGTATAACGTGTACTTTCCATGTTTTCTGCATTATGCATTGCTTTTGAATTTTCCTGAAATAAACTTAGAACTGGGTCCATTGCTAAGCTTGAAATGTCATTAACTGAGTCTTATATAAATTATTGTACTCCACCTTGTTTTCATTTAGTGTGTACACCACTTGTTTATTATCTCATGTTTAACTTTGTAACTTGGTTAATTTAAGTTAGAGTGTAATTATTTTCGGTATTAACTTTTAATTCAATCAAAGTGTTCACATTTCTAACGATGTGTTGAACTTATTTGATCATTTCCCTCTAATTCATTTCATTGGCATTTTGTTAGCTTGACGTGTACTTGATCTAAGTTATATATCCATGCTCCTTACTTGATTTTTCTGATAACTTCGTGCTAGTTGACAAACATTTTAAATCTTTTTACCATATCTCACAAAAGTGTTGATTCCTATTTACAAATGATAGTTGCTAATTTTCGGAAATGAATGTATTTCATATTTTAGCATTTTCTTTCTACTTTTATTTTAATTTATGAGTGACGTATAGGGGTTTGCTCTGCTAATAGGGTTGAAACGCAAATCGTTAGAGGGATAATTTTCCCGTCCGTCACAGTTGGTATCAGATCGTATTCCGATTTATCGGGACTGTGCTTGGTTTTCTTTGTTTTACTAGATTATTCGATTATTCAAGAATTTAATTTCATTGTTATGCTTGGGTTGTTTTAAATCCCACAAAAAAGTTCTTATGAGTTTAATCGGAGTCTACATTTGAATAGGAAGAACATCATAGTTGTTTGCATGAAAATTCTCTGATTACTTTCGGGACTGTGTGTAGGATTTTGTTCTGATCAGTTCGAGTTGTTTTGAAAGCAGATATTTGAAATGTTACTTTGCTTTGAACATCTGAAGTGTCAAGTTTTGTAAAAGATTTTCAGAAGAATTCTTTTTAAAGTTTTTATTTTGTATTACTGAACGCGAAGTGTTTTTCTTTTTTGTTTTGGGGATTTGGGGAAAAGCCAGAAACCGTGATATACATATTAGTGCGCTTGTTAGTAGTGAACATTATTGACAATTTCTAACTCTTGTAAATGTCCGTTTATTGTAAAGATGCCTCAGAAGACGATGAAGCTCAAAGGTGTTGCTTCAGCGAGAAATGGTGGAGTCAAGAATACCGTTATGGTAAAACATATGAAATCATGTTGTGAGCACTTGGCGCAAGACGCACAGACCATAGCTAGTGCAATTGGGAACTAGAATCAGTCACGACCTAGTAGTGCCATGGACTTAAAGGAATTCAGGAAAGTGATTGGTGATCGAGTGTTTAATATTAAGGAAGAACCCATAGAAGCTGAAAGGTGGTTAATAAGTATGAGAGAGGAGTTTAATGCACATTTATTGGTTGAGGAAGATAGGGTACGCTTTGCTGTGTATATGTTTCACGGTAATGCAGATGATTGGTTGAATTCAGAGAAGCGAATGAGAAATGTGATGGATATATCATGGGCACAGTTTGAAAATTTGTTCCTTGACAAGTATTTTCCGCCTATATCGAGATCCTTGAAGTGTGTCGAGTTTGCAGTGTTGAAGCAAGGAGATATGACGGTCACACGACTAGACAAGAAATTTTATGATCTAGAACGTTACGGGAAACACTTGGTCGAAACTGAAAAGGCGAGGGTACCCAAATATACCTCAAGCTAAAACTTTTCCTACCTATAAGTCCTTTATCTGAAAGTGATTGTCTTGACTGAGTCAAGACAATACAACTAATCGGTTCACACTTCGTGTGATCGTCTATGGATACTAGATCGAGACAATACAACAACGAAGTATGTTATACTTGATACAAAGGTTTGGACTTAACCAAACACAATAGGATTGCTTATCAAGTAAATAGGAATTAACGTTTGTGTAATTTAATTATAATAAAACAATTATAATGCGGAATATAAAAGTAAATGACACAACAAGATTTTGTTAACGAGGAAACCGCAAATGCAGAAAAACCCCAGGACCTAGTCCATAATTGAATACTCTCAGGATTAAGCCGCTACACAAAATTAGACTAACTTCGTATAGTTGAGACCAAGTAACTAACCCTGTAGTTCACCTAGTTCCTTCTGTATTCCCACGCCTCCAACTTATAAATAAGTCACGTACTTGGAACAATTCCTTTGGTTCGTATTCCAAACAGTAAAGGAACAACAAATCTGTTTGGTATCAACTCTATTCAACCAAGTGATATGAGTCAGACAAAGGCTCTTCCGTTTATCTCAACATAAACTCCTTCGTCAGGTCCTTAGATCTATCTTATATTCAATCACCCAAAGGTAATCGTTTAAGATTAAGCCAACAACACCTTTAATCCGAAGAATCGTGTTGATGTCGATCTAATCAATTAATCAATCCAATCTACCACAAGGATAAACCGATTATTAATTGGATCCTCTTTTACCGAAACAAGTATTGTACACGCCAAAGATTATAAAAACCAAGTCAGATCTTCAATATCTTCTTTGTCTTTAAATCTTCTTAAATCTTCAATAAAAAACTACACACAATCACTTGAATCTCTTGTGATCAATCACGCACAGAACGGAGTCTGTTAACAATGGATTATCACCAGATCGTCTTTAGAACTAACAACAGTCTAAAGATCCCTGTCAAAACTCTGAACTAGTTTGAATGAATCTTATATCAGAAGAGAAGATTCTCAAGAATAAACAAACTAGGTGCAATCAGATTTCAACCAACGTTAGTCAATCAAATCAATCGAAAACAAAAGATAAACCGCAATTATTTAGTTTCCCACCAATGGTACACGCTAGAGATTCTCAATCCCAAAGAATACTTTAAACTAAGCGGTCGTAAGAGATTTCTCCTAATTAGGTTACTCTCCTCTCCGAATAGGCGGCTACGCCAGTAACAACAACAAAAGAGTAAATCTGTTGTTACGAAGGATTAGTTTGCTAGAAAGGAAAACTTCGATTATTTATAGACAAGCAAGTTTGGACACCAAGGAATTTCCAAAACCGAAAATATTCTCAAGATATTCATTAAAGCACAGATTCGGTTTTCATAATTCCTGGAAATGCTCTGTCCAAAAATAACGATCGAAATCTCTCCGGAAATCAAATTAGTAAATGCACATTATTAATTCTGTAATTTCCCTACAAAATGAAATTAATAACCTTAATTAAAAGATTCTTAACTTACTTATGTTTCGATCCTGGAATTCTCTTCCCTTAGCCGCTATGAAATATATTTGAACAATTAAAGAAATAAACATTCACAGCACGTGTTCAAAGTTTGTCGAGATCTTTACTTTGTAAGTTCTCTTTCACACTTACAACCTTGAAACCGATTTGCCACACTTCCAAACAAGTTTAGAATTGGTTCATCTGACTTTCAAGAACTATGTGATTGATCAAACCAACATTCAATCACAATCATGGGTTTACGGTTCTACCAAAACAAGTTTCGATTCTACCTCCATGTGAGTACTGTGCATAGTCACACTAGATTTCCAAAAATTCGGTTGACTAGGTACTAGGATCGGTTCCCGAAATATATATGGTATCTAACTTATATGTGCTGCACATGTCCATAGGATCGGTTCCCCTTTGCCTAAAAACGTGTGTCACATGTCCATAGGATCGGTTCCCCTTTCTGCTATAAACCTTGTTGCACCTCATACAAGGATCGGTTCCCTTTGATGTACTGCACCCCTTACAAGGATCGATTCCCCTTTCCTTTTAATTGGTCAAGACATACAAAATCCGATCATATCACAGGTGATTACTTAAGATCAGTTTTACTAATAAAAGTTATACCAATACATAAGTCAGGCCTTTGTGAATAGTTCTACCAAGAATACAACAAGTTGTGAGCGGTTATACTCTATCACACATATTAGTTATTCATAAGATATGCAATGAATAACAAAACCAATAACACCTGGAAATTTCCTTTTCGGTCCACAAACAAGTTTATGAACTTACTTCCTTAGAACACATGTAAACATTGTTTCCTAGGATGAAATCCTCACCTCATACCCATACATAATCACAATAGCATTCAAATGATTATGGAGATGTCTTATCTACAAACATATGTTAGGGAATGAAACAGTTCAAGTCAAATATCACTAATCTCAAGTGGAAGGATGATTGTTGTCGTTGTATCTCCTTGCTTTTTCACATATTCAAGTCTTCGCAATACTTGTAATGCCTCATATCCTAATACTTTCAAGTTAACCTATACGAAGTTGACTCTAGTACATAATAAAGCGACTCTTAACATGAGTTTTGATTCACTAAAATATGACAACCAAACTTGACATACCAACGCTTGGTGGGTTCAACCGAGTAATGCTTTAACAGAAACGCCAGGGTTGAAGGCTCGAAAACTTGAGGGTGCTTTGAAGGATGTGATTCGTGATAGAGTTGTTGCAGTTGGCCTAAAGGCATACAATGAGGTTCTTAATTCTGCATTAGCGATTGAGGCTAACTTGATGCAAAGTCAGAAGAAAGAGAGAGAAGAGCGAAACCAAAAGAAGAAGTCTAAGGAGTGAGATAGAAATTCATCACCACAATGGAAGTGCCCAAGAAATAACAATGCAACAAGGAGAGGCAAGGGGATTGAATGTTATCGTTGCGGAGAAGATGGCCACTATGCTAGAGATTTCCCCTTATCGGCAGATCAGAAGCCGCAAATTGTGAACCAAACTCACAATAAAAATGCTCAAAGGCATAACTTCGATGGGAAGCAACAACATTATCCACGAGGAAATGATACTTCTTTCCAGCCAAGATAACGTCAACCAAATACACAAGGAATTGTTCAAGGGAAGTTTAACCACTTGTTCGAGACAAAAGAGGAAGCGAATGACCCTGTGGTTGAAGGTAATCTTCGTTACTCTCAGTCTGGTTTTGAACAGGAGAAATTCTTTTTTAGGTATTGATGATGTAACACCACTAAAAATCTCTACTCGGATCCGAAACGGATCTCAACCCATTTTAGTGGAATGCTAAAACTGTATAGATTGCGCGTACGATCCTAATGTAGGGTGTTTATATCCCTGATGAGTGTCTTAATCCAATACGAGTGGTTTATTTTTAATAACTAGGTTGTTCCTTAGAAATATTAGGGTGATTGTTTAGCAAAGGTAATGGAAATCTATAATAACACTGAGCATGGTTAACACGTGTTTAAGAGAGATTAAAGAATTTTTCTTTTTCCTTCAAAACCCAAATGCTAGCCTTTCTTTCTGATATCCACTTTCTAGTTTATTCCGTTTACTTTACTGAGACTAAACGAAGAAAAATTTTGACTCTTGCATTGAGATTTTGCTGATCCATTCTTGGAACTCAGCTTACAATTGAGGTAGGGGGTTTCCCTTGATTTTTGTTATTGATGCCTTTTTGATTTTTATGTCTCAATTTATGCAACATATTAAATTTTTAACGATTCATGCAAATCTTTAAATGATTCTTTGAGTTGTTTTGTTAACAATATATTTTAAAATTGCTTGTTTATAAGCTTCCTTGAAATTGTCCATGTTTTTCACAGTAAGACACTTTGATTGAAATCCCATATTATTTTTGTGTTTAATCCTTACTACCAATCTGTGTATGATCTTTTCTTTGAATGATATAAACAGCTCTGGAAACACTAACGTATTTACAGCCATTTGAGTTCAGTTGTCCAGTGTAATTTAAGTTTTCGAACTGAAGTCTTTTAAACTATCCATGTCATGTTTGTTAAAATGATTCAATGAGCTACGTCTTTGAAATGCAGTATGAGTCCATGAACATATTCATTTTGATTCCATGATTTAAATCTTAACTCGATACTGGTCAGTGGTGAATGATTTACAACTAAAAATATCACTTATAATATTAGTCTTTGTCTCTGATTACCCGTTTTTGTATTCAACTGATTTTCCTCTAAACATACTTTTTATAATTACTTAGTACTAATTAGGAAATGAAGCTTAAGTTGTCATTTAAATATCTATCTTAAGAAACCCCTTTGTTTAGACTAGTGCATGTGCTTAAGGATATAATGGCTTTCGCATGGAATTTTCATACTTGTTTAATATGTTTTTATATTTTCATTTAGTTAGCAGCTGACTGACCCCTCTTATATTGTTTTTATTTCATAAGAAAAACTTAATTTCATTGAGTCTTAATTGACGATTCATTGGTTTCTAATTGATTCTCACTTGTCTGTCCTTTTGGTGTAAAGTTTACACAGCATATTTTCCAACTAATTTGGATAACTGATCACTAGTGGTTTTCACTATTTTATACCCACTCACGTGATGTTTTATTATGTCTACTTTTCCACTTAGACATGATCTTCTAAAATGCTATTGTTGATTCCATCTAATGAGCAGAAAGCTTTTGTACTTGCTTCTTTTAAGTGTTCCCGCCATAAGCTTTTGTATTTTAATATCTTGGTATTGATTCATAAGGATTATTTGGTTTCAGTCTTTCAGATGTCTTTCACAAACTAATCTTACATTACATTATTGTTTTTTTATAATTTGACAACTTGGGTTAATGAGATTTGTCTTAAGAAGCTGCAGTATCATGGAGTTTACCTATGTTTAACGTTATCGATTTTAATGAGCATGTTTGAGAAGATTTTTTGAAGACCACAGGTGAGTTTGTTAGGCCCATAGGGGCATCCCACGAATGTGGCTACCCGTGGAAGACCGTCAGGGACGGTGACTGATATTCTGACTATCCTAGCATTAGAGACTGCTCCTCACAAGTAGCATATGTGAATTTCTTCACTATCGGTTGAAAAATATTTCATTTCAATTGTTTTTGAATGGACGTGGATTTTTCAAGCTTTATACATTTTTGAATTTGTACATGCTCATTTCTTTATCTTGACTTATATGTTGTTTATTTTTACATTGGCGCATTATTTTCGTAACTCCTACTGGGTTGTGGCTCACCCCGTTTGTTTTACTTTCACCAGAGTACGAGATAAGGTTGAGGCAATAAGCTTGGGAAGAGCTTGCATCCAGGAGCTTGGGAAAAAGTTGGTATTTTTTCTTGTCTATAATGTGTATATCACGGGGTTATCTGGGTGGTTTTAAACTTCTTGCTTTACCCATGCGTTTATAGTTTATTTAGTTGTGTACATATTAGTGGGATCTTATGCAAAGCCTCTACGTATTTTGTGTGCGAAACTTCCTTATGTCGGAAATGAAGGGTCCAATTTTTTGTGTATATAAGACCACTTGAAAAGTGCATTTTTCTGTTTAGTTTGCGGTGTAATAGCATACATCTTTATGTTTATATGCTAAGGTCGGATTTCGAATGTATTAAACTTCGTAGAAAACTTGGGTTTCAAATTTAGATATACTAGCATCCGTGGAAATTTCTTTCTGCATTTTCATTTCTAAGTCATGCCTTTAAGTGGGCAAGTGTAGCGCCCCCAAAGCTATCAGCTAACTAATCCAAGTGATTAACTAAATAAAAAGGCACTAACAATCTAAATCATTTACTTAAACATTCAATTAAGAAATCGGATACAAAACTTAACCCAATAACTAACCCCGCTCAGAATTATATAAATAAGAGCTCCTATCAAATGATACATATACAATAGTCATTTGGTTACAAACAGAATATACAATATAGTAAACATAGTAGAAGTTAACCAACTAACGAACTCAACCCCTGAAGCTTTTCGCTGCGCAACTCTGATCTGTCTCTGAAACTTAAAGTGGGAATGGGTGAGCACATCATCTCTAGAAGGGGTGCCCAGCATGAATAACATTTAACTTTAAAGAAATCATGAGCAAGATTTGGAAAACAATACATGTTTTCCCAAACATCAACAAGTTACCAAGTCACTTGAAATAAACAAACATGTATATGGACAAACTCATTCTTCAAACAATTTATATTAGTGATTCCGGGTTTTTCCACACCTACATAGCTATATTGATGTTGGGTTGTTCCACACCTAATAAGCATAAAAGCTGAAAGTAAATAGATATAAATACGAAGGAGCGTATCCTATATACCACAGGTGGAAATGCTTATTTCCCAAAACAATTCATAATGACCAACATTACAAGTCCTTTCCAATTCATGGAAAGATTCAAAGTATCAACAAAACAATCATAATACAAACTAAACAATGCATGAAATGCACAAACAGACATGCATGAGTTTGTTAAACATAAACTTTTGTAAAAGAAACAACAATGGTTTCAAAAGAGTTAAAAGTATTCCCACCTATTTTAATGACAAGCCACGCCTACCTCGAGATCCATGATCCAATGGTTCGTCCTTTGAATCGATCGTTGTTAAATAAACTAACTGTTAATCACACAAGCACTCTAAGAATTTATAAAAAAAAGATACACAAGTCTAACTAATGGTTCTAAGCCCAATTATGATTATACACATTTTTATTATACATCTTTAACATATCTGAGGTTTACTAGTTCAATTAGGTAGATTCTATAGTCCATATCTAAGTCTTATGAATATCTACAACTTTGTAGAAGAAACCAAAGGTCAATTCAGACCATAAGGGTCCAAAACATCAAACTAATGATACATGGTACTAAGCCCAAGTCCACTAGGCTAGTCCATTACACAAGGCTTGATCCAACTGGTCACTAACAGTCAAACTGACGGTCAATGTCAACTAACAGTAAAAGTCAGTCAACATATTCAAGGCAATGTCAATAGTCAAACTCTAATCTAGTCAAATTAGTCAGTATAGGTCAACATGAGTCAAGAAACGGATTAACTGAGTTAAACTGATTCAACTCAGTTAGATAGCTGAGTCAGGAACACAAAATCAACACAAGGTCTAAACTATATTACAGCTTCAATTCCTACAACATATCCTTCTCATTTATCATTTCAACTTCAATTCATTCATTCAAAACAAACTTTGAATTTCATTTACAATTAATAACTCTTATTACCTGCAATTGCAGCTTTAAGCTTTTCACATCAATCACTTAACTATAATCCTACAACTGCATCTCAATTACACCTTCCCTGCCTGTAACTTCAGTTCACTACACCCTCACAAGTACTACAACCAACTACTGAAACATCTTAACTCAGTTCCCAACTATTTCCAGAGTCAAGTACTTTACCAAATCCACACCACCTGCAACTTCTCACCAAATACCCTAACTCCATACACTGCCTTCATTCCTAATTACCTCACCAACTTTATCATTTACCTTAAACCCAAATATCATTTCGTGTTCTTCATTTCCAACACCAATAGTTCTCTGTAATATAATTCCTTATTCAGTTCACTGCAACACCATGATATCAACATCAGTAGCTACATAACAATTCATCTGCAACAATAATTCATCTCCAATTCTAAACACATTCCATTCTCAACTCCACTGTCAAATAACTGCACAATATCCAAATCCCAACACCCATTCCAGCTAATTCAACACAACTCCCCGTGAATCAGAACAACCTACCAACAGTACTTGTATCATTCCACTCTGAAATCTTAACTCATCAATAATCCCGTTACTACAATAACACTTCTAACAACAGTCTCTGCTTCATTATTTAATCATCTCAACCTCAGATTCAATCCCAAACATAAAACTTCAATGAATCTTAACAATTCAACTCAAAAGTACCAAAGTTAAACAATTTAAAACTTACCCAAGCAATATCATCTTCTGAATTGCTGGTTCACCAGCACAATTCTACTGTAACCCTAATTGATCAACCACCATCATCAAATTCATCCTCTGTAACATAACTTCATCTGATTTTCCACTCTAATCCCTTCAATACCTCATAACCCATCTCAATTCAAAATCCTAGAACATCAATTTCATCTTTGATTTACAGGGAAACCCTAACTTCAATTTGGGGAGGAACACATGAACCCTAATTATCTTAAATCTCGAATTCAAACTCAAAACATCAATTAAACTCTTCAATTAAGCAAACCCATCTTTTAATTTCGTCTAACTCTTCTTAATCCTTACTCAATCGAATTCCAATCCAACTCAGGAAACCCTAATTATTGATTTAATCAACCGAACAACTTCAAGGCCTCAATTAAACACCAACCCATGATTCCTCATCTAACAATGGTTCCATAATTCATCTTCTAAATCTTCAGAACATCAATCAAAACTATAAACCCTAACTTTACTTACAACAACATCAACACCTTTTTCTCCCAAAACTCAATCAACTTTAGTATCACACCAACATCCCTGATTCATCAAGTTACAAGGATTTTCATGAATCAAACACACAAATATCGCATGACCCTCTTGAGTTGAGATCGCCAGAAGAGAAGATGAAAAACAGAAAGAAGAAGAAAGAAACAAGAAGAAGAAAGAAGAAGAAAAGAAAGAGAAAGAAGAATAAGAAATGAGAGTATCCTCTCGATTTAGGTAGATAAGGCGGAGGACAAATGATAAAGGTACCTTCCCAGATGATATGGGAAGCCAGGTCGATCTAAATTATTAAAATGACTATTATGCCCTTTATACGTGAAAAAGCGGATGTCTAACAACACCATCCAATATTTCGCTTAGCAATCTGTATGGACTAACTCCAATATACTTTGCTAGAGAATCAACTAGACCGTCAGACTCAATCTAAACTAAAGTATATCGAGGAGTTAATATCTCTCTCTTGTTTTGATTTACTCAAGCTAATAGAAATCATCGAGTATTTAATCAAACACAAGGAATAACTTGGATGGTACCAAAGACCAATATCCAAGGATCAATCAATGACAATCAATAACCAAAGGTTGGATTACTCTAATTGATGATCTAACGCACAACCTGTATTATTTCAATTATAAAGATAAAACAATATAATGCGGAAATTGAAATAACACAAACACTAGAAATTTTGTTAACGAGGAAACCTCAAATGCAGAAAACCCCCGGGACCTAGTCCAGATTGAACACACAGCATATTAAGCCGCTACAGACACTAGCCTACTCCAAGCTAACTTCGACTGGACTGTAGTTGAACCCCAATCAATCTCCCATTGATCCAAGGTACAGTTATGCTCCTACGCCTCTGATCCCAGCAGGATACTGCGCACTTGATTCCCTTAGATGATCTCACCCACAACTAAAAGTTTCTACGATCCAAAATCGCAGGCTTTGACAATAAACAAATATGTCTCATACAGACAAGTCTATCAAAGGATCAATCTATCTCCCACAGATAAACCCTAAAGGTTTTGTTCCGTATTTTGATAATAATCAAGGTGAACATGAACCAATTTATAATCCGGTCTTATATTCCTGAAGAATAGCTTAGAGTTATCAATCCCCTCACAACAATCTTAATCGCATGGTAGCGAAACAAGATGTTGCGGAATCACAAACAATGAGACGAAGATTTTTGTGACTACTTTTATATCTTGCCTATCAGAGATATCAATCTCAATCCAATCAATCTGATTGTGCTCGTACGATAAAAGAAGATGCAAGATTAGATCACACAACGACGATAAAAGTAGTATCGGTCTGGCTTCACAATCCCAATGAAGTCTTTAAGTCGTTAAGCTGGTTTTAGAAGAAGAAAACCTAAGGTTAAAGGAGAATCGAATCTAGTATGCAAACTAGTATCACACGTAAGGTATGGGGATTAGTTTTGCACAATACTAGAAGTCTCTTTATATAGTCTTTCAGATCAGGGTTTTGCCTTGGTCACAAAGCAAACAATATCCACCGTTAGATGAAAACCTGATTTAGATTCAAGCTAATATTTCTCAATTGTTAGATCGAAAACTTAGCTTGTTACACACACTTGACAATGCACGCTTCTAGGTTTGTTAACCGTACCCAAACGTATGCACTTGTTGGTTCAATAATAGTTAACCAAAAGGTTAGCCATATGAGCATTTCATATCAACCATGTTATTCTTCACCATAACTAGTTCAAATGACTTCAAATGAACTAGTTAGAGAGTTGTTCAATTGCAAGGAAATCTTTTATACTACACAAGACACAATTGAAGCAAAGATTATTCGATTCACTTGAATCGGTTCATGAACTTTTATAGCCACGGTTTGCAAACTGCATTCCTTAGTCTTTTTAAGTTTAAGTTCAGAAATCATCTTTAGATATATAACCTCCTTAAGTTCACAGAATAAGTTCGCGGACTTAAGCAACCGGGCAGAGTTTACAAACTCCAGCAGAAAATCTCGGCAAAAGACCTTCCGCCGGTTCGCGGACGCAGCTAGTTCGTCAACTCCAGCAGAATTTCTCGGTATGAGAAGTTCGACAGTTCGCGGACTAAGTTCACGGACTTGTCAAAGCCATTCTTCCGGTTTCTCTTGATCAACAAAGTTTGCAAACTTTGGTTCAAGGAATAAGACTTATACATAAATGTGTAACAATAATTCTTATGTCCATCATTGGTTATGTGATCTAAACTCTCATTTCAATCATTGAAACATTCTTAGAGGATGTTATACAGTTGTTACACCATTTCTCGTCAAAGAAATTTTCAAAGTGATTGAAACATATCATGACTTTCGTCACTAGGTAAAGATAAACTTGATCTAAGCGAAACGCTTACCAACACATATTTCGAGATATAGATAGGCGAGGTATACTCCGCTCGAAATACCAAATGTGTACAATCCAAGTCTATATATATAGCATACGACTTCTTGTCTCAAAGAGTAGGAGATAGAGTAGATAGACTTTTGAGTGATAGATAAGTTCAAGTCTTCACATACCTTTTTGTCGAGAAGTTCCACCGGTTCCTTGAGTAGTTCTTCTGCTTGTACGATGAATCGCCATGAAGTCCTTGAGCTCAACTACACTTTATATCCTAGTCCGAGACTTAGCTATAATAGACTAGAAATCAAGACTTATAGTTTTGATCACTCACATTGACAAACATGCTTGAGATAGCAACGCATGCGAGTTCGACCAATACATATGGAATACAAAAAAGATAAAGAAACTTTGGTAGCTCCTATTGCACATGTCTAATCTTCAACATTCCTCGAAATCTTCGTCATTTCCAAGTACTCCAATGATCCCAAGGGTTGTAAGTTTAGCATCACCGTTGTTGAAGATCCGTATCTATAACAATGAGAAAGCATCGGTCTCGATCATTGTTATACAGTGTCATAGTATTATTACACAGTGTCAAAGTCCAATTGTATCACAACTTCAACAATAATACTTATGGTGATATGTATTACTCCCCCTTAGTCGATACTCCATCTCACATGGAAACCACTCCCCCTTACACAATGATCCGAAAACCATATGTATTTGTAGTGTGAACTACATATTAATTATCCCCCTTTTTGCCAATAAAATTGGCAAAGGTACAAGAACGGGATCATAATGAAATTTTCGTAAGAGACATTTCATGACTAAAAGAAAATACATACCATCTAATTTAGATGCAATCATATAGCCGAATCTAATAGCATTCATCAAGGAGTTTAAAGATACAAGATAACCCCTCTAATACTCCACAGCCGCACTCCCCTCAAGATATTACCATTAAGCACAAGTTCAAAAGAACTCTCCCCCATTTGATGTCATTCCCGAAAGAACTACAAGAGCGACCTTAATTTCGAAAGAAAAGAAGGATTTTTATTGGACACCAAAAACCATGAGATTGATTTTCTATATCCAAAAACTCAATCAAATTAATCACAAGTAAACCCATGATTAATTTAATCGGAATACGCAATCAAATTAAACACAAAAAGTGATCAACATAATTGACTATGCTCGACATAGGAGAACTTACAGAGCATACGACTAACATAACCATTAGAAAATGAATAGGATAGTCGTTCATATACTCAACATAAGAGGAATCCTACGGAGTATGAAAATACTCAACTAGATTAATTACAAGAGAACCCATAATTAATCTAATTGGAATACACAACCAAACTAATTACAAAATTAATCAATTTAATTTTCATTTATTTTGCTCGACATAAAAAGACTTATGGAGCAATAACTAAATAACCAAACAAGATGATTAATTTAGTTCAAAAATGCTCAACATAAAGTACCTTACGGAACAACCAACGAAGCTAATCAAGAATTAATCAACTTGGTTGTATCGTGCTCAACATAAGACGCATTACGGAGCCTCACATTAATACGTAAAATATGGATCAGGGATGATCAATACTGCAGAATACTCAAGGATTCATTCCATCTTCAATCACTATTTGCATAACGATATTAATAGAAATAATCCTTGAAAACAAAATATTTTAACCTACCTTCCATCAAAGAATTGACAATATAGGCTTAACTTTTATATTTGTCAAAAGTCTATTCATTCTTTTACCAGTACGTGAATACCGATCACCAGTGACTTTACTTTTGACATAATATGGGACCTTCAATTCCACGGACGCAAACATACATATCCCATAAAAAATTACAATATAACAAATCACAAGGATTAATACTGGAAAAAAATCATCCTCCAAATATTTTTAGAATTTAAACCAATAAATCTAAAAAAAAAACAAGAAGATGAAACATAATAGCTTTGTGTAGTCACAATCATTGCTATTCAAGCACTAGTTATTCTTCCAACTAAATCAAAAAGAAGACATACTAGGCAACAATATCTTTGATAAATTCCTTAATTCCCGAACTCCTTGTCGTCAACAACCATTGGAATATAAGATTCATGGAGGAAGGAGTCAATACCAACGAATCGTCTTGGCTGATGATGTCGAACCAGGGCCTTCTGAATTTCCAAAGATCTTAAAACGCAAGCCTTTATTTCACTAATCTCCTTTCTTACTTCCTTCAACTCATCAAGAACATCGGAAAACTTCTGAGAGTTAGAAGGGACAGCCATTGGCTTTCTTGTATTCCTCCTCTTTCTTTTCAAGGAAAGAGTTACTGGAGATTTTTCTTTTTCCTTGATTGATGGCTTAACAATCATATTGACATCTTTTCCATACAAAGACATGATGCTTAGAGAACAATTATAAAAAAACTGGTTTTTGTGAGTGGAATTCACAATCTCATCAAGCAGTCTTAAGATATAAAGGATATCAGAGAGGAAAAAGGAATGTAGGGTTCGCAACCTTTAAACAGGTTCGTGGACGCCCAACTTTAAACCCTATAAAGAGTAAAATTGTCAATAATAACCCTTTACTCTATTTGATAGACAGGAAAAACAAACCAAAAAACTTTTCCTAAAGCCTGAGCGGTACACAATCTTATCTCTTTTGATCAGGCACATGAGACACGATTTGTCAAACAACATAATCAATTTGTGTTGTGGTGAACAACAATTTGTCCATCATTTTCTTCTGGAGAGGAATCCTCAGACTTCTGTCTATCAATGCAATTTGACCACACCTTCTTCTCTAATGGTCTTATTTTGTCTTTGGAAACCAACTTTTTAGACGAAGATAAAATCCTACATACCTCTGCAGTCTTCTGATCAAGTTTAAGCTTCCTTGCCAATCGATTTGCTCTTCATTGAAGTTTGTTGGCGTGCCTCACTTGATGTTTGTACTTGTAACATCTTGATAGTTCATGACCTTTCTGAGAACAAAACGAGCACGTCAAACTTGGATAGTATTCAGGCATCTGTGGTGTGAACGCAGCTAGGCACATAGTAGATCCTGAAACATTACAACCAGAGTTTCCAAAGGATGGGTCAATTGATTCTTCCAGCTTGATTGGATTGTCCTCTTCACCGAAACCATCAAGGTTGATATATGTATTTCTATGATTATCAAAATCAACGACCGGCACTTGATTTCCTGTCTTCATCAGAATCATAGATCTCAGACATCTCATCAAGTGTTACAACAAGACCTTTGTTCCCAGTGTATTTTCTACAATTTGGGAACTCGTTTGCAAAATGACCAAAACCTTTACACTTAAAGCACTGCGGCATATCCTCGTCATCAGCCTCTTCAGCATCCCTGTTTTTAGGAGGAGCGCGATTGTGAGGTTTATCTGATGACCTAGGTTTGTCTCTTGAAAACCGTTTACTTCTCTTCAATAGAAGATCCCTAAACTGTCTTGTGATCAAGGAGACTGATTTGTCAGGATCTTCATCCGAAAAATCATCCCCGGACCGATCATCCTCAGAGACATAAACACTTTTACCTTTATCAAGTAATTTAGTGTTCTTCCGTGCTTTAAAGGCAACATCCTTTCCGATTTTGGATGTTTGCTCATGATCAAGGATTTTTAGCTTTCCAACCAATGTATTGCTGGAAATATTATCAAGGTTATTTCCCTAAACGATGGCATGCTTCTTAGACTCATATCTAGATGGCAGCGATCTGAGAATTTTCATCACAATGTCCTTTTCAGGAATAGTCTTACCCAATGCAAAATAAGCATTAACAATTTCAGACACTCTGTGATTAAAATCATCAAATGTATATTCATCTTACATACGAAGGTTCTCCCAATCGGAACTAAGATTTTGAAGTCTAGCTTCCTTTTCGCTGGAGTTACCTTCAAATACGGTTTCTACGATATCCCAAGCATCTTTAGACCTTGTGCAATTTGACACATGGTGCTGAAGATTTGGGGTAATGGCATGTATGATTGCATTCAAACCGTCGGAATTTTGCTTTGCAGCAAGTATCTCAGTAGGACTGTATTCACCAATATTCTTGGGAACGTTTACATCTCCATCTGCCACAACGGGAGCAACATAGCCATTAACAACATATACCCATGATTGAAAATCACGTGCTTGAAGAAAAGCTCGCATAGCAATTTTCCACCATAAGTAATTAAATCCATCGAAGACTGGTGGTATGTTAATAGAGATAGCACCTCTGTCCATAGAGTCAGATCGCTACAAACACAGACTTTTGAGGTCTTAAACGTGTTTGCCTGCTCTGATACCAATTGAAAAAGCGGGGGTCTAACAACACCACCCAATATTTCGCTTAGCAATCTGTATGGACTAACTCCAATATACTTTGCTAGAGAATCAACTGGACAGTCAGACTCAATCTAGACTAAAGTATATCGAGGAGTTAATATGTCTCTCTTGTTTTGATTTACTCAAGCTAATAAAAATCAGCGAGTCTTTAATCAAACACAAGAAATAACTTGGATGGTACCAAAGACCAAGATCCAAGGATCAATCAATGACAATCAACAACCAAAGGTTGGATTACTCTAATTGATGATCTAACGCACAACCTGTATTATTTCAATTATAAAGATCAAACAATATAATGTGGAAATTGAAATAACACAGACACCAGAAATTTTGTTACCGAGGAAACCGCAAATGCAGAAAAACCCCGGGACCTAGTCCAGATTGAACACACATTGTATTAAGCCGCTACAGACACTAGCCTACTCCAAGCTAACTTTGGACTGGACTGTAGTTGAACCCCAATCAATCTCCCACTGATCCAAGGTACAGTTATGCTCCTACGCCTCTGATCCCAGCAGGATACTGCGCACTTGATTCCCTTAGCTGATCTCACCCACAACTAAGAGTTGCTACGATCCCAAATCGCAGGCTTTGACAATAAACAAATCTGTCTCACACAGACAAGTCTATCAAAGGATCAATCTGTCTCCCACAGATAAACCCTAAAGGTTTTGTTTTGTCTTTTGATAATAATCAAGGTGAACATAACCAATTGATAATCCGGTTTTATATTCCCGAAGAACAACCTAGAGTTATCAATCACCTCACAACAATCTTAATCGTATGGTAGTGAAACAAGATGTTGTGGAATCACAAACAATGAGACGAAGATGTTTGTGACTACCTTTTATATCTTGCCTATCGGAGATATCAATCTCAAGCCAATCAATCTAATTGTACTCGTACGATAGGAGATGCAAGATCAGATCACACAACTACGATAAAATAGTATCGTCTGGATTCACAATCCCAATGAAGTATTTAAGTCGTTAACCTGGTTTTAGAAGAAGAAAACCAAAAGATTAAAGGAGAATCGACTCTAGTATGCAAACTATTATCACACGTAAGGTGTGGGGATTAGTTTTGCACAATACTAGATGTCTCCTTTATATAGTCTTTCAAATCAGGGTTTTGGCTTGGTCACAAAGCAAACAATATCCGCCGTTAGATGAAAACTTGATTTAGATTCAAGCTAATATTTCTCAACAGTTAGATCGAAAACTTAGCTTGTTACATGGTAGGTTCGGAAACCTACAATAATAATACTGCAAGTGCACAGTGTCTAACTAGTAGATAATGGCAAATACCGGTCGTTCCCACGAGGAGTGTGAAAATACTACTACTAACTAATACCAAAAACTAACAAATCAATAAGGTGATGTTTGAAAAATTTTCAGATATTCGGGACAAAATGAAATAATAAATAATTCAAACAATAAACAAAATGGGTAACGGGTTGTTAAGGTTTTCGATTTCCACCAATTCAATCATATAAACTCGACTAATCTCTATTTATTACTCAAGACAAATTTCGAAATCAATCTCATGTCTCGGAAGATAATATGTTTAAATTATAAAATATGGTTTCTCCGTTGTAATTTCCTTCGCTTCACGGGTAATGATTCTAAAGTATTACATATCAATCCTAAAGCATATTGCGTCAAAGAATTTAACCAAGCACGCTATATCAATTGAAAAATATAAGTAATCAAGAAAATCACATAATCGATTAAACACCAAGCTATATGAAGATAAATCACTAATCAATGAATCATTATTAGAAATATCATCGTAGAGTTCATATAAATAAATTGTTTTCAATCTAAACCCTAACAAACAACTTAGAAAACCATGAGAAAATAAAACTCAAATACACCAAACCCTTGTCGCCTCTTCTCTCTGTCAACGGCTCTGCGGCCGCCTCCCCCTTTTTCATTTTGAAACAACACATAAATATAGCCCACATATGAATTCACGTCGTTGCCACATCACCTTCTGGTGTGATGATAAGATGCACACAAAACACTTGCAAGTATACAAGGTCAAGATTTGTAATAAGATGGTGAGTAGGGGTTTGTCCACAGGGAGAGGAGCATATAAGAAGTTTTCCTAGGCTAACAAGAGTGGCAATGCACTATGGCAGTGAGCTAAAGGCAACCAAGGTTTCAGGCATACAAACAAGAACACAAGGTAAAGCAATAGAGAAACAGGCTAAGAACCACAGCAGGGAAAGATAAGCAAAGAACCAAAAATGCAGGGTAAAGCAATAAAGAAGCAGTTAAGAAAAGCAACAAACAACCAAGGCTTGGCAGCCAAGGGCAAGAGGCAGGATTGTGCACTGCCTTCAGTGCACAGTAGCTACAAGGTGCAAGAAAATAAAAAGCAAGAAAATATAACTGAAATTGCAAACACACAGGTCTTGAAAATAAAAGTGACTGAAATTAAGATTGACTGAAAGAGAAGTGGTGGTAAGCCAAGGCTTATGATCCACCTTGTGTCCTAATCAAGTGACATGGTCTAGGTTATGTTCAATCCTAAGCATACAACTAGAAATGAAAGAACACCAACTTGCTCACTAGTCTACCCCTAGCATTGGCTGTCTTTTGACAGTACAGCCAATCACAGGCTCTATGAGCATTGGCCTCTCTCAATTACACAATCAAAACACAGCAGGGAAGAACTATCCTAGCTCAATCACACTTGACAGTGCACAAGGCTTCACTGAGCCTTGGCCTGAAACTGATTAGCTCATGCTAACCATGTTTTGGCAACAAACATACATCATATGAGATAAGTTAAACATAAATTGCAGCATATCAAATAACTACAACACATAAGCAAATTGCAACTGTAAACATACAAGTACTGAAATTTTCAGTTCATAAAAATTTTTCTCCAATTCTCTACTGGCTAGTCCAGAGAGGTCAATAGTCTCCTTCTAATACTTCCCCCAACACCCATTTATACCCCATACACATAATTTTGGTTTTCCCCAATTTTTCCCAAAGTCAGTAAAATTAGGTTTTGGTGAAAAATTAATTTACCTACTGTTGATGAAATTCTCGCTCCATCTCGTCGACCCATCCTTCTATTTCTCTTCCTGAGTCATCTCCCGCTCCAATTGCTGCTCTAACATCAACTTATATCTTCAATTTCTCACCTAGGGTTTCAGTCGGCAGAGATGAGAAATTGAGGAGATTAGTTGATGTAAAACGTGATAGTGATGATGGGTATAGGTAGAGTGATTTGGGGAGAAAATAGTGGAGTGATTTGGGGTGAGGTGGTGGTGATGGAGACGGACATGGTGGTGGTACGGGGCATGGCGGTTCTGCAGAGGGGGTGATGGAGGAGATGGTTCGAAGGAGAAAGGGAAGGGTGCGTTTGTTTGAGGTGTAGGTGCTCGGTCGCTAGGGTGTGAGGCGAGTGTATCGAGTTTGATGATCTGCGACGCTGAGCCGTGGGATAGGGAGATGAAAGATCAATCGGACGGTGAGATGAAGTGAAGCTTGTAGCGACCGCTGGATTATTATACAACAAAATCAACGACGCCAGATGGAGTTAGGTGTTGTAGTGTAAGGCGGAGATATCAAACGTTGATGAACAGCAAGGGAGCGACCGTTGGATTCAACTACCATCTAATCTGAAGGCTTGGAATTTCAGCGCTGTGGTGCTTGGCAGAGACTTCAGATTTTGATGCTCTATGAAGGAGCGACCATCGGATGCTTCTGGAACTGATCTGACGGCTGAGAACGGAGGCGCTTTGTGTGTAGAAAATGAGGTTGTGCGCACCATTCTTCGCGGCTTCCTTGCGTAATTTCTCCCGGCTTTTCACTACTTTTCTGCTCTTTTCGCTCCGCGACTCATCCGAACTTTATTTATTACCTAAAAATGCAAAATTAATTAATAAAAATATTTATTCTTGAAAACAATGAAAATACAGAATATGGGATAAAATGTAGAATTAATGCATAAAAGATGAGTTAAATGCCAACAAAAAGGGATAAATATATACAATATTTGGCACTCATCAAATACCCCCAAACCTGAATTTTACTTGTCCTCAAGTAAAACAAAACTAAGGAAATCCTAACTATACCACTGTCGCTGGTCTCTCGAATGCATTTAGCGTATGCACTAAGCCTTTTAAACCACTAAGTGTCCCTAGTGGACGAGTTGAAGTCTCGTGAAGGTTTGCTTAGAACGTACCTACAAAGTTCTAGGTCAAAATATAAGCTCAGATTCCATCAAATGTGACATGTGCAAAACAGTTTAAGCTCACAGCAAAATGGAGATGTCAATCTAGCTATCGAAGGCACAATCCTAGCACTGATAACAAAAAGGACATGTGATAAGAGTGTAAAGTGTATCTACACATGTGTAAAGAAAGATCTGAAGTCATGACTACTAATCACCAAGAGATAGTTTCTCAGGCTAAGAACTGAGGTCGAAATCTAGCTAGCTGTCCGGACTTTACGAGAATTGTGAATGAGTTGGAGGTATTTCACAATTCTCGCGTTGTACATCAATGGCATACACCCTCCTTGCTTATTACAAAAACAACAAAGATGACTATTTACATGACTCTTATTTACATTGACTATTCTCTTTTTATTTTTGGAACAAGAGATGATGGAATTGATAAATACTTGATTTTTTGTATTTTTCTGATATTTTTTTTTTTATACATCGTTTTTTTTTTTTTTTTTTTTTTTTTTTTTTTTTTGAGGAAACACTTTTGATACATAACAAAAGGAAACAAAAGATTACATGACACTTTGCAAGAGGTAGCCCTTTTTGATGCACCCAGTTAAATTCGATGGTTGTTTTCTTAATGTAACCTCCACCTTCTATCCCAACCAACCAAAGAACAAGCTAGTCAGTTTCGTTCAGTATTCTAAAGTGATTGGCAATCGTAACTTCCTATCAAACACCTTGAAGATCGAGGCCATACATGTATTGGTAGATCGTGCGCGTGCAAATTTCTTATCACTATGTGAATTGTGCTAGAATCAGGGTGCCTAAATATCTAGACTAAGACTCCTAATAAAAATACATATTTGCACAAGAGTCAACATTTCAAGGTAAATGAGCTCCATTTTTATGATTTTTTCAATTTTTTTAATTTTTTTTGAATTTTGATTTTTCAATTTTTTTTTTTCAAAAAGAAGAAGGAGTTCGTTTTCAATTATGGCATTATCATGGTATCTACTCTATACCCCCAAACCTAAACTAAACATTGTCCTCAATGTTTCAAAATATGGAAAGAATTATAAAACAATATATGAAGAGGAACATGCTGAGTAGAGTAAAAGGAGAGAGAATACCCGATTGTACGGTGGTAGCTCGATTAAAACTCCGTTATTTCAAGGCAAAAATCCATCATATTAGCAGTCACAATGGATGAGCACAAAATATACACAAAAGGAAATTTAACTAACACATTATCTACAAGAAAATTTGGTTTTTAATGGGATTGGACTTTTTGGAAAAATTTGGTTTTGTTGGGAAGACATTTGGTTTTGATGGGAAAACGAAAAATTTTGGTTTTTAGGGAAACATTTGGAAAACTTTTGGTTATTTAGGGAAAGAGTGGACCAGTTTAGTCCACATAGACTGGGTCCTCCAGGTGGTTGTTTCAATGTCGGGTGGAAATGGCTCAAGGAATGGCTTTAATCTCTGCCCGTTGACTTTGAAAACGTTCTTGTTGGAGACATCCTCCACTCTACAGCTCCATGAGGAAAAACTGTGCGTACTAGGTACGGACCCTTCCATCTGGAACGCAGTTTTCCTGGAAAAAGATGTAATCGGGAGTCATACAGCAAGACTTTCTGACCAGGAGTGAAGGATTTGCGCAGAATACGCTTGTCATGAAACATCTTCATCTTCTGCTTGTACAGCTTGGCACTGTCATAAGCCTCATTTCTCAATTCTTCCAACTCGTTGAGTTGAAGTTTCCTTTGAATTCCAGCTTCGTCCAGAGAAAAGTTCAGCTCTTTGATTGCCCAGTAGGCACGATGTTCTAATTCCACAGGTAGATGGCACGGCTTTCCATACACTAGACGATAGGGGGACATGCCAATTGGTGTCTTATAAGCTGTTCTATAGGCCCATAAAGCATCATTCAATCTCAATGACCAATCTTTCCTGGACGGGTTGACCGTCTTCTCCAGAATGTGCTTAATTTCCCTATTAGACACTTCCACTTGTCCACTAGTCTGAGGGTGGTACGGAGTAGCAACCTTGTGAGTTATGCCATACTTGCGTACTAAAGACTCAAAGTACTTGTTACGAAAATGTGAACCGCCGTCACTGATGATAGCTCTAGGGGTACCAAAACGTGAAAATATGTTCTCCTTTAGAAATGAAAGTACCACCTTGTGGTCATTTGTTCTGGTTGCTATGGCTTCTACCCACTTAGAAACGTAATCAACTGCGACTAGGATGTACAACTTGCTGTCAGACATGGGAAATGGACCCATGAAGTCTATCCCCCAAACATCAAAAATCTCCACAATCAAAATGGGGTTCAATGGCATCATGTTTCTCCTCGAAATGCTTCCTAGCTTTTGACAGCGTTCACAAGCAACACAATAATCATGGCAATCCTTGAACAATGATGGCCAATAGAATCCACACTGCAAGATCTTTGCAGCAGTTTTCTTGGCACTGAAATGGCCTCCACATGCTTGGTCATGACAGAAAGATATCACATCTTTCTGTTCAGTGTTGGGGACACATCTCCTAATGATTTGGTCTGGACAGTACTTAAACAAATATGGGTCATCCCAAAGGAAATGTTTGACTTCAGCCAGGAATTTAGAGCGGTCTTGTCTCGACCAACGTGAGGGCATCCTACCTGTAGCGAGGTAGTTAACAATATCAGCAAACCAAGGAAGGTCTGAGATAGACATCAGCTGTTCATCTGGGAATGATTCTCTAATCAGCTCACAATCATCAATAGACTCTAAAGTTAATCTAGACAAATGATCAGCAACCACATTCTCACAACCTTTCTTATCACGGATTTCGAGATCGAATTCCTGTAATAAGAGTATCCATCGAATAAGGCGAGCTTTAGCATCCTTCTTGGAAAGAAGATACTTCAAAGCCGCATGGTCTGTGTATATGATGATCTTAGACCCTATCAGATAAGATCTAAACTTGTCTAATGCGAAAACGACGGCAAGCAATTCCTTCTCGGTAGTTGAATAATTGAGTTGGGCATCATTAAGGGTTTTGCTAGCATAGTATATCACATATGGTAGTCTATCAACTCGCTGTCCTAAAACAGCACCAACAGCATAATCAGAGGCATCACACATAAGTTCGAACGGAAGCTTCCAATCGGGTGGTCGGACTATAGGAGCGGTGGTGAGAAGGGTTTTTAATTCCTCCCATGCCTTCACACAGCAGCATCGAAATTGAAGGCAACATCTTTGGAGAGAAGACTGCACAGAGGTCTGGAGATTTTGCTGAAATCTTTGATGAATCGCCGGTAAAAACCAGCATGACCTAGAAATGATCTGATCTCCTTCACAGCAAGGTTGTGGTAGATGTTGAATGAGGTCAACTTTAGCTTTATCCACTTCAATTCCTTTCTCTGAGATGATGTGTCCTAGAACTATTCCTGAATTCACCATAAAATGGCATTTTTCCCAATTGAGAACAAGGTTCTTTTTCTTTACATCTGGATATCACGAGGGCAAGATGCTTCAAACATTCGTCAAACGAGGAACCAAAAACAGAGAAATCATCCATAAAGATCTCGAGAAAACTATCTATCATGTCAGAAAAAATGCTCATCAGCAACGCTGAAAAGTAGCAGGTGCATTACACAACCCGAAGGGCATACGTCTATAAGCAAACGTCCCAAATGGACACGTGAATGTAGTTTTTTCCTGATCTTCCGGAGCAATGTGAATTTGGTTATAACCGGAAAAGCCATCTAGAAAACAGTAGTGACTGTGTCCAGACAACGTTCTAGCATTTGGTCTATGAAAGGGAGCGGGAAGTGATCCTTCCTTGTTACTGTGTTCAACTTCCTGTAGTCGATGCATACTCGCCATCCTGTGGTTGTACGGGTAGGGACTAATTCATTCTTGTCGTTCTGAACAACAGTAATGCCTGACTTCTTAGGCACAACTTGAATGGGACTAACCCATTTGCTATCGGGAATTGGGTATATGATACCCGCATCAAGTAGTTTCAGGATCTCTCCTTTGACTACGTCTCTCATGTTAGGGTTAAGTCTCCTTTGCATTTCCCTCGATGGTTTGGCATTCTCTTCAAGGTTAATGTGGTGCATGCAAATGGTGGGACTAATTCCTTTGAGATCTGAGATGGTCCATCCTAAGGCCTCTTTGTGTTCCTTAAGTACTTTTAAAAGCTTACTTTCCTGTTCCGTGTCTAAACATGATGAAATAATGACAGGTAAAGTATCAGAAGAACCTAGGAATGCGTACTTCAACGTACTAGGCAATGGTTTCAATTCAAGCTTGGGTGGCTCAACAATGGATGGAATAAGCTTGGAATCAGAGAATAGGGGTTGTTCCACTTCATATTTCCTTTCAGTGACGTCCATTTGAGGTACAGATTCGAGCAGAGATAGGACGTCACTACAGTATGCATCATCATAGAAATCAGGGTTAAAGTTCTCCATACATGCTTGAAAGGGGTCAACGGATAGAATGTTAGTCAACGAATCTTGCATTAACCCTTCAATCATATTAACTTCATGTACATCATCATCATCAAGATTCACAGGTTGTTGACTAATATCGAACACATTCAATTCTACCGTCATGTTACCAAAAGACAGTTTTAACACTCCATTCCGACAGTTGATGATCGCGTTGGACGTAGCCAAGAAAGGACGTCCTAAGATGACAGGAATGTGACAGTCTGGGTTTTGTACAGGTTGAGTGTCTAAGACAATGAAGTCTACGGGAAAATAGAATTTATCAACCTTGATCAAAACATCTTCCACCACTCCACGAGGAATCTTGTCAGATCGGTCTGCCAGTTGTAGAGTGATAGATGTTGATTTCAACTCCCCAAGACCTAACTGCTCATAAACAGAATATGGCAGTAGGTTAACACTTGCACCTAGGTCTAATAACGCTTTATTGACCGTGTGTTCTCCTATAGTGCAAGAAATTGTTGGACATCCTGGATCCCTAAACTTGGGTGGAGTTTTGTTCTGAATGATGGAACTCACTTGCTCAGCCAAGAAAGCACGTTTTTGCACATTGAGCTTGCGCTTTTGAGTGCACAAGTCTTTGAGGAATTTGGCGTAAGCAGGGATTTGCTTGATTGCTTCAAGAAAAGGAATGTTGATGTTGACTCTCTTGAACAGATCTAACATCTCATTGTAATGGGTACTTTTCTGTTGATAGATCAATCTTTGAGGAAATGGGGCAACAGGAAGATGAGTTGGCAAAGGGACATTCACAGCAGTAGAATTGTCAGATTTTCCAACTTGCTCAGATTCTTTGGTTTTCTGGGGTTGTGGAGACAGTGTGGAATTTGTATCAGATTCATTAGGTTCGCCCACGTTGTTCTCGATGACTTTACCACTTCGGAGGGTGGTAATGGCATGGATTTGATCGGGTGAGGTTTCAGTGCAGGATGTTGTGCCTGTTTGAAATATCCTCTTTGGATTTTGTTGGGGTTGGCTCGGAAGTTTACCCTTTTCTCTCTCACATATTTGATCCATCTTTTGATCTAGATTTTTCTGACTTTGCATCAAACTCTGGAACATTTCCTCTAGGGTGGATAATCTCTTGTCTGTATTGTGTTGAGGATATGATTGTTGTTGAGAGTTTGATTGTTGTTGAGGGTTTCTCGGGTGTTGATAACCTTGATTGTTCTGATATCCCTGATTGTTTTGATAGCTCTGATTGGGTTGAGATGGTCCTCCTTGAGTGGGTCCTTTTGACCATGAAAAGTTAGGGTGGTTTCTCCATCCTGGATTGTAGGTCTGTGAATAAGGGTTATGCTCTGGTTTCTGAAACATGGCATGTGCCTGTTCAAGCCTAGACTCCTGGATTGCAAGCAAATCTGGACAATTTTGGAATTGATGGTTGGGGTCGTTACAAGCGGCACAAACAGATGAAGCGACATGTTCTCGGAGAGTAGTGGTGGAAGGTTTTGAATTTTTATGTAGTTCTAACTCTTCTAATCTCCTAACTATTGATGCCATGTTTGCTCTACCCTCAAAATCCGCTTCAATCCTAAAAGCCTTTGCTTCGGATGTAGTCTTTCTGGTTTCACGGATGGATTCCCACTGTTGCGTCTTTCAGCTACTTCTATCAAGAAGTCCCAAGACGCGTCAGCAGTTTTATCTACGAATAGACCATTACACATCGACTCAACCGTTGTTCGGGTGGACACATCTAGACCTTCATACAAAATTTGCACAAGTCTCCATTTTTCAAAACCATGGGGGACATTGGAGCAATAATTCATTGAATCTCTCCAGGTATCTAGCTAAGGTCTCACCTTCTAATGTACAAAGCTATTCAGACTTTGACGAATTGTCGCAGTCTTGTGGTTCGGGAAAAACTTTTGAAAAACTCCTTTGTGAGGTCATCCCATGTCATGATGGATTGAGGCTGTAAAGCATAGAGCCAGGCCTTTGCCTTATCTTTCAGGGAAAAAGGAAAAAGCCTTAACTTCAGGGTTTCGTCGGTCATTTGAGTGAAACGCAGAGTTCCACAAATTTCCTCGAATTCTCTCACGTGGTGGTACGGGTTTTCATTCTCAACACCTCTAAAAATAGGAAGCATCTGTATTGTGCTAGATTTCAGCTCATAATGGCCATTAGCCTCGGGCAGCAAAATACAAGAAGGTTGACTGGCTCTAGTTGGGTACATATAATCCTTGAGGGTACGTGGTTCTCCCATTGTTTCTGGTTGATCTGGACTGTCTCCCTCAGAACTTAGAATTTCGATAGGTTTGTCTGGGTTAATTCTAACAAGTCTGTTTGTCTGGTCTCTGTAGGTCACAATCATGTCCTAGTAGGTACCTTAACTAACATGTTGGTCAGACAGAGCAATCGGAAACAATTTGGCCCAAGGGTTATGAAGATTTGGTTTTTGAATGGGTTTTGGTTTAAAGAAGGGGTTTTGTTTTTGGTTTAAAAATTTTGGGTTTTTGAAAATTTTTGAACTAAACCTATCATAAATTATCACAACTCATAAAAGAAAATAAAAACAATAATAATAATTTAAACAAACCCATAAAAGGAAAAGAAAAATAAAAGAAAAAAAAGAAAAACAAAAAGAAAATAAAAAAAATTATTACAATCCCAAATAAAAAAAAGAAAAAGAAAATAAAATTATTACAATCCCAAATAATAATTAAATAAATTATTACAAGCCCAAATTTGAATTTAAATGAGGCCCAAGTGGGTTAACTCATGGGTTAGGCTTACTTGTTTTTGGAGGGAAGCCCAAAAATAGGCTTTTAGTCCCCTTTTAGTTGCAAGGCCCAGTTGGGCTTTAGGATCGTCCTAGCAGCTCACGTCCAAGCCCAGCAGCAGCAGGTGTAGCAGAGCCCAGCAGCAGCAGCAACGGAGCCCAGCTGAAGTTGCAAGCCCAACAGAAGAAGTTACAAGCCCAGCAGAAGAGGTTGGCAGCAAGCTTGGCAACAGCAACAGCTTGGCAGCAGCAGCTTCTCAGCAGCTTCAGCAACACTTGCAGTTGCAGCAGCAACAGCACCAGCAGAGCAGCAGCTCCACACCAGCAGCAGCAGCAGCTTGAAAACTTCAAAAAGATGGCAGCCAGCTCCCCGGCAGCGGCGCCAAAAACTTGGTGTGATGATAAGATGCACACAAAACACTTGCAAGTATACAAGGTCAAGATTTGTAATAAGATGGTGAGTAGGGGTTTGTCCACAGGGAGAGGAGCATATAAGAAGTTTTCCTAGGCTAACAAGAGTGGCAATGCACTATGGCAGTGAGCTAAAGGCAACCAAGGTTTCAGGCATACAAACAAGAACACAAGGTAAAGCAATAGAGAAACAGGCTAAGAACCACAGCAGGGAAAGATAAGCAAAGAACCAAAAATGCAGGGTAAAGCAATAAAGAAGCAGTTAAGAAAAGCAACAAACAACCAAGGCTTGGCAGCCAAGGGCAAGAGGCAGGATTGTGCACTGACTTCAGTGCACAGTAGCTACAAGGTGCAAGAAAATAAAAAGCAAGAAAATAACTGAAATTGCAAACACACAGGTTGAAAATAAAAGTGACTGAAATTAAGATTGACTGAAAGAGAAGTGGTGGGTAAGCCAAGGCTTATGATCCACCTTGTGTCCTAATCAAGTGACATGGTCTAGGTTATGTTCAATCCTAAGCATACAACTAGAAATGAAAAAACACCAACTTGCTCACTAGTCTACCCCTAGCATTGGCTGTCTTTTGACAGTACAGCCAATCACAGGCTCTATGAGCATTGGCCTCTCTCATTACACAATCAAAACACAGCAGGGAAGAACTATCCTAGCTCATCACACTTGACAGTGCACAAGGCTTCACTGAGCCTTGGCCTGAAACTGATTAGCTCATGCTAACCATGTTTGGCAACAAACATACATCATATGAGTAAGTTAAACATAAATTGCAGCATATCAATAACTACAACACATAAGCAATTGCAACTGTAAACATACAAGTACTGAAATTTCAGTTCATAAAATTTCTCCAATTCTCTACTGGCTAGTCCAGAGAGGTCAATAGTCTCCTAATACTTCCCCCAACACCCATTTATACCCATACACAATTTTGGTTTTCCCCAATTTTCCCCAAAGTCAGTAAAATTAGGTTTGGTGAAATTGATTTACCTACTGTTGATGAAATTCTCGCTCCATCTCGTCGACCCATCCTTCTATTTCTCTTCCTGAGTCATCTCCCGCTCCAATTGCTGCTCTAACATCAACTTATATCTTCAATTTCTCACCTAGGGTTTCAGTCGGCAGAGATGAGAAATTGAGGAGTTAGTTGATGTAAAACGTGATAGTGATGATGGGTATAGGTAGAGTGATTTGGGGAGAAATAGTGGAGTGATTTGGGGTGAGGTGGTGGTGATGGGACGGACATGGTGGTGGTACGGGGCATGGCGGTTCTGCAGAGGGGGTGATGGAGGAGATGGTTCGAGGAGAAGGGAAGGGTGCGTTTGTTTGAGGTGTAGGTGCTCGGTCGCTAGGGTGTGAGGCGAGTGTATCGAGTTTGATGATCTGCGACGCTGAGCCGTGGGATAGGGAGATGAAAGATCAATCGGACGGTGAGATGAAGTGAAGCTTGTAGCGACCGCTGGATTATACAACAAAATCAACGGCCAGATGGGTTAGGTGTTGTAGTGTAAGGCGGAGATATCAAACGTTGATGAACAGCAAGGGAGCGACCGTTGGATTCAACAACCATCTAATCTGAAGGCTTGGAATTTCAGCGCTGTGGTGCTTGGCAGAGACTTCAGATTTTGATGCTCTATGAAGGAGCGACCATCGGATGCTTCTGGAACTGATCTGACGGCTGAGAACGGAGGCGCTTTTGTGTGTAGAAAATGAGGTTGTGCGCACCATTCTTCGCGGCTTCCTTGCGTAATTTCTCCCGGCTTTTCACTACTTTTCTGCTCTTTTCGCTCCGCGACTCATCCGAACTTTATTTATTACCTAAAAATGCAAAATTAATTAATAAAAATATTTATTCTTGAAAACAATGAAAATACAGAATATGGGATAAAATGTAGAATTAATGCATAAAAGATGAGTTAAAATGCCAACAAAAAGGGATAAATATATACAATATTTGGCACTCATCAAATACCCCCAAACCTGAATTTTACTTGTCCTCAAGTAAAACAAAACTAAGGAAATCCTAACTATACCACTGTCGCTGGTCTCTCGAATGCATTTAGCGTATGCACTAAGCCTTTTAAACCACTAAGTGTCCCTAGTGGACGAGTTGAAGTCTCGTGAAGGTTTGCTTAGAACGTACCTACAAAGTTCTAGGTCAAAATATAAGCTCAGATTCCATCAAATGTGATGTGCAAAACAGTTTAAGCTCACAGCAAAATGGAGATGTCAATCTAGCTATCGAAGGCACAATCCTAGCACTGATAACAAAAAGACATGTGATAAGAGTGTAAAGTGTATCTACACATGTGTAAAGAAAGATCTGAAGTATGACTACTAATCACCAAGAGATAGTTTCTCAGGCTAAGAACTGAGGTCGAAATCTAGCTAGCTGTCCGGACTTTACGAGAATTGTGAATGAGTTGGAGGTATTTCACAATTACTCGCGTTGTACATCAATGGCATACACCCTCCTTGCTTATTACAAAAACAACAAAAATGACTATTTACATGACTCTTATTTACATTGACTATTCTCTTTTTATTTTTGGAACAAGAGATGATGGAATTGATAAATACTTGATTTTTTGTATTTTTCTGATTTTTTTTTTGATACATTTTTTTTTTTTTTTTTTTTTTTTTTTTTTTTTTTTTTTGAGGAAACACTTTTGATACATAACAAAAGGAAACAAAAGATTACATGACACTTTGCAAGAGGTAGCCCTTTTTGATGCACCCAGTTAAATTCGATGGTTGTCTTTCTTAATGTAACCTCCACCTTCTATCCCAACCAACCAAAGAACAAGCTAGTCAAGTTTCGTTCAGTATTCTAAAGTGATTGGCAATCGTAACTTCCTATCAAACACCTTGAAGATCGAGGCCATACATGTATTGGTAGATCGTGCGCGTGCAAATTTCTTATCACTATGTGAATTGTGCTAGAATCAGGGTGCCTAAATATCTAGACTAAGACTCCTAATAAAAATACATATTTGCACAAGAGTCAACATTTCAAGGTAAATGAGCTCCATTTTTATGATTTTTTATTTTTTTAATTTTTTTAATTTTTTGAATTTTTTTTGAATTTTTTTTTTTCAAAAAAGAAGGAGTTCGTTTTCAATTATGGCATATTATCATGGTATCTACTCTATACCCCCAAACCTAAACTAAACATTGTCCTCAATGTTTCAAAATATGGAAAGAATTATAAAACAATATATGAAGAGGAACATGCTGAGTAGAGTAAAAGGAGAGAGAATACCCGATTGTACGGTGGAGCTCGATTAAAACTCCGTTATTCAAGGCAAAAATCCATCATATTAGAGTCACAATGGATGAGCACAAAATATAACAAAAGGAAATTTAACTACACATTATCTACAAGAAATTTGTTTTTTTAATGGGATTGGACTTTTTGGAAAAATTTGGTTTTGTTGGGAAAAAGACATTTGGTTTTGATGGGAAAACGAAAAATTTTGGTTTTTAGGGAAACATTTGGAAAACTTTTGGTTATTTAGGGAAAGAGTGGACCAGTTTAGTCCACATAGACTGGGTCCTCCAGGTCGGTTGTTTCAATGTCGGGTGGAAATGGCTCAAGGAATGGCTTTAATCTCTGCCCGTTGACTTTGAAAACGTTCTTGTTGGAGACATCCTCCAGCTCTACAGCTCCATGAGGAAAAACTGTGCGTACTAGGTACGGACCCTTCCATCTGGAACGCAGTTTTCCTGGAAAAAGATGTAATCGGGAGTCATACAGCAAGACTTTCTGACCAGGAGTGAAGGATTTGCGCAGAATACGCTTGTCATGAAACATCTTCATCTTCTGCTTGTACAGCTTGGCACTGTCATAAGCCTCATTTCTCAATTCTTCCAACTCGTTGAGTTGAAGTTTCCTTTGAATTCCAGCTTCGTCCAGAGAAAAGTTCAGCTCTTTGATTGCCCAGTAGGCACGATGTTCTAATTCCACAGGTAGATGGCACGGCTTTCCATACACTAGACGATAGGGGGACATGCCAATTGGTGTCTTATAAGCTGTTCTATAGGCCCACAAAGCATCATTCAATCTCAATGACCAATCTTTCCTGGACGGGTTGACCGTCTTCTCCAGAATGTGCTTAATTTCCCTATTAGACACTTCCACTTGTCCACTAGTCTGAGGGTGGTACGGAGTAGCAACCTTGTGAGTTATGCCATACTTGCGTACTAAAGACTCAAAGTACTTGTTACGAAAATGTGAACCGCCGTCACTGATGATAGCTCTAGGGGTACCAAAACGTGAAATATGTTCTCCTTTAGAAATGAAAGTACCACCTTGTGGTCATTTGTTCTGGTTGCTATGGCTTCTACCCACTTAGAAACGTAATCAACTGCGACTAGGATGTACAACTTGCTGTCAGACATGGGAAATGGACCCATGAAGTCTATCCCCCAAACATCAAAAATCTCCACAATCAAAATGGGGTTCAATGGCATCATGTTTCTCCTCGAAATGCTTCCTAGCTTTTGACAGCGTTCACAAGCAACACAATAATCATGGCAATCCTTGAACAATGATGGCCAATAGAATCCACACTGCAAGATCTTTGCAGCGTTTTCTTGGCACTGAAATGGCCTCCACATGCTTGGTCATGACAGAAAGATATCACATCTTTCTGTTCAGTGTTGGGGACACATCTCCTAATGATTTGGTCTGGACAGTACTTAAACAATATGGGTCATCCCAAAGGAAATGTTTGACTTCACGCCAGGAATTTAGAGCGGTCTTGTCTCGACCAACGTGAGGGCATCCTACCTGTAGCGAGGTAGTTAACAATATCAGCAAACCAAGGAAGGTCTGAGATAGACATCAGCTGTTCATCTGGGAATGATTCTCTAATCAGCTCACATTCATCAATAGACTCTAAAGTTAATCTAGACAAATGATCAGCAACCACATTCTCACAACCTTTCTTATCACGGATTTCGAGATCGAATTCCTGTAATAAGAGTATCCATCGAATAAGGCGAGCTTTAGCATCCTTCTTGGAAAGAAGATACTTCAAAGCCGCATGGTCTGTGTATATGATGATCTTAGACCCTATCAGATAAGATCTAAACTTGTCTAATGCGAAAACGACGGCAAGCAATTCCTTCTCGGTAGTTGAATAATTGAGTTGGGCATCATTAAGGGTTTTGCTAGCATAGTATATCACATATGGTAGTCTATCAACTCGCTGTCCTAAAACAGCACCAACAGCATAATCAGAGGCATCACACATAAGTTCGAACGGAAGCTTCCAATCGGGTGGTCGGACTATAGGAGCGGTGGTGAGAAGGGTTTTTAATTCCTCCCATGCCTTCACACAGCAGCATCGAAATTGAAGGCAACATCTTTGGAGAGAAGACTGCACAGAGGTCTGGAGATTTTGCTGAAATCTTTGATGAATCGCCGGTAAAAACCAGCATGACCTAGAAATGATCTGATCTCCTTCACAGAGCAAGGTTGTGGTAGATGTTGAATGAGGTCAACTTTAGCTTTATCCACTTCAATTCCTTTCTGAGATGATGTGTCCTAGAACTATTCCTGAATTCACCATAAAATGGCATTTTTCCCAATTTAGAACAAGGTTCTTTTCTTTACATCTGGATATCACGAGGGCAAGATGCTTCAAACATTCGTCAAACGAGGAACCAAAAACAGAGAAATCATCCATAAAGATCTCGAGAAAACTATCTATCATGTCAGAAAAAATGCTCATCATGCAACGCTGAAAAGTAGCAGGTGCATTACACAACCCGAAGGGCATACGTCTATAAGCAAACGTCCCAAATGGACACGTGAATGTAGTTTTTTCCTGATCTTCCGGAGCAATGTGAATTTGGTTATAACCGGAAAAGCCATCTAGAAAACAGTAGTGACTGTGTCCATACACACGTTCTAGCATTTGGTCTATGAAAGGGAGCGGGAAGTGATCCTTCCTTGTTACTGTGTTCAACTTCCTGTAGTCGATGCATACTCGCCATCCTGTGGTTGTACGGGTAGGGACTAATTCATTCTTGTCGTTCTGAACAACAGTAATGCCTGACTTCTTAGGCACAACTTGAATGGGACTAACCCATTTGCTATCGGGAATTGGGTATATGATACCCGCATCAAGTAGTTTCAGGATCTCTCCTTTGACTACGTATCTCATGTTAGGGTTAAGTCTCCTTTGCATTTCCCTCGATGGTTTGGCATTCTCTTCAAGGTTAATGTGGTGCATGCAAATGGTGGGACTAATTCCTTTGAGATCTGAGATGGTCCATCCTAAGGCCTCTTTGTGTTCCTTAAGTACTTCTAAAAGCTTACTTTCCTGTTCCGTGTCTAAACATGATGAAATAATGACAGGTAAAGTATCAGAAGAACCTAGGAATGCGTACTTCAACGTACTAGGCAATGGTTTCAATTCAAGCTTGGGTGGCTCAACAATGGATGGAATAAGCTTGGAATCAGAGAATAGGGGTTGTTCCACTTCATATTTCCTTTCAGTGACGTCCATTTGAGGTACAGATTCGAGCAGAGATAGGACGTCACTACAGTATGCATCATCATAGAAATCAGGGTTAAAGTTCTCCATACATGCTTGAAAGGGGTCAACGGATAGAATGTTAGTCAACGAATCTTGCATTAATCCTTCAATCATATTAACTTCATGTACATCATCATCATCAAGATTCACAGGTTGTTGACTAATATCGAACACATTCAATTCTACCGTCATGTTCCCAAAAGACAGTTTCAACACTCCATTCCGACAGTTGATGATCGCGTTGGACGTAGCCAAGAAAGGACGTCCTAAGATGACAGGAATGTGACAGTCTGGGTTTTGTACAGGTTGAGTGTCTAAGACAATGAAGTCTACGGGAAAATAGAATTTGTCAACCTTGATCAAAACATCTTCCACCACTCCACGAGGATTCTTGACAGATCGGTCTGCCAGTTGTAGAGTGATAGATGTTGGTTTCAACTCCCCAAGACCTAACTGCTCATAAACAGAATATGGCAGTAGGTTAACACTTGCACCTAGGTCTAATAACGCTTTATTGACCGTGTGTTCTCCTATAGTGCAAGAAATTGTTGGACATCCTGGATCCCTAAACTTGGGTGGAGTTTTGTTCTGAATGATGGAACTCACTTGCTCAGCCAAGAAAGCACGTTTTTGCACATTGAGCTTGCGCTTTTGAGTGCACAAGTCTTTGAGGAATTTGGCGTAAGCAGGGATTTGCTTGATTGCTTCAAGAAAAGGAATGTTGATGTTGACTCTCTTGAACAGATCTAACATCTCATTGTAATGGGTACTTTTCTGTTGATAGATCAATCTTTGAGGAAATGGGGCAACAGGAAGATGAGTTGGCAAAGGGACATTCACAGCAGTAGAATTGTCAGATTTTCCAACTTGCTCAGATTCTTTGGTTTTCTGGGGTTGTGGAGACAGTGTGGAATTTGTATCAGATTCATTAGGTTCGCCCACGTTGTTCTCGATGACTTTACCACTTCGGAGGGTGGTAAAAGAAAAATAAAAATAAATTATGTACAAAAACTAAAAATAAACTACATACAATGATATCAACAAAAGAGTATTTTACAACCACTCCCCTGCAGCGGCGCCAAAAACTTGGTAGGTTCGGAAACCTACAATAATAATACTGCAAGTGCACAGTGTCTAACTATTAGATAATGACAAATACAGGTCGTTCTCACGAGGAGTGTGAAAATACTACTACTAACTAATACCAAAAACTAACAAATCAATAAAGTGATGTTTGACAATGATATTCGGGACAAAATGAAATAATAAATAATTCAAACAATAATCCAAATGGGTAACGGGTTGTTAAGGTTTTCGATTTCCACCAATTCAATCATATAAACTCGACTAATCTCTATTTATTACTCAAGAAAAATTTCGAAATCAATCTCATGTCTCGGAAGATAATATGTTTAAATTCTAAAATGTGGTTTCTCCGCTGTAATTTCCTTCGCTTCACGGGTAATGATTCTAAAGTATTACATATCAATCCTAAAGCATATTGCATCAAAGAATTTAACCAAGCACGCTATATCAATTGAAAAATATAAGTAATCAAGAAAATCACATAATCGATTAAACACCAAGTTATATGAAGAGAAATCACTAATCAATGAATCATTATTAGAAATATCATCGTAGAGTTCATATAAATAAATTGGTTTCAATCTAAACCCTAACAAACAACTTAGCAAACCATGAGAAAAGAAAACTCAAATACACCAAACCCTTGTCGCCTCTTCTCTCTGTCAACGGCTCTGCGGCCGCCTCCCCATTTTTCATTTTGAAACAATACATAAATATAGCCCACATATGAATTCACGTCGTCGCCACATCACCTTCCAATAGAAGTCTTAATTGTATTTGTACAAATGACGTCATTTGGTCTCAAACATTCCTTCATATATATATAACAAGAGAACTTATGTAAGGACAAGATATGTTAATCTTTCTTTTTTTCTTCATTTGCACGTGGTCATGGAGGTGATATTCTTCCATTCTTATGCTAACAATAATAAAGTCACTCTTGACCAATCTTAGGTGGCATTAGTGTGATGACGTCGACTCGCTTCACCATGCATTAATTGAAGAGCAGATTAAAACTTGTCTTCCCATCATTGTGGTTGCTAATACATGGAAATACCAGGCCAACCACGTCTCATCATTGTGATTGCTGATATATGGAAATACCAGGCCAACCACATTTCATCATTGTGGTTGTTGATATATGGAAATACCAGGCCAACCACATTTTGCAATTTTCGTCGCAAACACCATTAAGTCTCACATTTTGCTGTTTAATCGCTGGATGATCGAATTCACTCGTACTTTCTACAAAAGCACTAAAATAGTATTAGTAACTAAAATATTGTATCATAGCTAATATACATATGGGTATAAAATGTAGCATATACATGCTTATCATTATACACACTTGACAATGCACGCTTCTAGGTTTGTTAACCGTACCCAAACATATGCACTTGTTGGTTCAATAATAGTTAACCAAAAGGTTAGCCATATGAGTATTTCATATCAACCATGTTCTTCTTCATCATAACTAGTTCAAATGACTTCAAATGAACTAGTTAGAGAGTTGTTCAATTGCAAGGAAATCTTATGTACTACACAAGACATAACAAGCAAAGATGATTTGATTCACTTGAACCGGTTCATGAACTTTTATAGCCACGGTTTGCAAACTGCATTCCTTAGTCTTTTTAAGTTTAAGTTCATAAATCATCTTCAGATATATAACCTCCTTATGTTCACAGACTAGGTTCGCGGACTTAAGCAACCGGGCAGAGTTTACAAACTCCAGCAGAAAATCTCGGTAAAAGACCTTCCGCCGGTTCGCGGACTGGGTTCGCGGACGCAGCCAGTTCGTCAACTCCATCAGAATTTCTCGGGATGAGAAGTTCGGCAGTACATGGACTGAGTTCGCGGACTTGGCAAAGCCATTCTTCCGGTTTCTCTTGATCAACAAAGTTCGCAAACTTTGGTTCAAGGAATAGGACTTATACATAAATGTGTTTCCACAACAATGCTTATGTCCATCATTAGTTATGTAATATAAACTCTCATTTCAATCATTGAAACATTCTTAAAGGACGTTATATAGTTGTTACACCATTTCTCATCAAAGCAATTTTAAAAGTGATTGAAACATATCATGACTTTCGTCACTAGGTAAAGATAAACTTGATCAAAGCAAAATGCTTACCAACACATATTTCGAGATATAGATAGGCGAGGTATACTCCGCTCGAAATACCAAATGTGTATAATCCAAGTCTATATATATAACATACGACTTCTTGTCTCAAAGGGTAGGAGATAAATTAGTAGACTTTTGAGTGATAGATAAGTTCAAGTCTTCACATACCTTTTTGTTGAGAAGTTCCACCGGTTCCTTGAGTAGTTCTTCTGCTTGTACGATCATGAAGTCCTTGAGCTCAACTACACTTTCTATCCCACTCCGAGACTTAGCTATAATAGACTAGAAATCAAGACTTATAGTTTTGATCAATAACATTGACAAACATGCTTGAGATAGCAACGCATGCGAGTTCGACCGAGAAATTCTCTAACAATACGTATCCGATGATTACTTCTCCATCTGGTATTTGTTTGACACGTTCGAGCAGTCCATTTCATATAACTTTTCGAGACCTATTCCATGATGCTGGTTTCGTATATAGATCGTTGTGTTTTGGGGTAAAAACTGATTCCGCTGTTTTTGGTAAACTTGGGTGTGTTGATGAGAAACGAATTCAAACCCTAAACAATGCACTGCATAGGAGTACTTTTAGATTCGAGAGATCAATCTGTAAAACTCTGGCCTAAACCAAGAAATGCCCGTTCTAGATTGAATTCGGTCACAAGGTGAAGGAGAAGGGTTTCTCTTAGGGAGGGAAGCGAAGAAGGTGTTTGAGATTATGAAGGTGTTGGTTGTTTATGACTTGTATCAGAATGTCGAACCGGCTTGCATGATGTAAGCTATCAGTTCTGGGTGTTTTTTTGGATACTGTGTTGAAAACACTTGTGTTGTTCGTGTTAAAATAGGTTGAAGAACCTATTTATACAAGTCATTTGAACGCAATCCTCATCTCGTAGGAAGTGGAGGAAGTTGAGTGATGGAGTAATGGGGTCGTGTAGGTGATTGTCACACGATCACGCCTTTGCCCACTTCCCTCATCATCGTTAATCGTTCATGCCCCCTGACACGTTCTCGTAATGGGCGCGTTGCACGCCGCACGCTGTAAACCGCCAGACCAATATCCCAGTAAGTATCCCCCAGTTTGTGACATGTTTGATGTCTCGAATGAATGGGTTGCGTCGTGGGACCCGCCGCAGGAAATAATATATGGTGCTATTAAGTTAAATAACTAAGTTATTTATGGAATTGATATTCATGAAATATCGTGCGTGCTTGATGCATGTAATGCATCGTTTTTAAGAAAGCACCTCAAAGCAATCGATATGCATGAAGCATCGCTGTTTTAAAGCTTGATTGAATAAGTCGCGGATTAAGCGTCTTAAAATAGCAACACGTCCAACCATCTTCGAGTGATCTTTTGGAGGCGCATGGGCGGGCCACCCTCTGTCCGATCACTCCTTGTGGCAGAGTGGTGGACGGTGATCATTGAGGCGCTTCATTGATCGCCTAATTTTTAATCTAACCCGTCCAACCAAGCTGGCAAAGTTGGACGGACGAGATGATTTACGACACATATTTGTTTTCGTTGATGGTATTTATGGTTTTTAAAAGGTGCGCAAACATCCCTCTTTGGCTTGGTCGAATCCAAGCAGGGGCGCTATTTCTGAGTGAGCCGATTGGGTGTGCGTGTAGATGGCTCACTGACGTGCATGCCTGTCCCTCTCGGTCCCACAAATATTCGATCTTGGCCACTCAATTTGACCAGTAAAGATGAGTGGTCGTGATCGATTTGCGACATAAACATATTGTCGTAAAGAGGTTTAAAGGTTGTGTGGCATTCCACCTTTGGGCGCACGTTTCGAGGAGCCGGGCCATAGTCTGCATAGCCGGTCATACGCAAAGGTGGGCCCACAATGAACACGTTGACATCCTTGGGACCTCTTGAGTCTATATCTACACCCTCCGTTTAGGCTGGTGAAGATGGATGGTCACGATCGATTTACGACAGATGTGCATTGCCGCAAACCCTAATTATGGTTTTGAATCAGTCACGCATACGTGACTTTGGCCAAGCGATTTGGCACGCCGTGATCCTCCTTTAGGGAGATCAATCACGTGGGTCCCATGTTGGGCTGACGGTGAATGCATGTGCACCTTCCTGATGGTCCTAAATGCGATCTAAGCCATCCAAATAGGCTGGCTAAGTTGGATGGTTGTGATCGATTTAAGACACTAGTGGAATTCCACGACCCTTGAAAGCATCACGCTCGCCATGTTTTGAGCAAACGTTCATTGCTCCATGAACATGCCGTGACAAAATCGATCAGGTAAGGGTAGAGTGGGCCAGCCAACGTGTGCGTTAGCGCTTCCCAAATCATTCATGGGATGATCTAATCCGTCCAACCAGGCTGGTGAAGTTGGACGGTCGTGATCGTTTTAAGACTGCCCTGAACAACCTATGTTCGATCGAATCTCTACAAAGCAGCACGACCACCCAACTTAGGGTTGGCGTTTGACGGTGCTAGGAGATATTCGTGTGATGTCCGACTGGCTAGGGCATAAGTGGGCCCGCCGGTGGTCATCACGACAATCGCCTATTATTGCCAGGGTTTGGCTAGGCTTGTTAAATTGTGCGGCCAACTTGTGTGGTCGCGATTGTTTCTGAGACTGACATGGACAGTCTAGATTTCCCTTAAGGAAATTAAGCATGCTCGATCGGGCTAACCAAAGTGCGTCGATGTGAGACTCTCTTTGTTAGAGAGTGTTGTAGCCTATTTGGGTATCTCAATATTGGCATTTCGGGAGATTCATGCTACTCTGCTAAGAGTGAACACTTAATCGTCATGTCAATGATGAGAGTTCGGCTGAGAACATAGCATGGAAAATACTAGGCAAATCATGTACTAATTGATAATTATAATAAAATTCACAGATATTTGGGATTGATGTTGCACGCACCATTCTGGGTGAATCTTGTATTTATATTGAATTGCTTCAAATAAAGTGAAGAGGTTTACTGCACTCATCACTTCTTAAATGGCTTTTCCCTTTGCCGGGTGACAACGCATAAAATATTGGTTTTACAATTTTAGCCCTAAACTAAAATCCACCATCAACACATTGTTAGATTAATTTATATTAATTAACATTCGTTTTAATTAATCGAGTTATTATTGGCTAATGCCGTCTCTTGACTAGTCTAATAGCGTTGACGAGCTTGAGGTTCTTTACATTCTCCTCACCTTATACATTTTAGTCCTCGAAAATCAAACCATCCCTCTGGTCTTCAAAAAAACTCCCCACCTTATAGAATAATCCCATCTCTTTTTATACGCAAATAACATAAAACAAAACACAACCAAAATGGCCTTGTACAACTAAAATTAAAATTTGTATCTCTAGTTTCAACTACGTTGATTTAAATTCTATCAAATAGAGAAGTAGTGTCTTAAACTAATTTCTATTTTATAAGATACATGTCTCTCTAACTACAAGGAAAAATCCTCCAGATATTTCTAGGTGAAGTTGTATCTATAAGTTTACTAAAGAATTAAACCAAGCTTCTATGATAGGCATCTCTGAATGCAGTTGCCCTGTCAAGGTTGGATGACCAGTTGTCAGCCGTGCAAATATAGTTCACTTCCTCACTCAACTAGAAATAAATAGAGTATGCGATAAGAAAGAGTTCGTTCCCACAGAGAGGCTTTTGTTGTTATCAATTTTCAGTTTCTTAGTAACCAAAGGGGGGGTTTGTTTTATCTAAATAAACAAAGCAATGAAAGTAAATTAAAAGCAATAAAATGATTGAATAATCAATAAGGAGAAGATATTGGTCATGGGATAGTATCATTCACAAACATGTATTTTCATCAATGATTAGAATTGAAATTTAATCTCTCATATATTAAAAGTCCTATGATATCTTGATCGCAAGAGTATCCCGTTTATTTCCCGATTTTATCACAAATAACATTAAAAGATGCTAATGTGAAATCTACATAGAAAGCAACCTAAAGTGTAAAAGCACAATTAAGTTTAACTCCCTAAGAGAAATAAGTTCTATGAAATAAGACTAATCAATGCGAACAAAATGTGTAAAAGCACTAATTCGTTTTAACAAAGGTTATGATTCATATGTGACTAGTAGGATGTATCACTACAAGCACTACCCACAATTATGCTACTTAAAATCAGGGACAAACAAATTTTTCATATTGAAAACCCTAATCTAACTCTAGAGATGAAAGCAAATCGGATTGATTCCGGACTCAACCAATCAAACAATCAAATCATATAACAATATAAACCATGAATCATAAACAATAAAGTTTTGAAACAAAACTAATTCATTGAATCAAATAACATGTTGGAAATCAACTTTTATCCCATACCCAATAATTGAGTTTAGTTACTCATAATAATGGAGTTCATCATAATCATAATCAATAAAATAAATAAGAAGATGAAAGCAAAGCAAACCCTAGAAGTAGTTTCCTCCAAAGCTCCAAGAAGAATACGTGATATCCCCAAAAGTTGTAGGAGTCTTCCTTTTATAGTCCTTGCTTTCCAAAATTAGGTATAGTCTCCAAAGTCCATTAGATGAAAATCCGCTTGGCCCAAAAGTCATAAAAACCCGTGTAGAACCTCTGCCAAAAAGTCGTCGGTAGTTGGCCGGAGGGTTGCCGGGAAGTTGCCGGAAAACAACTCAGGTGACCGGCAAAGTCCGCCCGGTCACCGGTCAACGGTCCAACTCAGTCGGGTCAATGATTCGACTCGGTCAAACCACCGAGTCAAACCAGGTCATATGAGTCAGATGTATGTGTCAGCTGAGTCAGGGCTGAGTAGGTTTTGGCCAAGGCCATTGCAGGTCATCTTGCCAGGCTAACCACTGTTGCATCATCATGGTGCGGCTCACTCAACCCTGATGGCTGTTCCAATATAACACAACTCTGTTGCAAATTCTTCCATCAGCTCCAACTCTATTTATTTGCATCTTCTTCAACAACTCGTAGAACTGCCAAACTCCACCTATGCTTTATCTGCCATTACAATTCAGCCTTATGCAATCAACACAAGCACTCTCCATCACCAGCTTCAGTTCACGACAATATCTGCAACTTTACTTCATTAAATCCTCTTTCTCGCCTTCACCAGTTCTCGATCATGCTCTTCCATGTTATTTCTCAGCTGCATACTCTCTCATTCAAGCCAAACTCAAACCACAACCATTCTTCTCATTAACCAACACCAGCTGAACTGCACCTATGCAGCACCCATTTGCAATCTAAGCAATGAACTGGTAACTAATCACAAATTCCATAATCTTCAACTCAAACACCACTTCCATTTCCCTGCAATTCAGCTCAACCAATTACTCTGCAGATCAAAATTCATGCCTGCATCATAACTTCAACACACAGCTCAACTTCAACCTCTGCACCTTGCACCTGCACCACTACCACTGCAACTTCACAATCAAACTGTACTCAACCATCTGCTACACAGCTCCTCCACGAACCCATTAACTCAATTCTCATCTCTTCACGGCACCACCATCAGCTTCTAAGTCTAGCATGCCTTGCTCATTTACTTGCAATTCACTTGCAAGACTCATTCTACAGAGCCATCACTGCTATCCCTTCTCAGCTTCCATGCTTACCTCAATTCATTCCAATTCAGCTGCACCAATCCCCTGTCAGGCCAACACTTCTTGTAACCCATTTCTCAACAACACTAGACCCTCTTATACTCAGGTCATACTTCAATGCACACAAGCATTACTTCAGCTCCATCTGCATCTCATTACAATTCATTGCAGCTCAGCAACTGCATTGCCAGTACCTGTTCCAACTCAACAACACCACTGTATCATCTCTTGCATTAATGAATCCAATCCATACCCCATGAATCTCATATCAAATCAACAACAACGCCACAAATTCATATCTGCACCTGCACTGCCTAGCAAACACCAAAGCACCAATTCCATTTCATTGCTCCTTGTAGCTGCAACATGTCTTTGTGGTCTTCTCCTGTTAAGAGTCCTAAGCATACATCTATGGCAATCAATCAATTGCAATAGTGTGTTGGTTTCAAGCCTCATCAATCACCCACAAATCAAGACGAATCACATTTAATCTCAAGCATTTGCAGATTCATAACCACCTTGTTCATGGAAACATTCAGTCATATGATTCATTCTTCTTTCTTAGCTGAATAACTCGACCCCAAATTGTAGCAGACCCAAGACAGCATCATCAAACTCTGTTCTTCTTTGTTCTTCTCTGACTCAACAGCAAACCCTCGTTTCAGAAACCCCATATTCTATTTCAAACAAACCAAAAACCCTAGTTTCTATATCTTCTCAATCAACAGAATCGAACAACACCTTCTTATTCATTACCGACGAGAAAGACGAACCCAACACTAATTCTTCCTTCTAAGCTTCATCAATTTCATCTCTCCTGCTACTCATACCATCGTCTCCATCTCAGATCCATAACGAACCTTTCTTTGCCATAACTTCGAACCAAATTCAACAACATCACTCTGAATCTCTACAGCATAATCATTCCTTCCATTTCCGTTTCATCACCAGCAATTCACCATCTCAATCTTCTCGATCTGTTCTCAGCCCCTGAATTCATGGCTGCTGTTCTTCCTCTTTCTTTCAGTTTAAGAGTGCTGAAAATGATTGAGAAGATATCTTCTGATTTAGGGTGTAGAAATGGGGATGGATATAGCCACCCCAACACTTGAGATAAGGGTCACCCTATCTGGCAACCCCTTAACCTTGGCTTGACTATATTTAGAACTCCTCCAAATAGAGTTGCCCCTTAACCTTGACTGGGATTCAGATAGTGTTCGCCCTGAAATGACATTTCTGCCCTTCTACGCTCCATTGCCGCGCAACCTTAGCCTGCTCCAAGTACAACTCGCCTAGTAATTGCATATGAACTGACGCTTTTGCCCTTTTACTCCAATTGGGTGATTTCTTCTTCTTTTTCTCCGTATGACTCCAGAGTACCTAATAACTCAAAAGCAAACATAAGATACATAATTCACAAGAAAAATAGCAAAGAAAGTATAAATACTAGATATAAAATTAGGTGTTTTAGACACCTATCATTGGCCAAGCCCAACAATGCCTTCCTACGAACAGAGAAAACACAACCTTCACTATTCCCCAGTGCTGGATTAACTAAGTATTAGCTTATTAAAATTAACTAATCTCTAAACTTATATATATCATAACTGGTGTAATTCTAATAAATTTATTTCATAAATTATATATAAGCAATTGACATCATTTTAAACAATTTAGTCATTTGAATTTATTTATTTCACCAATACAAGTAATCCCAATTCGATTTTACGCCAATTTATAATATTTGATAATTTTAACTTTAGTGTAATATCATATATAATTTTTTTTTCCAAATACAATCTACTATAAATTCGTTACTAACCTAATTACTCGAATACTATTATCAACTGTATTATTATTCTCATTATTCTTGAGTTGATTGTCCAGTTGGTACTCTAAGCATTAATCTTCTAAATGTAATTTCATATTCACGTAAGGATTGATATAACAGATTTTATTTATTCAAATAAAATCCGTATACCATATTTTGTTAAATATTAATGTTAGTTTTTTAATATAATTTAAATTTGCGTCTGCATAAAATTGTAATATGTCCTAATAGACTTTAAATTTTGCTATTAATGTGAAATATCCTATTAATATATGAATTTTTTCTTTTAATTCTAATATTACACTAAGCATCCAAGTACTATTATTTCTACTTCATGTATATTTGTTTCATTTTAGAGATTTACCGGGTCAGTTATTAGTTTAAAAATAATTTCGGTACAAAATTACTAACAAGTTGAGTTTTTGTACATTATACATCATATCTTCACTTCCTAAAGTCTAACGCCTGATAAGTATTACATTATCTATTTAGTTTAAACGCAAAATATATATTTCTAACTTTTTTTATTAATATAATTTACAAAACTTAATCGTAAATAAGAGTTATTAATTTTTTTCCATAACTATTTAATCGTAATTATTTTTATCGCTATATATCTTTAGTGAGATTTTTGTTAAGTTAAATTCAATATTTTTAACACAACTTTATTAAAATTATTATTACTACTATTGTCATTTATAATTACTATTATAATATTTTTATTATTAATATGGATGGTTGAACTATTATTCTAGCTACTCTTATACATATTATTGAGTCCAAAAATATTATTAACATTTATGTAATTATAAATTGTTGAATATTCGTATAAGCCAAGGTGCTCAATAAGTTTATATATAGCTTTCAAGATTTATCAATAATACTAATCTCACTATTTTTATAGTATTAGATTGTCTACATGTTCATACTTTTTAGACTAATTATCCTCAAATGCGTAGCTAAAGTTATTAGTGTACCCTAAAATTTTTACTTCATGACATACACAAACAAACAAACAATCAATCAATTAAATCTTTTAATTATTGATAGCTTTTAGTGATTAAGATTTATCTCACAACCCAACCAAGTTCTAAACTAATCAATTTCACTAACTGGCACTGGCCATTCCTATTGTTTCTCATATAAGATCTAATAGTGAGCTCTGATATCAACACTGTAGCGCCCCCAAAGTTAGCAGCTGACTAATCCAAGTGATTAACTAAATAAAGAGGCACTAATAATCTAAATCATTTACTTAAACATTCAATTAAGAAATATGATACAAAACTTAACCCAATAACTAACCCTGCTCAGAAATATATAAATAAGATCTCCTCTCAAATGATACATATACAATAGTCATTTGGTTTACAAACAGAATATACAATATAGTAAACATAGTAGGAGTTAACCAACTAACGAACTCAACTCCTAAAGCTTTCGCTGTGCAACTCTGATCTTTCTCTGAAACTGAAAGTGGGAATGAGTGAGCACATCATCCCTAGAAGGGGTGCCCAGCAGGAATAACATTTAACTTTAAAGAAATCATGAGCAAGATTGGAAAACAATACATGTTTTCCCAAACATCAACAAGTGACCAAGTCACTTGAAATAAACAAACATGTATATGGAAAAACTCCTTCTTCAAACAATTTATATTAGTGATGCCGGGTTTTTCCACACCTACATAGCTATATTGATGTCGGGTTGTTCCACAGCTAATAAGCATAAAAGCTGAAAGTAAATAGATATAAATACAAAGGAGCGTATCCTATATACCACGGATGGAAATGCTTATTTCCCAAAACAATTAATAATGATCAACATTACAAGTCCTCTCCAATTCATGGAAAGATTCAAAGTATCAACAGAACAATCATAATACAAACTAAACAATGCATGAAATGCACAAACAGACAATGCATGAGCTTGTTAAACATAAACTTTTGTAAAAGAAATAACAAGTCTCAAAAGAGTTAAAAGTATTCCCACCTCTTTTGATGACAAGCCACGCCTACCTCGAGATCCATGATCCAATGGTTCGTCCTTTGAATCGATCGTTGTTAAATAAACTAACTGTTAATCACCCAAGCACTCTAAGAATTTATCCAAAAAGACATACAAGGCTCATACAAGTCTAACTAATGGTTCTAAGCCCAATTATGATTATAAACCTTTTTATTATCCATCTTTAACATATCTGAGGTTTACTAATTCAATTAGGTAGATTCTATAGTCCATATCTAAGTCTTATGAATATCTACAACTTTGTAGAAGAAATCAAAGTCCAATTCAGACCATAAGGGTCCAAAACATCAAACTAATGATACATGGTACTAAGCCCAAGTCCAGTAAGCAAGTCCATTACACAAGGCTTGGTCCAACTGGTCACTAACGGTCAAACTGACGGTCAAGGTCAACTAACAGTAAACGTCAGTCAACATATTCAAGGCCATGTCAATAGTCAAAGTCTAATCTAGTCAAATTAGTCAGTCTAGGTCAACATGAGTCAAGAAACGGATTAAATGAGTTAAACTAATTCAACTCAGTTAGATAGATGAGTCAGGAACACAAAATCAACACAAGGTCTAAACTATATTACAGCTTTAATTCCTACAATATATCCTTCTCATTTATCATTTCAATTTCAATTCATTCATTCCAAACGAACTTTGAATTTCATTTACAATTAATAACTCTTATTACCTGCAATTGCAGCTTTAAGCTTTTCACAGCAATCACTTAACTATAATCCTACAACTGCATCTAAATTACACCTTCCCTGCCTGTAACTTCAGTTCACTACACCCTCACAAGTACTACAACCAACTACTGAAATATCTTAACTCATTTCCCAACCATTTCCAGAGTCAAGTACTTTACTAAATCCACACCACCTGCAACTTCTCACCAAATACCCTAACTCCATACACTGCCTTCATTCCTAATTACCTCACCAAATTTATCATTTACCTTTAACCCAAACATCATCTCGTGTTCTTCATTTCCAACACCAATAGTTCTCCGTAATACAATTCCTTATTCAGTTCACTACAACACCATGAAATCAACATCAGTAGCTACATAACAATTCACCTGCAACAAAAATTCATCTCTAATTCTAAACACATTCCATTCTCAACTCCACTGTCAAATAACTGCACAATATCCAAATCCCAACACCCATTACATCTAATTCAACACAACTCCCTGTGAATCAGAAGAACCTACCTACAGTACTTATATCATTCCACTCTGAAATCTTAACTCATCAATAATCCTGTTACTACAATAACACTTCTAACAAATTCTCTGCTTCATTATTTAATCATCTCAACCTCAGATTCAATCCCAAACATAAAACTTCAATGAATCTTTACAATTCAACTCAAAAGTACCAAATTTAAACAATTAAAAACTTACACAAGCAATATCATCTTCTGAATTGCTGGTTCACCAACACAATTCTACTGTAACCCTAATTGATCAACCACCATCATCAAATTCATCCCATGTAACGTAAATTCATCTGCAATTCCACTCTAATCCCTTCAATCACTCATAACCCATCTCAATTCGAAATCCTAGAACATAAATTTCATCTTTGATTCACAGGGAAACCCTAACTTCAATTTGGGGAGGAACACATGAACCCTAATTATCTTAATTCTCGAATTCAAACTCAAAACATCAATTAAACTCTTCAATTAAGCAAACCCATCTTTTAATTTCGACCAACTCTTCTTAATCCTTACTCAAATCGAAATCCAATCCAACTCAGGAAACCCTAATTCTTGATTCAATCAACCGAACAACTTCAAAGCCTCAATTAAACACCAACCCATGATTCCTCATCTAACAATGGTTCCATAATTTATCTTCTAAATCTTCAGAACATCAATCAAAACTATAAACCCTAACTTTACTTACAAGAACATCAACACCTTTTTCTCCCAAAACTCAATCAACTTCAGTATCAACACCAACTTTCCTGATTCATCAAGTTACAAGGATTTTCATGAATCAAATACACAAATCTCGCGTGACCCTCTTGAGTTGAGATTGCCAGAAGAGAAGATGAAAAACATAAAGAAGAAGAAAGAAGAAGAAAAGAAAGAGAAAGAAGAATAAGAAATGAGAGTATCCTCTCGATTTAGGTAGATAAGGCCGAGGAAAAATGATAAAGGTATCCTTCTATATGATATAGGAATCCAGGTCGATCTAAATTATTGAAATGACTATTTTGCTCTTCATATGTATCTGATGATTACTTATTCATCTAGTATTTTATTGACACGTTCGAGTAGTCCATTTCACATAACTTTTCGATACCTATTTCATGATGCTGGTTTCGTATATAGATCGTTGATAGATTATTTTCTATTAATTAACGTTCATTTTAATTAATCGAGTTATTATTGGCTAATACGTCTCTTGACTAGTCTAATAGCGTTGACGATCTTGAGGGTCTTTACACCAAGAAGTCTGAATTTAGATAATATCTGCATCAACAATGATGCTAAAAATCCCGTCTCTTATTTAAGAAATAAAACTAACCAGTTGTGTTGACCTAGAGTTAGGATTATCGACCACTGGTACCCTTGTATATGCCAGTGTGTTGATATTAGTCAGACCGGTATCTCAGTTCATTAGGATAGGTTCATTTTGGCGGAGGCCTTCAGACAGATATGAGAAACACCGTTCACCTAGTAAACATCAAAACCATCTATTTTTTTCTATATCCATCTTTTTGATCTATCCATGTGATTAGTTTTGACTCCGGATATTGATGTCCATAGTGCAACTATCTGAGTAGAGCTCTGTCACTTATATATGAATTTTAGTATGCTTGAGTGCAAACTCGTGTACAACAATTGTAATTTCGCATCAGGGTACTTCCTCCTGTAGTCAATAAGTATGCCAACCAAGGAGATTCTTTAGTGCCTTCCAAGGTTCTGTGTAGATAGCTAGGGTCTGGAGTATAAAGGTTTTGTGGGTATACCTATGGTAAGCCCTCCAGAGACAACACTCCGCCACGAGGGACACCTAGGGGTTTAAAGGCATATTGCATACGCTAAATGCAATCGACGATGCCTGCGACAGTGAGTTAGGATTTTATTTCTATTTTATTTTTGCTCGAGGACTAGCAAATAATAGGTTTGGGGGTATTTGATAGACACATTTTTGTGTCCGATTTGTCTCGATTCTATATATTGTTAGGACTCATTTTTGTACTTATTATGGTGTTTATTTATTTGTAGGTATTGTTGGCCAATAAACATTTTTGGAAAAAATTGGCTCGAAAAGTTGTCGGAAAGCACCCAGAGGACATTTGCTATTCGGGCTCTCACTTTGGATAAGGGGTAACCTAATTACTAAGGGGCATCCCATTTCCAGGCAGTTGCTAATCGCACCCCTACCCTGGATAACGGGCAACCATCTTCAACATTTCAAAAACCAGGTTTTGGCGGGAAAATAGGTGCAGTGAAGAACAGATTTTGGCAATCGTGATTTGGAGGAGTTTGAGGTCGATTAAACCTCTGATTTTCATAGGATAGACTCCTTATGGGTCTAGGAATCTGATATGGGTGTTTAAATCGATTAGACTGGGCTCAATTGACGGATTTTTATCACAACAGAAAATATGGAAAGTCACATGTGTGACCTGTTTTAGGGAATTTTAGAGAGATTAAAGTGCTGTAAACTTTCCCAAAGATTTGTATCTATCTAAGGAAGAGTTTAGAATAAAAAGGAAAGCTCAGAAACGCGTAGAAATCTAAAACAAGAAATTGTCGCAACTTGGCCGTGAAGAGAAGGAAAGAGATTTTGGAAGATTTGGGAGAGATTTAATCGGTATTTTTGATATAAATAGATGTCTTGGGTCATATAGAAGAGGTGTCGAGAGTTTGGGAACCTAAGGAGAGCCAAGAAGAAGAAATCAGAGCTTTACCAAACTCTGTTTCTGCTGCTGCTGCTGCTGAAGAAGAAGAACGCGAAGAACATTGACGCTCGGAAACAGTCGCAGAAAAGTGTCGTTGTTTAACAGCTGAAGAACATTAAGCTGCAGGGCAGTCGTATTCTAGGGTCTTAAAATCAAGCAACAAACAACTTTTTCTGTAACAGTTCCATTGTAACAGCTGTTTTGCAACACCAATACACTGTTGCAAACAGTCTGTGTTATTACTTTTCACTCTTTTAATCATCTTTTGAGCAACAAACACATATTTTGAGATCATGATTAATATGAGGAGCTAAACCCATTGCTGAGGCGATAGAGGAAGCTATTTTTCCAACAAAAGTGGTATATTCTATTTTATCTTTTTATTTGCAATAATTATATGATTATTTGCCTTGAACTATTATTGAATATGATTTTTATTTGAGTGATTGTGATCTATTTTGATGGAGTATGCTTAGTTTTAAGACTTTTGATGCTTCATACTTGGTATTTACAATTATTACTTTTGAAAATCTACTTGTTGCAATATTTTAGAATCAAATTAAACAAGAAAATTGCATAAATATAAGTATTGGTTTAATCACTTTGAACTTGGAAAATAGTGGAATCTTAGCCTCAGTGTTTCTTTTAGTATTGATATCATCTTTGATTGAGTTTGCTATAATTTTTAGTGAGTTTTCTATTTTAATATTAGAATTTAAGTCTAATTAATATCCTTCACAAGTCTGAGAATCGAACCACTTTTACCGCTATCTAGAAATCACATCAATTTTTGGCGCCGCCGACGCTGACTTGTTTTTAGGGTTTTAGATTTATTTTTTTTATTTTTTTTTGTCCTTTTTTATGTTTTGGGTATTTATCTTGTGTCCACAGGTTCTGGATCATAAAGAAATTGAGCCAAAGAGTTTGGTGATTTCATAAAGATTTGGAGCTAAAGATTAAAGCAAAAAGAACAGAAAAGAAGACAATTTTAGTTTAGGGTTTGTTTATTTTATTTAAAAAAAAAAAACTGTATTAGGGACATTATTTTTTTATTATTACCCTACGGAAAGGTACTTTAAATATAAACTGTTTGCAGAGAAGGAGGAAAATTACGATATTGTCTCTGCACCTTGGGTTCGTACACTAGACATCGGAGTCAGTGGCCCGAGTCGACTACAACCAATTCATCCCCCGTCTGGAACAGGAGGTAAGATTCTAAACACTCGCGAATCCCCTGTCAGCGAGTTACTGGACTCCTTCGTATGCATATATGTTGAGGACTGAATACGGACATTTATTTTTCTAGTAAAGGGCAAGGCCTGGCCATACAAGATAAGGGTTCGGATTTCATCACCGTTCTCTTCTTGCCCGCTTTAGGAACACGTAACCTACGCGAACCTAAGCCTAAAATTTTGACTAGAACGAGACCGATAGGGTAACGAGCTTAACAGGAAAGTCATTCGAAAAATATTGGTTACTCTTTTAAGCATACTTCGAAGTTCTTGACGGTTTCTGTAAGTTGAATGCGTGTGACGCGCCGCCTTGTAATACCGGTGAGGCCTTGGGTATCAAAGCTCCACCGAGCTTCCCTCGCCTCTATTCAACTTACGTTAACTCGGATTGATTCCAGAGGGGTTTGCTTAAATTGTAACGAATTCCCGTTCGAAGGATTAGAAGCTGGTCTAGAAACAATCTAAGTGGAGCCATCATGCTTTTTGTTTGCTAGAAATCAATAGGTTTGATTTGGTTGAGTCGGCCTTGATCTGTGTTTGCTTACCCTTCCAATTTAGAAAATTCTATTGTATGCCTGAACGTAAAAGAGACGCACTAGGTAGATTTGTTAAAGAGAAACCTAGTAGTTCGAAGCGTCTCGATTACCTTAATCTAGAAAGTCCGGCTTTTGAAGAGTCTGTTTTTGAACGTTCTTTGACTGAGGAGAGAATCCATGTTGCTCCGATAGCGCCAGAAATGGCAACTTTGAAAGCTTTGTTGAATCCAACTAGGACTACCGTCCTTCGTGTATTAAGTTAGCTGAAACGGAGGCACCCTATGAACTGAAACCTGGGACCTTACAGATGCTCCCAATTTTTAGGGAAAGAAAATGAAAACCCTTATTACCATGTTAGGGATTTTGAGGAAATTTGTAGTACTCTAAGAATTAGAGGCTTAGATGATGATGCTTTGAAACTTAGGTTATTCCCATTTTCCCTGAAAGATAAGGCCAAGTCGTGGCTGTATAGTTTGGACTCCGAGTCAATTGAGACATATGAACAACTTACATCTGCCTTTTTCAATAAGTTTTTCCCTAGGCACAAAACATCGTCTATTAGGACGCAAATATGCACATTTTCACAACAAGAGGGAGAATCTTTATATAGGTATTTGGAAAGGTTCAATGATTTATTATCCCAGTGTCCTCATCATGGTTTAGAAAAGGTTAGGCTAGTTCAGATCCTTTATGAGGGTTTAGATTATTCCACAACGACCATGGTTGAGTCTCTATGCACTGGTGGATTTGAAAACCAAACTGTTGATGCGGCGATGGAATTTTTTAATGAAATCGCCGAAAAAACCCAGCAATGGGAAAATAGTAGGGCACCCCAGAAAACAATTCTTTTAAGTAGAGGAAACGTTAATAGGGTAGAAGGAGGCTATGAATCAGATGCCAAAATTGCTGCTATAGCAAAAAGGTTAGAAGCCTTAGAAGTGGGCCAGACTAGTGGTAGAGTGGAGCCTTTTTGGGAAGGCCAGAATATTGAAGAGCAGCCAATGCTCTTTATAATAACACTAGATTTGATAACCGTCAAAAGATTGACCCATATTCAGAAACCTATAATCCTGGTTGGAGAAACCATCCGAACCTTTCGTGGTCTAAGGGCCAAAGTCAAGGTCAGTTTAGTAATTCTAATGCTCCCCCAGGTTTTGGCTATACTAAGAATCCTTCAGGACTAGCTCAGTTTCAGAATCAGTCAGATAAGAAAATCCTAAGTTTAGAGGAATCTCTCGCCTTGTTAACTCAGCAAACTGCAAAATTCCAGTTATCCGTAGAACAGAGTCTACAAGCTAGTAACAGGATAGGACAAGAAAATAGTCAGGCTATTTCCGAGTTAAAAACCCAGGTTGGTCTGATAAGTGATTCTTTGAGAGAAAAAGGTAAGTTTCCTAGTCAAACACAACCCAACCCTAGAGGAGTTCATGAATTAGGTGCAAAACCATCGAATCAATTGAATGTTGTTAGAACCCTTAGAAGTGGTAGAGTTGTAGACAATAAGGTAACCATGCCCGATAGTGAACATACTGTAGTTCACCCCTCAGGATCTCACCTCTCAGGACCAGTAGCTGAAGAGACTGATAAAGTTTCTGATGATGTGAATTCGGTTCCTGAAAGGTCTGATTTTAGGCCTAGAGCCCCATTTCCTCAGCTATTAGTACCAACAAAGAAGGAATCGAACTTTAATGACATAGTGGAGGTTTTTAAGCAAGTTACCATAAACCTTCCCTTATTAGATGCAATTAGGCAAATTCCTGCTTATGCCAAGTTCCTTAAGGATATGTGTACGCGAAAGCGAAAACTTAGCGTCCATAAGAAAGCCTTTTTAGCTAGTCACGTAAGTTCAATCATTCAGAACACCACAACTCCAAAGTACAAAGACCCAGGTTCTCCTACCATTGCTTGCACAATAGGTAACTTCCGGGTAGAAAAAGCTTTACTTGACTTAGGAGCCAGTGTGAACTTACTGCCATTCCATGTATACTTACAGCTAGGACTTGGTGAAATGAAACCTACTCAGATGACACTGCAGTTAGCTGATAGGTCTGTTAAAATCCCTCGAGGTGTTATCGAGGATGTTCTTATTGAGGTCGACAAGTTTATTTATCCAGTGGATTTCGTGGTCCTAGATACCCAACCTGTCCCTGACCCAGAGAACCAGATACCTGTGATTTTAGGTCGCCCATTTTTAGCTACGTCTAATGCGATCATTAACTGTCGAAATGGTGTGATGAGTTTATCTTTTGGTAATATGACTATGGAGATGAACATTTTTAATGTCAGTAAGCAACCTCATGAGCTAGATGACACATGTGTTGAGGAGGTGAACATGATAGCCTTAGTTCAGGAGTCATTACCAAACATCTTGTCTGAAGACCCATTAGAAAGTTGTCTATCCCATTTTGGTTTAGATTTTGACGACGATAGCACTATTGAACAGGTGAATGCTCTATTAGATTCTACCCCTGTGTTAGACACTGATAGATGGAAAGCTAGGTTCGAACCGTTACCAGTTTCTGAGACTACCCTAATTCCTTCTTTAGAAGAGCCCCCAAAGTTGGACCTTAAACCACTACCCGATACTCTAAAGTATGTTTTTTAGGCCCATCTGAGACTTTACCTGTGATTGTAGCTTCCAATTTGGATAGTGATCAGGAAAGTAGGCTAGTAAATGTACTTCAAGACAATAAGGAAGCTTTAGGGTGGACTATAGCAGACATTAAGGGTATAAGTCCTACTGTGTGTATGCATCAGATTCATTTAGAGGAAGACTCCAAACCTTCTAGGGAGATGCAACGTCGACTGAACCCTAACATGAAAGAGGTAGTTCGAAAAGAGGTGCTTAAGTTGTTAGATGCGGGTATTATTTACCCAATTTCAGACAGTAAGTGGGTCAGCCCTGTTCAGGTTGTCCCCAAGAAATCAGGTATCACTGTAGTCCAGAATGATAATAATGAATTAATCCCAACCCGAGTGACCACGGGATGGCGTGTGTGTATTGACTATAGGAAATTGAACAAGGTCACAAGGAAGGATCACTTTCCCCTTCCTTTTATCGACCAATGCTAGCTAGAGCGATTAGCTGGACATAGTCACTATTGCTTCTTAGATGGCTACTCCGGTTATAATCAGATCGTTATTGCCCCAGAAGACCAAGAGAAAACCACTTTTACCTGTCCCTTTGGTACCTTTGCGTATAGACGCATGCCTTTCGGGCTATGTAATGCCCCTGCAACTTTTCAGCGTTGTATGATGAGCATATTTTCTGATATGGTAGTAGAACGGTTCTTATGGATGATTTTTCAGTGTTTGGTTCATCTTTCGATGAGTGCTTGCATCATTTGACATTAGTGTTGACTAGGTGTAAGGAAAAAAATTTAGTGCTTAATTGGGAAAAATGCCATTTCATGGTTAAATCAGGAATTGTATTAGGGCACATCGTCTCTTCAAAGGGTATAGAGGTAGACAAAGCCAAAGTTGACCTTATTAAGACTTTACAGGTCCCAAAAACCGTAAAAGATATTAGGTCATTCCTAGGGCATGCAGGTTTTTACCGTCGATTCATTAAGGATTTTAGCTTGATTTCTAGACCTCTTTGCAATTTGCTTGCAAAAGATGTTAAGTTTGTCTTTGATGATGCTTGTTTAGAGGCTTTTGAGAAGCTTAAAACTTTACTCACTACTGCCCCGATAGTCCAGGCACCTAACTGGAACCTACCCTTTGAGATTATGTGTGATTCTTCAGATTATGCTATAGGCGTCGTTTTAGGACAACGAGAAAACAAATTACTTCATGTGATTTATTATGCTAGCAAAACTCTGAATGATGCCCAAATGAACTACACAACTACCGAGAAGGAACTTTTAGCCATCGTGTTTGCCTTGGATAAGTTTAGGTCCTACCTATTAGGTTCTAAGATCATAATCTATACAGATCATGCTGCTTTGAAATACCTTTTATCTAAGAAGGATACCAAACCTAGATTGATTAGATGGATCCTATTGTTACAGGAATTTTCCCCAGACATTAGAGACAAAAAGGGTGCAGAAAATGTAGTAGCAGATCACTTGTCTAGGCTAGTTGTTAGTTCCCCTAGTGATTCCCTTCCTATAAGGGATAGCTTTCCTGATGAACAATTGTTCTCTGTTTCCCAATCACCTTGGTATGCAAATATAGTGAATTATCTTGTTACTGGTCGAACCCCTCAACATTGGGGTAAGCAAGATCGTTCTAGGTTTTTAGCCGAGGTTAAGCATTTCTTTTGGGACGATCCTTATCTGTTTAAGTATTGTCCGGACCAGATTATTAGGAGATGTGTATCTGAGAGTGACCAGTCTAGTATTATCTCCTTTTGTCATGAACATGCATGTGGGGGTCATTTTAGTGCTAAGAAGACTGCTGCTAAGATTTTGCAGTGTGGATTTTACTGGCCTTCGTTGTTTAAAGATTCCCATAGTCATTGTGTTTCTTGTGAGCGTTGCCAGAAGTTAGGAACCATTTCCCGTAGAAATATGATGCCTTTGAACCCTATTTTAGTGATTGAGGTCTTTGATGTGTGGGGCATTGATTTTATGGGTCCATTTCCTATTTCGTTTGGTTATCTTTACATACTTGTCGCTGTAGACTATGTGTCTAAGTGGGTTGAGGCGGTTCCGTGTAAACGAATGACCACAGGGTCGTAGTCCAGTTTTTGAAAGAGAATATACTTACACGTTTTGGTACGCCGCGAGCTATAATTAGTGATGGAGGTTCACACTTTTGTAATAGACCTTTTCTTTTAATGAAACAATACGGTATTACCCATAAAGTAGCAACCCCATATCACCCTCAGACTAGTGGTCAGGTAGAGGTTTCCAATAGGGAAATTAAACGTATTCTAGAGAAAACAGTTAATCCAAATAGGAAAGACTGGTCGTCGAGGCTTACTGATGCCTTATGGGCTTACCGTACTGCGTTTAAGACACCCATTGGAATGTCACCTTATCGTTTAGTGTTTGGCAAGGCATGTCACCTGCCTGTTGAGTTAGAGCATCGCCTATTGGGCTATTAAGAACTTAAACTTTTCACTTGACAAGGCAGGAGCTCAAAGAAAGCTCCAGCTCAATGAGTTGGACGAGATTCGTAGAGATGCATACGATAGTGCTAAGGAGTATAAGAACAAAATGAAACTTGTGCATGATAGGAATATTTTACGAAAGTCATTTTCTCCAGGTCAAAAAGTTCTTCTGTATGACACTCGTTTGCATCTATTCCCCGGGAAGTTGCGCTCTCGGTGGACCGGTCCTTTTGTGGTCCGTACTGTTTTTCCTCATGGCGCTGTTGAGATTGAGACACCAGATGGTAGTAGTTCTTCGAAGGTTAACGGTCAGCGATTGAAGCCCTTTTTAGAGCCTTTTCCTACAGGTGATGTTGAGGAGGTCCCTCTGGAGGACCCTGTTTACCTTGATTGACCATCGAGGCGATTTTGTATGTTGTATAATATTTTTGTAGGTTTTTGGTTACACTTCACCCAGGTACTATCTTTCCGACTTCTCTCTTTACTATTTCCTCATGTTACTTATTTTTTGGTACTGTTCTTTGATTAGAAACATTGAGGACAATGTTAGATTTAAGTTTGGGGGTGGGGTAGAACTTTTTGTTACCTTTTCGTTGCAATAAATAAACTCCAGAGCCTAGAAATTTATCCCTATTAAGGATGGCACTAACCAATCTAAGTGGATGGAAGCATTTTGGTTGTAGGAGTTGAGGAACCAATCTGACTAGATGGCAACATCTAAAGAGTCTATTCATAAAAGCACAGAGCTCAGGTGTTAGAAATAACATGATAGTTTCACCATATCTCGTTGAGTCCTTTTCACTTCTGTTTTTATTTGTTTTGTTTTTAAACTATGTTTCTCTAAGTGATTAGGTGGGGCTCACGATTCAAGTTGTTACCAATGCTAGGGTGAATTAGAGTGATTGAGATACAAAAAAAAAAAAAAAAAAAAAAGACCAGACCATCAGACCAACTGGAATAAATTCAATAAAGTCGACCACTGGAACCCTTGTATATGCCAGTTGTGTTGACCTAGAGTTAGGATTATCGATCACTGGTCCCTTGTATATGCCAGTGTGTTGATATTAGTCAGACGTATCTCAGTCCATTAGGATAGGTTCATTTTGGCGGAGGCCTTCAGACAGATATGAGAAACACCGTTCACCTAGTAAACATCAAAACCATCTATGTTTTTCTATATCCATCTTCTTGATCTATCCATGTGATTAGTTTTGACTCCGGATATTGATGTCCATAGTGCGACTATCTGAGTAGAGCTCTGTCACTTCATATGAATTTTAGTATGCTTGAGTGCAAACTCGTGTACAACAATTGGAATTTCGCATCAGGGTACTTCCTCCTGTAGTCAATAAGTATGCCAACCAAGGAGATTCTTTAGTGCCTTCCAAGGTTCTGTGTAGATAGCTAGGGTCTGGAGTATAAAGGTTTTGTGGGTATACCTCTGGTAAGCCCTCCGGAGACAACACTCCGCCACTAGGGACACCTAGGGGTTTAAAGGCTTATTGCATACGCTAAATGCAATCGACGATGCCTGCGACAGTGAGTTAGGATTTTATTTCTTTATTTTTGCTCGAGGACTAGCAAATAATAGGTTTGGGGGTATTTGATAGACACATTTTTGTGTCCGATTTGTCTCGATTCTATATATTGTTAGGGCTCATTTTGTACTTATTATGGTGTTTTATTTATTTGTAGGTATTTTTGGCAATAAACATTTTTGGAAAAAATTGGCTCGAAAAGTTGTCGGAAAGCACCCGGAGGACATTTGATATTCGGACTCTCACTTTGGATAAGGGGTAACCTAATTACTAAGGGGCATCCCATTTCCAGGCAGTTGCTAATCGCACCCCTACCCTGGATAAGGGGCAACCATCTTCAACATTTCAAAAACCAGGTTCTGGCGGGAAAATAGGTGCAGTGAAGAACATATTTTGGCAATCGTGATTTGGAGGAGTTTGAGGTCGATTAAACCTCTGATTTTCATAGGATAGACTCCTTATGGGTCTAGGAATCTGATATGGGTGTTTAAATCGATTAGACTGGGCTCAATTGACGGATTTTTATCACAACAGAAAATATGGAAAGTCACATGTGTGACCTGTTTTAGGGAATTTTAGAGAGATTAAAGTGCTGTAAACTTTCCCAAAGATTTGTATCTATCTAAGGAAGAGTTTAGAATAAAAAGGAAAGCTCAGAAACGCATAGAAATTCTAAAACAAGAAATTGCCGCAACTTGGCCGTGAAGAGAAGGAAAGAGATTTTGGAAGATTTAGGAGAGATTTAATCGGTATTTTTGATATAAATAGATGTCTTGGGTCATATAGAAGAGGTGTCGAGAGTTTAGGAACCTAAGGAGAGCCAGAGAAGAAGAAATCAGAGCTTTACCAAACTCTGTTTCTGCTGATGCTGCTACTGAAGAGGAAGAACGCGAATAACATTGACGCACGGGAAACAGTCGCAGAACAGTGTCGTTGTTTAACAGCTGAAGAACATTAAGATGTGCAGGACAGTCGTATTCTAGGGTCTTAAAATCAGCGACAAAGCAACAGTATTTACAACAGTTTTCTGTAACAGTTCCATTGTAACAGCTGTTTTGCAACACCAATACATTGTTGCAAACAGTCTGTGTTATTACTTTTCACTCTTTTAATCATCTTTTGAGAAACAAACACATATTTTGAGATCATGATTAATATGAGGAGCTAAACCCCATTGCTGAGGCGATAGAGGAAGCTATTTTTCCAACAAAAAGTGGTATATTCTATTTTATCTTTTTATTTGCAATAATTATATGATTATTTTCCTTGAACTATTATTGAATATGATTTTTATTTGAGTGATTGTGATCTATTTTGATGGAGTATGCTTAGTTTTAAAACTTTTGATGCTTCATACTTGGTATTTACAATTACTACTTTTGAAAATCTACCTGTTGCAATATTTTAGAATCAAATTAAACGAGAAAATTGCATAAATATAAGTATTGGTTTAATAACTTTGGACTTGGAAAATAGTGGAATCTTAGCCTCAGTGTTTCTTTTAGTATTGATATCATCTTTGATTGAGTTTGCTATAATTTTTAGTGAGTTTTCTATTTTAATATTAGAATTTAAGTCTAATTAATATCCTTCACAAGTCTGAGAATCGAACCACTTTTACCACTATCTACAAATCACATAAATTTTTGACGCCGCCGACGCGGACTTGTTTTTAGGGTTTTAGATTTATTTTATTTTATTTTATTTATTTATTATTTTTATTATTTTTGTCCTTTTTATGTTTTTGGGTATTTATCTTGTGTCCACAGGTTCTGGATCATAAAGAAAATTGAGCCAAATAGTTTGGTGATTTCATAAAGACTTGGAGCTAAAGATTAAAGCAAAAAGAACAGAAAAGAAGACAATTTTATTTTAGACAATTTTAGTTTAGGGTTTGTTTATTTTCTTTTTTTTTTAAAAAAAAAAAACTGTATTTGGGTTTATTATTTTTGTAACTTTTCTTTATTTTTTTCATCTCTCTGTTCCCTCCACCATCACCGCCTCTGCAATTACTACAACCTCCGCTCGCCGCCAACAACGTGATCATCCTAAAACTAAGGATATCAGAATTTTAGTATTAGGTTTTCTTTCTTCGGACCCATCAACAACATCATTTATGAAAGATTTGTGCTGTATCGATGAAGAAAAGCCGATGAAAATCATCATCAACAACTGAAATCGAAAATTCATCAACAAAAATTGAATCGAAAGATAAATATAATCTAAGTTTGTGTGTGTTGATTTTTATTTGATCAAAATCGTAATTTTTTTAAGTTCAATTGAGTTTATTTATGTGATAAAAATGATTTCCAGAGTTTCTGTGTCTGAATTGATTTAGTTGTTTGTCGTCTTTGTTTTTGGAAATATTAATTTAGAAATTTGTGTTTCAGTTATTTCCACTTGTTTATGTTGGTGGTGCTGGAATTTTATATCAATTTTTTAATTAGTTAATCTACGATAAGTTGTTGTGGATATGGTATTAGTAGATGTTGTGGTGTTTTTGTGGCTAGTAGTAGCAGTGGTGCTTGTTGTTGTTGTTGTTATGGTGGTGGTTACTGTGCTTGCAATAGTGGTGGTGGTAGTGTTCAAGGTATTGAAAGCGTGAAGCGGAGCGTGAAGGGTTTTTCATTTTTAGGAAGCGATGTGTATGTCGAAGCGTGAAGCATCGCTTCATGGTTGATGTTTGAAGCGGATGTTTTCTTATAAATAAATTAGTTGTAACTAGTAATTATAAATTTATTAGGAAGATAACATCTATATAAATTTTATATAAGTAATTTTTATTAAAAACAACGCGTGTGTAGACCAGTTCAACCTACTCCATACGAGTGGGAAGTGGGGAATTCAATTCCCCATTAAAACATTCATACTTTTCTTTTAAAATCCTTACAAATTAGGCGAAATTTTTAAATCTTCATGACCGTTTCGGAGAGAAATACTGAAATTTGAAGCGAAGCGTATGCTCTGAAGCGTGAAGCGTACGCTTCATGAAAGATGCGCTTCACATGACCGCTTCAGAGCGAAGTGCTGAAATTTGAAGCGAAGCGTACGCTCCGAAGCGTGAAGCGTACGCTTTTAAAAACCATGGTAGTGGTGGTGATTTTTGTGTTTGCAGCAATGTTGTTGGTGATGGATTTTGGTGTGGTGGAGGTGATGACGGTGGATTTTATTACAGTAATAAGGATAATGGTGATGGTCGGTACATTATATGTAAGGGGTTTCAAACCAGTTACACCTTGTTTGTTTGCAGCTGACTCATCCGAGTCGTCTGGATCTGAATGAAATCACCTGACTCATATGGATCTGACTCACTAAGGTCTGAGTACGAAAATATGTTTGTTTTGTGAGTCAGACCTGACTCAACTGACTGGATTTTTTTGGACAGAAAATGCCCTTGTGCACATTTCAAACCATAACATTTATCACTACTGAAACATCACAAATTGTTCCATTCTAGTCTAAACAACTACCCTTTTTGATGGAATTAAACATTACCAAACAATAAAATCTAAAGATTTCATTCCTACAAACATAAAAGAAGCAATAAAATCTGAAGGGAACTAGTTATCTCATCACGTAAGTTGTTCATATATATCTGCTCTTGTCGTCCAAATAGACGAGGTGCATTTTCTTCCGTTTCCGCCTCCACTTCCACTTCCACCTGTGTCTCATTCATATCAAATGTCTCATTCTCATATTCTTTAAATAGACAATCATCCAATGCATTACGACGTGGAAAGTTATGTATTGACATGCAAGCAATGAATCTCTTTGCGAATCCAATGAGTAAGAAGGCATTTTACTTAATACGGGAAATCTTACTTTTGATACCCCGAATGCTCTCTCAATCACATTCCTCAATCGAGCATGGGCTTGATTAAACTTCTCCTCTTTTGCCGTCGGGGGTACTCTTCGGTAATCACCTATCCAATACCTTATGTTGCGATACGGACACATAAACCCCTGTGTATGAGAGTATGCATCATCACATAGGTAGTATTTGTCTGCAAATTTTCAACAAAAACATTATGAAGTCATGCTGATGAAACTGCAGCAAGAGGTAACATATATGCTAGTCCAAAGTACGGAACGAAAAATGAAACTGAATCGTAAATCATTAAGGTATGACAATGCGAATGACCAAAGTGTAAAACAAGAATCCCTGTCAACTACATTGAGCAATATTATATGGCAAAAGAGGGGAACCAGGACTTCACACCCTCATATTAACTTATTCATGGCATGGCCAATGTAATGTTTACTGAATTCAAACTAGGGTCTCCATATTTCAATCGTTACAAATACTAAACACCACAATATTGTAATCAATTTCCTATGCCAAAACCAAAAAGAATGATCCTAATTCCTAAGTAGAGTTCAATATTGTGATCAATTTCCTAGTTATAATGGCAGCATAGTTTACTTTTCCTACAATTCAAATATATAAGAACGCAGTGCACAAGAATCTAAATAAAATTGAGCAAAGATAATTCTAATTAAATTACCAGAAGAGAGTGTGCTAACTACTGAGAATTACCAGACAAAGTAAATTACCACTAAGCATGATCTCTATGCATTCAGGATAGAGGCAAACGACATATAAGAGAGATCTAGCAAACAAAGTAAACAGAGTATCTGTTTTTATTTTTTCAATCAACATTCATTGCTGATTCTCTCAGCCTAACATTAGACACTAGGAGTTTTCATTGTAAGCATGGTGGGTCTACTGATCATAGTGTGACAAGCTTTGATGTGCCATGTGCTCCAGCACTATAATTGTTTGACTGCAAAGGTTTATTGACACATGAGTATTATGGACAATAAAAAACAAAGAAGTATTTCTAGTAGAACGAATAAACTAAAATAAAGAGTACAATAGTAACATCACATGTGTTATTACCATAAATGCAGACTTGGCAAGGGAGGAAACAAAAAAACAAAAACAAAATGATACAAAGGCATTGAGCTTACCTTTTTCGGTTTCACCCTTTCTTCAGTTCATTGTTCACCCAAGCACCACCACCTTAATATTGTTCCAAACCACCCTTAAACAGAAAAATAACTGACGAATTCAAACCTCAACAAACAAATTTGAAAATGTAAAAATAACAAACCTATTCTTCATAAGATATAACCCATCAACAACCAAAACCAAATGCTCAAAATCCAGGGTGTTTCTCTCAATTCTAGCATAATAGATAAAGTTCTAACTCACTGAGACATCGACTGCATTTTAACGATCCGACTCTGGGTTAGGCATATACATGGGACCAGTATGGAAAATGCCCTTAAGGAATGATCCCCAATATACGGACTTGAAACTTTACAATGCCATCATGTTGTCTATTTTTTCTTAGACTTGGCCATATTGTCGTGCAAAAGTGGATATGGGTGCGAAGGAAATTTCATAGATTTGCGGCCAATTATATACAGTCAGTTGTTAATTATGTTGCACTATATATATATATATATATGTCCATATCACGTTTGTGAATAACTAACACTACAAGCATACTCCTAAGAACTACTTAACTAATGCCAACAATAACTACTCTAACAGCCTTAAGGTCACTTACGAGTTGGGCAAATCAAATGGAAAATCAAATTAAGTTACTTTCAGTGATTGTGTTGTTTATTGTTACATAATGGCTTATCGTCGAAAGCAGCATGTGTATGCTGCTTTCTTTACAAATAGAGGGTTCAGGGCAACGTTTAGTTATTACAATTTCATCAATTCCATATGATCCAGAATGATAACACTAACTTCACAAATTTTTGTCTACAATTTTTTTTATCAGATCCATCAAACTAAAATCCAAACCCATGTCAGTGAGAAAGTAACTATGACATACAACCCTAAAACAATTCTCATTTCACTCTATTGAGACCATAATGTACTCTTAAGGTTCAACCAAATTTCACACTTTCCATACTAGATTGACACTGACAACAGTAGCCAAACATGGTATACCACCCAACCACCACCCACCACCACCTTCAATCACCACAAATTACACATATAGCTCATAAGAAAGTATAAAAAGAAAAGGAAAACCAAAATGAAATCCCTCGTTGTATGGTCTAAAATCTTAACTATAAAAAGGAAAAACTCATGTAATATCATAATTAGCAAGTACAATAACAATTCTCTCCTTGGCATTTTCACAAACACAATCAAATATTCAACCAGAAAATATAAATTAAAACCCATATGCTAAATCAAATAAAACCCATATGATAAATCACATAAAACCCATATGAAGATGAATATGGAAGAAAAATTATACCTGAAGATGATGATGTTTCAAAAAGAAGCTTTAAGATGATTCGAAAGAGATGAAAAGATGAGATGAGAGTGACGATGGAGATAGAAATTAGTGGATTTATCGAGAAAAATGAAGAAGATATCAGTTGAGAATAGATCTAGGGTTTGTTTCCGTATCCCCCATCTCTTCTCTCGACGGAACAAACAAAGAAAATGAGAAAAGATGCGATTTTTTGATATAAAGCATCAAGGTCATTTTTGTCAATTTCAGCGACTCAGAGATGTAACCAGCGACTCGGGGGCATGGTAATGCCTGACTCTATAGGGCTCGAGTCAGGGGTTAACCCTGACTCAGATGCCGACTCAGAGATTACAAAAAATGCAAACCAAACAGTCTGACTGCTGACTCGGCGCGAGTCAGGGATTGACTCAGATCCAGACGCCGAGTCAGCTGCAAACAAATAAGTTGTTAGTCTAAAATAGATACTGAATGTGTACGTGGTCGATAATGAGTGAGACTAAAATAGATACTGAATGTGTTGAAAGTAGCATTTAATAATGGAGTTAAGGATTGATGAGAAATATGGCAAAAGATCTTGGTTAGTTCTTTTCCGAGTCCCGTTCTATGTATTTTTGAAATTATAAACTATCTGTATGTATTGAAAATAACAAGCTGGTTGTGCAAGTGATAATACTGTCAGAAAATGTTGGTAATGATACAATTTCATTTCTAATTGGAAAACTGGTTTTACTAAACCTGCTGGTGTTTTCTTTCTTATGTAATTTTCCATGGTTACCGATAACAGATGTTTGCATAGCTTGTTTTGATTTATAAGCAGAGAACGGTCTTCACATAGCAGATTTTTTCTATGGTGGTGGTCGTTTTTCTTTTTGCAGCAGTGGTGGTGGTTGTTGCTGGTGGATGTTGCAGGGCAGGTGGTTTTCCGTAGTGGTGATGGCGATGGATGTTGCAATGGAGGTGCTAGTAGTTGCTGGAGGCAATGTAAAATTATTCAATACTAGGATTATGATCAAATAGCGCACAAATTACCTACTTCTTATTGTCAATTCTTCCACCACAACTATCGACAAATTTTATAGCCAGGTATGTGTAAACTTATGGCATTTTATTTACTTACAGTTCCATGCTAAAACTTATAGCTAGGTCTGTAGAAATCTTTAGGTGCTCACAGTTAGAAGGTAGCCACGTTTTCTCTCATGTAGGTTCTTTTGGTATGAGTTTTAACTTGTTTGTCTGGTTTTCGGGTATGTATATAACTCACTAAAAGTATTAAGTTCTTTTCAGTTAGCAACACTTTTCTACAACCCTTTTGTATTAGTAAGTGATAAAATTACATTTCTGAATGTAAATGATTAATCGAAGAAATATTTCCAAGTGGTATGTTTCCGCGGCTGTACCAAGTGAGCTACTAGTATAAGTTGGAGATACTGGTTCCTTCTGCGCAAATAAAAGGTTTTTTCTTTAAGTTCTCATTCACCTTTAAATAACAGTAGTTATGTGTCTAGTTTCTATAATATTAAGATTTGAGTTGGGTGTTCATATTTTTGATATGTTTATTTTAGACGAATTTTTGGTGCAATGGTAGCACGACTGACTTGACCGTCGGAAAATACGTGTTCGACTCACGTCAGGTTCACTAATTTTAGTACATCAATTATAGGAATCAACTTTGGTTGTTGACACTAAATTGTTGGGTCAATTTTGGTTGTTGATACCACATTTTGTGATCAATTTTTTTTGTTGACACCGTACATAATCCGAACATTTTCTGAATTTTTAATTTTGGTATCAATTTGGGTTGTTGACACTAGATTTTGGGATTAACTTTGATTGTTGACCCCATACATAATCCGAATATTTTTTGAATTTTTAATTTTGGGGATCAACTTCGGATGTTGACACCATATTTTTTATTTTAATTTTATGATTTTTGTTTTGGGGATCAACTTCGATTGTTGACTCCATAATTTTGGGGATCAACTTCGGTTGTTGACACCATATTTTTTTTTTAGATTTCCTGATTTTTGCTTGGGGATAAACTTTGGTTGTTGACACCATATTATTATTTTTTTCTTATTTTTTGATTTTTATTTTGGGGATCAACTTCGGTTGTTGACACCACCGGTGGCGGTGGACTGGCCGCAGTAGTGGTGGTAGTGGCAGCGAAATGGTGGTGGATGGTGGCGACGACGGTGGTGGTGGTGTTCCTATGGTGGTGGTGAGTGGTGGTGGAATATTAGTGGTGATGGTCGTTGGTGGTCATTGAGCGGCGGTGGTGGAATGGCAGTTGAATGTTGGTGTTGGTGGTGGATATTTGGTGGTGCTAGTGGTGGTGGGATAGTGGTGATGGCGGACGGTGAAGTGGTAGAGAAAGAAAATTGTTGTATTTTGAAATAAATAAGTAAGGGCATTAAGGTAATCTATTTTTAAATGAATAAGATTTTTAAATGATAAGAGTATATTTATTGTTGTATAAGGGTATATTTATTGGGTGTCAAAATTAGAGGTATATAATTAATGTAAATTAGGGGTATATAATTAAGGGAACATTATCTATATACCCCTACTATGAGGCCCCTTGAAATATACCGTTACCAGCTTAATTTATACCCTTAAGCTTAATACATTACTAAAATACCCTCTTTTATATGATGTATATACAAAACCATTATCACTACACTATTCAAAAAAAAAAAAAAAACACTCTACTGCTCACCATATTGTCCACCACCGTCAACCACCACCACCACTGTCTACCGCCGCCGCCCTCTACCAACCACCACCACTTTCCGCCACTGCCATCCACCAACCACCGCCGCCGACCACCACCACCATTTTCCGCCATCGCTGTCGCCAATCACCACCACTTTCCGCCACCGTCGCCGCCAACCACCACTTTCCGCCATTACCGACCATCAGCCACCACCACCACCGCCGACCACCACCACTTTCCTCGTATCCTCCATCCACCGCCGCCAACTACCACCGCCATGTGGAGTCAACTTGCTGAAGTTGTGTCCATATCAGAGGCAACTAGCTCAAGTTGTCTCCAACAAATAGTGTACAGAAACAAGTTGCAAAACAAAATGGAGCCAACTAACTCAAATTGTCACTGAATACGAGGCAACTAGCTCAAGTTGTCTTCAAAAGTGAAGGCAACTAGCACAAAGTTGTTTTCAAAAATGAAAGCAACTAGCTTAAGTTGTCTGCAAATATGGAGGCAACTAGCCTAAGTTGTCTCCAAATATGGAGGAAACTATCACAAGTTGTCTCAGTGCAACTGCACTATCATCAATTCATTTACCACCTACACTTCTAGCTCAGTGCAACTGCACTATCATCACCAGTAAGCAGACTCACATCTTCAATTGCAAACCCAATAAGCAGACTCATATATTCACCATACTGCAACTCTACCTGCAACAGCTTCATGACCACAACCATCTACAAGAACTTGCAATATGAGCCAACAGCTGCAATCACTTTCATATCCCTTACTCAAACACCATCAACATCACACAACCAGCAACAACTCCTTGTTCTGCTCTTCATTGCCTGGATACATATTCAGTCCCTGCTCAACACACAAGTTGTCTTCAAAAGTGAAAGTAACTAGCCCTAGTTGTCTCCAAATATGGAGGCAACTAGCCCAAAGTTGTCTTCAAAAGTGAAAGCAACTAGCCCAAGTTGTTTCCAGATATGGAGACAACATCAAACTGTTCACCAAGCTTCAGCTGCAACACCAAACTTTTCTGCACCTCAACTCTCATTTATTCACTGCTTTACCAACTGCAACATTGTTCCACAAAGTTATAGCTCAACTCCAACAAAAACAGCTGCAATTTTGCGTTTGCAACATCACCAAAACTGCAATTCCTGCACTTGCATCTTTACCAGTAACAGTTACTGCAATTCCAGCTCATTCACTCACTCCTTGGCTTCAAACGCCATCTGCATCTTGATAGACACATTTTTGTGTCTGAATTGTCCTCAGTGTCGCAATTGCTAGTGCTTGATTCTATACTTATTATGGTATTTTTATGTTTGTGTAGGTGTTTTTGGAGAAATACACTTATGTGGAAAAAGTTGGTCAAAAAATGCTATTTGGACCCAGATTTGGCTAAGGGGCACCCAAGGTTATGCGTAGCCCAAATTCATCCGCAGCACCCATCTACTATTCGCACTCCCGGATTGGATAAGGGGAAGTCATCTTCTTCGTTTGAATTTTGAATTTTGGCGGGAAAATGGTTGCAGATTTAGGGTTTGATAATTGAAGTGGCTTCATCGAGACTAAAGCGCTGAAATTGTATAGGCATCTTCCTTAAGCCTAAACAAGCCTGGTATGATCGATATATTTGATCAACATTGTCTAGAATGGTGATTTGAAGCAAACAGATTGAAAGGGAAAGTGGCGGGAAACTGGTTCTTGAACTGGCAGAATTAGGGTTCGAATTTTAATCATGTTCTAGGGAGATTAAAGGGCCTAAACTCATTGGGTTTGTTTCTTTTGGATTAACAGAGCTGGTAATGGTCGTATTTTGGACCAGAATTGGCAAGAATGGTGGATTTAATGCTGGAACAGGTTCTCGAGTTTTCTTCCTGCGGAAACTTTGTTAGGAATTTTGACAAGTTTCAGTGAGACTCGACCAATGGTTTTGGTTGATTCGGGTCTGTTTTGACCAAAAAGGAATGTTATGGTCGCTGGAATCGATCTAGTTGGGCTGGATAATCATTTGGAAGCAAAACAGGGAGTGAGGAAAAACTTGTGTTTTCCTGCATTTAATTTGTGAAGATTGATGAAGATATTTGGCGAGATTCTTGGCTTGAACTGGATTGGTATTGATATGTTACGCTAAAACAGGGGTGATCACTGCATTTGATTCAGAAAAGGAAGGCCGATTCTCTCATTTGAAGAAAACAGGGCCCATATATTCTTTGTGAAATATTCTCGGGACTTCTCGTTATTTTGGGAAGTTATTTTGTTATTTTGATATGTTATTTTGTTATTTGTTATTTTGTTATTTTGATATGTTATTCAGAGGCGTGTTTGATGTTATCTGGTGCGTGTAGAATCTTTTTGGAGTGTGTTACATATGTACAGACGCATGAGAAGGAAAATCAGGGAAGAAAATATTCACGAGAACATTTTTCTTCACTGCCGTATAATGGGAGATTTCGTGGAGTAATGAGGGGTTATTCTTGGCCCCGTTGAGTATAAATACGACTCTAGGTAGCATAGAGAGGGAAGGAGAGTTTGGGGGAGATTATAGAGCTGTGAAAGTCGAGTTGCAGAAGAATCACCATTTCTGCTGCTGTGAAGAACACCAAGAACATTAGGCGCGCAACAGCAGTCGTTTCTCAACAATGGAAACGACACACAGGCGAGGGTCGAGAATCAGCGACAGTACTCTGTTCTATCGTTCTTTTCAGTTTGTAACACTTATAACTGTTGCAAACTCGGTTTTTAATACTTTTTCTCCATTTCATTTTTGTAAACACCCTTTGAGCAATAAAAATGAATTTTGAGTGTGTTTTCAACATGATGATGAGCTAATTCTCCCACAACCAAGGCAATGAGGAAGCTATTCACGCATGAATAATTGGCAACTATTTCATTTTCTCTAATTTTTAATTATAATCACTCAATCACTGCTCTTACAGAGTTTTTAAATGTTTACATAATTTTCTTAATTACTTGTGATTCAATTTGATAGATTATACTTTGTTTAATCAATTGATAGTCTATTCTTGGGGAATACAATTAATATTTGAGAATATGTTTGATTAATTGTGAATTAAGAAATAAGGGACTTAAAAGATAATTAGAGTTTTGGATTATTTTCCATAATTTATTCATGTGTGATAGTGGAATCAGTGTCTTGGTTATTCCTAATAATCTTGAATTAAGTTTTGTTTGTTTTTAAATTTCATTAAATCTAAAAATCTATTGCTTTCACAAGTCTCAACGAACTTTTTACTACAACTCAATTTGAAATGACATCAATTTTTGGCGCCGCCGACGCGGACTTTTCTTTAGGCTAGAGTTTTTAGATTTTTTTTCTTTTAGGTTTTTATTTGTTTTTCATTTTTATTTTATCTGTTCTTCTTTACGTTTTTGGGTTTTCGTCTTTTCCTTACAGATTTTGGAATTTGGAGCGAAAGAAAAATTTGCCAAAGCTTTTAGTGAATACTTAAGGATTTGGAGTAAAAGCAAAGCGAAAGGAGCGAAAGAAAAGGAGAATAAAAATTAACTAAAAAAAAAGAGAGAGAGACAAATTTTTTTTTTAGATTATCTTTTTCTTTTGCACTTTATTTTTGGACTTTGGACTGTGGACTTTGGGACTTTATTTTTTTTAAACCCTACGGAAGGGTAGTTCAAATATAAACTGTTTGCAGAGAAGGACGGCGATTACGATATCACCTCGGCCCCTCGGGTTCGTACATGACATAGGAGTCGTGGCCCGAGTTGACTTTAGTGGTTCATCCTCCGTCTGGTACGGGAGGTAAGTTTGTCGAAACACTCGCGAATCTCCTGTCAGCGAGTTACTGTATTCCTTCGTTTGCATATGTGTTGAGGATTTGAAAACGGATGCTTTAATTTCCTAGTAAAGGCCAAGGATTGGCCATACAAGATAAGGGTTCGGATTTCATCACCGTTCCCTTCTTGTCCGCCTTAGGAAAACGAAACCAAACGCGAACCTAAGCCTAAAATTTGACTATAACGAGACCTATAGGGTAACGAGCTTAATAGGAAAGTCATTCGAAAAAATATTGGTTACTATTTTAAGCATGCTTCAAAGTTCATGATGGTTTATGTGAGTTGAATACACCGCCTTGTAACGCCGGTGAGGCCTTGGGTATCAAAGCTCCATTGAGCTTCCCTCGTCTCGATTCAACTTACTTAAACTCGGATTGATTCCAGAGGGGTTTGCTTAAATTGTAACGAATTTCCTTTCGAAGGATTAGAAGCCGGTCTAGAAACAATCTAAGTGGATCCATCATGCTTTTTGTTTGCTAAAAATCAGTAGGTTTGTTGTGGTGGAGTCAGCCTTGTTTGTGGTTGCATAGAATTTCCCTTCCTTTTAGGATTTATTTCTTTATCTTTTGTTTTTCTAGTGTATGCCCAAGGTTATTAAAGAGCAGGCTTGGAAAAGAAACACTCTAGGTCGTTTGATTAGTGATAAACCTAATAGTTCTTCTTGTGAAGGCGGTGAGCTCGAAAACTCTTCTTTTGAGAGCCTTGTTTTTGGAAACTTCAGTTTTGAGAATCTGTCTCTTCGTGAGGAAAATACCCCTAGTACTTCAGCTGTGCCAGCAATGGAAACTTTGAAAGATTACATGTTCCCAACTAGGTCCACCCGAGCTTCGTGCATTAAATTGCCAGCCACTACGGCTAATTTCGAGATAAAACCTATTATTCTTCAGATGATCCCTATATTCTTAGGGAAAGACGATGAGAACCCTTATTTTCATATTAGGGACTTTGAGGAAATTTGTGGGAAAATTAGAATAAAAGACCTTACTAATGAAGTCTTGAAACTTAAGATGTTTCCCTTTTCCTTGAGATATAAAACCAAGACCTAGATGAACAACCTACCATCTGAATCCATTGAAACATGGTAGGAACTTATTGTTGCTTTCTATATGAAATTCTACCCTAAGCATAAAACTGCGTCTGTTAGGCAGAAAATTAGTGCTAGTGTGCAACAAGAGGGAGAGTCTCTTTATAGGTTTTAGAGAGATTCAATGATCTCCTATCCCAGTGTCCTCACCATGGATTTGATAAGATGAAACTCGTAGAGATTATTTATGATGGTTTAGACTATTCAACCAAAGCCATGGTTGAGTCTATGTGCGCTGGTGAGTTCACTAGTAAAAGTGTTGATGATGCTTTCACCTTCTTAGGAGCTGTCGCTGAAAAATCCCAACAGTGGGAGTCTTGTGTTGAACCCCCAAAAGACTCTTGGTCAATAGAAGTAGCACCAATGTGGTAGATACAAGCTTCGGGTCTGATGCTAAGTTTGTGCTTTGTCTAGAAGGTTAGAAGCTTTGGAATTGAATCATCCTAAACATAGGTCTCTTGTTGAACCTGATGATAGGTTTAGAGCCTCTCAAGTGTCTAGTTGTGGAGTAGAACCCAATAACTCGTTTTGGGAAGGTCAGGTTAGTGAAGAGCAAGCCCATGCTGTCTATAACAATGCTAGGTTTGAGAACCGTCAGAAGTTTGACCCATACTCAGAGACTTACAACCCTGGTTGGAGAAACCATCCTAATTTTTCTTGGTCTAAGGGTCAGAATCAAGGACACTAGTAATTCTCAGCCTCCCCCAGGTTTTGGTTATGCTAAGAACTCTTCAGGTCAACCCCAGTTTCAGAATGAGAAAAAGATCTCCACCTTAGAAGAAACCCTTACTATGTTAGCAAAGAACCATGAGATGTTATCAAAGAACCACTATGGTTTTCAAGAAGAAACCAGGCAGAATTTTAAGAATAATTCCCAGTCTCTTGCTAACTTAGAACTTCAAGTCGGCCAAATAGCTAAGTTTCTTAGTGAAAGAGAAGATGGAAGATTCCCTAGTCAAACTGATCCTAACCCTAAAGGAGAGAAATCGTACAATCATGTGAATTCTATAACAACCCTTAGGAGTGGAAAGAAAGTTGACAATAAGGTTGCCATGCCTGATAGTGAACATGGTAGTTCACCCTTCTGAGCCAGAAAATGAGGAGACTGATAGAGTCTCCAAAGAGACCAATGAGGGTCATGCTGAGCCCGGCTTTGTTCCCAGAGCCCCGTTCCCCAGCTGCTAGTTCCAACTAAGAGGGAGTCCAACTTTAATGATATATTGGAGGTTTTTAAGCAGGTTACTATCAACCTCCCATTGTTAGATGCGATTAAGCAGATTCCCGCTTATGCCAAGTTTCTTAAGGATATGTGTACGCGAAAGCGAAAACTTAGTGTCCAGAAGAAAGCCTTCCTAGCTAGTCATGTGAGTTCTATTATTCAGAATACCACTACTCCTAAGTATAAAGACCCAGGGTCCCCTACTATTTCTTGCACAATAGGTAAATACCGTGTCGAGAAAGCTTTGCTTGACTTAGGAGCCAGTGTGAACTTACTGCCATACCATGTGTACCTTAAGCTAGGACTTGGTGAGATGAAACCTACCCAGATGACACTTCAGTTAGCTGATAGGTCCGTTAAAATTCCTCGTGGTGTGATCGAGGACGTTCTTATTGAGGTCGACAAGTTTATTTATCCAGTGGATTTTGTTATCCTAGATACCCAACCTGTCCCTGACCCAGAGAACCAAATACCAGTGATTTTAGGTCGCCCGTTTTTAGCTACATCCAATGCGATCATTAACTGTCGAAATGGTATTATGAATTTGTCTTTTGGTAATATGACTATTGAGCTGAACATTTTTAATATTAGTAAGCTACCCTCTGAACTAGATGACTCGAGCATAGAAGAGGTGAACATGATAGGAACATTAGTCGAGGAGTCATTACCAAACACTTTGTTAGAAGATCCATTAGAGAAATGCCTAGCCCACTTTGGGATTGATTTTGATGATGACGATGTGATTAATGAGGTGAATGCTTTGTTAGATTCAACCCCTTTGATAGACACTAGTAATGGCTGGAAACCTAAGTTCGAACCTCTACCCGTTTCTGAGTCTACCCTAGTTCCTTCGTTAGAAAAGCCTCCTAAGTTGGACCTTAAACCATTACCAGATTCCCTGAAGTATGTGTTTTTAGGCCCATCTGAAACTTTACCTGCGATTATAGCATCCGACTTGGATAGTGATCAGGAAAGTAGGCTAGTGACTGTCCTTCAGAATAACAAGGAAGCTTTAGGGTGGACCATAGCAGACATTAAGGGTATAAGTCCTACTGATTGTATGCATCATATCTATTTAGAGAGTGACACCAAACCTTCTAGGGAGATGCAACGTCGACTGAACCCTAATATGAAAGAAGTAGTTCGAACCGAGGTTCTTAAGCTGTTAGATGCAGGCATTATCTACCCCATTTCAGACAGTAAGTGGGTCAGCCCCGTTCAGGTTGTTCCCAAGAAATCCGGTATTACTGTAGTCCAGAATGATAACAATGAGTTAATCCCAACCCGGGTGACCACGGGTTGGCGTGTCTGTATTGACTATAGGAAATTGAACAAGGTCACTAGGAAGGACCACTTTCCCCTTCCCTTCATCGACCAAATGCTAGAGAGATTAGCTGGACGTAGCCATTATTGCTTTTTAGATGGATACTGCGGTTATAATCAGATTGTCATAGCCCCAGAAGACCAAGAAAAACCACTTTTACCTGTCCCTTTGGTACCTTTGCGTATAGACGCATGCCTTTCGGGCTATGTAATGCCCCTGCGACCTTTCAGCGTTGTATGCTGAGCATATTTTCTGACATGGTAGAACGGTTCTTAGAGGTCTTTATGGATGATTTTTCAGTGTTTGGTTCGTCTTTCGATGAGTGCTTGCATCATTTGTCATTAGTTTTGACTAGGTGTAAGGAAAAGAATTTAGTGCTTAATTGGGAGAAATGTCACTTCATGGTTCGTTCAGGAATTGTTCTAGGGCATATCGTATCTTCGAAGGGTATAGAGGTAGATAGAGCCAAAGTTGACCTTATTAAAACTTTACAGGTCCCAAAAACCGTAAGAGATATTAGGTCATTCTTAGGGCATGCAGGTTTTTATCGTCGATTCATTAAGGATTTTAGCTTAATTTCTAGACCTCTTTGCAATTTGCTTGCAAAAGACGTTAAGTTTGTCTTTGATGATGCTTGTTTAGAGGCTTTTGAGAAGCTTAAGAATTTACTCACTACCGCCCCCATAGTCCAGGCACCCAACTGGAACCTACCCTTTGAGATCATGTGTGATGCTTCAGATTATGCTATTGGTGTTGTGCTAGGTCAGCGAGAAAATAAGTTACTTCATGTGATTTACTATGCTAGCAAAACTCTGAATGATGCCCAGTTGAACTATACCACTACGGAGAAGGAACTATTAGCTATTGTGTTTGCCTTAGACAAGTTTAGATCCTACCTCTTAGGTTCTAAGGTCATAATCTTTACTGATCATGCTGCTTTGAAGTATCTTCTTTCCAAGAAGGATACTAAACCTAGATTGATTAGATGGATCCTATTGTTGCAGGAATTTTCCTTAGACATTAGAGATAAAAAAGGTGCAGAAAATAGTAGCAGACCACTTGTCTAGGCTTGTTGTGGATACCCTTAATGATTCTCCTCCTGTTAGGGATAGTTTTCCTGATGAACAACTGTTCTTTGTTACCCAAGCACCTTGGTATGCGAATATAGTGAATTATCTTGTTACTGGTCGAATGCCCCAACATTGGGGTAAACAAGATCGTTCTAGGTTTTTAGCCGAGGTGAAGCACTTCTTTTGGATGATCCTTATTTGTTTAAGTATTGTCCAGACCAGATTATTAGGAGATGTATACCTGAGAGTGACCAGTCCAGTATTATTTCCTTTTGTCATGATCATGCTTGTGGGGGTCACTTTAGTGCTAAGAAGACTGCTGCTAAGATATTGCAGTGTGGATTCTATTGGCCTTCATTGTTTAAAGACTCCCATAGTCACTGTGTTACTTGTGAGTTGCCAGAAGTTAGGAACCATTTCCCGTAGGAACATGATGCCCTTGAACCCTATTTTAGTTGTTGAGGTCTTTGATGTGTGGGGTATTGACTTTATGGGTCCGTTTCCTAATTCTTTTGGTAACCTTTACATCCTTGTCGTTGTAGACTATGTCTCTAAGTGGATTGAGGCGGTTGCGTGTAAAACCAATGACCATAGGGTTGTGATTGAGTTCTTGAAAAATAATATACTTACACGTTTTGGTACACCGCGAGCTATAATTAGTGATGGAGGGTCGCACTTTTGTAATGGACCTTTTAGACTTTTGATGAAGAAATATGGTATTACACATAAGCTACCCCATATCATCCACAGACTAGTGGTCAGGTAGAGGTTTCCAATAGGGAGATAAAGCGTATATTAGAGAAAACAGTTAATCCTAATCGGAAAGACTGGTCGTCTAGGCTTACTGATGCCTTATGGGCTTACCGTACTGCGTTTAAGACCCCCATTGGAATGTCGCCTTATCGGCTTGTGTATGGCAAGGCATGTCATTTACCTGTTGAGTTAGAACATAGAGCTTATTGGGCTGTTAAGCAGCTAAATTTTTCACTTGACAAGGCAGGAGCCCATAGGAAACTCCAGCTCAATGAGTTGGAAGAGATTCGTATAGATGCTTACGATAGTGCGAAGGAGTATAAGAACAAAATGAAACTTGTGCATGATAGAAATATTTAAGGAAGTCATTTTCTCCAGGTCAAAAAGTTCTTCTGTATGATACCCGCTTGCATCTTTTCCCTGGGAAGTTACGTTCTCGGTGGACGGGTCCTTTTATTGTTCGCACTGTCTTTCCTCATGGAGCTGTTGAGATTGAGACACCGGATGGTAGTAGTTCTTCGAAGGTTAACGGTCAGAGATTGAAACCCTTTTTAGAGCCCTTTCCTACAGGTGATGTTGAGGAGGTCCCTCTGGAGGACCCTGTTTACCCTTGATTGACCATCGAGGCGATTGTATGTTGTATATTAGTTTTTGATTTCTCTCTTCACCCAGGTACTATCTTTCCAACTTCTCCTCGTGTTATTTTACTTTTGGTACTGCTCTTTCATTAGAAACATTGAGGACAATGTTAGATTTAAGTTTGGGGGTGGGGAAGAACTTTTTAGTTGCATTTTTGAAACTTCTAGCGTCACATAGTATCCGGTTAGCTAAGTTTACATACGGTTTCTCACCGAAAAGATGGAAATTGGAATTGCTAGGGATAACATTCTTCTGAGACATTAGAGAAAAAGACATTGAGATCTTTGACATTCAGGAGAGAACTTGTTCCTTTTAGAGGGTAACCGTGATGGACCTAACCATCCATGATGGAAAGGCAAGTAGGTCAGAAGGAAATGCCAGAAAGACAAAGCAACCTCACAATGTAGTCTTAGTTACTGGATTACGACTCTCTCTCAGTAGAAACTTATCATCATCAACAAGCGGAGCGACATAAAAATCTAAGAAAGTTGAAGACGTTTAAGGTTTAGAAGCAACAAAAAAAAAAAAAAAAAAATCAAAGTTGAAGATTGAGTTACAAGAGCAAAGAAAATCAAACGATATACGTTGTTGAAGTTCATGATACCAAGACATTACAAGTTCTAAAGTCCTTCTCTAATGGCCATGTAAATTGTTGTCTTTATTTTTCAAAAAAAAAAAATACATTTAAATTTTGTTTAATAAGGCCATAGGGAAGTAGAAATCTATAAGGAAGTTTCAAGCAAGAAATCGAAGAGAAGAATTAATTGTCAAGGTTCTACGAAGTTCGAGAGTTTATCATCAACAGTTGAAGACCGAAGAAGACGTTGTTTCTACTGAGCACTATGAGAGAGTCGAGGAGAGATGCATATTGGTTGTTTTGTTAGTCCGCTTTCCATCTGACACAAGATCTTTCTAGCACTGGTTCAACTCATGACACGTAATTAGTCCAGCTGTGTAGCAGATGTCCCTCTCATTTTTATCTCTCCTAATCTTATCCAGCTGTAAAGCGGACGCATCTTACAATGTTTATCTAGCTGTGTAGCGGAGATCTCTTTATCTAGCAGTGTTGCAGATGTGTCTCCCCTATTCTTTGTTTAGCTTTAGAGCTGGCACCTTTAATTTCTCTGGCATTCTAGTTACTTGGAGATAGGTTGAGAATCTGCATGTCCTCATAGCTCTTTGGATGCTTGTGACCAATTAGAAGTCATGGTTTTGTGGGTACACCTCTGGTAAACCCTCCCGAGACTATATCTCGGTCACTAGGGAAACCTAGTGAGTTAGGCTTTTATTTTTATTAGTTTTGCTCGAGGACTAACAAATAATAGGTTTGGGGGTATTTGATAGACATATTTTTGTGTCTGAATTGTCCTCAGTGTCTCTATTGCTAGTGCTTGATTATGTACTTATTATGGTGTTTTATGTTTGTGTAGGTGTTTTTGGAGAAATACACTTGTGTGGAAAGAGTTGCTCAAAAAGTGCTATTTGGACCCTTGGAGGACATTTACTATACGGACCCCAGATTTGGATAAGGGGCGCCCAAGATTATGCGTAGCCCAAATTCATCCTCAGCACCCAAATTTGTCCTCGGCAGCCATTTGCTATTCGCACTCATAGATTGGATAAGGGGTAGTCATCTTCTTCGTTTGAATTTTGATTTTTGGCGGGAAAATGGTTGCAGATTTAGGGTTTGATAATTGAAGTGGCTTCATTGAGACTAAAGCGCTGAAATTGAATAGGCATCTTCCTTAAGCCTAAACATGCCTGGTATGATCGATAGATTGGATCAACATTGTCTAGAATGGTGATTTGAAGCAAACAGATTGAAAGGGAAAGTGGCGGGAAACTGGTTCTTGAACTGGCAGAATTAGGGTTCGAATTTTAATTACGTTCTAGGGAGATTAAAGGGCCTAAACTCATTGGGTTTGTTTCTTTTGGATTAACAGAGCTGGTAATGGTCGTATTTTGGACCAGAATTGGCCAGAATGGTGGATTTAATGCTTGAACAGGTTCTCGAGTTTTCTTCCCGCGGAAACTCTGTTAGGAATTTTGACAAGTTTCAGTGAGACTCGACCACTGGTTTTGGTTGATTCGGGCCTATTTGGACCAAAAGGGAATGGTATGGTCGCTGGAATCGATCCAGTTGGGATGGATAATCATTTGGAAGCAAAAAAGGGAGTGAGGAAAAACTCGTGTTTTTCTTCATTTAATATGTGAAGATTGATGAAGATATTTGGCGAGATTCTTGGCTTGAACTGGATTGGTATTGATCTGTTACGCTAAAACAGGGGTGATCACTGCATTTGATTCAGAAAAGGAAGGTCGATTCTCTCATTTGAAGAAAACAGGGCCCATATATTCTTTGTGAAATATTCTCGGGACTTCTCATTATTTTGGGAAGTTATCTTGTGGTAGAGGCGTGTTTGATGTTATCTGGTGCATGTAGAATCTTTTTGGAGTGTGTTACATATCTACAGACGCATGAGAAGGCAAATCAGGGAAGAAAATATTCCCGAGAACATTTTTCTTCACTGCCGTATAATGGGAGATTTCATGGAGTAATGAGGGGTTATTCTTGGCCCTGTTGAGTATAAATACGACTCTGGGGTAGCATAGAGAGGAACGGACAGAACTGTGAAAGTCGAGTTGCAGAAGAATCATCATTTCTGCTGCTGTGAAGAACACCAAGAACATTAGGCGCGCAACAACAGTCGTTTCTTAACAGTGGAAACGACACACAGGTTAGGGTCGAGAATCAGCGACGGTACTATGTTTTATCGTTCTTTTCAGTTTGTAACACTTATAACTGTTGCAACCCCGGTTTTTAATAGTTTTTCTCCATTTCATCTTTGTAAACACCCTTTGAGCAATAAAAATGAATTTTGAGTGTGTTTCCAACATGATGATGAGCTAATTCTCCCACAACCAAGGAAATGAGGAAGCTATTCACGCATGAATAATGGGTAACTATTTCATTTTCTCTAATTTTTAATTATAATTCACTCAATCACTGCTCTTGCAGAGTTTTTAAATGTTTACATAATTTTCTTAATTACTTGTGATTCAATTTGATAGATTATACTTTGTTTAATCAATTGATAATCTATGCTTGGGGAATACAATTAATATTTGAGAATATGTTTGATTAATTGTGAATTAAGAAATAAGGGACTTAAAAGATAATTAGAGTTTTGGATTATTTCCCACAATTTATTCATGTGTCATAGTGGAATCAGTGTCTTGGTTATTAATCTTGAATTAAGTTTTGTTTGTTTTTAAATTTCATTAAATCTAAAATCTATTGCTTTCACAAGTCTCAGCGAACTTTTTACTACAACTCAATTTGAAATGACATCACATCTTACAAACTACTTCGTGACCTGGCCACTGCATCACCAATTTTAGTTCAAGATTAATTTCAGTTTCATCATCTCTTGTAAAAGCAACACCACCTCCTACTACAACAACATCAATCACCATCTCCATACAACACCACACCACAGAACACAACATAACTCAGCTCCTTACATATCTCATCGCTGAATCCACTCTGCAGCTTCAATAACAACCACCAGAACCAATATCGAAACTCATTTCAGTTTACTATTCTGTTGAAATTTTGTATCTTCATAACCAACCCATTGAATCACTTACAGAACTATCCCTCAACACCCTTCATCTGTATCAACTCATAACATCACAAAAATCTTAGCCCAACACCCAGATTTCTCAACTTTCAATCACAACCAATACTGCATCCGCAAAAATCAGTTCAAGACTGATTTCAATCTCACTAGTTCTTGTAAGACATCACCACCTCCACTGCAGCAAACATCAATCACTAGTTCAACACTTTCTGATACTGAAGCACCACCATTTTCCTCCAGTGCAGCAGCAACCTAACATTCATCTAACTTCAACTCTGGCATCACTACTGCTAAATATTCTTCAGCTCAATCATCAAGCAACCACCGCAATACAACCACCACTAAAAATCATCTAAATTAGTACTTCATTTCAGCTTATCCTTCACCATCTGCATCAATTGAGTCCAAAACCACTAAACCAACAACAAAAACTTCATCTCAAAAGCCAACACCAACTCAATCTCGTTTGTTGTCATCAAATCAACCAATTACAGATTGTATTTGCACTTATATCTCACTAGAACATACAACAAAAAATAAGAATTAAATTCACCACCTAAAAGAAATAACAATCTTACCTGTTAATCTCGGGATCAACTTATATAACTCTACGAATCTTCAAATTGAAATCACCAAATCTTGGAACAGGATCAATTATCAAATTTTGTTGCTCCTGCTGGTAGTTGATGATTTCAACCGAATCATCCAATCACTCAAATCTCTCTCTCGACTGATAATCCATTTTTGGTGGTGGTTGTATTTTCAGATAATCAATTTTTGGTGGTGGTTGATAATACCACCAACACCAGCAGAAACTTCAAAGCAAGAGAAAGAAGGTAATCCATTTTTAATCGTTTTGGATGATTGGATTTTCAGATCCAACAAATTGATAACGATTTTCATTTCGTCTTCAAATCGAAGCGAAAAAATCTGTATTAACAAATTGATAACGATTTTAGGTTTTTCAATCCCAATCCAGTTAAAATCGAGATAAATTTGAAGTTTCTGATGCTTTAGATTAGGTTTTAGTCATCAAGTTATCGACAGTGCGATGAAGATGAAAGTGTCGGAGATCTGGTGATGTTGGTAGCGGGTATGGCGGCGGAGAAACGCTGCTGATGATGGTGGTGGTGATGAGTGAAAGTGGATAAGAGCACACATACAGTTGCATTAGAGTTAATGTTCACGAAATAATTCTGGTGTTGTTTTCTTTAAACTTAATGGGTACTTACGGAATTATAAAAAAAAAGATAGTTTCCTTCTGAAAGATGAGGGGTATATACATAAAGGATAAGGATGCTTATGAAAGACCCATGGATAGTAGGGGTCTTTATAACATTCCTACTATAATTAATGTACCCAACTATGTAATGGCTAAAGTTTAATCAATTCAATCTTTCAGTTTAATTAAAAAAAATAAAAAAAATAAAATTTTTGGTCCGATTTTTGTTATGAATAAGATCGGAAAACAAAAATAAATCACTAGATAATTCGAATATATTTGTTGTTGGTGGTGGTGGTGGCGGCGGGGTTGTTTGCTTTAGTAATCGGAGAAAATCATCGAATATATTTGTTCACTCTACTAGAAATTGGGTGATTACTACTAAACAAGATTAATACACGCAGGGGGGATTTTGGGAATTTCGGAAAGCATGTCGAGTACCTAGTGATGCACCTGAGGCTAAGTCCAAAATGGATGATTTACCATTGAATAAGGGAATGGTAAAAAACACTTTTAGTGGTCGAACCCTCGACACCTTCCACCTCTATAGCGAAGGAACGGTCTTTGTTGTAGAAGTTACACCTTCATAATTCTTTGTTGTAAACATATCACTAAAACCAATTAGATTATTCACTGATCAGATATCATTGTTATAAAAAGGTATGGCCTTTGTCTCTAAGATGATAAAAATTATCAGACGGACGACGTTAAATATAGAGCCGATCTGAAGGTCGGGATATTCGGGATGAAGTAGTCATTAGACGGTTAGACGGTTGGGAAGGACTACCGGACACGAGAAACCCGCACTGTTTACCTTAAAAGGGTCTCCTGCCACTTTTATGGTCGAATACTTTAAATACTTTTGACTCCTGCCAAAATTTTTGGATTCGAGCAAAACTGAAAACACTCACTCTCTTTCCCTCTTTCGAACACAAGAATACAGATTTCTGTAGCTTTTGTTTAGATTTTTCAATCTTTGTAGTTTATTATGGTTCGATTGTTATGATGCAGCGCTTCGAAGAGTTCTAAATCGTTAAGATAATCTACAGAAAACATTTGTTGTATCAAACCCTAATTTTTCAATTTCTTATATTATATCAACATGGTTTTTAAATTTATTGTTATTTTAAATTATGGGGTTCCTCCTCTTCATGGTGCTCGGTTTAGGCAAGATCAGTGTCGCTCCTCTTCCTGTTCAAATCAATCTGTTTGGATCATTGCAGCCACTAATGTTGTTTGAACCAATCTCTATGCATCAAATCAATTTTATGAGGTATTGTTATTTGATTTGCAACATTGTCCTTTTCCTCTCCTTATTCACTTAAACTCTATATGGTAAAATCTATGTTATTGGTGCTCAAGATGGTGACTGATCAAGCTGAATCTTAAGAATCGTAAGAAGACCCTATTGTTTTGATTCTAAATTAGACTGACTCTGAGATTTTTTTTGCTGTTTTGTTTAAATTTAGTAGAAATCTTGTGGATTTTTGCTAAATTGTTGAGTTTGTGATTGTACAAGAAAGGTACAATTTTTAGTACTGCAATTCTTCGTGTAGGAGTTTTTGTTTTTCTTACAATTTAAGATTATTACTTTAACTCTAATGCAACTGTATGTGTGCTCTTTTTAGCCATGTAGAGCTTGGAGATTTTAAAGCATCAGGCAATACGCAATGGGGAGGACAATGTCAAAGCTTTGTTTTGCAAGGACAGGTCAGTCTTTCTCTAAATAACACAAATTCTTGTACGAAAGAGCAAGCTCTTAAGGTTGTACGTAGATGAGCATTGTTCCTACAGAAATGATTGAGGTCATTGCGCAGTGCATTGGGATTACACCCGTATTTTGATGTGCCTTCTGCCGTATTGGTATTGCGATGGAGATAGCAGAAAAACCATAGCACAACTACTCATTACCAAATTGGACCTGCACACTGTGTAAAGTGTTGCGATACATTTCAATTAGGCGCTCTAATTTTCTCCCAGTGATACCATCGACTGCATCTGATTTTTCAAATCACTAACCTATTACCTATCCATGTGTGCAAGCTGCTAACATGTTCATGTTCAACGCCAGGCTACCAAAACACTTACAGAAAATGGTTAATATTATTTTGGTTGGCCTGGGTGTAGCAAGTAAGAAAGGTATTATGTCACTCAATGGTCTTAATATGTTTGCAGGTAAGTCTTCGTAAATCGAGAAGTGGTTAGTCTGTTAATTTATCAGTATACTCCATAATTCCATTAGTTTATCAGTATATTTCATTCACAGCTGATCGTAGTCATATGGGCTAATATTTCAGTTTTGAATTTAATTGTTATTCCACTCTGAACTGCATGCAGGAGCGTTTCAAATACTATCCCCCCCAATTGACACAACTACAAACAAAACGTTGTCTATGGACTTAAATGAATCCATAGGGATGCTAGACAGAATTTTACTAGGCTCTCCGATCATATCTCTATTAATACCGAGTCCTTCCTAAGTAGAATTAAAGGACAAGAAATCAATAATTTGATAGGAACATATCCTAAACCTGGAATTGGACATCATCGTCCTTGACCTGTGATGAAGATGATCAAGAGAAGGAACCATCTACTACGACTGGGTAATATTACAGTAGTTCTTCACTCGGTGTTGACGAAAAATAATAATGTCTCTCTGAGTAAATAATAGGTACACGTCTCTCTGAGTTAATAAAATGGCTACTTATGATATTTTCGTAATTCCGGTTTGGATTACAGGAAAACAAAAAGATCTCATAAAAGAAAAAACATGGCATAAAGTGGCTTCAGGCACCAGCGAAGATAATGCGTCTTCTGATATGCAATTTTGTAAGTATGATTTCTACCGTGGATGCTTTAAGAGTGCGACCATATTGGTTCTTGGTCGTTGTGTGTGTCAAACCCTGATGAAACCATACCTAAAAAGACTTCAAAAGCAGTTATGGGACAACAATTAGGTGGTGAGTTTGTGAGTTTAGGTCGCCCTATTATGTAATATCATCTACTTAGGGATTGTAGGTGGAAGACCTTAAGTAAGGTATACAGGTACAGAAAACTTGAGAATATGTATTATGTATTAAGTAAGGTACTTTAGCATTATTTGTAATTCATTATACATGTAAAAATTGCATTCTTAACAAAAAAATTTTATTTCGGTACAGCTATTGCCTTTTCAGTTGTTACTGCTTTGGTTGTAATCCCATTTTGGAATTCGTTTAAAGCGGCCCAAAATCTGAAACACTTGAATCGGTAACGAAGTGTGAGTCGATATTTGGGATTGGGGGGTCCTGACAAATTCAGTTTTCTTGAATCTTTGAATATTGTTTCACTACCACACATGTCGTATAGTATAGCACCTAATGTGTATTTTGCCGTCAAAGTTTAGGAACATATAAACTCTATCTCCGCCTCTAAAGAATTAGAATAATATTGTTTTTCCGTACTGATTAAAGTCTACGGACATGGTGAATCATTTATGTTGGAAGAGGCTAATTTCATGCATTTTCCTTTAATATAAGTAATTCTTATGCATTTTTTTCATAAGTAAGGTTTCACTTCATGTGAATACAAATAAGCACTGCGTAGTGGATACAAATAAGAAAATTACATAGTGTACCGTTTCTGACCATGAGAATTTATCATGTCTGAGAGTTTATCAGCCCTAACACCCAACTATAAGCAGTAGACAGACCTTAAGAAGAAACTCAATGAACCCAGTAATCTTAAACACGGCTGACCTTAGGTTTGAAGTGACCAAGTATCCTAATATAATTTTATTTCCCGTCCTAACTTAATTCCCTAATTAAAATCAGCTGACGTTAATGCTAAGTATTATTTGTCACTTGGTCTTAGACTCTTAGTCCAGAAGCTAAAGTTTATTTGAGCACCAAGGTTTTTGTGAAGTAGTTTATGTTAGATCCAATTTTTGTGTTGTACTTTCCATGCATTACTAGCATAAAAGTTGTATTAAAATGAACTGGGAATATCTGAAAAGTTGCAGTCAATCTGTAATAATTCACACTTTATAATTTAAGAAGGGGAGATATATGGAATCACTAATGCTAGATGTACCGTGGAATTATAAGTTTCCACCAAGTTGTTTCGTTTTATTCATATTCTGAAATGCGCGGCCTAAATAATCTTTATGGTCATCTAATGCAACTTATTTCTGTCAAAGAGCCCCTAGGCGATCTACTACTCCATTAGTTCTATTCGGATATTTTAATTAATTAATTGTGTTTTTACCATTTCAGGTTTTCGAAAGAAGCATCAGCTATGGTTTTGACAAGAGATAATTTCATTACTACTGTGTCTGCTGTCGCCAAGGGTTGATTGATTTACAATAACATGAAAGGTTTTATCAGGTACGTTCCGGAGCTACGTTTTTTTTTTTTTTTTTTAATTCGGGATAGATATACTCTGAATGTCCTTATATATTATGGATATCCCCTGTATGCATAAGCGTCTTCTCATTTACTTGGTTGTGTGTAGCATGGTTCACATCAAATTTTTCTGTTCTGATTCACACATTTCCAATTTGGAAAGACTTTTTTTTTGGGTGGGGGAAGGAACTTAATAGATAACTGTGTGTTTGTTGGCGTATATTGATATATGTCATCGATTTATAATAACATGAAAGAATAGCCTTATCTAGCTCAACCTGATGTATATTGAAATGGTATGAGTGCTGAAAGAGGGAAGATACCACTTAAACATGACCAAACTTTGTAGTGTTTGTCTATTTGATATTTGTGCAGTTAGACATAAATTTGTTACTGAGATCCTGTACATCACAATGTCATGCTTCACCCAGCGGAAGTTGGGTGGTGGAGCTCGATAACTGTCTGGAGCTTGCATTTTGTTAAGAAAACTTATTGAGTTGTTTTTTCTTTATCCAAACTCCGATGAAGGACAGCATGTTAAGCTGTGGCAAAATTAAGATCAAGAGTCTCTAAATACCCATCTCTCTCTTTTTTGTATATATGGATGCAATGAGGCCTTTTTCATGCTTGAACGCTTTACAGTAACATAAAGTTTTACCAACAAATGTTCATTTCAAGGATGATCCATATGGACTGACATACGTTAAGCATTAACCAATGAACTATGATAATTGCTGGATAAACCCGATTATTCTGGGTTGATGGCATGGTGATTTGAATTTCACTTGGATACAACGGATGTGGAGAAAATCAATGATTACGCAGATGTGGGCATTTATGAACATGCCAATTGGAAGCGAAAATGACTTTAAAAATATTACAGATAGTAACTTCTCAAGGTGAAGAACCATCTTTTGATTTCCCCTCTCTGCGGGTAAGCCTTTCTTTCGTAGTTTGCTGTTATTAGAATTGATCTCTTACATATCTGTGAATGGTGTTATTATGTGTGCGAAAAAAATTGATGCTGCTATGAACATTGAACATATACGTGAATGATGTTCTAAAATTTAAATCTTTACTCATAACTGCAGGTATATTGAGTACCCACGACCCTTATTTGGTGGTGAAGAAATCCTGGAGTTAATGAATACCAAAGAAGTTAATTTTTTTAAAAGCTTAACACTCCAGATTTGCAAAGGTGACAAGGCTTATCGGAGATTGGCTTAAATAAACTTAAAGCAGGTAGATCAGATTTATAGTTAAGGAACAAAAATTCAAACGTTATTACTGTAATTGTTTCTTTGGATTTTTCTGCATTTTTGCTTTCTTTAAGACCAAGTTTAGTAAGTTGGATATCTAGACAGCCTTGCAGATTAAAGAATTAGGTTTTTTTAAAGGTAAGCTCCATTATTTCGCTGCCGCTGAATGGCATTTGCTTCTATAAGCATGTGGGTTTCCTTACATTTTCCAGATTTTATAGATCATTTACTCACAGAACTTGCCTACACAATGACGACATCATGTTGGGATTATGTTTTTATTCTTCAAGCAAAGAGTAGAAAAGTTTATCAAGGTAAAGCTGATTTTTTTGATCTAGGTCTAAATCTGTTAAGCTACTTACTCAACAGATTAGGATTTCATCCGAAAAATCTTCCTTTTGTCTTCAATTTTTGAATTATTAAAATGGGTAGTGAGAAATTACTTTCTACCACATTGGCATGTAGCGATCTTGCTAAAATATGAGATTGGGGATATAATAGATGATTAAATTCTATGGATTATGGGTATTCAATACCTATGTAATTATTTTCAGTATGATTTGACATTTTTATTTTTTCAGTTAATATTGGTTTAGAGGAGAATAATTATGAAACCCTAGATTAAAGAAAAAGATGAGATCTCAGATTTTCCAAAGAGGAAAAAAATCAAAAGAGAGATGAGAACTTCCGTATACGATTTGAAAGAGATGTTATTGAGAAATTGTGTCTAAGCTTATTCTTTTGCAGTTCCCAACAAAAACGAGAGGTGAAGGTGCCGAGAGACCCTACAAACAGAAGTTATAAAAACTGTACTACCAGAAGTTATCAAACTGGAATGGTCGTGCGTTTGAGAATGTTTTATTCTAAATAATTAAATAGCAGCTGTTTTAGATCAGAACTGTCACTATAAGAAAGTGGCCACAGAAGAGTAACAGTTTATAACTGTTATTGTACATCAATGTAGAGTGACAATTTTATATAAAAACAGTCATTGAATAGTTATGCAGTAACAGTTCTAAAACTGTCACAATTATTCAGCACTATTAGTAAGAGTTTTGTTAAGAAACTGTTATCTATATCACGTAGGTAATTCTTTTGTAACAGTTAAGTAGTGAACTATCATGGTATTAAAATTTGAATTGTCACCAAAGTACATATTTGTACTAGATATCTGTTCCTAGTAACAAGCCAGTGGAAGTTGAAATAGGTTTCTATGGTAGTATTGGACGATCCCTATGAAGATCATTATATATCAATAAGTTTTAAAAAGAAAAAGGAAAAACTTTAGCGTGTTATATATCAAGGTAGTATATATAGTTTTTGCTCCGCATAATATATTGAACCATTAATAAATAAGTTTAAAATTAGTCTGATATGCACCTATTTCACAACTTTAATCTATCTTGCTTTTCTTTGTGCTCGGATAATAGAATATGAATACAGATTATGGCCGAGAAACAAATTGGTTTAAGGTTATCTCTTTAAGTCTTTCTATGGTTATGTGGTTTCTTTGTAGATATTTTTATTCATACTGATTGTTGATTATGTATTTATCTATTGGCTGCACCAAGTACGGTTTTTCATTCTTGCCGCTACCGTTGTTTTTATTGAAAAGATCTTCGCTCACAGGGATCTGAGCAATTCGTCCCGTTGCTTTTACAGAACTTCCCTCTTGTATCATTAAACCGTCACCCATTAATACAACACCAACATTATTTGATTCCAAATTAAGAGAAACTCTGTTATAGCCATTTCTGTACATTCAATGTACTCTACGGATAGAGGAATACATAGAGTTGAACAGAGTAAAATAAGAAATTGAAGCACCATAGATGCATACTGCATCTGTCCCATATTAAAATAAATGGCGCAATGGTAGCGCATCTGACTGGACGTCAAAAGGTTGCGTATTCGATTCACGTCAGGTCCAATCACCGGTCCAAATAATTGAAGTGTTATTTTATGTTTTGGTTGAGATGTGCACTGTTTAGTATATTATATATTTGGTGTTTCGTATATATGTTGTTGTAGATCCTCACAACATTGAGAGAGAAGCTAGTTTGGCTATAGAGAGGTTACTTGCTTCTTTGGTTGAGAAACGGAGAAAGTTCATGGAGACCTAAGCAATGCCAACCATTATATTTACTTAAGTTCATGGTAGAAGAAGGATGCAGAAGTGATATTAAAGCTTGGCAGCATGCCAAACAAGCGTGGGTGGTATTAATGAGAGAGAAACAATAAGGAAAAGGTTTGTCCCCGTAACTGTTAAGAGCTAAGAGTACATTGCAAGTTCAAAATCAGATTGCTTACTGCATTGAGCTAAGAGTACATTGCATAGTTCAAAATCAATTTGCTTATTGCATTCAAGGAGTGTAATCAGGGTCCTAATCCATTAGAGGGTGTGGGTATGTGTTTTAAATTTGATTTTTTGTTGCTAGATATGTCTTTATAGATTGTAGGATAGGATGAGAAAGATACGGTTGATGAAATCGATTATAGCATCACTTGACTCTAAAACTGCAGGATTGAGTGTATGTAACCCTCCATCTTTTTCATACATATAACTCCTTACCAAGTTACTTGATAGACTAAGAGATTACAGATTTTCAAAGTCTTCGTAAGAAATGTGAACTGCCCAAGCACCTTAGGAAGCTGATAAGGCAAGACTCGGGTACTTGATAGCAGTGTTGCCATATTATTTTGTTAGTATCAAACCTTTTAACACATGTTCGCTTTGAAGGAATATGATCCATATTGTTTGAGTTCCAAATTGACTTGGTTGATAGAAAATTGTTGTTAGCTAAACTGGGAGCTCAGGCATATCAGACGTATTGATTTCATTAGTGTCATGTTGTTGTAGTCCCTGCACTCCAGCAATACATGTCCTTTGCGTAGTCTCTCCCTAGCTTGACCAAATTTGGCTCATAATCACATGTTATCTTATACACATTTGTTTTGCTAAAAAATAATACCAAAACTGTACTTTCGAAGTAAAGCACCTGGAATTTATTTTTTCTTGGAATTGACCGAAATTGAGCACTTCTGTTCTTATCATATCCTAAATATATTTTGTAGAGAAAAAGGTCACCTCATTTGTTGCTCTCTCATCCTTATCACCATTATGTTACTAAACTAAACAAATTTATAGTTACAAATTTATGTTACCAATATGGATCTAACTTTTCTTTTGATTTTTTTTTGAATTTCGGTCTTTGATAGCGATTATTGGTTTTAAAACTAATCAAGGATAAATATTGATGAAATTAAATCAAGTGATTGATATTTTTTTTCCAAGATATATTTTTGTTGGAACCGTGTTTAAATATAAAATGAATCTGTTAGTACTGATGTTATGCGTACTGGAATGATATAAGTTATCTATTGTATAATTTATTAAGTTATAGCCATTTTTAATGTATTGCTACAAAAAAAAAATGCACGATAAAGCCTATAAGGAAAGATTTAGCCGGGGCCGTAAGTCCCCGGAAATACCTAGTTCACTTAGAAAATACAGTCTTTCTTGTGAGCCAGACAGGATAGGTGATGAACATATTTTTATTTTTCCATGACATAATTGCACAAAAGGTCTAAATAGTCATTTATTTAATGTTTTATCTTTCCATCTAAATAATAATAATAATTATTCGTATTATCTTCCTGTAATAGCACGTTAATTACTTTAATAAAATCCATGCTTCAAAAAAAAATAAAATAATAATAATCTAAACGTAGTATTTCTGTTGACTTTTAAAAAGAAAAGGAAAAAAAATCTTTTTGTCCGCTCCGAAATGCACAAGTTAAGAACATAAAAAACGCAGTTACAAATTATTGCAAATCTTACCTTACAGTGAGTTGCGTAAGGGAGAAGAAAAAAATATCGTTGCATGGAACACAAGGACAACCCAAGTCAAAGATAACCTTCACCAATAACATGCGAGAAGAAGAAAAAAATGAGTTGTCAAGAAAACACATCCCAGTTAAATGAGACTGACTGAGGTTTGATGAAACAATTTCTAAATGACACCATTGAGCAAAATCGCATGAGAAAAAAGCTAAGAAATCTCCTTTAGTAAATGAACTGGTAGAAACACTGGTCCACTGCTAGTCAGATTAAAATCCAGACAACAAGATAACTACAATTTATACGTTTATTCAACAACATATGTAAGTTCAAAATAATGACATGTTCTCTGACCCTAAGGTTTAAGATTGGGCATGCTCAGGTTTGTGGGTAAATTCATAATCAAGATGAACAAAGGCGCGCTCAATCTCTGGCAAGCGTTCAAGTTTTATCTGCAAGGACTCTCCGACATCATGTGCCTCCCTCAGTGGCATTGCAGATGGCAAAACGATGTCGACCTCAACAAAGTAGTGAGATCCAAATGTGTAAGCTCGGACAGTGTCGATGTGCATTATAGCCTTGTGATGGTTCCAGCAAAGGTATGTTAGCTTCTGGAGATACTCAGGTGCTGCTGATCTGCCTACAAGTGAGTTCACATTTTCAAGTACTGTTGATGACCATGTTCGAATTGTGTACAGTGCTAACTGCAAGAAAAAAGAATCAACAACAGTCATGAGAAAGAGATGGTCATCCTAACAAAAATTAAAACCACCATTATGATTTAATATGATGAATATTGGGATTCAAATCTCTAACCATGTGCTCCTAAAAATATGCTGCCTAGTATTATATTCTGTCAATTATAGCAATTGGCTTAGGCCTTAAAACTCAATAATTGTTTAACATTGTGGGGATCTAGTTGAGATAAAGAGTACTGCCCCTAACATCACATTAATCCTCTGAGAAAGAAAGAGAGAAAATAACAAAGCATCACTTACAATTATAGCCCCAACAGGGTCCATCCAATCCTTGAAGTAATTTGCGAGGATGGCAGCAACTAGACCAATGATGTTGGTCACGACATCAAAGAAATGATCCTGAGCATAAGCTTTGACAATTTCATTGGAGAAAGTGCGACAATAAAGCATCAGGCAAAACTTAACCAACGTTACAGTGCACATGATCCCAATCACCCACAGCTGTTGCACCTTAGTCAAGTTGAAATCATGCTGTGGAAAAAAAAAAGCAATAAGTCAGGGTTTAAAACAGAGATGGCCATGCACAAGGCTGCATCATATTTCTCAACAACAAAAAAATATATCAAGGACATCACATTATGGTTCTAGTCCCGAAAAGGGTAACTACCCACTTACATGAGTTATCAGGGTACGTACGGACTCCAAAATAATCTGCAACCCCAATGTCGCCATTACAGAGGCAAAAACAATGATTCCCTGCAAAAGTCATTTGAATCCAGGATTTAATAAATAAAGCTAATGCTTTTGTTAGTAATCCCAAAAGGTCATCTCAGGGCCATGCATAAAAACACATTGACTGTATCAAATCCCATAATAGTTATAAGAAAACACAGGATTTTCTTATTTGAGCCCAAGAGAAAGGAAACTGACCAATGGTTGCATGCGTTTTTTCCCAATAGGATATCGGTAGGGGTTTGGGGTCTGCATAGAGAATGAGGTGAACCACAAAATGAAACCTGATAAGAGATCAAGAAGTGAATCCAGTGTAGACGCTATTATAGACAATGAACCACTATGGACTGAAGCAAAAACTTTTCCAGCAAAAAGAAGCATATTTGCTATATTTGATATTCTGATAGCCAAGTTTTCACTTTTAGCCAAATTTTCTTGCTCCTCCTGAAACATTAAAAGAAGTTCATGTTTCAACTCATGGAGCAAACCAGTCAAACGCCACGTATTGAGTTTTCCTGGTCCTAGAAGCAGGTGTTCAAACCTTTGTCATTCCGGGGAGAAAATCACGATCAGTTAACGCATCCATCTCACTGAACCCATCCAACATTTGTACCTGTTGCTGGTAATAAGTGGCCACCACATCTTCTGGAGCTAAAAACACATCAAAATGTGGCAAAAATAAGTTAAGGTTATGGGATTTCTATGATATATAACAGATGTTACCACGCGATCACATGACTGATAACACTCTATTTGAATCTATCATCATTACTAACACAGTCAAACAAAAACAATTAGGAAATCAAAACACGTGAACAAATCTACCCAGCCAGACAACTTTAAAATCAGTTGACATCAAGTAACACATAATTAGTGAACTAAAACCCCTCAAGGTACCCAAAAATTATTACTGAAGTGCCAAGTATCTATTCTAAGTTCCATGAAACCTCCCCATACCTTTATAAAGGCCTGTTAAAGCACACAAGTTTCGGATCATGGTCGTAAGAACACAAAATCAGATGTCTCTGAAACCAAAACTTTTGCATACGATTCTAGTCCATCAAATTGCTTATAAAACTGAAATTCCAATAGGAAACAAGTTGATGAAAATTAAAATAATTCTAAACCAAGAAATAAAAGAAGAACCAACAATCTTCTCGAAAAAAAGGAATAGATTCATTAGACCAATATATACTGAAATAGAAATTTCTGAGTATAGATTACTCATTAAAGAATCTAATCTGCTTTTAGAAAATAGACTAACAAGATAAAAAAAAACTAAATTAATTAACTTTTTAATATTACCTGATGTACAGAATAACTTACGTTTAGGAAAAAAATACAAATTAAACATGTGTTCTTTCTCAATCAGTAAAATCCAGCAAAATTTTAATATTCTGCTAAAAAAAGATCCGTCAGGGAAAATGGACAGAATAATACTAAAATCAGTGAGAATAAGAACAACGTAATAAAGAGTAAAAAAACAAAAAGAAGCAGAGATAACCTGAACAAGAAACACACACACATGATGATGATAATAATAATAGCCATGATACAATTAGTCAAACAAAAAAATAATTCTAGACACAAGAAAAAACATATAAAATCCAAATCAATTTTTTTACCTAAAACCTCGAGACACTTGTGAAAACATTGAGTATTAGTAGTTCCTCTTCTTCCTTGATGATCATATCTTTCAAAATCATTAAAATTTAATCTCCATTGGTTATCGTTTTCTGAGTCCGGTAACAAGCGTTCTTCTGTGTCTCCAGAAATTCCATCGCCGATTATCGGATCCACCATATTCACCTCTGAGTTAGAGATAAAAAGAACACAAACCTAGAGTATAACGAAAGGAATTGAGGAAAGGGGAGTGTACACTTTTATATTTCTGTTAACTAGTAATTTTAATTAGGGTTTTGTGTGGCACTAAATGAGAATTAGGAGCGATATTTAGAGAAAGATAATGTTGTTAGGACATGCGTATTATTTTTGTGGGTCACAGCTATAGTGATTTTTTTTTGGATATTTTTATCGTCTACACTCTACGCAGATAGTGTACGTTTTCTTTTAACTAGTGCTGCCCGCGGGAGAGGGAGAAAGATAGGTACAACTATAGATGTTGGATACGGCTGAAATTCATTCGAATAGTATTTATATCATGTCATGGGGAATATTGCACAGCAAGCACATGACCTTCTTGTTGGAAACCAAACGAAAATGACCACCGTAATTGTTTATGACACCGATGTTATTTAGTGAAACTTCCCAGCACTTTCTTTCTTTTGTTACCTCCACTCATTTGAAGTGCTAAGTCATATGATTTTACTGGTCAAGACATTAAAACATGAATTACAATCCGTTTATATGATGTATTTAACTAGTCGTTTGTAACACCGTTAGCCAAAACGTGGATATACAATACTTATATGTAATTTATACCTGACTAATTATTTACACTTAGTTTACACCAAATACTTAACTGAACGTTACTAACGCCGTCTGAGGTAGACAATACCTCCATCAAAATGTAACCCTAAACGTAATCAAAACCGTAACTTGATTTTTCCGGCCGCTGCCGACTTTTCTTATATCGATCTAAAAAGAGAAAGCACCCTCCTTTTTTCACACTTTTTTCTAAAAACTCCGAGCCAGAGCACACGAAACAGAAATTTGTACTCATGGAATGTAGGGCGTGTTTCAAAGGGTTTATGAAGAATTAGAAGGGTAATGAGGTGTTGGTTGTCTGTTTTGAATTTGCGGGAAGGTAATTGAGAAATTAAGCTATAGATGAAGCAGATGGATTCGATCTGAGATTTGAGAATCAAGGAATTGTTGGTAGTGATGTTTCTGAGGTAATTCAGTTCTATGATTTGATGGAGTTGGTGATTCAGAAAATAATCAACCAAGAAGGAAATCACTAATTCGTCTTTGCAGGGAATTAGGGTTGGGACATCAAGTCTATCCAGACTTTCATTGTAGAAAACTAAATCCGGGTTCGTATGTTAATTTTATTCATCGACTGATTCACCTCTTTATGTAAAGTGATGGAGCTAACTTTTTTTTTTGTTTTTTGATTTTGCAGGATTTCTAAGGTTATTGATTCGGGAAATGATGCAGAACCAGATGATGTTGAGATGAAAGGACCTGAACTTAATGCCAAAGATGCCAAATGATTCGAAACTCCCTGGAAACTATTGAGAAAATTATTGCTGCTAATGTGCTTGATATAATGGTTCAATGAGGATGTAAGCTTGTGGGTTGATTTAAATGTGGTTTGTGTTTTGTTTTTCATGGATGAAAATAGGTGGTCAGTTGGAGAAACTGAATTTAAAGTTTATTTGAGGAAAACTGGATTGGGATTAACAGGGAAGAAAAAAGTTCTTATGGATCGAATTAAGGAACATCTTGGGTAACAATGAATTACATTGTATTGTATCTCATTTGGTTTTTTTGATATGATGTTGCATTGATCTAATTTGGTTATTCACTATGTGTAAGTGCAGGATCATAGATGGTGGCGGAGAACAGAAGTATCTGGTATCTAGCTTTGTGTACAACTGCAAAGGTCAGTATGATTGATAGATTTTATGGTGCTCTTTTTAAAATGCTAAGGCTCACAGTGTTTTGAATTTTAACAACCTTTATACTCCCGGCTCACAAATTCACCCACCTGTAGGCTGTAGTGACAATTAGCTCTTATTTTCAGTTTGTGAAATGACATGATTTATGAATATTGTATCCTTAAGTTTGATTACAATTCCAATACCCTGGTGCTTCACGTCCTTTATGCCTCTAAGTGATCTCTACGATCTTAGCAGAGAATTTCTTGCTATGATACAGTAATCATTGAAGCCGAGATTATTGTTCGTAAGGTTGTGGATTATTGGAGTTATAATTCAAAGAAAGAAACATGCTTTGCTGGTGTTAAGAATCAGGGTGCAACATGAACTCTCTACTTCAGAAAGGTCAGATTTTCATCTGGAATCTCATTCTCATAGATAGGCCATCTGGAAGCATTCCTCTGGCTTTGCACAACATATTTTACAAGCTTCAATACAGTGACAACAGTGTTGCAACTAAAGAGCTGACAAGATGTTTTGCATGTGATATGTATGATTCTTTCCTGCAGCATGATGTACAAGAACTCAATAGGGTTTTTTTCTGAAAAGCTCGAGGATAAAATGAAAGTAAGCACTTTCGGCTGATCTTAAACAAATTTACAGAGTACTTTAATACCTAGAGATGAATTTTGTTGGTCTGTCTGATATCTGCCACTGATTTCAATTTGATCTTTGTCTTTCTTGTTAGGGGGGCTGTTGTGGAGGGTACTATCCAGCAATTTTTGAAGGACACAAAATGAACCATATTGAGTGCATCAATGTGGACAACAAATCTACGAGAAAGGAGTCATTTTATGGTATTAATAACTATTTCAGTTTATGTGTGCTTGACTATAATGCCGGAAATACAGCCATGAAGCTGCTGCTACTGTTATTGAGGAACCGTAATGGATGAAAGAGATTAGGACAGGGATTTCTAAGCTGAAACGAAGAAGATAGAAGATTTGTGAAGTTTTTGAGTGACCATCTATTTGAGATGAATGGAAGGATATTAACAAGCTCTTACGAGTCGGTGATTAGATCAATGGAAGTGTACCTAAAGTGGGAGGTGTCAAAGCTGATGGAATGGAAGTGTTTCCTTCTTCCTAAGCTTTTGGATTTATTTGCTATCTTTCATTCAAAATCCTTTCACTTTTTTTTCAGTTTTTTTTTCTTTTCTACATATTGATCCATGGTGTATATTGGAGGCTCTCTTTTAAAGGCTATGGGATGAATCATCAGCGAAATGTACCTTCTGTAATGTGATTTTGTGTTGTAATTAGGAAGTGAGAAATTTCAATTCTTCCTTCTTTTCCCTATCATTCGTCTATCAAGTGGCCATCTCCAAACGACAAGTTATTGGCTGGTGGCAAAACAATGAAATAAATTAAAATTTAAATGTGACATCTTCAATGACGCTTGAAATTATGTCATATGTGACAGACTATTACAAAATGCCAACGAATCTTTTTTTTACGATTGTATTATGAATGAGTCACTATGAAAGCAAACAAAGATCAATTTGTGATAACTATTTTTTTACAAATCCACTTACTTCACCTGTATAATCACTCATTGATTCGGGGAGGCGAAACTGAGCCACACCAAATTAAAAATGCATCTCGATAATATAAAAATTTTAAACGGGCGACATCAAATCAAAAAGATGGCCGACATCAAATCAAAAATCTTAAACGACGGGCGAGGTGAAACCGAGCCATTTCAAATCAAAAACCGTAAGCATGTATTGGGACGTGGCGAGACGAAGCCGAGCCATACCAAATCAAAAATCCTTGAGGCGAGAAAAAGTAGTGTTTGTCCAAACTAAATAAAAAATCCTAAGCATGCATTGAGACGGGGCGAGGCGAATCAAAGCTAAGCATGCATTGGAACGGGGAGAGGCGAAGCCGAGCCACCAAATCAAAATTCTAAGTGATTGACGGGGTAAAGTCCCGTGACACCAAATAAAAATGCACTATGGGGCGAGGCGAACCACATTACACCAAACCAAAAATATAGGTAGAAGTTTTTTAAAAAAAATAATGGGTGATTTTCGGGTCCGCCCGATACGTAGCACGGGCACAAAATCTAGTTTTTCTTTTTACATATGAAAGAACAAGGGCTGATGCTTATTTTGAAGGTGTGCTTGCAACTAGCTTGCAAAACAAGTGATACGGAGAGCTCACAAAACGTACGTTTATTTCACGCCTGCACGTACAAAATAGACTAAATTTGTTAAGAAAAACAACATAAGTACGTGTGCGGGCGAATATAACTAGCAAAGATCGAAGAGCCCAAAAAAACAAGAATAAAGTTTAAAGTAGAAAAATTCTAGGAATACAAAGAGTGTCAACAAAAGAAGACACAACTTATGAAACCTAAAAATCAAAGGACAACTTGCAATCGCAATGAGGACCACTGCCTGTTATCAATTATTAGGACCAAGTCGTTAAATATTTCTTCACGATTACTCTCCAAACAAAGTAGACTAAACTTGTTTTGGACTTACCACCAAAACGTAGAATTTCATTTTTATTTTTATTTTTATTTATTTTTGTTTCTTTCTCTTGAAGTGAGAGATTCTACGTCAATGTATAACTGGGAATCGTATTGCCAAACGTTGGATACTTCATTGGTTGTGGATCCAGGGTTCGTGTAAAACTAGTTTAACCCCTACCAGTTTTACAACAGGTGAAGGCTCCTGAACCCTCTCAACCTCTACCTCATGGGGAGGAAAATAGGAATCCATCGTGCTGAATGATGGTTCCTCGTGAGATGAGAGCTACTTCATAATTTTGCCGAAGGATGGTTCCTCGTGAGATGAGAGCTACTTGATAATTCTGTTTCTATCGTATAATCTCTAAATTATTTTACTGCCGAACTATGATCTGATTACAAGTAGCACAAACAACAGTCTCCCCTTTACGCTGCTAACAAATAAAGAAATTGCTTTGGGGCAAGGAAAAGAAACAATACATCACTTCACTATATACTACCGAAGTTGGAGCATCTATCTGAGGGAAAAAAATAGATAAACATGTAGTATCAATTATGCGCTGCCTCCAACAAATTTACCTTTTGTTGCTACCATAATTGAACCTACAAGTGAAAACGCTAGGCTTCACCGCTGCCAAGTCAAAAACATCCTCTGTAGAAAAATAGATAGTTAAACATTGTACACACACAAAAAAAAAGTCCAGCATACATACTCAAAAAATGTGGAGGCATGCGGGTTGGTTGGTGACGCAGAGCCTAGCAGGTAGCACGTTCCAACTCTGATCCTAAAATAATGTCAGTTATTGCCAAAAGAAATAAAAGAAAGAGATCCTTTTCTCATTAACAATTTGCAAAAAAGATAGGAAATTCAATTGCAACTCATGGATAAAGCAAACAGTTCAGAAAAGAAAAGCAATTCTTCCAGCCAAGCACAAAATAGTAGTAACTTTTTTAACAGATGGGAATACTTCTGTAAGTAATTCAAAAAAAGAAAAAGACCAAACTGTTACAAGAAAATGAAGAGCAAAAAGAAGAAGGCTAACATGAAGTAACAACTCCCAATATAATATACATCAGTATTGTTCTTACAATTAATTCAGGAAAAACAGTATTCCCACGCATCTAAAAAATGGTTTGCACTTCCTTTCTCAATATTGTATGAATTCTTTCAGCACATGCGACTCGAAACCCGAACGAGAGTTCAAAGTAGTTACCAGATTAAAAGAAACGGCCACCCCTTCTAAGGTCTCTTGTGAAGAAGGGATGTCTTAAAGCTTCCCTTGCTGTTAGTCGGACAGATGGATCGTACCGCAGAAGCCCTTGCAATAGATCTATTAGATCCCCTGCAGAATGATCTACGTGCTGCATCACCAGATTCTACAAAACAAAGAACAAACAGATGGTTAGTCCTCCAAGATAGTCTCCTCCGGAATCATTGTAACCCCAGTCTACAGCTAAACTTTTCTAGTTCTGACAACACAAATGGAAATAAACTTTACTTGGAGGCGAGGCAATTTCCAAACTGCCCTCATGCTTTCCCTTGAATTTGCACCTTCAGGCCAGTCCAATCGACAGCGTGCACCCCTTCTGAAGTACTTCTCAGCTCGTCGACTTGAACAAACAAAGATCACTATTATTATTTTTGAAAAAATCAGGAAAATATATATTAAATTAAAAACTACTAAATTAAAAATGTTTATACTTACTCAGCTCTAACCATCATGTGCGGGGGTAGTGGACCTAACACCCTCTCCATCATGGCTAGATGTTCCAGGTTTTCATGGGTCTGAAAAAGAGCCTCTCCCTACACAACCAAATTGACCATAAGATAACCGGACAAGCAAAAAAGCACATGCTGAAAAGAATGGTGTCTGAACTGAACAAATATGATGTCTCAAATGTTTATCTGTTGCAAGATCTAGGTACCGTCTATCTGGACTCTAAAGTTATAAAGAACATTTGCCATTATAGCATAAAGCAGATGGAGTAGACACAAAAATTTAAAGATATTCAAAGCTGGAGTAGAGAATTCAATCAACTGCACTCACCGAGCAAAGCTCAACAAGTATGCAACCTACACTCCATAAATCACAGGGGTAGTTCCATCCAAGCCCTGCACATAACAACATGTAACCACAATCACCATATGCAAGGGTGTATTTGTTGGCATCAGAAAATTAATAAAAGACGAGGTATTACCTAATATGACCTCTGGGGCCCGGTAATGGCGCGTAGATACCACATATGTGTGGTCTTGATGTTCAAATGTTGTACTTCCGAAATCAATGAGCTTGATAGAACTAGATAGTGGTAAATTTCTGAAGTAGCAAGCATCTTTAGTGGTCCGGGGCATATACTATATTATGACCAAAAGGTAACAAGGAAAAGTAATTAGTAAAAATATTTGAAACAAAGACAGAGCATATAGCCATCAGAACAATGAACGTGGATATCACTTATCAATACCTTGTAATCGGGCACCCTGATGTACTCTGGAGAAACAAACAGAATGTTTTCTGGCTTCAAATCGGTATGAATGAGTCTTAGATCATGCATAACTGCCATATTAAAGCAGTAGCAAACTATGAGAAAACAGAGCAAGAAATATATATACATACGCGTCTGTGTGTGTGTGTGTGTGTTTGTGTTAACTGGGAAACTTCTTTTAACAGAATCATGAGATCACTCCAATTCAAAAGATCTAGTGATCTACCCAACAGGGAAGTCGGTAGACTGATAGAAATGGAGGATCCCTTAATGCTCAACTGCCAATTTCTTATGAGATCATTTGGACAGCATTAAAGGAAAAAGTTGCAAGTATATCCCACACACATGCTACAGACTCCAAAAGCTGTCTGCCAAGCTCCCGAACAAGATCGATGGGAAAAGAACGGTAGCTATTTTTGCGAAGAAAATCATACAAGCTCGGTCCAAGCTTCTCAAATACCTGTTGAAACCATCCCTCAAATTTTAACTCTCACACAGGTAGACAAAAATGCACTTTCACTCCCAAATGAATAAAATAAACATCATTAATGTACTTACGATACAAATATGATTACGATAGTCAAACCAATTCCGTATTTGCACACAACTGCAAAGAATAAAACCATTTATACAAAATACTTCTCAAAGTTAAAAAATAATGAGTATGACAGAAACCCTTACCGAGCGCCACCGACATCATGTCTTGCAAGCTTTTGAAGAACGTCAATCTCAATCATGGCAGCCTCACGATACTTTTGAATTGAACGTACAACTTTAATAGCAACAGCTTCTCTCTTTTCATTGTCCCAACATTCTAATACTTGTCCAAATGTCCCTGAATTAAATTACACCAAACAAAGCATAACATTAGAATAGCATCCCTTCCAAAAATTGCACCAAACACTGAGAACTGTAAATTAAATAAAGAAATACTGTGCACTAACCTTCACCCATTTTACTGAGAATTTTATCTGCAGAAGGAAGAAACACAAGAGTTCAAAGGGCAAACAACGAAAGGAAATAGAAGAAACAAAAAGCTGACTGTAGTGAGAGAGCATTACAGCGAAGAGTTAAATTCTCTCCGATAACAAATACATAGTGTCCATCTTTATCATCATTCCTCCAAGGTGGAGATCCATTCCGAATCTGTGATTTGTAATACAGAGGAGCACCAGTATTTCTGGAGCCAACCCCGCTCATAAACTCTTGTCCGCAGTATATTGCAGGCAGTGCCTAAATGAAGCAAAACAGTAGTCATCAGTATATAAATAATCACAACTCCGTATCAAGATAAATCCAGTCATCAACCAAAACAATAAATTCTGAAATAAGCTGAGAACTTGATCATTTGGACAAATTGTCAAATTCCAATCATTCATCCAAAAAAATAAGATCTTAATTTTGTAAAACATAGATTGCCAATCCCCAATTTAAGGTTTCATTTACAAACAGACAACCAAATCAAAACATTCAACAACAAAAAAGTAGATAATCATAAAACCTGTCGAAATTTGCATACATAACATACGAATCCTTACAAAATGAAATTTAACAGAAAAATCTGAGCAAAATAATTGAAATTAAAAAATGAAAAATGAAAAATGAAAATCATTCAGAAGGGAGAAAATTATACCTTCGGAGGAGGTACAGGAGGAGGAATATCCCAAGCTAATCTCGGTCTTTTTCTAGGTCTTTTATCCATATTTGTATGAGGAAATTCAGTAATCCATTGAGTCTCCATTGATTAATTGAATCTTATACTTGGATCAAATTGAAATTGCAGAAGATAATTGAGAAATGATAACGTACAGAAAGAGATCCCATAGAGAAGAGAAAGATATTTAAGAATCCATAGCTTTTCTTCGTAACCCTAGTTTTTATTGGGTATAGACTAATCTGTAAAGAAGAAACTAACTACGGTCAAGTTTGTAACTTGACCTTACATACATTCCTCGTGTTTGATTCTAACTAGAGTTATTAGCTAGCTTGAGCCGTTATGACTCTTCCACGGAGCCAACTCGGGGGAGGGTATTTATGAGGTCATCGGTTTGAGCTCAAACAGTGGGTCGAAGTGTGAACTAAAGCATTCAAAGATGAATTCCTTGACTAACTGATCCTATTTCAGGGAATGTAATAGGTTGTCGTGCGGATTTTGGGTGGATTCCAGATGCAGTGGGTGCTGAAGGTGCTGTTCTATTTTGGCGATTTTTTGGGCAAAAGAGATGAATCTCCCTAAAATTGTCTTTCTCAGTGACTGTCTCCAGCTGGTCAGTTTTGTGAATGTTGCTACTTCGGACTTTAACTGGAGAAGTATAGACCTCCTGAATCGGTGTAGGATTTCCATTGTTAGTAATGTTTCTTTTAAGCTTTTGTATGTAAAGCGGTGTGATAATTCTCTAGCTGACCGGCTTGCACGTTGGGCTAGAAAGAACCTTCTTAAAGGTCTCTGACATTCCCTTCTTTCTTTTTTGGACAATATTGCTAGGAAGGTGAACTTGTCTTCTATTTGTAAGTCCTTTCTTTCTTAATGCAATGGCGTGTTTCTTAGCAAAAAAAAACTAACTGAGCTAGCCGTAGTTGCTACGCAGGCAGAATCTATTCAATTTCAAACTACTGGATATATCTACTTATTGCAGGGTCGTGCTATCCCACGCGGCAGTGCGGCAAGGCTTTGTAAGCTAGCAGATTGTTAGCCGTTCGATGGTATAAGATCTCTTATATTCTGTTTTCTAGGATTGACTTGTAGCAGGTGACAACTTTCAAAAAATATTTATTTCTAACGGATCCTTAACTTATTTCACTTTTACTAATTACTCCATTTAGTGGGTCAAAGAAAAATGATCTTCGGTTTTGAGGAGATTCCATTTTTTTGTGATTGTATTGTAAAACTTAATGTAGGTTTGAATCAGTTTACTAAAACGAGGATCATCAGAAAATAATAATCATAAAAAGAACGAACAACATTTGGAAAACAAATTCAACCGGATAATCTCTTTATATCAAATTTCATTAATGGATCTGATAGCCATGAACTACCAGTAATGGATTAAATCTACCAACGGTACCTGGAAAATTCTCTAATCATCTAGTGATTTCATCGATTGAATTAACCGAAAACAGAAACTTCCAACTCTTCCTCTTTCACCCATCATTGAAGGAGCAGAGGGGGCAAATTTAGTTTCCATCTTCTTGTTGACTCTTTAATCAAAACAATTCCAGTGAATCTCTACTGCATGTGAATCTCTTCATGTGATCACATTAAAGCAACTCTAGTATTTGCTGGAGTTGGTTCTTATCAGAAACCAAAGAATTGTTCTCTTCTTTTGAATTTTTAGAAAGTAGTACTACTTCTGCAATTTTAAATGGTTTTTCCTTATTCGTGAGCATTTTCTAGTTTTTCTTTGTCTTTGATAATCTCATTCCTCCTTTGGGTTAGGTGACTTAAAATTAAACACTTTTTCTTGAGTTTAACATGACCCATACATGAAATTTTTGTGAATTTTAACTTTATTTTCACGGGGCTTGAGCTTGTTGTTTTCTCTACCTGCACTAAATGGATGATTTGATCCTACCAGAGTAAGAGAGTTACACTTGAGAGTTATATTCTTTTAAAAACATTAAAATATGGAAAAGATCCCAAATTCGATATATTAGATTAAAATTAAATTAAAGTAGAGACTTGTTAACAATTAAAAACATTGACAACTGTTCAATAATCGTCAATGGATAAAAATAACTGTGGATTATCATCCAACGGGTTATATCCGCTAGCTTATACAAGCGTCCTGCAAAGGCGCGCGTGCTAGTATTTGCCTTTATTCCATGTAGAAAATTACCTAGATGTAGATGTGTAGCAGAAAAATTACTTATGTTAAGCACCGTCATGTGTCATTTCCCTTAGCTATAGTTTATTTGAAGTTAAAGGAAATGGGTCTCAGCGCAATCTCATTATAATGTTGTGTCATTCTTTAGCTATAGTGCACGGAAATTTAGTTTCCGTATAATAGGTTAAAAAAAGAATTTTAGTGAAAAAACAAAAGAGTGAAAAAGGAAAATTTTAGTGTAACACTTGGAAATCCAGAAACGGATACTTGGTTTCCGAATAAAAGGTCACGAATACTGAGTATATGTTCCAATTGGAAAACACGAACTCAGTTTCCGTAAAATATTAAAGCACACGGAACTTAGTTTTTTTTTTGTTTCTTTACTAGTAGCTTTAGTAACATTTCGAGTTTGAGTCTATAAATTTTCTTGCGTTTTTTTACTAGTAGTTTTGGTAACATTAGTAGTAGTAGTAATCTCTAGTAGTAACGTTATCAGTATTATTCTCGAGTTTTATTTTGTTTGCACCAAAACCTTCAAGGACATTGATCTGAGACTTCTTCAAGCAATAATCAGAGCTAAAGGCACATTTGGAAGATATGGATCAAGCCGAAGAAACAAGAGATACAAAAATATCATTCGGGCAGTACTAATTAGCATATGGATGCAACTTCTGGATTAGCAACTCCATTCAACTGCATCAAAATTCCCATACCATCAACTAAGTTTCTATGGACACAACACATTGATCGAAGGCCTTTCGACCTTCGACTTCGACTCCAACATCGATGCAATACCAATCTGAAGACTGCTATTCACACTTTGCTCCATTATGATATTGTAACTGATAAATCTTGGGGTTTCATTACTCTAAAAATCTTACTAGACTTAACCTGTGTCGTAACGAGACGGCTTGATAATAAGTAATTGCATATGTTTTAATTTTGATTCGTGTTGCTCATCTGCAGTTATTAAATGACATGGCAATTGATTCCAGTATTTTTCTTAATTGTCATGTATGATAACCGAGTTTATTTAACAGTAAAATGATCAACCGTGTTTTATACTTTATAATATTACACATTTTATAACGTCACGGAATTAACATGGTCTATTATTACTCACCAATACCCGCCACCACTACAAAACCGCATGATACCATTTATTTATCCACGATCACCCAGTGGAGGAGCCAAAGGTTGGCTAACTTGGATCTAGGCTCCTTTAAAATTCTAATAACTACATAAAAAAATTAATTTTTCCTATAAAAGTACTTAATTAGCGCATCTATATTTAAGGTTTAGTCTACCAAAGTTTACATGTTTCTTTTTGAAAAAAAGTTTTCCCCTCAATGTTAATTTCTGACTCCACTACTGCCATTGGTACCACGTACCACTGTCGTTTACCCCCGCAGTTTGTGAGCGTAATTCTAATTTTCAATCACAAACACCATATATGAGGTTTAGACTGAACAAATTTAGGTCGTCAACTAATTTATTTCATTATTTTTTCCCTTAATATATTCTTTTTTTAATGCAATTAATTTTATTTCAATATTAAAAACCATAATTTATACATGGTACCAAAGATATCACGCGTACCATTTGAATGATCCAGCGATTATGAACATTTTCGCTTATATAATTTGATATCGTCCCTGTAATGTATGTTATTTTTTTTTTTTCTGAATCACATTTTATATATTGATAATAAATTTTGTTTTTTAGAAGATTACAAGATAAATTTCAAAAGAAAAGAGAGCCAACTACATAGGCTTCAGAAAGATCTAGCAAAACCTATAATACTCAACATTTGGTAACTCTATTCTTGCTAAAAAACTTGGCTTCCCATAGAATATTTTCCTCTGACCTGCTACTAATTTAGTACCTCTTTTTGCAGCTGTATTTGCTGCAAAGTTAACTTCCCTTAAATTGTGCCAGAATGTTATTGACTGGATTTTACTTACTTCCTTTAGCCATCTCATCTTTACAAACCATGGCATCTTATTTCTGCAAATTCTGATATAACTGTTTTGGAATCTGAGTTAAGAATTATGTTTTGCAACTTCCAATCAACAGCTAATTCAACTGCTCCAATGATTTCATACACTTCTGCTATGTAATTAGTAGCAATGCCAAATCCCCCTATAATGTCTCCCAATACCTGACTCAAGTGATCTCTTATTACTACACCAAAACCAGCAGCTCCTGGATTGCCAATGGATGCTCCATCACAGCAAAACATAACATAACCAGCACTTGGTGGTATCCAGAAGCAAGGTTTGATGTGTTGAAATTTAATTTTTCTTGCTCCCAGATTAAAGAAGAGAATTACCTGGTTATCATTGTCATTATTCCACATGTTGCTTTTTATTCTGAAGCCTCCTTCATATACTGCTTTTTTGATTCTGCTTTTAAAGCTTTGAATATTAGGTTTGACTTGCTCAAAGAGCATCTTATTCTTTTGAAACCATAGCTCTTTTAGAGTTGCACAAGCAGCAATAATCCAACATTCTTTGAAAAAAGGACTTTTACCTTTTGCATTGCTCCACACTACTTCAAGAGAATTTGGGACCTTTAGTTGAAATATTGAGCATATCCATTTCCAAATTTCTTTACTGAATTTGCACTCCCATAATAAATGGTGCATATTATCATGTTCTTCTTCACAAATGCAACATCTTGAATCCAAGTCATACTTTCTTTCAATCAATACTGAATCATCGACATATGCCCCCTGAACTATTTTCCAGATGTTGCTTGCTATAGCAGGATGCAAATATGAGTTCCATATATATTTGTGACAATGCAAGGACTGTTCTTTATTTCTCACTAAGTTGATTGCAGAGGAGGTTGTGAGGTTACCTTTTATTTCTCCTTTCCATATTAAGCTATCAGCTCCAATACCAATTTCTGGTAAAGTGTAGGTGGAAATCAGTTGATTAATCTGCTAAGGTATACACTATTCTCCTCTAGTGATCAAATCTGACACTTTCATGTTGATATTAGCTTTAACATATGCAGTGGAACCAACTTCTTCTATAAGGGGTGAATTGCTAATCCAGGGATCAAACCAAATAGATATCAGATGTCCGTCACCAAGACACCATCAAATATTCTCCTTTAAGTGATTTCATGCCCATTTTAAACCAGGCCATATAGATGAAAGTTGCCAGTTATTCTTCCATTGGTGATACTTATCTTGAAATTTAGCCTTGATAACCATTTTGTATTAGAATTTATTATTCTCCATAGAATCTTCATCAGTAAGACTTTATTGAGTACTTCTAATCTTTATAATCCCATACCACCTTCACTATAAGGGGGAGCAGACTTTTTTCCATGAAAGAGTTTTATATTTTCTAGTTTCACCATCACCAGACCATAAGAAATTTCTTACTCACAGATCTTGATCACTGATTTTGGCCACATAAACTGACATACTATAAATTGGTATACTGCAAAGCACTGATTTTATGAGAACCAATCTATCATTAAATGACAGCAATTTTCCTTTCCAAGAAGCCAATTTCTTCCACATTATCTCCACCATTGGCCAAATTGTTGAAATTTTTACTCTGCCAGATTGTAGAATTACTCCTAAGTATTTGTCAGGAAAGTACTTACTTCCATTTGTACCATTCTTTAATTTGCATTATCCTTGCAGTAATTGTGCCATTTACAAAGAGCTTGCTTTTACTTTTGTTAATTACTTGTCCTGAGCTTTTCTGGTACTCTTATAAAAGCTTCACCAAATTCAAAATGCTCTTTTTTGCTCCATTGCAGAAAATGAAAACATCATCAGCAAAAAATATATGAGTAGGATGGATTCCATTCCTTATTACCATTAGACTTATCTTGCCTTATGCTACTAATTTGGATATTTTTTCACGAAGGACATATTCCATAAGCAAAAAAAGTATAGGAGATAGAGGATCTCCTTGTCTTAACCCTCTACCCACTGAGAAGAAGCCATTAGGTCCAACATTTATCATGACTGAAATTCTTGCAGATTCAAATATAGTGTAGAGCCACTTGCACCATGAATTTGGAAAACCATATTTGATCAACACTTGAAACAAGAATTTCCAACTCACAGAATCATAAGCCTGAGATATGTCCAATTTTAGTCCAATATTGCCACCTCTTCTTTTCTTCTTCATTTCATTGACCATCTCAGAAGCAAGAACAATATGATCTTGTATATTTCTCCCTTTGATGTATGCTGCTTGCTGAGGTGAAATGAGTTTATTCATAAGCCTTGACATTCTTGATGTGATAATTTTGGTAAAATTTTTGAAGTTGACATTACTGAGACCAATTGACCTGAATTGATGGGGAGATCTGGCACCTTCAACTTTTGGTAAAAGTACTAGGAAATTAGAATTCAAGCCTCTTGGTATGAACCTTATTTTACAACAAAATTGGACTGCAGCTACTACATCAGTTTGAATTACTTGCCAACATGCTCTGTAGAAACTTCCAGAAAAACCATCTGGCCTTGGAGAACTATCTGGATCCATTTCAAATATAATTTGCTTAATTTCTTCAGAAGTTGGAACTGCATCTAACATGTCTTGATCATCTTCTGTTATTGTTGTAGGAATTGTTTCACGTAATGATTCTGAAATTTCCACTTCCTTAAACTTAAATTTTTCCTCAAAAAAGTTAACGAGAGTTTCTGCTATTTTACTTTGATCTGTGATGATTTCATTATTACCATTCTCAAGTTCACTAATAAAATTTCTAGCTTGCCTACCTTCAGATTAGTATGGAAGAAGCTTGTATTGGCAGAACCTTCTTTGACCCACTTAGTTCTAGCTTTCAATTTCATCACTGTGCTTAATTGCACTTCTTTTGAGTTCAAAATGTTTTCTACTTTCACTAAGTTGTCTAAGAGCTCTTCATTATGAGGATTGGCATCTGAAATCTTCATGGCAGTTTGAACCTCTTTTGCAGCTTCTTTAATTTGTTCATTGACATTGCGAAACACCTTCCAGTTCCATTCTACTAGCACCTTCTTTAACTTTTTTAACTTGCTTTGAAATATAAAAGCTAGATCACCTGCTACATTTTCAGACCAACAATTAATGACAACCTCCATAAAATTAGGATGATCAATCCAGATTTTTTGAAATTTTTTTGGAACATTTTTTGGCTTAGGATAGTTAGCACATCCCCCAAAAAGTGGAGCATGATCAGATGCTCTTCTCATCCCAACTTTATATCCCCACCCTTAATGTTTTTGAAGCCACAAATTATTAGATACTGCTCTGTCCAAATTGCATAAAATCCTTTTATTGCCATGTTGGCAATTTGACCAAGTAAATTCACATCCAGATTTTGGAGCTTGCTGTACTTCACACTTGTCTAGACATGTATTAAACTCAAGCATGTTTCTTATATTAGCATGCCTTCCTCCAACTTTTTCCTCTGCTGTTGTGATGGTATTGAAGTCTCCAATAGCAAGCCAAGGAAGGTTTAAATTACTTATCATTTCCATCTCAGACCACAAAAATCTTCTTTGCACTGCACTAACATGAGCATGAATTCCAGAAACCAGATTGCCTCCAATGTTGACAGTTATCATTTGACTTCACATGGATACCACAGTTGGTGTAGGCAGATTCTTGTTCCAAAATAACCAAATGTTCCCTTTTTGATTTTGAATTGAATTATGAATTACCATATTTTTCATCCCTGGTAAATTCAACTTATTGCAGAATGTTGCATTGCAACTTATTTTAGGCTCTGCTATAAAAACTAAAGAAGGTTGAAATTGATTTATTAAAGACCTTAATTTCTCTTGAGCCATAGGTTTTCTCAGGCCCTTGAGATTCCAAAATAATACTTTCATTATAAGGATTGGAGGTCCCTAGTACCTCATTTTCCTTGATTCTTCCTAAAGTTATATTTATTGTTAACTTGTTGAGCCTTTACCTTTGTTGGTGCATCCTTTTATTGGTCAGCTGGAATGGAGTTTGTGTTTGATGAGGATGGATTTTGAACCACTTTAGACCAAGAGGTTGTTGGCACTCTTTCCTCTGATACTGAGCCATCTTTCCCATTTATAAATTTGATGATACTCTTATCCACTGCATTATCCTCTGTAATTTGAAGTATTTTTGCTGGAGAAAATGTTTCATTCCTTGTGCTCATTTGTATCTCTTTTTCTTCTTCTACAGTACTAAGAGTTTCAAATCTATCAGAAGAAAGATTAACAGTTGTACTGTTAACTTGAGGTGAAATGTGTTGACTTATAGATGTAACTCGAGTAAAACATATATCAAACTTTACTTGTTCATTCTGAGTTGCTATTTTGGTGTTGTTGTGCCATTTGAAGTAGATAAAATATTTGTTCCTGTATCACTCTTCTCAGGATAACTTGGTTTTAAAAAAATTTTTATGCAGTCTTATGCTTTTCTTGACTATTCCTTTCTTCTGCTTCAGTTGTTATCTTTACTCTGCATTCAGTTTGTAAATGACCAACAATTTTACAGTGATGACATAATTTTGGCACCTTAGTAAGTAAAACATCTTGCATAAAACCACCAAACTTTGTTTTATTCCCTAGTTTAGGTGGAATTTTCTTTGCCAAATCAATTTTATAAGAACTCTACCATATAAACCATTCTCAAAATTCAAAGTAGCCTCATCTACTTTTACTGGATCACCCAATGCTTTGCTTATAGTCAACAATGTTTGTTCATCCCAATATTCCAAACTTAGGCCATGATAATGTACCCAAATTGTTGCAGTAGATGTTCGGTGAAGCTCTGGACGAAAATATGGTATCCAATTACGAATCCATAAAGTTTGACTATAAACTTCCCATTGTCCTGCTTTGATATAACTTTGATCTCTTTCATTATCAAGCCTGACGGTGAAAAACCCTTTCCCTAATAGAATAATTATGCATTGACCTTCTAATTTCCACTGAGATTTCATATTAGATACAACAGCATAAAATTTCATTCGAAGTAAATCTAGACGTCATATTAAAGAAAATTTTCACACATCACATCTTTCTTCAGTGCCATGAACCAGATCGATTTATGGACTTTGTTCAACAGAGATATTAAGATCCACCACTGATGGATTCATTTTTGAGTTTTGATGATTTTCCATGAAAAATTAAGGTAAAACACATAAAAAGCAATAAAACCAATCAACTGAATTTAATGAACACCAATCATTTGATGTTTTTAGGCTAATTTTCACCCGAATTAATGAAGAAGATCTATAAATTCAACGCTGAAAAACGAGAAAAAAGAAGAACGAGTTAATCGCCCGATTTGCAGAGCGCGACTCGGCCTAATAAGGTCTGACAAAAAATTTCCTAACCAAGTTTTTATGCGTAATTCCAGTTTTTCAATTATCAAATGTATGGTATCTGACGTTATCAATCGTGCTAAAAACAACCAACCATATCTTTCACAATACAATGTTATCTGTGTTGTAATGACGCATACCTAATATTATCCGACACTAATCACCAGAACCCACCGCTACTACTTCATCCACAACCGCCACCAGGGGCAAAGCCTCGATTTTGAGGAAGGGGAGCGGAAAACTTTCTCAAGTTGGATATTGGTGCAAAATGGACCTAATATCCCATTTTATGGTAAAAAGACCGAAATAATCACAATCGGGCTTGGCTCCGCCCTGACCACCACTAATGTTTCCGCCTCCACCACTTTTCCCTGATCCATTTTTATGTGAAAGTACTATATGGCTCCGTAAGTTTTCTTATATTGAGCATTTCCGATCAAATTAATCAATAAGGTTTTCTTGTGGTTAATTTATTCGAGTTTACTGGATACAAATTCATGTGATTTGTTAATGTCCAAAGAAATCCTTCTTTTCTTGTAAAAGTAAGGTCGCTCATGTTGTTCTCTTGGGAATGACATCTAATGGAGGAGAGTTCTTAAATGAACTTGTGCTTAATTGCCATATCTTCATGGGGAGTGCGGCTGTGGAATATTGTAGGATTTATCTTGTATCTTTATAAACTCCTTGATGAATACACTAAGTTTCGACTATGTGAAATCATCGAAACAAAAGTTGATATGTTCTATTTTAGTTATGAACTATCTTTTTGAAAATTTCAATATGATCCCGTAGTTTTCGTACCTTTGCCAATTTATATTGACAAAAAGGGGGAGAATTATTTGGTAGTTTACACTACTTACATATGGTTTACGGCTCATTATGTAAGGGGGAGTGGTTTTCATTGTAAGATGGAAGTATTGACTAAGGAGGAGTGACACATATCACCATAATATTATTTCAAATTTGTGATACAATTGGACTTTGATTCTCTATAATAATACTATGATAGTGTATAACAATGATTGAGAACATATATTTTCTTGTTGTTATGGATAAAGATCTTCAACAACAATGATGCTGAGTTGAACACGTTCAAAATCGTTGGAGTACTTGGAGTAACGAAGAATTCAAGGAAAGTTGAAGAACCAAGGAAATCAAGCATGATGGATGAGAAGCTACAAAGTTTATTCATTTTGTAATCCATATGTATTGATAGTTTTGTCACTAAAACTGACAAAGGGGGAGATTGTTAGAGCACTGATCGGTGGAAGTCGCAAGCGTTGCTATCTCAAGATTGTTTGTCAAGTTTAGTTGATAAAAACTACATACTTGATTTCTAGTCTACTTATAGCTATGTCTCGGTTTAGGATAGAATGTGTAGTTAAGTTTATACTTCACGGCGTTCACCAATTGAAGACGAAGATCTACTAAGAAAATTGGAGAAACTTCATCAACAAAAGGTATATGGAGACTAAAACTTATCTATCACTCAGAAGTCTATTCTATTCTATCCTCCAATGAGACTAAGTCGTATATCTATATAGACTTTTACATTATACACATTTGATATTTCAAGCCGAGTTTATCTCGCTTATCCACTTCTCGAAATATGTGTTGGAAGCTTTTTGCGTTAGCTATGTTCATTATATTCCTGACGAGTTTAGTTGGAAATTATTTATTTGTTGGAAACTAAATATAATGTCAAAAGATGATCATGTGAAAATTTCCTTGAATATCTTATATGATTTGTGTGAGACTGTCATTTGATGTTAGCTTGGGAAGTTTCGTATTGATCATTTAATCACTTGAAAATTACTTGAAGCTAATGGTTTGTGTGAGACAATCATTGTCGTCTTCCAAGGATGTTTCAATGATTGAAATGCGAGTTTATAACGATTACCCCTGTATGGATACAACATGGTATACATACCTAGTATGCGAACTGTATTGTGATAATTCAGGTCAGGAATTCTTGTTTGCGTACCTAGTATACGAACGTATTTACCTGAGAATGTCCGGAACTCTTGTTTGTGTACCTAGTATGCGAACGGGTTTACCTGAGTTGGGGCCGGAACGGTTGTTCGCGAACCGGGTTTGCGAACGGCTTGACTGGGCCAAGGTCCGAAGATGCTGTTCGCATACCTGGTTGGCGAACACAGTGGTGGAGTTATAAAATCGGTAATGTATGATTCTCATGCTCATGAACTGTAACATTTATGTTCTAAGTAATGCAATCTTTGCAAACCGTGGCTTAATGTTCATTACTTGATTCTTGTATAAGTACTTTGTACGATTACGAATCAAACTGATTTCCATTCAATTTGTTCATATATATTTCTATGAGATAGTGAACAATTAAAAAACTCTACTTGAAACGCTATTAGACTCATTTGATTATCTTTCATGATTGATTTATCATCATATTTTATCTATAAGTGTTAGATGAATACGGCTAAGACAAAAGTGTTCATATGGTAACTTCGCTTAAATGTTATTGAGCCAACTCAATATACACGTTTAGGTACGGTAATCCATATCCAAAATGAAAGTATATTTCATTTGTGTATAACAAGCTAAGACCATCTAATGGTGGAGATTGGTTGCTTTATTTTTAAGCAGATTTAACTTGAATCTTAAAGCAGGATTCCATCTAACGCTGAATTTGAATGCTTCGTTATTAAGCTATCTTAGCTTTGATTGAAAGCAACCCTAATTTGAAAGACTATATAAGGGAGAACTCTAACAACTGGAAAACCTAGTCCCCACATTTCTATGTGTTCCTAATTGTAAACTAGAGTCGATTCTCTTTTAACCTAGGTTTTTCCAAAACCATTATAGGTTAACGACTTGAAGACTTCATTGGGATTCGTGAAGCCATATCCAACTATTTTCTCTGTAGTTGCATATTCTGATCTTACTTGTTCTATCGTATTGAGTTTTATCTTCTTTAAGATTTACTCGAGATTTATCTCCGATAGGTAAGATATAAAAATTAATCAGAACAGTTCTTCGTCTCAGACTCTTGTGATTCCGCAATAACTTTTCCTGTTAATCAGTTGGGTTATTGTGAGGTAACTAATTTTTTTAGGATGCTCTTGGGGAGTATAAGACCGGATTATTAACTGGTTCGTGTTCACCTTGATTTATCAAAAGACGGAACAAAAACCGAATAAAGAATAGACATATCTGTGGAGACAGATTTGTTTATAAGTCTTCGACTTTGGGTCATAACAACTCTTAGTTGTGGGTGAGATCATCTAAAGAAATCAAGTGCGCAGAATCCGGTGTGGTTCTAGAGGCGTAAGGAACGCGACTGTACTTTAATCGGTGTGAGACTTGGCTAGGGATCAACTACATTCTAGTCCGAAGTTAACTTGTAGTAAGCTAGAATCTGTAGCGGCTTAATACAGTGTGGTGTTCAAATCTGGATTAGGTCCCAAGGTTTTTCTGCATTTGCGGTTTCCTCGTTCACAAAATTTCTGGTGTCTGTGTTATTTCTGTTTCACATTATATTTGTTTATATAATTGAAATATCACAGGTTGTGCGTAGTTCAATCAGTTGATAAATCCGACCTTGTTTGTTGGATAGAACTTGATTGACACTTGGGCATTGTTCTTTGGTACCGTCCAAGTTATTTCTCATATCAATCAGGCTCGCAGATTTCTATTTATTTGATTTGCTGATTGTATTGAGAAAGAAAAAAAAACTCTTTAGTATAATTCTTGATTAAGTCTCGCTTTTTAGTTGGTGCTCTCATAATTATATTGGAGCTTATTCCAAACAGATTGTCGAACGAATTATTGGGTGTGGTTTTTATATCCCCGTTTTTTCAGTATATATAACAAATAATCAAGGAAATATAAATAACAAGGACAATTTTGCCATTATATGAAAAAATACTGGAAAAGAGGTTATGAACTATGACTATTCCATGACCTCATTTTGTTTTATTCAATAAGGCACGAAAGTTTTGAGTATGCCCCATATTAGGATCCAAAAAAATATTATAATATTTAATTAAATTAATTTTCATTTTTTATATGAATAATGGGATGCACATAAACCACTAAAGTGTGGTCGTAGATAGACATGTAAAAGTTTGGGTTAGGTCAAATAGACACTAAAAGATTTAGTCAATTATATTTTTACTTTAAAAAAAAATACTCTTTTTCTATCTCAAATTTATTTTTTATCTCTCCAATTTAAAATTAATCGCGAAAAAAGTCATAACTTTCGATATATAAGATGGATCTTAATAAAATTTTATTTTTCAGAATGGGCTCGAAATATTCTACAAAGCAAGAAGAAGAAGAAATATTATTTGAAACAAGACCGAGGATATATTATGCACTCAAGTATAACCTGGCCAAAACTTATTTCTTATAAGAATATCCATTATGTATTCAGATGCATCTTCCCAAAACCTATTACCTATAAGAATATGCAATGCACACAGGTGTACCTGGCCAACATCTTTTTCCTGTAAGAATATACATTATATATGCGCGCAGGTGCATCTCGTGTACTTAGTAGACAAATCTAGGTTTATCCTAGTAATCACCTGTAATATATTATACAATCTAAAATCTCCAGTTCATGATCTCGAACAACATATCCACCACCATTACCATCACATTCACCATTAAAACATCAAACAGAAATAAGTATTAAAGAAAAAAAAATGATAGGAATGACAAAAAAATTCAAAAATATGCATCATGCACTCGGGTCTAACTAGCCTGGGCCAAAACCTATTTCCTGTTAATATGTACATTATGCACTCAAGCACATACTATGTACTTAGTGAATAAATCTCAGTTTATTCAATTAATCACATGCAATATATCACAGACAACCAAAATCGCTAGTTCATGATCTCGAGCAATAAATACATCACCATTACCACCACATTCACCAACCAAAATATCAACCAAAAACAAGTATTAAAGAGGAAAAATAATAGGAACAACAAAAAAGTATAAAAAATATACATTATGCACTCGGGTGCAATCACGCCAAAACCTATTTCCTATCATAGTCTATATTATGCACTCCGGTGCACCTTGTGTACTTCGTGGATATATCCAGATTTAATTCTAGTAATCACCTGTAATATATTATATACAGTCAAAATTACTAGTGCATGATCTCAAATAATTGTGGCGTTTTTAATAGCCATCGCCGCGGTCATCTTACAACAGCTTCCCGGGATGTCACCCATCCCTGGATTACTTCCGCCCTAGCACGCCTAACTGTAGATTTTCCAGCCAACTCTAGTGCCAATTGTGTTGAAAATGTTAGAGCATTGCTCAATTGAACCCGACAAGGTTGGTATGTTTTCATATTTTAGTATCAAAACTTAAAAGTCTCTTGATTAGATTGCTAAGAGTCAACTTTGTTATGTTAGACTAGAAAGTCTAGAAATGTCGAGATATATAATTATTACTCCGAAGACCTGGAGATTCTGAAGATGCATCGACATTAGTGAATACATCATCATTTTATTTGAGGTTAGTAATACAAGACTTGACCTGTTTTCATGTATATTACGTTACTTTCAAGTTTTTTAGATTGAAAACACACATGCGAAGTTATATATATGAAACTCTACTATTAGAGACATAGACATAATTTTTGTAACTTGCTTATTAGATTTGTAATGAACTTAGGATTGATTTCATGCCTAGAAAACTATGTTTGATTACATGAATTTAGGGAAGTAGCTAGACTTACGAACTTGTTTCGTAGTTGAAATAAATCAATATGATTGGTGGTCCGGTTTTCTATGAAGATCTAAGGCAGGACCGATCCCTACTATGTTGGGAATCATGGTAGAGCCGATCCTTACCTATGTTGGGAATCAAGGTAGTAACGATCCTTACCTATGTTAGGAATCAAGGTAGTAACGATCCTTACCTATATAGAAATCAAGGTGGAACTGATCCCTACCTATATTGGGAGTCATGGTAGAACCGATACCTGTGTGCAAAACCCTTTTCTATGGTCACATACATGGTTTTTAAACTCGGACGAATCACGAGTTGACTCGTACGATTCGTTTTATTTTAATCCAACTCGAGTTGAATCGCATGCCTGAATCGTGTTTTTTGAATTTTTCTTAAATCGTTGACAAGTCAACCTCTTGGTTTCCACTGGTAATTTCTAAATTAAATGTTTGATAAAAACTTATAGTAGAAAAGAGTTTGTCCATGATTGAACCTTAGACCTCACAGTTCGTTCACCTATCCACTAACCACTAAACCAAGCTTTCATTTGTGATTAGTATTGAAACTACATAAAATTTATAAGTTACTAATGCAAAAATTATCGAAAGTAGGCTCATACTTAATACTTTTGTTAAATTTTTCCCATAATTCAATATTACTTGTAAAAAAATATACGTTTCAAAAATAAACCATGAATACGATTCGATTTTGAAAAATAAAAAACCGATTCACGTTTCGATTTACGATTTACTGGTCACATATACTTTAAGGTTTGTGTGATTTTGGAAATTGGGTTTGCAAAATAGGAAAGTTCAATATGTCGACATAGTGAGTAATTTGAACATGTGCACAAATCTTATTTTTATTGTTCAAAGATATTCCTTGATACTCAAGCTGAGATCCCAAACCTAAATGTTTGAGAATCTTTTTGTTAAGATTTTCGAACATATATGTTTTGTTTTTCCAGCAAGCAAAACAGATCTCTGGAATATATGTTAATTAAGTATCTTGTATACTAGCTAATATTGAGTTGTAATCCAAGACGAACTTCGGTTATACTTGGTTGGAATTAGACAAAACCAAATCTAGGTGCTTATGGCATATCTTGAGAATATTTTTGGTTATAGAAATTCCTTGGTGTCCAAACTACCTTGGTCTTTTAATAGTGAAGTTTGTTCTTCTTACAAACTTACCTGAGGCAGGCACTTCATTTTGTAGTCACTGATGTAGCCGACGAATAGTACTACTCGTAATACTATCTTGGAGAGAAGAATAACCTAATTAGGCGAAATCTCTTATGTCTGCTAGTTTAAAGACTTCTTTGGGATCAAGAAGCGTCTACTAGTACCGCCAGTGGAAAACTAGGATTGCATTGTTATTTTAGTTTTTGATTTGATGACTAACGATTGTCAACTCTTGATTGCATCTAGTTTGATTATTCTTTAAGAACCTTCTCTTCTGACATGAGGTCACTCATACTAGATTAAGGGATTAACGGTAGTTCAGATCCATCTTTAGATCTGACATTCATTTGTGATCATCCATTGTTTACAGACTCCGTTTTGTGCTTGATCTAACATAAGTTGGAATCAAGTATGGTTGTGCAGGTGCAGAAGAAGACATTGAATATTTGAAGACAAAAAGAATTCTTATTGGTTTCATATCTTTGTGATTTGCTTCGTGCACAAACTTAATCGTCTCGAATCTGACTATTGATAGACACATTTATGTGTCTGAATTGTCCACCATTTTCTATATTGTTAGTGCTCATTTTTGTACTTATTATGGTGTTTTATGTGTGTAGGTATTTTTGGAAAAGAAACATTAATAGAGAAATTGGCTCGAAAAATTGTTAAAGGCACCCTGACTTTGGATAAGGGCACCCCAGAATTGTGTTAAAAACGCCCTAGAAATCTTGTAAAAAAACACTCAAGGAATTTGTTAAAAAAACATAATTACTAAGGGGTACCCCAATTACTTTCGCCACCCCCAGCAGTTGGTTAAGGGGTAACCTTCTCCAACCTTTTGAAAATCAAAATTTGGCGGGAAAAACGTATTTTGAAGAAACAAATTTAGGGTTTAATTTTTTAGGGTCTTTTACGAAGATTAAATCGCTGGAATTCATGGGGAAGGTTTGACTCGTCAAGACAGGGATGATATAAGCTTTAGAATTAGTTAACTTTGGATGGATAATCAAAAACAAATTGTTGCAGTCACCAGAAAAATTAGGGTCCAATATTTGGAGTTGTTAGAGGGAGACTCGATCGATCAAATTAGTTGGGTTTGTTCTTGATGGTTAGCAGGACTGGCAATGGTCTCAGATTCGTTTAGAATGGGTTGGATAATCACCAATTGAACAAATATAAGTCTCGGGTTTACTTTGCCCCGAAAAGTTTTGTATGGATTCTGGAATGGATTTGATGCGACTTAATCACTGGAATTGATTGGTTTGGTCATGTTTGACTAAAACAGGGATGATATATGCATTAGAATCGAGAAAATTAGGCTAGTTGATCATGTGGAAGAAAACAGGGAGTCTCGGGTTTTTCCCACTTCTTCTCGAGATTTCCTGTGTATGGCATGAGTCTGGATGGAGAAGGACACGATTTATAAGGTGTTGGGAACGAAATAGAGTGTGCCAGCTGAAGAATAACACGTGAAAGTGTTAAAAATGGAAAATCCCATAACTTTTTGGAGAGAAAATATCTTCTTTACTGTCAAATATTTGGAGTAATTATAGCGAGATTCGAAGGTCCTGTTGGGTATATAAAGAGAGTTAGGATACCAAAGAAGGGAGACGGAGAGTTTGGAGAGATAATAGAGGCTCGGAATCGAGAGTTTTAGAAAATTGTTGTTGCTGCTGTTAATCAAGAACACGAAGAACAAAAACCAGTCCAAGTTAGTCGCAGATTCAGTCGTTTAATCAACAATAGTTCTGTAAGTTTCAATATTGACTTAAAATTCTTGTGACTGTAATGCGTTGGTAGCTAACACTTTTAGCCAGAGTTGTCTGAGTCGCTGGAGACTTTTAGCAACTAAAAATAGTTGTAAGCAAATTTAATAATTTAATCAATTTTACTATATTTTTCGATTCATGAGTAATTAAATTATTATCTAGAATTTGGAGGAAGTTTTTTTTTTATGTACTATCAATAGTTTTATTTCTTAGACAATGATTAATTTATTATTTATGCCATTCATGACTAATAATTTCTCTTATAAATATGTTTTATTTTAATTGTTCTGGACAGTGTTTAACTGTTGATCTTTTATAAGCGAATGAGGTTATAATTTTGTGTAAAGACAAAAGTCGCATAATTAATTTTAAACGTTTTATCTTCCAAAACATGAGATTGGGTTCAATATGGTTTTGAGTATTTTATGAGTAATTGTTTGAGATAATAAATTATTCATTTGACAAACATCAGAAGTAGTGGAATCCAAAACCCTAGATTCATCTCTCCCTGGTAAACCAAAAATCAAATTTAATTCGTTTTTCTTTAGTATTTTCCTTTAATTAATCTTAAACCAAATCTTAGAAAATAGTCAGAGAATCGAACCACTCTTATTTACCACTTGTAAAACTGCATCAGTTTTTGGTGCTGCCGACGCAGACTTGCCTTTAGGTTAGGTTTTAGATTTTTATTTTTTAGTATTTTTTTTAGTTTAATTAAAATATATCATACAAAGATTTTGGTTGGTAACCTAGAAACAAGCTGGGCTCCAACTCCCCTCTGAATAGCAATGCCTAATCTATAAAAAATAAAACTACCCAAACCGCTACTAGCGTCATTGCTGACAAGAAAATTCTTCATACGCTTGAAGAAACTCAAAGTGTCATCGCCGAGTTCCCCCAAAGTGGAGAAATCTAGGACGCCCATACCATAGCCATGCGAAACACATTTATCCAAATATTTAGTACGTTTTCGCGAAACCGCATTAGCAATAGCTTTTCCATGGACAAATGAGCGAACACCTTCACCAGTGAATGACGAGACACATGTAACATCCATACAGACATCCTGTCAATTATCCCAGTTGAGAACAAGGATATCGACAGGTTTTAGATTTCTGTCATCATCATTCAGAAAACCAAGAGAAACTTTCTTGCGTGCAGGCACACTAGTTTTGTAACAAATGTCAGCAATAACATCTCGAACAAGATCATGTCAAAACTTATAGCCAATATCTTTAGCACAGTGAAGCACATGATCACCAAAGATATCCATAGATTTGCTACAAAAAGATTTGAGTTTAATTAAATTTATTTTATTTTCTTTGATTTTACTTGGGTATTTTGTTTTGTTTTAATGTGCAGGTAATTTTCTACATTTATTGTGGAATTACCTACCAAAAAAGGCAAGTAGTAAAACTCAAATCTTTTTATTAATTATTTCATTATTTTTTTAGAGTTTAGAATCAATGTATATTTATTTTAGATTTTATTTTCCTTTGTATATATTTATTTTATTCTTTAATTTATTTATTTTTATAAAAACACGTGCACAAACCAATTGCATTTTTTTTCGCCTGACACCGATTCTAGGAAAACACGTGGTTTAGTATGGTGAACCCTCTGGGCATTATCACCCGAAACACCACAAACCTCAGCTTTGTACCTATGACCAGTCTTTGATTGTCGGTATATTTTGCTATAGGTAACCCAAGCTTACCTGAATTAGTGAACCCCAACATTTGCATATGCACGATTTTCTTGTTGAACACTAGTATTCTTGCTTGTGTATGTGTTGTTGGAAACATGTAGGAGATAGACTTGAAGAGAACGACTTATTTTATTTGAGTCCGACCCGTTACACGGATTTAGGTGGTACATCTGTCTTTGTCGACACGGTTAATGATGTTGAGGTCCGGGTAAACAAAAACCTTAGAGATAGGATGAACCCTTCCAGAGTGGTACGTGACCCATGGGTAGTTTTACCTTCCACTATTGTCAAATTTGACATTAAACCTGGGAAAATTAGCATGCTTCGAAAATTTTGGGCGATAGAGAATTTGAAAACCCGTATACCCACATAAGAGACTTTGAAATGATCTGTGACACGATGAGTTACACGAATGTCTCTAAAGATGTGCTTAGGTTGCGTTTGTTTCCTTTCTCCCCAGAAGAGAGAGCTAATGAGTGGTATAATTTAATTCCTTTTAAAATAATCACCACTTGGGATGGCCTTGTATAAGCCTTTGTTAAGAAGTTCTACCCATACCATAAGACTGCTGCTGTTCCACAGTGTATTCAAACCTTTAAGCAAAAATTAGGTGAACACCTACACAATTAAGTAGAAAGTTTTAATGAATTGTTATACCAATGCACACATCACGGCTTTGATAAAGCCCACATGGACCAAATTTTATAGGAGGTCCTAGATAGTGAAACCCGAATGAAGGTAGAAAAAAATGAGTGGTGGAGAATTTACCCATCAGGACCCAGGTGTATGTTTTGACGAGTTTGTCGAGCTAGCTGAAAAGACTAGACAATGGGATTCAATGAGGGAGCCTGATAGGTGTCTAAAACACCTTGATATTTATCTATTGTTTATGATTTCGTTGCTAAGTTTTCTTGTAAAATATGTAGCTTATGTTTGCTTTTGAGTGTTTAGGTACTTTGGAGTCATTTGGAACAAAAGAAGAAGAAACGTTGCTTGAAAGGCAAAAAGGTGCAACTGTTGTTGGAGGCAGATTATTTCTCATTATTTGCTTTTATTTCTTCATCTCTGTCTGAAAAGTATGTCGGCTTTAATGATGCAAATTTCTGTCTGAAAAGCACGAATACTTTAATGATGAAGAGACATTGAAGAGAAGAAGTGAATCTGAGAAATAAGAGACGGTTGTTGTTGTTGGAGGAACTCGAAAGAAGGAGAAAGCGTTCAATTGGAGCATAAGGGAGCAGGAAAGTGAAATGGGAGTCGAGCAAAGTCAATATAAGGGCTGCCATTTGGTTGACCCTTATCTTATCTATGGGTGCCTTAAGTCATCCTAGATACCCCTTATCTACTCCACCTGGGTGGCTATATCCACTCCCATTCCTACAGAAACCTAAAAATCCAATTCATTTCCTAATTTTTTTTTTGACTCAAAAAGGGCAGATTTTACCAAAGAACCAATTCATCACTAAGGAAGTAATGAAATTGGAAAGAAAAGTACAAACTTAAACAGCTGAAACAGCCATGAAAGTGAGGAAAAACCAAAACAGAAAAAAGCTAAAACTGTTTAATGAACTACACAACCTCCCAATTATGTAAGATCATACTTAACAAAAAACCTTCAAAATTTTTTGTTCCCACACACCAATTGTAGATGAAAGTCTCCACACTATCCTTCAAATTCTCCACAGTGCCATACCTTCCATTAAAAACTCTTGCATTTCTCTCAAGCCAAATTTCGCACCAAATGGAAAATGGTATAATGTCCCAGATTTTGTTTTTCAAGTCAGGTTTCTACCTTTCTTTCTTTCCCATTCCCATATTGTGTTTCTAACACTGTGTTGAAACACCCACTGGAAATTGTATCCATCCAAAATGTAATGCCATATTTCTCTTGTGATTTCACACTGCAAAAATAAATGTTGATTTGATTCAGCACTCTTCTTACACAGTAAGCATCCATTCACAGTAAAAGAGTTTCTCAAATTATCCATTGTTGGTGCAGCATTGTAACACAAAGACCAAACAAAAAAGATTACCTTCTGTGGAATATTTGGGTTCCAAACACATTTGTAAGGAAACAGAAGCAGCCCATCTTCCTCTAGAGATTTGTAGCACTCTACTACTGAAAAACGTTTAGTGCCAGTCTTTCAAACTTTATGATCAGCACCAACTCCTGTATTGAATGTAGAAAGCAAATCCAGTAAGTGTGCAATATCTTCAATTTCATTATCCTTCAAGCTTCTACAGAAAGCAAAATTCCAGCCATTTCCTGCATTTAAATCCAACATTTCTTGAATTGTAGCATCCTGCAACCTGCTTAAATCAAAAAGATTAGGAAACATGGATTGTATAGAATATCCATTCATCCAAACATCCTTAAAGAATAGGCATCTGTCACCACTTTGAACTTGAATATGCATATTTTTCTCCACATGATCCCTGCTTTTCAAGATTCCACTCCAAAGACTCTTGCCAACTGAATTCCTTGTTTTATTTGGGAGAAAAGCCTTCTCATTGCCACCAAATTTATGATGAATAATCCTCCTCCACAAAGCTTTTTCCTCATTACCATATCTCCAAATCCATTTGGCATGTAAAGCTTTATTCATTAGCCTAATCTTTTTAATACCTTCTCCTCCTCATTCTTTTGGAAGATTTACCTTTGTCCAACCAACCCATCCTTTTCTAGGCTTTTTTTTGACAGAACCCTAAAGAAATTGTCTCATAATCCTTTCCATTTGCTTCTCAAATGACTTTGGAATTTGAAATAATGATAAGTAGTAAACTGGCAAGCTAGACAAAACACTTTGAATCAACATGAGCCTACCCAATTTTGAAAGATATTTCCTCTGCTACATACTTAGCTTTTTCTCAAAATTTTGAAGAATAACATCCCACACTCCCACTGCCTTAGACTTACTCCCTAAAGGTATTCCCAAATATTTCATAGGAAAAGAAGTAATTGGACATCCAAAAATAGTAGCCCCATCTACTGCATTTACAGCTTCACCTACTGGCACAAGAGCACTTTTTTGAAAATTAAACTTCAAACCAGAAACTAATTCAAGGCCCAATAACACATTCTTCAGATTATGCACTTGCTCACAATCATCATCTAAGAACATTATTAAGTCATCTGCAAACTGCAAATGATTGATCTCAAAAGCTTCAGATGATGGTTTGAATCCAGCAAGTAAATTCATAGAAGCAACTCTTTTTATCATTAAAGATAACACTTCCACCACCAGAATAAAGAGGAAAAGAGACATATGATCTCCTTGTTTCACTCCTTTTGTACTTCTAAACAGATATGAAGCCGTACCATTAATTGCCATTGAAAACCTTATAGTAGAAAAACACTATTTTATCCAATTCCTCCATACATTATCAAAACCAAATCTAGATAAGGTATAATCAAGACACCCCCAATTTACATTATCAAAAGATTTTTGAAGATCCACTTTTACCACCAAACCTGGTTTGCCTTCTCTTTCCCTTGAATCAATTAATTCTGCAGCTATCAAAATACCATCAGTAATCTGCCTTGAATCCACAAAAGCACATTGGAACTCAGAGATAATTGAAGGAAGGACTTGTTTTAGTCTATCATCCAGAAGCTTGAATATGATTTTGTAAATTCCACCAATAAGACTAATAGGCCTAAATGAGTGAATAGACAAAACACCATCACACTTAGGAAGTAGGATGATGTTGGTACAATTTAATCTCCAATCAATGTTGTCAGTGAGCTCAAACTCCTTCACAACTGCCATTAGTTCCACTTTGATGATGTCCCAAACAGCTTTAAAGAACTCCATAGTGAAACCATATGGCCCTGGAGATTTATTTCTTCCAAAATTCCAAATCACACTCTTCACCTCAGCCTCCTCAAATGGTTTTCCCAACCTAATACTTTGAATGACACTTAAACTGGGCATTTCAAGTTCATCAAAAGTTGGTCTGACCACAACATCTTCTTTGAATAAATCTTCATAAAACTTTTTGGCTTCCTCATTAATCTTGTCCTTATCATGACACATTTCTTCATTAATAACAAGTGAATTGATTGCATTTGCCTTCTGTCTGTAAGAAGCATTCTTATGAAAAAATCTTGAATTCCTTTCACCATCAACTAACCACTGTCCTTTTGCTCTAGAGAACCACTTTCTAGAAAGATTCAATGTAACTTTCTTATGATCAGTTCTTGCCAACTCTCTAGCTGTGAAATCCTCAGTACTGAGAGTGTTTATTTCCTCAAGACAATCATACACATCAATGCGAGTTTCAAATTTTTCCACTTCTTTCTGCAGAGAACCATAAGTTTATCTACCCCATTTCTTTATGAAAAAATTAAGTCCTTGTAATTTTTTTGCAAGTACAAAGCTAGGACTACCATAGAAAGTAAGATTAGCCCACCAAATTCTCTTATGATCCAAAAATTCAGGATGATCCAAATAGTAATTTTCAAATTTGAAAGAGGGCTTAGAAGAAGTACCAACATTGCAGTTAAGAAGTATGGGAGCATGATCTGAGGTTGGTCTTCTTAACCTTATTGAACTAGAGCAAAACACTTCTCTTCCCAATCAGTTGTCAAAATAAACCTATCTAAACGCACCAAAATTGGAGGATTTTGTGACTTATTCCAAGTGTAACACCCACCAACCATAGGAATATCCACCAAATTAGTTGCATTATACCTCCTAAAATTCCTTCTGTTTGTCAAACAGCCACCAACTCTATTTCTCTCAGACTGATAGAGTACAACATTCCAATCACCACCTAAAAGCCATGGTCCTTCCATGAGCAATCTCACATCTTGGATTTCTTTCCAGAATTGTGCATAATCCTTTGGATCAGTTGCACCATAAACAGATGTAAAAATCCATGTGAAATTGTCATTTACATTACGAAACTTCAAAGAGACTGAAAAAGCTCCTAACAAATTATCTTCCATTACCACCACAGAAGGGTTCCACATAACTAAAATGCCTCCCGAATTTTCTTCAGGCGGAAGAAAAATTGAAGCACAACCATTATTACCCCCCAATCTTCTTATTACTGCATTGTCTATGAACTCCTTTTTAGTTTCTTGAATCGATACTATAGAAGCCTTATTTATACGGATTGCATTTCATACTGCAGCTATTTTTAGATCATCACCTAATCCTCTAATGTTCCAAGAGATAATTCTATGATCCATTTACCTCCAATGAAGTCCCGAGATTATAAGAGGAAGAATCGTCTGGAGTAGAATTAAATTTTGATGGAGAGCCTTCCATACTACGGTCACTTAGGGTACCTCGTGCTTCCTCTGCTTCCCAATCTTCATCTCCTGAATCCTCATCAAACTTATCAAGCCCATCATGTTGTAAGATTTCTTCTCCATGTTGCAAATATGCTTTCTTCAATTTGATTAACATATCTCTACACAAAACTTTTGAGACTCTGCTGTCGCAATCAATTCCCAAATTTTTGTAGAACTGAAGCTGTTGATGCACCAAATTATCCATTTCTTTAGTTTGATAAAGCATAACTGGTGGAGTAATCAATGAATTGGAAACATGGCTATCCATTGAACGTTCAACCACATTTGGATTTGAATTCAATGGTGTTGATGATGAAATATTCAACGGTGTTGATGAAACCTTATCCAACGGTGTTGATGAAGCCAGAGGTTGTTGTGATTCAGAACTCGAGGAATTGTTTGATGAACGAAGGACAGATGGGCTCTCTGCGTTATTCACCAAACTATCCAACTTACTAGATTATGTTGGATCATGGGCAGGCATGAATGGAGTTATCTTACACGAGTCGGAACCCGACGAGCCTCCAAACAAATTCTCGCCCATATATTGACCCGACCTAACTGAGTGAAGAGATCTGTTAGAGCAATGCTCGGTCAAACTCGCATGCGTTTCTATCTCAAGCATGTTTGTCAATGTTAGTGATCAAAACTATAAGTCTTGATTTCTAGTCTATTATAGCTAAGTCTCGGACTAGGATAGTAAGTGTAGTTGAGCTCAAGGAATTCATGGCGATTCATCATATAAGTGGAAGAACTACTCAAGGAACCAGTGGAACTTCTCGACAAAAAGGTATGTGAAGACTTGAACTTATCTGTCACTCAAAAGTCTATCTATTTTATCTCATACTTCTTGAGACAAAAGTCGTATGCTATATATATAGACTTAGATTATACACATTTGGTATTTCGAGCCGAGTATACCTCGCCTATCTATATCTCGAAATATGTGTTGGTAAGCGTTTCGCTTCGACCATGTTTTTCTTTACCCAGTGATGCAAGTCATGTATGTTTCGATCATCTTGAAAATTGCTTTGACGAGAAATATGTAACAACTATATAACGTCCTCTAGAACGTTTCAATGATTGGAATGAGAGTTTAGATTACATAACCATAGTGGACATAAGTATGTCGTGGAAACACATATGTGCATAAGTCCCATGCTGGAAATCGGCTAGTAGCCAAGTCCGCGAACGCAGTCGGCGAAATGCCGAAGTTCTCAAACCCGAGAATTTCTGCTGAGTTATCAAACAATGTTGCGTGAGCCAAGTCTGCGAACCAGCGAAGCTCTCGAACCCGAGAATTTCTGCTGGAGTTTGAAAATTCTTTCTAGTACTTCAAGTCCGCGAACCTAGTCTGCGAACTTGTATAGGTTATATATCTAAAGATGATTTCTGAACTTAACTCATAAAGACTAAGGAATGCTTTTGCAAACCGTGGCTATAAAGTTCATGAACCGATTCATGTGAATCGAATCATCTTTGCTTCAATTGTGTCTTGTGTAGTAAATGAGATTTCCTTGCAATTGAACAACTCTCTAACTAGTTCATGTGAGTCATTTGAACTAGTTATGGTGAAAATAAAATGGTTGGTATGAAATGCTCAAATGGCTAACCTTTTGGTTGGCTATTATTGAACCAACAATGCATACGTTTGGGTACGGTTAACAAACCTAGAAGCGTGCAAATAATTTGTGTATGGCAAGCTAAGATTTCGATCTAACGGTTGAGATATATTATCTTGAATCTAAATCAGGTTTTCATCTAACAGTGGATAACATTGCTTTGTGAGCAAGACGAAACCCTGATTTGAAAGACTATATAAGGGGACATCTAGCAACTCTACAAACTAATCCCCACACTTCCGTGTGATACTAGTTTGTAAGCTAAAGTCGATTCTCCTTTAACCCTCTGGTTTTCTTTTCTCAAACCGGGTTAATGACTTAAAGACTTCATTTGGATTGTGAAGCCAGATCGATACTACTTTTATCGTAGTTGTGTGACCTGATCTTACATATTCTATCGTACAAGTACAATCATATTGATTGGATTGATATCGTGAGAGTTCTCTGATGGGCAAGATCTAAAAGTAATCACAAACATCTTCGTCTCATCGTTTGTGATTCCACGACGTCTTGTTTCGCTACCATACGATTAAGATTGTTGTGAGGTGATTAATTAATCTAGGATGTTCTTCGGGAATATAAGACCGGATTATCAATTGGTTTCTGTTCACCTTGATTATATATCAAAAGACGAAACAAAAACTTTTGGGTTTTTCTGTGGGAGACATATATGTCCTTTGGTAGACTTATCTGTGTGAGACAGATTTTTTTATTGTTAAAGCCTGTGATTTTGGGTCGTAACAACTCTTAGTTGTGGGTGAGATCAGCTAAGGGAATAAAGTGCGTAGTATCCTGCTGGGATCAGAGGCGTACGGGTGCAAATGTACATTGGATCAGTGGGAGACTGATTGGGGTTCAACTACAGTCCAGTCTGAAGTTAGCTTGGATTAGGCTAGTGTCTGTAGCGGATTAATACAGTGTGTATTCAATCTGGACTAGGTACCGGGGTTTTTCTGCATTTGCGGTTTCCTCGTTAACAAAACTTCTGGTATCTGTGTTATTTATTTTCCGCATTATATTTGTTTACATAATAAAAATAATACAGGTTGTGCGTTAGATCAATCAATTGGATAGTCCGACCTGACGGTTGTTGATTGATCCTTGGACATTGGTCTTTGGTACCGTCCAAGTTCATCTCTCTTTGATAAAGATTCACAGATTTCTATTTGCTTGAGTAAAGATCAAATTGAGAGATTGAGATATTAACTCCTTGAGATACTTTTACCTAGATTGAGTCTGACCGTCTAGTTGATTCTCTAGAAAGTATTTCGGAGTTAGTCCATACAGATTGCTAAGCGAAATATTGGGTGGTGTTGTTATACCCCCGCTTTTTCAATTGGTATCAGAGTAGGAAAACACCGTAAACCTAATAAGTTTGTGTTTGTTCGTTCCTTATAAATTTCCCTATGGGAAATTTCTTTGGAAAACTTGCTCTTGGCATCTGTAACGCACGCCAGAATTCCGTAAAGATTGTTCAAAAATTATTATGATCAAAACCTCTGGTTTTTCATAACAATCTTACTTCATCTAAAAGGAAAGTTTTAGATGATAAGGATCAATCAGAAGGAATAAATAAAAAGAAGGAAGGATTGAGAAAACGCTCAATACGCTCAAGGATATGGAACCTCACTAGAGTAACTCTTGATCTCTACGAGGAATACTATCGCAATAGAAGAAATTAAATCGGTTAAGTCTAAGAATCTTTCCGAAAAGGGTTCTGTAAGTGTTAATACTCTGCAACCCATAAAACGGAGGCATCCTTCTGCTAGCCTAAACAAACAAAGGATAGAAAGCTCTAATTTCCCTGACTATCATTATTATTTTGATTATACAACAGGTACTGTTCACACATATCAAACAGAAATGTCGCATGAGAAGTCCTCTGCACATTCTGCCTCTTGGTAACAAGCTGGCAATTCCCCATTTGTATATATCTTGGAATGGGGAAAGAAATGGTTTGTGTTGTGTACAGGTTTGTTATTCGTTTTAGCTTTCCATTCACATCCGTTGTCATTCACTTGTGTTGTTACGGATTGCATATCCTTTGTGCAAATGGCTAAGGAAATCCTATCCTTCTTATGGATTACGGTTCATAAACGGGCCCAAGCCCATATGTGATCTTTTTAAAGAAGAAGTTCGCGCACCCTAGTCTTCTTCCTTACCCGTCCGCGTACGTGAACCTAGGGTTTTGTGTTTTGCCTCCATTAAAGCTTCTTTGAAGTAGTTGAAAGAAAGGGTGTTCAATTCTCTTTCCAAGTAAGTAATATCCTCTTGCTCCTTTCAATTTCCTAGATCTATGATGTATTCTAAGGGCACAAAAAGGAGTTCCAAAAGGTCAAAATCCTCTAGTTTGAATCCATCTTGTGATCAAAAATCTCTTAGAATTAGGTTTGTAGATGATTCCAGTGCTAGAGTGTTTGATAAAATTGCTTCAAAAGGTTTCATTCTAGAAAAGAGGTTGGATCTCTCTAGTATACATGAAGAGGATTTGGTATGTTTTTCAAAATTTAAGCTTGGAAATATCTTTGATGGTCTTGGTCAAGGATTTGATTCTCTTACAAGGATTTACTATGCCAATATACATGATGTTGATTACAACAAGATGGAATTCAAATCCATGATTGGTAGAGAAAGGTTCCTTGTTGATAGACAATTAATTTCTAGGATTACCAAAATCCCGTTGGGAAATGTGCGTCTCCCTAGACCTTGTGATGAACGCCCATCTTGTGATGATATCTCGGTTGGGCTGTGTGGAAAGAAAGTGGTTTGGAGTCAAGGAAAGTTTCATACTAATGATCTTAGTATTGCCTTGATGGCTTTTGGAAAACTTGGTATTCCCAATCTTTGTCCCTCCACAATTGAAAATTCTTGGTGGAGTCGCGAATTTGCGGAATTGGTTTACTTTCTTGATTTGGGTATTCCAAGTCTCGATATTTGTGGGTTCATTATCTTTCAAATGATCTCAATGACTTCACCCGTCAAAATGTTGGGTTACCCTTGCTTGGTTAGTCGTATTTGCCATGATCGTGGGTGTGATTCTATTGGCAACTCTCTTGGGGTCCCCAAACCGGTTCGTCCGTGCACCTTTAGGCGTGTAAGGGAAAATGCTTACAAGCGACAAAGAATTGCTTCTCTTGATTTTAGTGACCCTACCACCGTGAGCCTTCTTCAAAAAATTCATAAAGGTGTGTGTAAGGTCGATTTAACTGTAAAGTGTGTTCAAGAACAATTGTCCTTGGTTGCAGCGAAGTTTCCCGAGCTCAAGGAAGATTTGAACGCAATTCAAGCATCTTGGAGTATCTATGATGAGGAAAAAGATGAGTAATTCGTGTTCTTTTGTTGCCTAGTATGTCTTCTTTTTGGTTTAGTTGGAAGAATAACTAGTACTTTGAATAACGATGATTGTGACTACACATAGCTATTATTTTTCATCTTCTTGTTTCTTTTTTTAGGGTTTTTGGTTTAAAATTCTAAAAATATTTGGAGAATGATGGTTTGCAATATTTAATCTCATGGTTTGTTATATTGCAATGTTTATGGGATTTGTGTGTTTACGTCCGTGAACTTTGTTGTCCCATATTTTGTCAAAAGTAAAGTCATTCATGATCAGTATTCATGTATTGATTTAAGGATGAATAGACTTTGACATACACAAAAGTTAAGCCTATATTGTCAATTCTTTGATGGAAGATAGGTTAAAATCTTTTGTAAACAAGGATAAAGTCTATTATTTTTATGCAAATAATGATTGAAAATAGAATAGATCCTTGTATATTTCACAGTATTGATCTTCATTGATTCATATCCTATGAAATACTACGAGGCTCCGTAATATGTCTTATGTTGAGCACGATACGACTAAGTTGATTATTTTTGATTATCTTGGTTGGTTGTTCCGTAAGGTATGTTATGTTGAGCATTTGTAAACTAAATTAATCATCTCGTTTGGTTATTTAGTTATTTGATCCGCAAGTTCTCTTATGTCGAGCAAAACAAATGACCATTAAATTGATTACTTTCGTGATTAGTTTGGTTGTTTGTATTCCGATTAGATTAATTATGGGTTCTCTTATAATTAGTCTAGTTGAGCATCCATATATTCCATAAGATTTTTCTTGTGTTGAGTATATGAACGGCTATCCTAATCATTTTCTAATGATTTTGGTAGTTATATGTTCCGTAAGTTTACTTATGTTGAGCATAAAAAATTAAGTTGATCACCTTGTGTGTTTAATTTGATTGCGTATACCAACTAAATTAATCATGAGTTTACTTGTGATTAATTTGATTGAGTTTTGGATATAGAAAATCACTTATCATGGTTTTTGGTGTCCAATAAAAATCATTCTTTTCTCTCGAAAATAAGGTCGCTCTTGTTGTTCCCTTGGGAATGACATCTAATGGGGCAGAGTTCTTTTGAACTTGTGATATAATGGTCATATCTTGAGGGGTGTGCGGCTGTGGAATTTTAGAGGGGTTATCTTGTATCTTTAAACTCCTAGATGAATGCTATTAGCTTCGGCTGTATGATTGCATCTAAATTAAGATGATGTGCGTCTTTTCGTTTAGTCATGAAATGTCTCTTGTGGAAATTTCATTATGATCCCGTTCTTGTACCTTTGCCAATTTTATTGACAAAAAGGGAGAGAATTATGTAGTTCACACTACAAATACATATGGTTTTCGGATCATTGTGTAAGGGGCAGTGGTTTCCATGATTGAGATGGAGTATTGACTAAGGGGGAGTGATACATATCACCATGGTATTATTGTTGAAGTTGTGATACAATTGGGCTTTGACACTGTGTAATAATACTATGACACTGTATAATGATGATTGAGAATCTCGAGTTCTCTCATTGTTATAGCTATGGATATTCAACAACGGTGATGCTAAACTTACAACCTTTGGGATCATTGGAGTACTTGGAAGGACGAAGATTTCAAGGAATCTTGAAGATTAGACTTATGGAATAGGAGCCACTAAAGTTTCTTTATATTTTTTTGTATTCCATATGTATTTATAGTTTTGTCACTAAAATTGAAAAAGGGGGAGATTGTTAGAGCACTGCTCGGTCAAACTCGCATGCGTTGCTATCTCAAGCATGTTTGTCAATGTTAGTGATCAGAACTATAAGTATTGATTTCTAGTCTATTATAGCTAAGTCTTGGACTAGGATAGTAAGTGTAGTTGAGCTCAAGGACTTCATGGCGATTCATCATACAAGTGGAAGGACTACTCAAGGAACCGGTGGAACTTCTCGACAAAAAGGTATGTGAAGACTTGAACTTATCTGTCACTCAAAAGTCTATCTCTCCTACTTCTTGAGACAAAACTCGTATGCTATATATATAAACTTAGATTATACACATTTGGTATTTCGAGCCGAGTATACCTCGCCTATCTATATCTCGAAATATGTGTTGGTAAGCGTTTTGCTTCGACCATGTTTTTCTTTACCTAGTGAAGCAAGTCATGTGTGTTTCGATTATCTTGAAAATTGCTTTGATGAGAAATAGTGTAACAACTGTATAACGTTCTCTAAAAATGTTTCAATGATTGGAATGAGAGTTTAGATTACATAACCATAGTGGACATAAGTATGTTGTGGAAACACATATGTGCATAAGTCCCATGCTGGAAATCGGCTAGTAGCCAAGTTCGCGAATGCCGAAGTTCTCAAACCCGAGAATTTCTGCTGAATTATCAAACAATGTTGCGTGAGCCAAGTCCGCAACCCAGTCCGCGAACCAGCGAAGCTCTGAAACCCGAGAATTTCTGCTGGAGTTTGAAAACTCTTTCCACTACTTCAAGTCCGCGAACCTAGTACGCGAACTTGTGTAGGTTATATATCTAAAGATGATTTCTGAACTTAACTCATAAAGACTAAGGAATGCTTTTGCAAACCGTGGCTATAAAGCTCATGAACCGATTCATGTGAATCGAATCATCTTTGCTTCAATTGTGTCTTGTGTAGTACATGAGATTTCCTTGTAATTGAACAACTCTTTAACTAGTTCATGTGAGTCATTTAAACTAGTTATGGTGAAGAAGAAAATGGTTGGTATGAAATGCTCAAATGGCTAACCTTTTGGTTGACTATTATTGAACCAACTATGCACACGTTTGGGTACGGTTTGTAAACCTAGAAGAGTGCAGTTCATTTGTGTATGACAAGCTAAGATTTCGATCTAACGGTTGAGATATATTAGCTTGAATCTAAATCAGGTTTTCATCTAACGGTGGATAGCGTTTGCTTTGTGAGCAGGGCGAAACCCTGATTTGAAAGACTATATAAGGGGACATCTAGCAACTCTACAAACTAATCCCCATACGTCCGTGTGATACTAGTTTGTAAGCTAGAGTCGATTCTCCTTTAACCCTCTGGGTTTTTTTTCTCAAACCGGGTTAACGACTTAGAGACTTCATTGGGATTGTGAAGCCAGACCGATACTACTTTTATCATAGTTGTGTGATCTGATCTTGCATATTCTATCGTACGAGTACAATCAGATTGATTGGCTTGAGATCGTGAGATTTCTCCGATAGGAAAGATACAAAAGTAATCACAAACATCTTCCTCTCATCGTTTGTGATTCCACGACGTCTTGTTTCGCTACCATATGATTAAGATTGTTGTGAGGTGATTGATTAATCTAGGCCGTTCTTCGAGAATATAAGACCGGATTATCAATTGGTTTATGTTCACCTTGATTATATATCAAAAGACGAAACAAAAACTTTAGGGTTTTTCTGTGGAAGACAGATTTATCCTTTGATAGACTTGTCTGTGTTAGATAAATTTGTTTATTGGTAAAGCCTGCGATTTTGGGTCGTAGCAACTCTTAGTTGTGGGTAGGATCAGCTAAGGGAATAATGTGCGTAGTATCCTGCTGGGATCAAAGGCGTAGGGGTGCAAATGTACCTTAGATCTGGGAGACTGATTGGGGTTCAACTACAGTCCAGTCCTAAGTTAGCTTGGATCAGGCTAGTGTCTGTAGCGGCTTAATACAGTGTGTATTCAATCTGGACTAGGTCCCGGGGTTTTTCTGCATTTGCGGTTTCCTCGTTAACAAAACTTCTGGTGTCTGTGTTATTTCTTTTCCGCATTATATTTGTTTATATAATAGAAATAATACAGGTTGTGCGTTAGATCAATCAATTGGATAGTCCGACCTAACCGTTGTTGATTGATATTGATTGATTCTTGGACATTGGTCTTTGGTACCGTCCAAGTTCATCTCTCTTTGATAAAGACTCGCAGATTTCTATTTGCTTGAGTAAAGATCAAATTGAGAGATTGAGATATTAACTCCTTGAAATACTTTTACCTAGATTGAGTCTGACTGTCTAGTTGATTCTCTACAAAGTGCTTCGGAGTTAGTCCATATAGATTGCTAAGCGAAATATTGGGTGGTGTTGTTAGACCCCCGCTTTTTCAAGATCCATGGGCAGGCATGAATGGAGCTCTCTTACACGGATCAAAACCCGAAGGGCCTCCAAACTCCAACTGGCCCATATAGTGGTTTTCTTCCGAGTTGTGAGTAAAACCAGTAGCTGGTGGAGAGATCCATTGGTTTGTCTCTCTTTCATTTTACCTGAATTCAAGAGAGGAGAGGCGGCACCATTAAGATGCAGAGAAATTGCGAGAAAGGGAGGAATCGAGGTGCTGTGAAGCTGATGCTATTTGAATCTATAGTGAGAGCTTCGAATTGAGACATGGAACAACGAGAAGATGCATATAGATCTGTTTGTGCTGCTACTGATCGAGAAAAGAGGGAAGAGTTGATGCTCAAATTCAAGAAGGAAAGTGTGGTTGCTGTAAAGGTCCATGAAGTGGGTTTTCTTTGAATTCTGTGTAAAACCAAGATGGAAGAAGAAATGATGTGGAGAAAAGATCTAGCTCTGCTGGTGATTAGATGAGCAACTCAACTGTTGCTGTTGGTTAATGGAATTAGGGTTCTACTGAGTTTGAATTCTCGAAAAGCTCGGCTGAAGAAGGAATTAATGAGTTATAATGGAATCTGTGATGAGTTGGAAGTTAGGGTTTGATGGAAATAGTTTTGTTACTGATGATTTTCAAAGGTTTGTATGAGATCTGAAATGGGTTTTGTTGGTTGGATTTGGTAGAGAATTGGGTCTGTTTTATGCTTGAAATTCAGGTGGAGAGAAGCTGTTGAAGACATGGCTTTTGTTGAATGTTTGTGTGAATCTGTGGCTCGAATTAGTGTGCAGTTACAGCTCAAATGGAGGTACTGCAATGAACCAGTGATGCTGTCTAGATGAATGTTAGGGCAGGTACTTGAGCTACAACGGAAGCAGCTAGGAGGACTGTTGGTGGTCAACTACAGGTGAATAAGAGATGAAGCTGCAGCTGAGTTGTGCTGTATCCTGTGATGGGTATTTTGCAGGTGGTATCTGTGGTCGAGTTCAGAGCTGGACATGCTTATCTGTGGTGACTGAAGTTGCAGGTGCAGTGTTGAGAAGGTGAATCTGTCATGAGCTCGAGAACGAGTGAATGATGCTGCTTTAGGGAAGATTGGTGCTGGTTGTGTTTGAATGGAACTGCGAGAAAGTAAGCATTGCAGTTACGGCTCAAATGGAGAAGTGCAGGGACAGGTGATTGCAGACAGGGATTGGCAAGGTTGCAGCTGTGAGTGTGATGGCTTGGAGGTGAAGATCAGGTAGTCACATTACAAGTTGTGTTGTGCAGTAATGGAAATGAAGTGCAGGTACTGGTGACAGTGAAGCTGCAGTTCAGTGAGGTGGTCATGGGCTTGACTGAAGGGAAACAAAAGGTGTTGCTGCTGGTGATGTTTTGAGCCGAGAGCAATGGACATATGGATGAAGCTGTTGCTGTTTGAACTGGATGCGGAGACAAGAAAGTGCCAGGGAATGTATGAACTGAAATATATGCTGGCATGGAAATTCCAGAACTGCAGAAACAGTACGAAAACACAGCCAGAATGGCGAGACAGTGGTACTAGTTCCGGTTGATGGATTTCGGAACGGAAAGTGGGAATCATAACGTTTCACTGAATCATGAAGGGGGTACGAGTCGGATGTAAGGTTTGACGGCCGGGTATATGAGTTTGGAGTTATGTTTTTGGGTACGTTTCCGCAAGAACAAGGAATTGGCTTAGATGGTATTTTGTAAATGTTTGAACTGCAGAGAACTAGAGTTGAGCTGCTGGAAGTATGCAACTGCCTGGAAACAGTTTCCCATATGTCAGCTGGCCAGAGTCAGTTTTCCGGTGATCAAATTACGGCAACGTTGACTGAGTTCTGGTGATGACGTCATCATTCTGGCGACCAGTTTTGGACTCAGAAATTCCAGAAGAGATATTT